>NC_091619.1:90548850-91166337 GCF_027580195.1 Bos mutus | reverse complement strand
TTAGTTGAGCTATCCATAGGTGTGAGTGGGGTATTAAAGTCTCCAACTATTATTGTGTTTTTGTTATTTTCCCCTTTCATACTTGTAAGCATTTGCCTTACATATTGTGGTGCTCCTATGTTGGGTGCATATATATTTATAATTGTTATATCTTCTTGGGTTGATCCTTTGATCATTATGTAGTGTCCTTCTTTGTCTCTTTTCACAGCCTTTATTTCAAAGTCTATTTTATCTGATATGAGTATTGCTACTCCTGCTTTCTTTTGGTCTCTATTTGCATGAAATATCTTTTTCCAGCCTTTCACTTTCAGTCTGTATGTGTCCCTTGTTTTGAGGTGGGTCTTTTGTAGACAGCATATATAGGGGTCTTGTTTTTGTATCCATTCAGCCAGTCTTTGTCTTTTGGTTGGGACATTCAACCCATTTACATTTAAGGCAATTATTGAAAAGTACGACCCCATTGCCATTTACTTTGTTGTTTTGAGTTCAAGTTTATACACCTTTTCTGTGTTTCCTGTCTAGAGAAGATCCTTTAGCATTTGTTGAAGAGCTGGTTTGGTGGTGCTGAATTCTCTGAGCTTTTGCTTATCTGTAAAGCTTTTGATTTCTCCTTCATATTTGACTGAGATCCTTGCTGGGTACACTAATCTGGGTTGTAGGTTTTTCTCTTTCATCACTTTAAGTATGTCCTGCCAATCCCTTCCGGAGAAGGCAATCGCACCCCACTCCAGTACTCTTGCTTGGAAAATCCCATGGATGGAGGAACCTGGTAGGCTGCAGTCCATGGGGTCCCACAGAGTCGGACACGACTGAGTGACTTCACTTTCACCTTTCACTTTCATGCATTGGAGAAGGAAATGGCAACCCACTCCGGTGTTCTTGCCAGGAGAATCCCAGGGATGGCGGAGCCTGGCCGGCTGCCGTCTATGGGGTCGCACAGAGTCGGACACGACTGAAGTGACTTAGCAGCAGCAGCAGCAGCCAATCCCTTCTGGCCTGAAGAGTTTCTATTGAAAGATCAGCTGTTATCCTTATAGGAATCCCCTTGTGTACTATTTGTTGTTTTTCCCTTGCTGCTTTTAATATTTGTTCTTTGTGTTTGATCTTTGTTAATTTGATTAATATGTGTCTTGGGGTGTTTCGCCTTGGGTTTATCCTGTTTGGGACTTTCTGGGTTTCTTGGACTTGGGTGACTGTTTCCTTCCCCATTTTAGGGAAGTTTTCAACTATTATCTCCTCAAGTATTTTCTCATGGCCTTTCTTTATGTCTTCTTCTGGGACTCCTATGATTCAAATTTTGGGGTGTTTGACATTGTCCCAGAGGTCTCTGAGGTTTTCCTCATTTCTTTTAATTCTTTTTTCTTTTTTCCTCTCTGCTTCATTTATTTCCACCATTCTATCTTCTACCTCACTTATCCTATCTTCTCCCTCAGTTATTCTACTGTTGGTTCCCTCCAGAGTGTTTTTGATCTCATTTATTGTATTATTCATTATTGGTTGACTCTTTTTTATTTCTTCTAGGTCCTTGTTAAACATTTCTTGCATCTTCTCAATCCTTGTCTCCAGGCTATTTATCTGTAACTCCAGTTTGTTTTCAAGATTTTAGATCATTTTTACTCTCATTATTCTGAATTCTTTTTCAGGTAGACTCACTATCTCATCCTCTTTTGTTTGGTGTGGTGGGCATTTATCATGTTCCTTTACCTGCTAAGTGTTTCTCTGCCTTTTCATCTTATTTAGATTGCTGTGTTTGGGGTGGCCTTTCTGTATTCTGGCAGTTTGTGGTTCCTCCCTGTAGGTGGAATGATTGGATGAGTAGCTTTTCAAGGTTTCCTGGTTAGGGAAGCTTGCGTTGGTGTTTTGGTGGGTGGAGCTGTATTTCTTCTCTCTGGAGTGCAATGAAGTGTCTGGTAGTGAGTTTTGAGATGCGTGGGTTTGGTGTGACTTTTGGCAGCTTGTATATTAAAGCTCAGGGCTATTTTCCTGTGTTGCTGGAGAATTTTCATGGTATGTCTTACTATGGAGCTTGTTGGATCTTGGGTGGAGCTTGGTTTCAGTGTAGGTATGGAGACTTTTGGATGAGCTCTTATCAATTAATGTTCCCTGGAGTCAGGAGTTCTCTGGTGTTCTCAGGTTTTGGACTTAAGCCTCCTGCCTCTGGCTTTCAGTCTTATTCTTACAGTAGCTTCAAGACTTCTCCATCCATACAGCACCGATGATGAAACATCTCCTTTTGAAGACAATGGACTGTCTTTCTGGGTGCCTGGTGTCCTCTGCCAGCATTCAGAAGTTGTTTTGTGGAATTTGCTCAGTGTTCAAATGTTCTTTCGAAGAATTTGTGGGGGAGAAAGTGGTCTCCCCATCCTATTCCTCTGCCATCTTAGGACCGCCCCCTCCACTAACATTTCATACAGTGCTGGTCTGCTGCTGCCAAATTCTCTCAGGTTTTGTATGTTCAAATAGGTCTTTACCTTATTTTTTGGAAGATATATTTGCTGAGCACGGAATTCCATTTTAGCTTCACTTTTTTTTTTTTTTTAAGTACTTTAAGGATGTTGGTTCACTGCATTTTTGGTTTTCATTGCTTTTGTTTTAAAGTCTGCTGTCATTCTTATTTTTTGTTCCTCTACACTTAATGTGTATTTTCCCTTGATTACTTTTAAGGTTTTCCTTTGTCACTGGTTTGAGACAATTTTATTATGATGTACCTTGGTGTAGTTTTATCATGTTTTGTATGCTTGAGGTGTGTTGTGGTTCTTGGATATATGCATTATATAGTTTTCATCAGATTAAAAAATTTTTCATCCATTACATCTTAAAATATTTTTTCCCTAAATTTTGTTTCTGTCTTCTCCTTTTATGGGACTCCAATTGCATATCCACTAAACTTTATTGTTGTTCCTCAGCTCACTAATTTTGTTTATTTTTTTTTTATTTTGAGATTTTCCCCCCTCCTTATGTTTTAGTTTACTGCTTCTTCAAGTTTACTAAACTATACTGCATTGTCTAATTTGATATTAATTCCACTGAGTTTACTTTTCATTTCAGACAATGTATATTTTATCTCTAAAATTTCATGTGGATCAGTTTTTAAATACATTTCATATTTTTCTTTGTTATGTTCATGCTTTCTTCTACCTTTTTGAACAAATGGAATATTCGTAGTAATGGTTTTAAAGTTCTCATCTACTACTTCTGTTATATGTATCTTTTCTGTTGACTGATTAATCCACTCTTAGCAAGTTGCACTTTTCTGCTTCATTGCATGCTGTGTAACCCAGGTGGTGCTAGTGGTAAAAGACCTGCCTGCCAATGCAGGAGTCGCAAGAGATGTGGGTTCAATCCCTGAGTCAGGAAGATCCCCCGGAGGAGGAAATGGCAACCCACTCCAGTATTCTTGCCTGGAAAATCCCATGGACAGAGGAGCCTGGTGGGCTACAGTCCATGGGGTTGCAAAGAGTGAGACTCGACTGGGCACACACACGTGCACGTGTAATTTGTGATTGAATGCTAGACATTGTAAATTTTACTTTGTTGGTTGTTGAATTTTTATGTTCCATTAACTTTAGGAGTTTTTTAGGATAATTGTTTTTTTAGAACTGGTTTAATCCGTTTGAGATTCGAATCCAAATCTTTAATCCATTTGAAGCTTTTTAGCTTCAATGGAATGGACTTTATTATTCCAAGGCTAAACGGACACTGCTACTGATGCAGTAACCTCAGGATTTCACTGATGCCCTTTGTGTTAAAAGATCTTACCATTGTGGTTTTGAGAATAAAAATCATTCCTGGCACTAAGGGAACATTGGAAATTATTCTGCCTGCTCCTTTCCAGTGACTTTTCCCCTGGTCTTAATAGTGTTGATTAGACTCATTGAAAACTCAAGGGGAACTCTCTTCAGATTATCAGAGAGCTCTCTTCTATCCATTACTCTTCTCTGCGAGTTCTTTCAGAGATCCCTGTACTAAGCTTTATATTGTACATTGTCTGAAAACATTTGCTTTCTATATTTTGTCCAGGTTTTTGGCTTTTTTAGATAGAAGGGTAGTCTAGTGGTTAAACAATCTGCCTGCCAATGCAGGGGACAGGGGTTCAGTCCCTGAGAAGATTGCACATGTGGTGGGACAACTAAGTCCATGCGCCACAACTACCGAAACCCACACACTCTAGAGCACATGCTCTGCAGCAAGGGAGGCCACTGCAGTGAGAAGTCCACAGCTAGAGAAAGCCCATGTGCAGCAAAGAAGAACCAGCACAGCTAAAAATAAATAAAAATTTTTTAAAGTAAAAAAAAAAAAGTTAGAAGGGTAAATCTTTTTTCTGTAGTCCATCTTGACTAGAAACATGCATTGTGTATCTTTGTTTTCATTCATACTTCTTTTCATCTTAGATATGAACATTTTCTGTATTTTAAGGTGTTTTTGTTTGTATTTCTTTTTCAAAAAAAATTTCTACCTATGGGAATCCAAATACATAATTCTATATACTTAAAGACTTCTGTGTTCACAGATTACACAGTACCCGTTTATCAGCTCATTTTGTCTTTATTGTTTGGACTGTCAAATTGCTTTTCGTATTTAACTAAATAATTTTCTTCTTGTAAGCCTGTTTTTTCTTATGTTGAGGTTTTTAAACATTTAAGTATGATTCATTTACAGTGTTGTGAGACAGTCTGCTGTGCAGCAAAGTGACTCAGTTGTATACATATACACATTTTTTTTATATTCTTTTCCATTATGGTTTATCACAACATACTGAATCTAGTTCCCTATGCTATACATTAGGACTTTGTTATTTTTCCATTCTAAATTTAATAGTTTGCATCTACCAATCCCAAACACCCAGCTCATCCCTCTCACTCTCTACCTTCCCCTTGGCAACTGCATGTGTGTTCTCTATGTCTGTGAGTCCATTTCTACTTTGTATATACGTTTATTTGTGCCATATTTGAGGTTCAATGTATAAGTGATATGGTATTTGTCTTTCTGACTTATTTCACTTTGTATGATAATCTCTAGTTGAATCCATGTTGCTGCAAATGGCATTATTTCATTCATTTTTATGGCTGAGTAGTATCCTCTATTTTATATATATATATATATATACACACACACACACACACACACATATACATACATACACAACATCTTCCACATCTTCTTTATCCATTCATCTGTTGATGAACATTTAGATTGTTTCTATGTTTTGGCTATTGTGAACAGTGCTTCTGTGAACATAGGGGTGCATGTATCTTTGTGAATTATAGGTTTGTCTGAATATATTCTGAGGAGTGAGATTGCTGGCTCATATAGTAATTCTATTTTCCAGTTTTCTGAGGAATCTCCATACTGTTTTCCATAATGGCTGTAGCAACTTACATTCCCACCAATAGTGTAGGAGGGTTTCCTTTTCTCTATAGTCTTTCCAGCATTGTTATTTTTAGACATTTTGATGATGGCTGTTCTGTGAGGTGGTATCTCACTGTAGTTTTGATTTGCATTTCTTTACTGATTAGTGATGTTGGACATCACTAGTTCACATCATTAGTAATGTTCAACATCTTTTCATGTGCCTACTATTCCCTTTAGAACCCATTTGTGGACCAGGAAAAAAAATCTCTGTTTACCAATTACTTATGTAATGTTTACCATGTAGCAGGCTATATGCTAGATTTTGGATACATATTCAGAGGTAGATGAAGAAGAGTTCCCGTGCTCAAAGTGTTTGCAGTCTAGTAGGTAAAATAGCAAGAAACAGCCTCCCCTTTGTAGAATATTTGCAGTAGGAACTGTGTTTCTCTATTCTAGAACCATGGAAACAGATGTGACTGCACTCTGAGTGTTACTTTATCCTAATCCTAATTCATTTTTTCTCAAACACCCAAGACTGGTCCTGCCTTGGGACTTTGCTCTTGCTTTTCTGTCTGCCTAGAATTCTCCTCTCCAAAAGTTATCCAAATGACTTACTCCTGCTCCTTCACATCCCTGCTGAAATGTCACTTTATTAATGTGATCTCCCTAGACTATTTTCTATAAAATAACACTTTCCACCTTCTGTCTTTTATCCCTTTATTTGAATTTATTTGTTATATTGATAGCATTACTATTTACATTTTAATTTCTGTCCTCATTATGTTTTATCTCTTCCTCCCTCAAATATAAATACTAGATGAGCAGGGACTTTATCTGTTTTGTTCACCATTTTATCCCCAATGTCTTGAGTAGTTATTGTCACATAACAGGATTCTTTACACATGTTTCTTGAAAGAATTAACACCTCTTTGGGCACTTGATTATTTTTCCTTCTCATGTTTCCCTGGAAAGCATTTTCTGACTGATTTTATTCACATTGTATATTTTTAGCTTATTCCAGACTTCAAATAAGCATAAAAAAGATACCTATCATGTTAAGTACCTATTACAATTTGTTTTCCCCACTCTCTTAGTTTTCATATAGGACCAGTCCACTTGATAAACATCTTGACATCCTGAACAAAAAGCATGGACTATCTACCCACCCACTTGCTTCTCAGATATTTGGGTGTGCTGGGAAAGAGCATATGGAAAAATTTGGTATGTTGAAAAACTTTGAGGCTTACTGATAGTTATATAAATGTGTGAAAAGCAATATTTATTTATTAAGAAACTGTGGAGGATGCTAGATTGTATAAAAATGAAATGTTTTTCAATTAAGTTGAAGAAATAGTGTGGTAGAATTTAGTTGTATTCTTACAAATGACATCATATGGGAAGCACCTAGAATGTTCCAAAATAAGACATTGAAATAGAAAAAATAACATAAATCTTGTCTCCTTTAATCATGGATTATAAATTGCTGCTTATCAGTTCTGAATATGGTAATGAGACTTAAGGCTTGCTCTTGGTATTAGATTTATATAGCCATATTTTATTCTTGTGCTTGAATCTAACAGGAGTCCATCATTATCTGTCAATCCATAGAGCTTTATGACATTTAAATTTCATGGTTGATTTTTATTTTTTAGGTAAACATCCCAGGTTTTTGACTGATGATCAATGATTGGCCTGCCTTAGCCAGCTAGTTAAAACATGGAGTAGAGCAGCTAGAGTTCTTGTCTTTTATCTTTTGTTTTAATTGTATGACCCTGAACCAGTGCCTTGTTGTATACTGTGAGATAAGAAAGAAAATAGTCATGCTCATTCCTATTCTTTGTAGGAAAAATATCCCAGGTTATATAACCAAGATTAAGTAATCAGAAAGCAAAGAAATCTTCAAGGAAGAATGGTAGGATGGCAAAGAGGAGACTGACAGCTTGGAGCCATGGGAATTTTCTTCCTTGTAGCTATTTCTTAACATTTTAAAACTCAGTCCATTCCAATCTGGCTTCCCTCCTTTGGGCTACCACTGATAACCACATTGCCATATCGAATAAATACTTCTCAATCCTGTTTTAATAGACCTCAGTACCATTACCCCGCTTTGATCACGTCTGTCTTAAAACATTCTCTTCTCTTGGCCTCTGTGATATCTCACACTTCTTGTTTTCCTTACCTCTTTGGCTATTCCTTATCCATTTCCTTTTGAATTAAATAATTTATTTAAAAATTGAGCTGTTATTATATTGTAGGCACTATTCTAGGCACTGGAAAATAGAAGTATATAACTTAGTTATTGCTGTGTAATAAGCTATTCCCAAACTCAGTGATTTTAAATAATGATTTTTTATTATTATAGCTTGCAAGTTTGTAGACTGACTGGGAATCAGTGGATCTAAGTCATGATCAGCTATTTTTGTCTGGTTTGATATGACTGTAGGGTGGTTAGAGGCTCCATTTTACTCGTGTTTGGCTGGTTGTCTCAGCCTCCACTTGGGGCCAGAAGGCCAGCTCTGGCATGTCCTTTTTATGGTCACAGCACAAGCATAAGAGCATAATCTGCAACATGCAAGGCATCTTGAGACTTGACCAAAGCAAGTCATATGAAAAACTTGGAATCAAGGGAGAGGGAAATATACTTTACTTTTTTAAAGGTAGGAAACTGAAAAGTCAGACCATAAAGGGAAAAAGAATTAGGGGTATCAATGCAGTCATTCACAAGCAACAAATAAGCAGATGAAATGTGTGGTCTTTGCTTAAGTTTCTAGTAGAGGGGGACAGTAGCATATGGGAAAAAAACTAAGATAATTTCAAATAATTATTAGTCCTGTGAAGAAGTAAAACAAGGTTATACACTGGTGGGGAGATGGGAACAAACTTAGGATAGTCAATGATGAGCTCTATACCTGCGTATCCAGTCAGCATCTTTACATCTCTGCTTGTATGTGTAACAGGTGTCTCAATTTTCACATGTTCATGTGCAGACTCTTAATTCTGTTCCCCCATCAGCTTAAACTTACTCCTCTTCTACTTTTCCTCATCTTAGTCAGTGGCATTTCCACCCATTCAGTTGTTTAAAGCAAAAACATGAATCATGTCAGACACTTCTCCCAACTCTTCTCCTGCTCTAGTCCCTCAGTATCCTTAGTTCTACCTTCAAACTCCAAATTATGTTTTTTCCCTAGTTTCTTTTATTACCACAGCTCTTACCCCAGACCATAATTTTCAAGCTGTGATCTGTGACCTGAGAAAAAAAGAATGCTAACACCTAAAGCTGACTTTATTTTGGGGGGCTCCAAAATCACTGCAGATGGTGATTGCAGCCGTAAGCGTTAAAAGACTCTTACTCCTTGGAAGGAAAGTTATGACCAACCTAGACAGCATATTAAAAAGCAGACATTACTTTGCCAACAAAGGTCTGTCTAGTCAAGGCTATGGTTTTTCTGGTGGTCATGTGTGGATGTGAGAGTTGGACTATAAAGAAAGCTGAGCACCGAAGAACTGATGCTTTTGAATTGTGGTGTTGGAGAAGACTCTTGAGAGTCCCTTGGACTGCAAGGGGATCCAACCAGTCCAACCTAAGGGAGATCAGTCCTGGATGTTCATTGGAAGGACTGATGTTGAAGCTGAAACTCCAATACTTTGGCCACCTGATGTGACGAGCTCACTCATTTGAAAAGACCCTGATGCTGGAAATGATTGAGGGCAGGAGGAGAAGGGGACGACAGAGGATGAGATGCTTGGATGGTATCACCGACTCAATGGACATGAGTTTGGGTGAACTCCGGGAATTGGTGATGGACAGGGAGGCCTGGTGTGCTGCGGTTCATGGGGTTGCAAAGAGTTGGACATGACTGAGCGACTGAACTGACTAACACATAAGGATCCCCTCTGGATAATTTTTATCTTAGGAATTTTGTGGATGTCCTGTGAATCTTGGTTTGTTGCTCCATTAGTCAACAAGCTACACCTACAAATTTCTTTGGGTCCTTTCTGAGCAACATTGTTTTTAAAAATTTTTTTCATTTATTTGTTTATCTGTACTGGGTCTTAGTTGCAGCATGTGGGATCTTTAGATGCAGCATGGGAGATCTAGTTCCCCGACCAGGGACTGAACCCAGGGCCCCTGCCTTGGGGGCTGCAGAGTCTTAGCCACTGGGCCACCAAGCAAGTCCCAAGGATCAACATTCTTGTTTCCTAGCAGCCCTTTGATTGAGAGGTTTGTAAGGCACAGCTTTTTTTGTCTGAACAGCATTCTGAGACATCTTTCTGAGTCTTTTACAGAAGATTTGTTACAACTTAGGCTTCAGTTTTGGACCATGTTTTCCTGACAGTACCCTGGATTTCATTTTTGCTCAAAGATTATTTCTTAATTTTAGCATTTTTTACCACTTTGAGAGGCTGAGAATTTTCAAAACTATGACGTTCTGGATCCTTTTTGTTTAATAGTTCTCTCTGCAATATAGCACTGTAGAGTTTTACTATAAGCAGCAAGAAGAAACCATGTAGCAGTTTCAATATTTTGCTTATTGTCTGGTTTCTTCTAAACTGTGGTAATAGTATTACCATAATTTCTGCTTCTATTGTAACAAGGATCTCCTTTTCTCCAGTCTTCAGGAAGATTTTGTCCTTTTGCAAACTCTCACTTGCAGTGTCAGAGGATCTTGAGGCTACTACTAATGTTTTCTTCAAGATGTTCAGGCTTTCACTGGTAATTTTTCCAAACTTTGGAACTAGAATGATTCCAAAGCCATTCATATATTTTACATTTTTGTTCAATATAACTCCATTTCTACTGTATTAGTCTGCTTGGGCTGACATAGCCAATACCATAGACCCAGTGCCTCAAACCTTATAGGTCTAGAGGCTGGGAGGTCTAAAATTCAGACACAAGATAAGTTTTATACTAAGGCCTCTTCTCTTGGGTCACAGGTGGCTCCGTCTTACTGTGTATCATCACATGAGCTCCTCTTTTTTGTGAGTGCAGAGAGGGAGGGAGAGAGAAACATATTTGTCTTCGTCTTTTTGTAAGAATTCAAAGATTACAACAAACTGAGAAACCGTATTAAAAAACAATGACATGACTTTGCTGACAAAGTTCCGTATAGTCAAAGCTATGGTTTTTCTAGTAGTCATGTATGGATGTGAGAGTTGGAACATAAAGAAGGCTGAGTGCCAAAGAATTGATGCTTTCAAATTGTGGTGCTGGAGAAGACTCTTGAGAGTCCTTTGGACTGCAAGGAGATCAAACCTGTCAATCTTAAAGGAAATCAGTCCTGAATATTCATTGGAAGGGCTGATGCTGAAGCTGAAACTCTAATACTTTGGCCATCTCATGTGACGAGCCAACTCACTGGAAAAGTGATGCTTTCCCTGATGCTGGGAAAGATTGAAGGCAAGAGGAGAAAAGGGTGGCAGAGGATGAGATGGTTAGATAGCATCACCGACCCAATGGACAGAAATTTGAACAGACTGCAGGAGATAGTGAAGGACAGGGGAGCCTGGCATGCTGCAGTCCATGGGGTTGCAGAGTTGGACACAACTTAGTGATGGAATAACAACGAACAACAAGAGCACTAATCCTATCAAGAGGGACTTACCCTCTTGACTTCATTGACCATAATTATCCAAAGCCCATCTCCAGATACCATCACGTTGGGGGTTGGGACATCAACAAATGAATTTTGAGGGGACACAATTCAGACCATAGCATTCAGATACCAAAATGTATATTATCTAGTACTATGTTATAGTGAGACTCTTTTTTTAAATCATTTATTTTTTTAATTCCTGCTGTCTAGTGTTCCCATGTGTAAGCTCACTGGCCTTCCAGTGTGTTCTGTAAGCCCAACTTAAACCCTGTACCACAGTCTCAAATTTCCTTTGGCTACAATGCTCTTTATTCCTTCAAGGTCAACTCTTTTCATGCTTTAGGTCTTTAAAAAAATCTTATCTCATATCTCTAACACTTTGCAAAAGTATTTTTGCTTTGATGTCCAATAGGCCTTTCAAATTGAACAGGTCTAAAACTGAAGTACTAATTCTCTCCTTGAACTTCTACCTTCCTTGTCTGTTCCTCCTGAAGTTTTTTCTGTTCAGCAAGAGATAACTCCATATTTCTAGGACCTTTGGCCAAAAATCTTAGAGCCAGTCTTGATTTTTCTTGTCCTTAACATTCAGTAGATCAGTAGGCCTTTTTACCCATTTCTTAAAATATCCAGAAATATAAGAAAGAGAAGTGTTTCTCCACATTTTCCCCACTTTTCCTGTAGAGCAAATTGTCATAATTTCTCACCTGGAGTATAAGAGTCTCCTACATGGTTTTTTGCTTCTGCTTGTGCACCTGTACAATCAATTCTTTATGTCCAGAGCAATGCTTTTCCAATCTAAACTAGATCATTTCACTCCTCTGCTCAAAACTTTGCTGCATTCTTTCCACACTCAGATTGGAACCTACAAGCCTTATTATGGCCTATAAGTTTCTATATAGTCTGACTCTCCACTCTCACCGGATTGTGATGTATTGATTTTTTTTAATGTGGAGTTAGATTTTGTCACTTTTCTTTAGTATTTTCAAATCCATATTCATAAGTGATATTGGTTTATAATTTTCTTTTTTCTTATGTCCTTAACAAGTTTAAGTGTTAATTTTATACTTACTTCTTAAAAGGAAATAGGAAGCCTTTCCTCATTTTTTATGCTTTGGGACAATTTATGGAGCACTGGGACTACTTGATCTTTGTAGGTTTGATTTAATACTCTGTAAAAATATCTGAGCCTGTTTTTTTTTTTTTTTTTTTTTTGTGTGGGTTTTTCTTTTTTTTGTTGTTGTGGTGGTCGCTTGGTAATTATTTCTTTTTGTTTAAACATTCCATCTCCCATGGGGTCAGTTTTGGTAGTCTGTATTTCTCTTGGAAATTATATATTTCACTTAGAATTTCAAATCTACTTGTATAGAAGTCCTGAAAAGTAGTCTTTTACAGTTTTCAATTTTCTGTTTCAATGGTTTTTCTCTCCTGTTATTTCTTATATTTGTGTATATATACTTTCTCCTTTTTCCCCCATTAAGTTAGGGTAAGAGTTTGTTTCTTTCATTAAATTTCTCAAAACAATAGAGTTTTGATTAACTACGTCTGTTCTTTATTTCTTTGGGCTGCCCTGGGCCTTCGTTGTTGCTCATGGGCTTTCTCTAGCTGCCGCGAGTGGGGGCTACTCTCTAGTTGCGGTGCATGGGCTTCTCATCGCGGTGGCTTCACTTGTTGCCGAGCATGAGCTCCAGGGCTTGCCTGGGCTTCAGTAGTTGTGGCCTGGGGGCTCAGTAGTTGCAGTCCCCAGGCTTTAGAGCACAGGCTCAGTAGTTGTGGCTCATGGGTTTAGTTGCTCTGCAGCATGTGGGATCTTCCCAGACTAGGGACTGAACCATTGTCTCAACATTGGAAGGCAGATTCTTAGCCACTGCACCATCAGGGAAGTCCATGCCTACTCTTTCTAATTCTTTATCCCTTTATTTTCTGCCTTTATCTTCCTTGTGCTTTCTGTTGGTTTACTTTGCAGTTGTTTTTCTAGTTTTTTAATTGGGAACTTAACTCATTTTTTATCTTTGTAGTAAATAACAGCTTTATTGAGATAAAATTGACGTATCATAAAATGGATTATTTTAAAGTGTACAACTCAGTGTACACTTTAATATATTCACAGAGTTGTGAAATCATCACCACTATCTAATTTCAGGACATTTTCATCTCCAAAGGAAAACCCATACCCATTAATACTCCTTTTCTCTGAGGCACCTGGCAACCACTAATCTACTTTCTATTTTTATGTATTTGCTTATTATGAACATTTTAAAAAAAGATAGCTAAGTATATGACCTTTTGTGACAGGCTTCTTTTAATCAGCATAGAAAACATTCACAGTTCATTTGTCTTGTAGCATGGATCAGGACTTCATTGTTTTCAATTGATGAATATGTTCCATTTTAATCATCCTTAGTGTTTAGTCCTATATCCTTGTTATTGCTATAAGCATATATATACACATTGGTTCTGAGGTGTAGTGTTTTAATTTTTCAGTATCATTTTCTCAGAAGCTTTGCAGTCATTTGTATTTCCCCCTTTTGCCCAAGAGCTGTTTTATGGAAATAGTTTAAAATTTTCCAGGTAGACTTAATTTTTACATTTCATTAATAATTTCTAATTTTATTACATTGTGATTTGAGAGTGTTGTTTTAGATTTTGGGGAATTCCTAGTTCTGAGATGCCCTCTCATGTCAATGGAGTAAAGTCCTCATTCTGTAGTGGGTTTTTGAAAGATGGATTAAGTATCCTCTGATTTTTTGTTTTGTGGGTTTTTGTTTGTTTGTTTTCTTCTTGCAGAAACCTAAAAATTACTCTGTTAGTTTCTTTTCTCTTTCACCATCCAGTTGCCAAAGGGACCTTTCCTTTTTTTTCCCACCTGTTTTCTTCTCTTAGAAGCTATGACTTTCAAAGGTTAGCAACATGGATCTCCTGTGCTTTTCTAGCCCTTCCCTGCAGTAACGTTTTAATCTATGGGAATATTTTTTCAATATTTCACTCTTGTGGGGAGTCTTTCTCTTCTGGGTGGTTGTTTCAGAGCAGTTGTGGGCCTGCTGCTAGCTCCCCACGTCTCTCTTCTGCAGTATTTGCAGACTATGCTTCTTCTCTAGGAGGCTTCCTGTGGGAGCGTGAATAATTACTAACAGGGATTTGGTCACTTTTTCCTTTCCCACTTTTTTTCACTTATAGATAACTTGAAGTTTTGTGGGGTTTTTCTTTGTCTACGTATACTGAGGGTACGGTTTTGTGCAGTTTTATTTGTTCTTCTTGTTATTCCATGTTGTTTTTGAGGATATGGAGATTTAGGCCGCCCCCATTGCCCTCAGCTAGCTGGAAACCCTCTGTTTGGTGTTTTCAATCTTTCCTAAAGTTTTATATTACTCAGAGTAGTTAGATGGGTTTTTTTTTGTAGTCTAAAATTTGAAATATAAATGTACAGTATTTTTGTTGGAATGTTATTCTTCATCCAATAGACTTCTAGTGAATTGTAGAATTTCATGGAATTTTAAATTGTCCCTTGAAATTGCCATTTGTGAATGTGTCCTAGAAATAAAGTAAAAATGTTTGTAGTAGCTTACATTCTGTTATAGAAACAGGAGATTTTTGTGGCTTCAAAGTGTGATTCAAGGAGATTGAGATCTTTTTATATCATGCATATTCTTAGAACTACCAAAAGTCTGAATTGGCAGTTCAGAATCAGGAATCAGCAAACCCTCTGTCTGTGTCGTGGCTTCATAAATACATGGTAAGGGACTGGCAGAAAATTTTTCAAAGGGTGGCTATCTTCTGTAGATTAACTGGATCCCATAGTAAGGAAGTAAGAAGGAAAAACATAATACCTACTGAATATCTCCTATTTCAGACACTGTGCCAAGTGCATTTATATAGTTTATCTGCCTTTCTTCCTATAAATCCATGTGTGAATTGCTTGTAAATCTTCTAATAGATAATAGTAAAGCATTTGTACGTCCTGTGACAAGAAACTTGCCACAGAAGCTACTCATTCCATGAGTTTTTTGTTTTTTGGTTTTTTGGTGATTCCAATAGTTACAGTGCTCTTTTCCACATTGAAGTCAAATCTTTCTCCCTATAGTTTCTGTCTTCTGAGATTCACAGAGCAAGACTCTTTTACCTTCTAGCCCTTCAAATATCTGAAGCCAGCCTGACCTTGTTCCTTTCAGTGTTTCTCATTAGATTTATCCCATGACCTATCACCACCAGGGTAATTTCTGTACTGTGATCGCATGTAAGCTTTTCTGGTAGTTGCGTCACACCGTTGAATCATATTGAGCATATAGTAGAACAGAACCTCAAAGACTTTCTCGTGGTGGCTGCTTCTTTTCTCATGTAGTTTTGTGTATTCAGCAATAGAACTGGGCATTCATTAATTAAATTCCAATCCATTTCATTGATAAAACTTCCTGAAGTTTATTTGGATACAACATTGTAGCAGTCTCTCCCAGCTTCAAGTTTAAAAACCTTTAATTTTCTAATCCAATTTTTGGTAGAAATACTACCCAGAGTATGGCTGAGGTTAGAGGTTAGCAGTAGAGACTTTTCTCTAGGTTAATACATCGATCAGGTATGAACTGTAAAATTCACTTCATCCAGGGGAATTGGGATCTTTTGGCATTGAGATTGAACTCCTTGAAGAATTACTGGCAGTGCTTTCCTGCCTTATAACCACTGAGGTCCTAGGCTATATTTTCTGGTTTTTGAAATTGGACCCTAGTTGTATTAGGTAGAATAGGCCAGCTTGAAGTATTTTCATATCATATGCTTATTAGTTGATTCAATTCATTAAATATATTCAAGTTTAATTATAAAGAAATGATTATCTGAAGGGTCAGTATTGAAGTTTTCAATACTGTTATCTATGCATGGGAACATGTGGAAATATTTAGCAGGATACTGAGTACCTTTGCAACATTTGTTAATAAGCAGCAGGAAGACATTAACCTGCTAATAGAAGTTTGCTTTCTCTACAGGAACAATACTTGAACACTTTGCAAAAATTGAATGGAAAAATCGTAAACATTCAGTTAATAACCCATAAGTACTTCAGAGATAAGAAGTAGTGAAAATCTGGGTTATTCTCCTATGTAATATGCAACTTTATAGTTGAAAAGCAAATGTAAGACCTCAAAGATATTAACTAGAATGTTTTTATCTTCTTTTGAAAGGCTTGCACCCAAGTAAACTTTTGACTCTTTTACAGTTTACATTTTGGTCTGTTTATATTTAGAATACCATTTAAGCTTAGTGGCTCTTTTAAGAAAGAATGGTATTAAAATGTGAAATTGTCATCGATTGCAGCCCTAGTAAATAAACTTATCATATTAATTTTAATTGGAACTAACAAGTCCCCATTTTAAAAACTTTTCTAAACAAAAAACTTTTCTCAGTTAGTATTAAAACATGCATTAGTTGTTTTAATTATTTTGTTAAATTATTTGCATTTTAGTTATGTTAGTCTCATTAACTCTTACTCTGATAGACTAATATGGTTATTTATATCCTTAGAAATAGTCTGAAGTGCACAGAGAACAAACTTGTGGTTGTCAAGGGGAGGTGGGTAGGGGAGGGAAGGAATGAGTGTGTGAGACTAACAGATGTAAACTACTATATATAAGACAGATAAAAAACCAAAGTCATAGTGAATAGCACAGAGAACTATTTTCAATATTTTGTGATAAGCCATAATGAAAAAGAATATGAAAAAAGAATGTCTGTATGTGTATAACTGAGGCACTTTGCTGTACAGCAGAGATTGGTGCAACACTGTAAATCAACTGTACTTCAGAAAAGCTAATATACTATAAAAATAGCTTGAAGTAAAATTGCATCCTGTGTATTACTGATTAATTAATCTCTGAACCCTTAATGCCTAGTGCAGTGTGTGACTCATGGCATATACTGAAGGGCTGCTGAATAAAATTGGTTCACTGGGAATTGATTTAGTGCCACATAACTAGAATCTCTACGAAAGCAATACCACTAGGCAATAAAAGTAGTTAACTTTATTAAATGCCAACTCTCTGTCACTGTGCTGGGTACTTTTACACACATTTTCATTTAATCCTCTCAAAGACCCTAAAAGGTAGTTATTTTTATTCTTATTTTATAGATGAGGAAAATGAGGCTTACAGAAATTAAGCAACTTACTCAGGATCATTCTAAATAGTAGAAAAATAATATTTATGTTTTTCCTCCTATAGATTATAAACTTATTGAGGAAAAGAGCCATCTCTTTATGTTCTTAATGCTTAGCATAGAGTCTAGAACATAATAGGTGCTCAGTAAACTGTTTCTAAACTATTAAATTTTTCCATGTTTAATAAACATAAAACTGTGATAAGGAACATTTTATACCACAAGTGGATCATTACCACATATTTCTAATACTTCATGCTACTAATTCTCTTCATTCTTCTAATTTTAAATTGATGTTTGAATTCAGGGCATACTTAATTAACAAGTAATATCTAATCCAATTCCCTAGATCTAAGGGTATTTTGTGAAAGATCAAAGGGTATTATGGAAGCTTTGGTTAATTACTTTGCTTATATAATAAAATAGAAATTTCTTCATTTGAGATAACAAACCTGTTATAATTTGGCCCCATTGTACTTTACTGGTCTTGCTGCTGCTGCTGCTGCGTCACTTCAGTCGTGTCCAACTCTGTACGACCCCATAGACAGCAGCCCACCATCCCCCGTCTAGGGATTCTCCAGGCAAGAACACTGGAGTGGGTTGCCAATTCTTACCATTTCCCCTGTTATTCTCAATCTCACCCCTTCACCAGGTTTTTTGGTATTTCCTAAGTCTACTATACAGTGCTTGTTTCTGTGTTTTTAATTATGCTGTTAGCTGTCCCTGGAATATTCTTCTTTTTTTTAAAATTTTTTTAAAATATAAATTTATTTAATTGGAGGCTAATTACTTTACAATATTGTATTGGTTTTGCCATACATCAGCATGAATCCACCACAGGTGTACACGTGTTCCCCATCCTGAACCCCCCTCCCACCTCCCTCCCCATACCATCCCTCTGGGTCATCCCAGTGCACCAGCCCCGAGCATCCTGTATCATGCATCGACCCTGGTCTGGCGATTCATTTCACATATGATATTATACATGTTTCAATGCCATTCTCCCAAATCATCCACCCTCGCCCTCTCCCATAGAGTCCAAAAGACTGTTCTATACATCTGTGTCTCTTTTACTGTCTTGCATACAGGGTTATCATTACCATCTTTCTAAATTCCATATATATGAGATTCTATCTTTTTTTGTTTGGTGAATATATACTTACTCATCAAGCCCCAAACCAAATATCACTGCTTCTGTTAATACTTTATTAAAGTTTCCTCCAATTAAAATAAATAATTAGTAAAAATAAAATAATTAGTAAAAATAAATAATTAGTAAAAATAAAAATAAATAGTAAAATTAAAGTTTCCTGGGCATAATTATTTTTCCCTATGAACTTCACTGTAGTGTCTGTATGCCTCAGTTATTATATAACACACTGTGTCATACATATTTATAAATCTTTCTCCTCTGATTCTGATGATTCTTGAGCAGAGATTGTATCCCATCTTTGTATCTTCAGTACCTATTGAGGTATTGGAACATAGTATATGCTCAACAAAACTTTGCTATTACTGAATAGTATTTAGGATGAGTATACTATTTAGTCTTAAGCCCATAAATAGGATCTAGAGCTGACTTCTTTGTCCTTAGAACTTGGAGAACTATTAAAAATCCTTAAATAAGGTGAGAAATCTTTGTGATTTCCTGAAACTAGTAAGGAACTATACCAACATATTGAGGAATTGAGGGCACTGCAGTTTACTGACTTTGAGGCTTCAGAGAGCAGCTCTTGACTTTCCCCAGAGAAACAAAGCTTCTATTTCTTTGTTTTACTTTACTTCCTGCCTAACCAGGCACTCATTTATCCACTAATTATAATATTCTTCTAAAGGAATTTCATTCATTCAGCTAATATGTATTTGGTAGCTTACCTTTTGCAGTCAGTGCTTAAGCTGCTAATGATACAGCAGTGAACAAGGTGATTAAGTTTCTTGTCCTCATGAATCCTCTCTAGTCTTGCCTTGGAAATAGGTTCATTTGCACCATTTTTTCTAGATTCCACATATATGCATTAATATATGATATTTGTTTTTCTTTTTCTGACTTACTTCACTCTGTGTGACAGATTCTAGATTCATCCAAACCTCAACAGATGACCCAGTTTCATTCCTGATGTACATGTGTCATTTTGACTTTGGTTTTCTCAGGATATGAGCCCAGTAGTGGAATTGCTGGGTCATATGGTAGTTCTACTTTTAGTTTTTTAAGGAACCTACATACTGTTTTCCATAGTGGCTGTATTACATTCTCACCAACAGTGTAAGAGGGTTCCCTTTTCTTCGTACCATCTCCAGCATTTATTGTTTATAGATTTTTTTCTTTTAAAAATTTTTTTTATTGAAGGATAATTGCTTTACAGAATTTTGTTGTTTTCTGTCAAACCTCAGCATGAATCAGCCATAGGTATACATATACCCCCTCCCTTCTGAACCTCCCACCCACCTCCTTCCCCATCCCACCCCTCTAGGTTGATACAGAGCCCCTGTTTGAGTTTCCTGAGCCATACAGCAAATTCCCCTTGGCTATCTATTTTACATATGGTAATGTAAGTTTCCATGTTACTCTTTTCATACATCTCACCCTCTCCTCCCCTCTCCCCATGTCCATATGTCTATTCTCTATGTCTGTTTCTCCATTGCTGCCCTGTAAATAAATTCTTCAGTACCATTTTTCTAGATTCCATATATGTGAGTTAGAATACAATATTTATCTTTCTCTTTCTGACCCACTTCACCCTGTATAATAGGTTCTAGGTTCATCCACTTCATCAGAACTGACTCAAATGTATTCCTTTTTATGGCTGAGTAATCGTCATGACCCAGATAATCACAATGGTGTGATCACTCACACTCTCCTAGAGCCAGACATCCTGGAATGTGAAGTCAAGTGGGCCTTAGGAAACATCACTACGAACAAAGCAAGTGAAGGTGATGGAATTCCAATTGAGCTATTTCAAATGCTAAAAGATGATGCAGTGAAAGTGCTGCACTCAATATGCCACCACATTTGGAAAACTCAGCAGTGGCCACAGGACTGGAAAAGGTCACTTTTTATTCCAATCCCAAAGAAAGGCAATGCCAAAGAATGCTCAAACTACCGCACAATTGCACTCATCTCACATGCTAGCAAAGTAATGCTCAAAATTCTCCAAGCCAGGCTTCATTCAGCAGTATGTGAACTGTGAACTTCCAGATGTGCAAGCTGGTTTTAGAAAAGGCAGAGGAACCAGAGATCAAATTGCCAACATCCGCTGGATCATCAAAAAAGCAAGATAGTTCCAGAAAAACATTTCTGTTTTATTGACTATGTCAAGCCTTTGACTGTGTGGATCACAATAAACTGGAAAGTTCTGAAAGAGATGGGAATACCAGACCACCTGACCTGCCTCTTGAGAAACCTGTATGCAGGTCAGGAAGCAACAGTTAGAACTGGACATGGAACAACAGACTGATTCCAGATAGGGAAAGGAGTACATCAAGGCTGTATATTGTTACCCTGATTATTTAACTTATATGCAGTTATAGGCTATGTATCGTCACCCTGATTATTCAACATCATGCAAAATGCTGGGCTGGGTGACTCACAAGCTGGAATCAAGATTGTTGGGAGAAATATCAACAGCCGCAGATATGCAGATGACACCACTGTAATGTCAGAAAGCAAAGAGGAACTAAAGTGCCTCTTGATGAAAGTGAAAGAAAAGAGTGAAAAAGCTGGCTTAAAACTCAGAATTCAGCCTTTTACCTCGTTGCAACCGAGAAGGCAACATGGGTCACCAGCAGCTCTACTGGAGCCATCCGAGAAAATTCGGCCAGGGTTCTCGCTCTTGCCGGGTCTGCTCCAACCGCACGGTCTGATCCGGAAATACGGCCTCAATATGTGCCGCCAGAGTTTCCGCCAGTATGCGAAGGACATCGGCTTCATTAAGTTGGACTAACCAAACTTCCTTAGATGGCTCATCCAGCACATCAACCTTAGGTGGAAACAATACTAGCTCTTTGTATATAAATTTTTTAAAAAATTAAAAAAAAACAAAAACAAAAAACTCAGAATTCAAAAAACTAAGATCATGGCATCCAGTCCCATCACTTCATGGGGAAGACGTGGGGAAAAATGGAAACAGTGACAGATTTTATTTTCTTGGACTCCAAATATATGGGAAAAAACTGGAAACAGTGGTGGATTTTATTTTCTTGGGCTCCCAAATCACTCTGGACCATGACTGCAGCCCGAAAATTAAAAGTCACTTGCTCCTTGGAAGAAAAGCTATGACAAACCTAGATAGTGTATTAAAAAGCAGAGACATTACTTTGCCAAAAAGGTCTGTATAGTCAGAGCTATGGTTTTTCCAGTAGTCATGTACAGATGTGAGAGTTGGACCATGAAGAAGGCTGAGCATTGAAGAATTGATGCTTTCAAATTGTGGCACTGGGGAAGACTCTTGAGAGGAGAGCAAGGAGATCAAACCAATCAAACCTAAAGGAAATCATCCCTGAATATTCATTGGAAGGAATGATGCTGAAGCTGAAGCTCTGATATTTTGGCTACCTGATGCAAAGAGCTGACTCATTGGAAAAGACCCTGATGCTGGGAAGGATTGAAGGCAGGAGGAGAAGGGGCTGACAGAGGATGAGATGGTTGGATGGCATCACTGACTCAATGGACATGAGCAAGCTCCAGGAGATAGTGAAGGATAAGGAGACCTGGCATGTTGCATGGGTCTGCAGAGTCGGACATGACTTAGAGACTGAACAACAAGAAAGGAAGTGGGCGACAAATCTCTGATCCATCTTGGTCTTTGAGTTAGGGATGTCTTGAAGGGGAAGAACAGAGAAACTGGAAGTGATTATTTTCTTGTGACATTTCTTAATCATGGTTTTGGGAATAAGAATGTGTCTGGTTTATGATTCTTGGGGCTGGTGGTCCATGGCTTGGGGGTCTGTGAGCTCATCTTGCCTGGAAAAACAGCCTGAGTTTGTATGTTAATGATGGTATCTACAATAGCAATCTTTGTCATCTGACTTTAATTAGTGTTCAGTTAGCATAGATTGAGGAGACAAGAAAGGGATTGAGGTTAGAGGAGATAAGTAAAGGAATAAAGTTTTAGATAGAGAAATTAATCATAAACTCAGTAAGGGAACACTGTTTTAGGGGGTTTGGTGTCAATATTATTAAGTTCTCTCCAACTCTAAAAATGTCTGATTTTATTATCCAGAGGACAAAATGCTATTTTTGTGAATCTAGTGCTATTGTTGTAAATAGCTGCAAATAGGTCTGGAAAATAATTCATTCTTTCTGGGAAATTTTTGAGGAGAATAATAGGAAAATTCCCCAGAGGAGCTGAATTTTTTAAGGAAAGTCAACCCCAAATTCTAGATTATATTCTTTTGATATGTTAAAAATGGTAAAATTAAACTATTTTCATGCCAGTTTGCCTCAGCCAGAGAACTGTATATTCAGTGTTTTCTCTTTCAATATTGCCAAAACAGGTTGGATAAATTTAAAGAGTACAGGGAATTCCCAGAAATGGTATGGACCTAACAGAAGCAGAAGATATTAATAAGAGGTGGCAAGAATACACAGAAGAACTATACAAAAAGATCTTAATGACTTAGATTACCATGATGGTGTGATCACTCACCTGGAGCCAGACATCTTAGAGTGAGAAGTCAAGTGGGCCTTAGAAAGCATCACTACAAACAAAGCTAGTGGAGGTGATGAAATTCCAGCTGAGCTATTTCAAATCCTAAAAGATGATGCTGTGAAAGTGCTGCACTCAATATGCCAGAAAATTTGAAAAACTCAGCAGCAGCCACAGGACAGGAAAAGGCCAATTTTCACTCCAATCTCAAAGAAAGGCAATGCCAAAGATTGTTCAAACTACCACACAATTGCACTCATCTCACATGCTAGCAAAATAATGCTCAAAATTCTCCAAGCTAGGCCTCAACAGTACATGAAGCAAGAACTTTCAGATGTTCAAGCTGGATTAAAATTAGAAAAGACAGAGGAACCAGAGATCAAATTGCAAACATCCACTGGATCATAGAAAAAGAAGAGAATTCCAGGAAAAACATCTACTTCTGCTTCATTGAAGATGCTGAAGCCTTTGTGTGGATCACAACAAACTGTGGAAAATTCTTAAAGAGATGGGAATACCAGCTCACCTTACCCACATCCTGAGAAATGTGTATGCAGGTCAAGAAGCAACAGTTAGAACCAGATGTGGAACAATGGACTGGTTCCAAACCGGGAAAGGAGTATGTCAAGGCTGTATATTCTCCCTGCTTATTTAACTTATATGCAGAGTACATCATGCAAAATGCCCCAGTAGATGAAGCAGAAGCTGGAATCAAGATTACCGGGAGAAATATCAATAACCTCAGATGTGCAAATTACACGACACTTATGGCAGAAAGCTAAGAGGAACTAAAGAGACTCTTGATGAGAGAGAAAGAGGGGAGAGTAAATGCTGGCTTAAAACTCAACTTTCAAAAAAAAAGATCATGGCATTCAGTCCCATCATTTCATGGCAAATAGATGGGGAAACAATGGAAACAGTGACAGACTTTATTTGGGGGGACTCAAAAATCACTGCAGATGGTGACTATAGCCATGAAATTAAAAGACGCTTGCTCCTTGGAAGGAAAGTTATGACCAACCTAGACAGCATATTAAAAAGCAGAGACATTACTTTGCTGACAAAGGTCTGTATAGGCAAAGCTATGGCTTTTCCAGTAGTCATGTGTCGATGTGAGAGTTGGACCATAAAGAAGGCTGAACACCAAAGAATTGATGCTTTTGAACCATGGTGTTGGAGAAGATTCTTGAGAGTCCCTTGGACTGCAAGGAGATCAAACCAGTCAATCATAAAGGAAATCAATCCTGAATATTCACTGGAAGGACTGATGCTGAAGCTGAAGCTCCAATACTTTGGCCACCTGGTGTGAAGAACTGACTCATCCGAAAAGACCCTGATGCTGGGAAAGATTGAAGGCAGGAGAGAAGGGGCTGACAGAGGATGAGATGGTTGGGTGGCATCACCGGCTCAATGGACATGAGTTTGAGCAAGCTCTGGGAAATGGGCAAGGACAGGGAAGCCTGGCGTGCTGCAGCCCATGGGATCGCTAAGAGTCGGACATGACGGAGCAACCGAATAACAACACCACCACCACATGGAATTTCTTAAGCCTGAATATTGTCTAAATAAAGAGATTACTCGGGGAGAAAAATTAGCTAGCTGCAAAAATCTTCCAGGGTTTTAAGAGAAGTTATTAAGCAATCATAGTCTTGAGCGAATAAACTGGGCTAGTTAAAAGTCACAACTGAATGTCAGCCCTTGTCTTGCTTGAGAAAGCTGGTAAGGGCAGTTTCTAAACCAAGGGAATCTGACTGTTCTGTGTTCGATTTGTTAGGTCTGGCTCAGCGTGCTGAACTCTGCTGGCAGCTGAAAGGGGAAGTCGGAAAAAAAGGCAAGTTCCCGGTGCAGAGGTGCTCTGCAGCATAAAACTGGCATTGGAGGAGCTGCCGTTGTCACGCTGTACCAGATGGGCTTTCCTGAAGCTGCCAGGTAAGTGGCATTCTAGGTTTTGTCTGGCAATGAATCCTTCTGATTTTTCACAACCAATGACGTTGTACATGTTAAAAAAAAAAAAAAAAGTCCTAATTTTGTTGTCTTAGTTCTCAAAAGAACAAGTATCTCATTACCTTGCTTTAATAGCATGGCTTTAAAACTTTAAAGATGACAGTTAACTTACAAACTTAACCAGCCTTAGGAAAATTTTATTCAAAAAGGAGGCAGCATAGTCAAAAGAGAATGTTGAACCAGGAGCCAGAGCTGGCCGGACCCTTGTCTCAACCTTGCCAACCTGAGTAATTGTAATTTAGGCAAGTCATTTTTGGTTTCCTTTCCCACAACTTGTTTTCTCCCCATAGTGTCCCAGGTTTCTGAGGTTGTTTGGAGAAAGTCCTCAAATATGCTGAGTGTATCTCTGCAGATTTATGTTTATGAATCCAGCTAAGCCCTCACTGAGGCTAGACTCCCGCTAGACTCCTTTCTATTCACCTCTTGCTGATTTACTTCCTGCCCTTGTCAAATGACTGTGCTCCTCAAATCTCCAAACACTTATCTTTTCCAGGCCTTTTCAGGATCCCTCAACTTCCTTACTCTTCTCTCAGAGAAGTGCTCATCATTTTACAGAAGGAAAAAGCCCCTTTTCCTTTCCAAGGCACAGTTTTTCTTTGCTTCCTTTTCTTCCCAATCATTTTCTGTAACTTTATTCCAAATAATAAGTACACCCTCCTTCTTTGGACTCTTTTCCTTGTTGCCTTTCTATTGACTCCTTTCCCTCTGTCAGCAAGCATGTTCAGATCTTCAAATCTTCCCTGTCCTAAAGCTCTGTTTTTCTCCCTACCTTAATTACTTTTTTTTCTTTTTTCATGGTGAGCCTTTTATATTGAGCCACTTTTGTTTCTACTCTGAAATGTCTTTAGTTTCTTATCTCACCATTGAGATCAGGTAAGACCACCAATGGTCTGATTATGATATGTTCTTGTTTTTATTTTCCATCTTCATTCTCTTTAACCTTATTGTAACTTTCAACACTAATTGTGAAATTCCTTAGCCAAGGCTCTAAGTTCTGCCCAAGTCCAGAGACAGAGTGCTAGCAGCCTTTTATAATTTATAAGCTTCCAGATTCCAATCAAAATAAGCATTCCTTTCAGTCTGTTTGATCTTACCACCGGGTTTTTCTAACAGTGTACACAAAAATAGCAGTTTTGAAATATCTAAAGAACCCCAATTTGGCCATTTTAGATTGATATCTCCTTTAGTATATTTTTCCTAATTAAGTACTTGCAAACATGAGCTCTGTACATACTTACATGAATCTGGCTGGAGTGTTAGTGGGAGGGTTAGCTAGCACGAAACCTGATAGCACTCTGTCTCTGACTCTGTCTCCCCCCTCTGCTCTGCCAGTATCCTCTTCTATCCAAATTGCCTGGCCAAGAGGCTATCTCTTTTTCTTTTCCAACTCTTCTGCTCCCTCCTCCCAGTAAAGAAAATTAAAAATGAATCAGAAGTGTTTGTGATTCCCTTTAAGGAGAAACCTATTACAGTTCAGTTCAGTTCAGTTGCTCAGTCGTGTCCGACTCTTTGCGACCCCATGAATCACAGCACGCCTCCCTGTCCATCACCAACTCCCGGAGTTCACCCAGACTCACGTCCATCGAGTCAGTGATGCCATCCAGCCATCTCATCCTCTGTCGTCCCCTTCTCCTCCTGCCCCCAATCCCTCCCAGTATCAGAGTCTTTTCCAATGAGTCAACTCTTTGCGTGAGGGAGAGGTGAATTGTCCTTGGTGCTTACATACACACCCTGGACCCAAGTAGCATATTGAGCCTTGGCTAAGGAATTTCCCAATTCAAGTCAGGGTCCATTGGGATTTGCTAAGGAGTTTGAGTTCAATATCCAGACCTATGAGCCCAGGTTTTCAGATCTATATCCATTAATACAGCTATTAGTTTCTAAGGCAAAGCAAGGAGTGGGTAAAGAAAGAAGAATGAGAACACCCCCTTAATGGATTTTGAACCAAAGGCTCACACTGAATGCAAGGAATTAGCTCAGAAATTATACGATCTTATTCCAGAACTTTCCCCCAAACCCATTGATTGGACAAAGACTCAACAGTTCAAGTAAAGATCGGATGAATTAATTCTGGACTATTATGAAAGGTTTGAAAAAAACTTAAGCAGTATTCTGGCTTGACACCCTGAATAATTCTCTAACCAACAAAATTATCTTTTGCTTAACTCCACCTTTTTAGAAGGCTTTAATGAGGATTTAGCTAGTCTTGTCAAAAGACATAATCTAGATTGGTCCGAGTTACATACAAACACCTTTGTTACTGGCTAACCAAATTTTCAAGACCATGAAAAAGAAATAAAAGGGGGTATCTATGAAAATAGAAGCCCTTCTATGAAAATTAAGAGTGTTCAATTGTGCCAATTAAATACACAATGCCAATTGAAGGTTAACTGATCTCTTTAATTCCCGACCCCTAAAGAAAGCTAGTTTGAAGGAAAAAAATATAATCTCTTCAGAATTCTGGCCCTGAGGGAATAAGTCCTAATAGGAGAAACTTGATTTTCTCTCCCTGTGTCTTTAGACCAGAGCTCTCAGGATCTGATTGAAGGGGAAAAAAAGGACAGAAAAAAAATTCTTTTTTAAATTCAGCTTATTCTATCTGCTACTTGTAGCTAGTGAGTTTTATATTGGGTATATTTACATTGTGAGATCTGATTCATAACTGAGTTCAGAAAATGAAGCTAGCCATGAGATCTCTTGTTGTATCTGTCTATATGTTTATGTGTACATTATCTTTGCTTTTACCTTTGGATGATATTATCAAATTCATTGTCAATGAGCTCTACTTAACTGGATTAAAGGAAATTAAGTCCTTGGATAAATTCTGAAAAGTATAGGAGGTAATTGGCCAGAATTAATTTCAGGTTCCCATGAACTGGGAAATAGTATTGTTAATAAATTAATATCTGGTATTAATGTTTAAGTTTGTTGATCTAATTAATATAGACATGACTTTAGAATCATCAACATTAAGCATAGTACTTTGTGCCTACGTTTGATAAAAATTAAATAGAATCTTCTTGTATTCATAGCAAATTTGTCATCAAAGGAAGTAACTTGATGTAAAGAAACTTTTAAGGAAAGAAAATGTAAATGAGATAAGAGCTTTTAGATAAACTCTATTAAAAATAATTATGCTTTTGGAATGTCTATCTAAAATAGTCTCTCCAGATTCTGGTAACTTGAAATTCTAGGTGCTAAATTAAGTGATGGAAATTTATTGAATAGCTAGGTCATTCCCATATAAAATAAGGTACTGAAATATTAATTACTGAACATTGGCTTCCTTTTACAGAGAAACTAAAGGCATTTAGGACTATTATTAATGAAAATTCTTGGTGTTATGCTCTTTATAAGAAAGCAAATGTTTTTAGAAATTATTACTAGAATTTATGTTCACCAATCTAAATAATACTAATGTAAAGGACAATTCATAGTTGCTTACACCTTCAGTTTCATAAGAAATCAAGGTTTTAAGAGCTGAGACCTCTAATTTAAACATGTCATTAAAGCTGACAAAAATAATAAAGGTAACATTTCAGCACAATAGGAAAGTAGAATGTTTTTAGTAAAAAGGTATGAGGAATGCAATTGCATTTTATTAAGGGAAAAGGAGGTAACTAACCCTGGTGACTCAGGGGGTGAAGAATCTGCCTTCATTGCAGGAGACAGGAGATGGGGGTTTGATCCCTGGGTTGGGAAGATTCTCCTAGAGGAGGTAATGGCAACCCATTCCAGTTCTTGCTTGAAAAATCCCATAGACAGAGTAGCCTGGCAGGGTACAATCCAAAAAGATCACAAAGAGTTGGACAGAACTGAGCGACTAAGCACATATCAGCACGTGTGCACTGTAGCACAAGGGGAAAGGAGGTAGGTCTGACTTGGAGCTGGCTATCTCTGGATGGATAGAGAAAGTGATACGGTGATACACTGATGGATACAGAAAGTGATAAAAGGTTTGTGGAAAGTAGACCCTGAGAAAAGTTTTGTGTATGATCAGGATTGACTAAGTTTAAAATAAATTTAATTGAGTAAATGAATTTTAAAAGTAAGTTGGTGAAAAACTTGAATCCAGCATTTTCTCTCTGCTAAGAAAACAAGTTTTCTTAAGATGCTGAACTGCCTTTGATAACAGATTTTAAATTTCCCTACCTTTTAAGTGATCTGTTCTGTATTTGCCTTTGAAATCTTTTATTGTTACTTTGATTAAGTGAGTAGCTATTGTTTCACAGTGACCTGTGATCCTGTCTATTTGAGTGTTCTAAATCCTTTTGATATTTATTGACGAAACTTCCTATGTCAAATTCTAATGAAGTCCTTTTGATGTCTAGTCAACTTTAGGATGCTTCAGAGGCTCCCTGAAACATCCCAAAGAAAGATATTCAACTAATTAGGTTCATTTGATATATTCAATTACATGGTAAGTATTATCAAATGAGTAATAAATCTTCTTAGGTTATTTTGTGTGGTGGATGTTACTAATATAGATATTCTATAAATTTTATGAAATTCCTAAAGCTTGAATATGTCCTAGTAAAATGTTGTCAGTCATAAATCTAGTCATTATCTTAGTGTTCTATGTCACAGCAGTAACCAAGTTTCTTTGTCAACTGCATCATAATCAGATTTTAAACATGCCTTCTTAAGCCTTTTATCATTATAGACAATTATGGTTTTATTCTAATACCTTTGCAAAAACGCTCCCTTTATAAGAAGATGTATAAAATGGACTTCTGGATAATTAGAGTGTTCTGATTTTCAGACCATAGTGCTGAACTGGGTAAGAAATTAAAGAATTCTAATGGAAAACCTGATGACTTCATAAAATTGTTAGCAAAAAGGATTAGTTACATAGGACTTAGTGAACTGGTGAATATGGTTATAATTTTTGTGGTTTATATCTGAAAAATTACTGGCTTGAATATATATTTTCCAGGTAAAAGGAAAACATTCCCCTCAAAATAATTATGACTTACAGCAATTTGGTAAATTATACCTTTGTAAGAAGAATTTAAACATTTATCTTTTCTCTCTATCTGCTCTCTCCAGAGACTGGAAACTCTTGGGTTCCCAGCAGCCTCATCAGATAAATTAGAAAGGCTACCTCAGTAGCAGGTATAGAAACCTCCAGGTATTTTGGGAACCATGGAAAGGAAGGAATTCACCTAGATCTGTCGGACAAAATCTGTGGCAAGCTCTTGTCATGACTTTCCTAGCCCTGAGAAGCTTTTTAAAAAATTCAGTCTGGGACTCCTTATAAAAATTACGGCAAAGCACCTCTTTGAGAAAAACTTGGTTGCCACTGAAGCAGAGCCCCATGCCACCTGCTCCTGTTCCTGCCTCACTGCTCTTCACTCTCCCGAAGAACAAGTCTATCAGGAAGCCATGCTGCAGCCATGGCCTTTAAAGACACCAGCAAGACTCTTATGGAGCCAGAGGTGGCCATTCACCAGATTAGGATCACCTTCACCAGCCACAGTGTGAGGTGTCTGGAGAAGCCATGTACTCGTCAGCGGTGCAAAGGAAAAGAATCTCAAAGTGAAAGGACCTGTTCTGATGCCTAGCAAGACTCTGAGAATAACTATAAGGAAAACTCCTTGTGGTCAAGTTTATTGAGACCAGATTTATTTTGCAAACAAATTAGTCTTAATTTGGTTATATTTGGTAGAAATGAAGGTAATTTTAGAGAGAAAAAGATTATGTTTCAATGAATGTTAAATCCCAATTTTATTAATGGAGGTCTGTATTTACTAAGACTCTCTTCCTGGATAGTTCCTTGTTGTTATGTTATATTAATATGAAGGTTAATTGAATTACTAAAAGGATACTCTATAATTTTTTTCTGAGCTTATCTCAGTGATTTATCTTTGAATGAAGGTCAGATGCCTCACGATCTATGACCAGGGATTGTGCATACTGGAAAAGAGAATGTAAAGGACTGTCTCCAACCTAGATGGAAGGACACTTTATCAGGTCCTCTTAACTAGCTCATGCACAGTGAAACTGAAGGGAATTAACTTTTGGATTAATTCCCACTTGCAAAGACCCTTACATTGGACTAGCCTATAGGGAAGATGGCCACCCGCAATATCACCTTAGAATAGCACTCAAATGGAGAGAGACTACACTCACACTAGGAGGAGAAGAAGACATCAGAAGTGGACAGCTAGCCCAAGATCCTGGACCTGACTCACATGATCATTTATAATGTTTTCTTGACTTCTTGGCACTTTGTATATGAATCAAACGTTTTCCTATCATGAGCATGATCATATGCTAATTTTAAAAATCAATACAGTTGTTGAGTTTGCTGCTAGTTAGCTATGTTAGTACTTTTGTGTTACCATGGTGGATTTCTCTCCTCCAAGGCTCTGATTGAATAGCCCTTAGGAAATTATTTTAGAAGAAAGAAAGTTCAGTCCTATTCAGGCTACTCTTGATATTACTAGATGGGATCCCCTCATCTGGCCAATTAATAATACTTGCTCTGACCCTGGCCATAAAAATGAATTTTTCTGGACTTCTCTGATGTTCCATTGGTTAAGACTCCACACTTCCAATGCTGGGATCATGAGTTCTATCCCTAGTCAGGGAACTAAGATCCCACAGATGAGCACAGGTGAAAAAGAAATAAAAAAGTTTTTTTTCCTCTAAAGTTACTCAAGCTTAATCAGAGTAACAAGCAAAATTTCAGCCAAGGAATAAAACCTGCCACAATTATGGAATGGATTTATGAGGTTAACACCAGGCTATGCTTATTTAAGTTTTAAGGTCCCTATTTTCTTGGGAACAATTAAATTTTACTAAGGATAACCAGCCTAATAACACTAGGAAGTTGGGCTGGGAACCTTATGGACAGTGCCAATATATCATTTCCCTGAAAGATAAGGCTTGGAACAGAGCAGAATAAATCAGATGACCTGGAGATATACTGACTCCACCTAATGAAAGTTCTTGGCTTATGGCTTTAATAATACCTCTGTTGTGTGTTAGCCACTCAATCATGTCTGGCTCTTTGTGACCCCATGGACTGTAGCCTGCCAGGCTCCTCGGTCCATGGAATTCTCTAGGCAAGAATACTGGAGTATTCCCTTCTCCAGTGGATCTTCCTGACCCAGGGATTGAACCTGGGTCTCCTGTGTTGCAGGCGGACTCTTTATTGTCTGAACCACCAACCCAATAGTACTGCTATCTGTGTTATGCTATGTTATTTGTATTTGCCTGTTTTGCAAGATTATTGTTTCTTGCATTACCAGATGTGTGACTGAGGCTCTGACTATATAGTTCTATATGTGACCAATGATTGTAATAGTATAACTCTACATGTGGGAAGATACAATAAGAGGGTTTTTTTTTTTTTTTTTCCTGAATCATAATAGATTAGTAAGACAGGTGGTCTGGAGACCTTTGACTATTGTTAAATAAGACCTAGCCCAATAGTAGCACATTGAGCGGACTATTAGCAAAATCTTCACCAGACCTAGGAATGAGCCTTTCTAGCACCATGGGATGAAATGGTCATGAAATGCCTCCCAAAACATGGTCAAATTTATAACCATGAGGGGGCCCTGTAACCTACAAATTGGCATTTGTCATGGGCACTTGCCATATACCTCTACAAGGATTAAATCATGTGCTACTGCAGCAGCTGATTTTCAACACCCCCTGAAAGGAATTCAGGGTAGAGAGTAGAGATGAAGCATTGTGTGCTCTGAGAAAAATTGGCAGAACAGGTCTTCAGATAGTTAGGTATTTTCAGAAGTCAATTTTATGAGCCCAATTCTTGTATCTCCTCATATCTAGAAAAGCACAAAAGTTCTTAATGGTGATGACTGCTCCTTCATGAGTAGCAGAAACCTTCTGCAAAAAAATAAGTGATTGCATGTACTTCCCCTTCACGAAAATCACATATATACTGACCTTCCCACTTTGGAGCAGTTTCTCAAAGCTATCTGAAATGCTGCCTCAGGCTACAGTCCTCATTTTGCTGCAAATAAACTTAATCACAGCTTTCACATTGTGCATTTTTAAGTTGGCAAATCTTTGAGATCTAAGACTTTGATTCTGCCCTTGTGTTTGAAGATCTCCCTCATACTGAGTAAATGTTTATTGAGTTGTATCAAATAAAAAGATGTTGAATTTTGTTTCCACTTTAATCTGATTCATTTGTTCTGTATCATCTTCTGGAATTCCATCTAGTTCATATTTGGAATTGAAAACCCTCAGTAAAAGCCAAACAATAAAGAGCTACCAGAGTCAGCACATTAGTATAGCCATCTAATTAGCTCAAAATAGAAGATTATGCATTTAGGGCAATAAATTCTGTTTTAAACATGGAATTCTCATAGTTCTTTTATTTTCAGGAGATTAAATAATTGGGAGATAGACTTGTTCACAAAACTCCAGTTGATGTTTCTGAGAAGGCAGAAGGATGAAAAAATCCAGATGATATATTAATGACTGAAAGAAATTGGCTGGAAGTACTGAAGATAGTTTTGATAGTTTTTGTGATAGAACATAATCCACTTCAAAGGCCAAAGTTGGGAAAATAATTCTAACTCTGATGGTACAAATAAAATTTCAAGTGAGGATTTAAGTACTCATTGTACATAATCTGATTTCCTTAGTTTCTTGTTTGGCTAACTTTGATGGAGCAGATGCTTCATGCCTAGGCCCCTAAGTATGATCCTCTGAGTATATAAGGAAAGGCAGACATACCTTTTTCAAAATGCTACAGAAGCCCAGAGGAAGAAATTAGTATGAAGAACCTAACTTTGAACTGGGGTGACTAGGACTGTCCAGCAGAAGGTAGAGGAAGGGCATCCCAGGCCTGTACATAGGTGTGGAGATTTGCAAATGCAAGATTTGGTGAGTGGTGGTCCTGTGCCGGTAGAGGGTAGATTATTCTGTTGTGCCTGGGTAGAGGGGCAGAGTCAGCACGCAGGTGACAGTAGATTGGATCAAAGTTTTGAAATGCTCCCAATGCTGTGCTCAGGAGTTTGACATTTATCCTGCAGAATAGGAGTTTTAGCAAAAGATGATGTGATTGTATTGCAGTTTAGGTAGATCATTCTGGTATTACTTTGAGTTGAGTGATGGAGGGACCAGAGGCCAGGAATCCTTAGCAAACAATTGTAGTAGTGTGGGTAAGAGATGTTTAGTGCTGCAACAGGGACCATGAAAATGAATAGGAGAGGTCATATTTAAGAGCTGTGACTAATTTAATTTAATTTACAGTTTTAATGAATTGTGCATTTAATTTACAGTTAAACTTTCCCTTTAGACCGCTTCTGAATGTATTAACTTTGTATTATAACATCATATTCATTTTATACAAGACACAGGCTGGGAATAGATTTGCTGCCTTCTTGTCTCACAAGCATCACATGCTGACTGTCCTGAGATGGAACTTTGATTTTTCTTCACTCCCACTGCATTCTTCCTTTTGGCACTACCATCCCCTCAGTTATTCAGGCCAAACACCTACATCATCCTTGGTCTTTCCCCTCCCCCTTAGATCTCCCTCATTCCCAGCAGCAAGGCATATGGATCCTACATCCAAAATATATTTTGAATCCACTTCCTTCTGTTCATCTCCACTGGCAGACTGCCTCCACTGTAGTCCAGACCACCACCACTTCCTATCTGGACCGCTTCAGCAGCCTCATAACTCTCTCCCCACCTAAGTTCTTGCATCCCAGCCTGGCCACTGCACACTGGTGTAAGAATAATCACAACTATTTCACTTTCCTGTTGAATCATTTCAGCGGGTTCCCGAATTCCCTACTTTGGCCTGCATGGTCTTTTCCCTGCCCAGTTCTCCAATTTCATTTCTTGCCAATCTCCCCCCGATTAACTCTACTCTAGTAACTGGTACTGTTTTACTTTCTTTTAACATAACAAACTGTTTTCTCCCTTAGGATCTTTGCCGTTTCCTCTTCGAATGGCTAGCTCTTTTTCCTCCATTAATTGGGTCTTGAAATGGCAACCCACTCCAGTGTTCTTGCCTGGAGAATCTCAGGGATGGGGGAGCCTGGTGGGCTGCCGTCTATGGGGTCGCACAGAGTCAGACATGACTGAAGCGACTTAGCAGCAGCGGCTTAAATTCACTTGTTCAGAGACATCATTCCTCAACTGCTTTACCTAGAGTAGGTTTCTCTTTTTGTTTGTTTTCTAATACTTGCAATTATTTTTGTGTGTTTACTTCTTTTTCTCCTGGAAAAATATAAACTCGGTGAGGGACTGGGTCTCACTTGTTCACTGTTAGACTTCCAGTACCTCGAACAAGGCTTGGCATGTGGCAAGCAGTCATTTAACATGTATGAAATGATAGAAGGGAAGGGAAAAGAAGGGAGAAATGGATGGAATGAGTGGGGAGAGAGAAAGAGAAAAGGAAGGAGAGGGGGTAGGAAAAGAGGACAGAAAGGCGTTGCTTACTGAGCAGCTGCTAGGCCCTTGACTCCATCAAGAGTATATCCATTTGGTGTTTGTTGTTCCAATCCTAGGCCAACCACTACCAGCATGCTTGTATTATTTCAGAGGAATTACAAATCCCAAGGTGCCTTCATCTTTCACAGATCTTTGAGTCATCTAACACCTGATCCTCTGCAGCTTGTAATAGTCATGGTTGTCATTTTTTACCATGGGCTAGGGTCTCTGCTAGGTACCGTCTCCAGGGGATCTTCCCAACCCAGGGATCGAGCCCAGGTCTCCTACATTGCAGGTGGATTTTTTACTAGCTGAGCACAAGGGAAGCCCATCTGACTGACTAGGCTATCTAAAATAAACCAACACACAAATATGCTTTCTTTATATTCCCTTAACCTGCTTTATTTTCTTTATGGTAACTACATTCTTCTTTTTTTTTTTTTTTGCATATTCATTGTCTCTTCCACTGGCACAGAGGCTTCATGAGGGTGAGTTTGTTGGTTTTTCATATTTTTTAAGACAATACCTACTGCCTAGTAAGCACCCAGTATTTGTTGAAAAAATAGGAAGAAAATCTTGTGGGTTTTTTTTTTAAGCTTTTTATGACAATACCAGTTTCCTTTGGGTAAGAGTCACAACATCTTTCTTAGGGTTTTTGAAAGTTACTACATTTATACAACATTTACTGTATAAATGTTAAAAAACCTAGTACCTGTGTGAGTCCGTGGATTGAAATAGATTATTTTCCACAGTTCTTTTAGAACTCATCAAATTGAGGCTGCTCCAAACAGTTCTGCAGTTGATTAATTTACGGTAGATCTTGTCTTTACAGAGATTGAGAAGAAGCTTGAAGATATGATTTATGTAAAATACTACCAGGAGGGCCTTGGGCTAGAGGAAGCAGATATAGATTTCAGGTGTTGCCATGAAGTGATACAAATTGAAAATTTATATCATATTGTCAGAAGATGTAAGTAAAATTTATGTAAAATACTACCAGGAGGACCCTGGGTTAGAAGAAGCAGATATAGATTTTGGGTATATCTATGAAGTGGTATAAGTTGAAAATTTATATCATATTGTTAAGTATTGAGTGTATTTTACGTTTCTCAGTGTCTCTTATAGCTTCCTTGTAATTCTGGTAAGAGTATATTTCAGAAATTTATAAATCTCCAAGTTTCAGTTATGTAAAGTGATTCTAATTTATTTCAGTGTAATTTCTTTCTGAATAAAAAGGTCTTACCTAGAACCATTCAAAAGAATAATAATTAAAGGAGCCTTAAAAGTGACTTCCCATGTGACTCAGTGGTAAAGAATCCACCTGCCAATGGCAAAGAATCCACTTGCCAAACAGGAGATGCAAGTTTGATCCCTGGGTTGGGAAGACCCCCTGGAGGAGGAAATGGCATCCCACTCCAATATTCTTAGCTGGATAATCCCATGAACAGAGGAGCCTGGTGGGCTACAGTCCACAAGGTCACAGAGAGTCAGGCAGGACTGAGCACATGTATATGCAAGGGTACCTAATATCAAAAGTCCTTTTAAAAATAATTTTTTTGTGCTTGAGTCTCAAAGTTTTAAAATCTGTTTTTCTTGTTTTAAAAATGAGCTGATTAAAAGAATCATACAGAAACATACAGAGAAAAAAATTTTTAATCTCCTGAAATGCCATTACTAAGAGCTCACTAAAGTGTTAACAGTAACTGATATTCTTTCAGACAGCTCTCTGTGTATATGAACATACAATTTCCCCATAACTAGGATCATACAATACATGAGTTTTTAAATTTATATTACATATGTGGACCTGTGTTTATGTACAGTAATTAGTTCTTGATAGATAATAATCACACTAGAGCAATCTAACAGTAACTCTTTCTCCAAAAAGAGAGCTGTTCTCTTCAGGCAAAATTAGAGATCTACTTCATTGTTTCAAACTTAAAGACATCTTGGTGTTTCATAATTGATTTTAATTTTGCGACCAACAAGGCAATTACAGCAAGAGTCATGTAATTACAATTACCCATCTATGAAGCTAACTAGTGGGCTGAAATAAAGAAAATGATTCAAAATATTTGAGGTGTGCATTTCACTTATGTTAGGGGAGCATTGTGAAGACAACCTATGTGCATATCTCGAAACTCCCTTACTGTAGCACAAAGGATTTCTTAACATCTTAAGGTGATTGTGCTGTGGGTGTGATTGTACTGAATAGCTAATGTGATTGACGTGTCTTGACAAAGTACCCTGCATTTCTAGGATTTTCATAATGATCACCAGTCTTCTTCAGGTAGAGAGGGCTAGGGCTGATTGTTCCCAGCAGGCAGGCACTGGCTCAGCAGCTTGCAGACCTATTTTGCCACCATCTTGCAAGGATACACCTGCATTGGTCTACCTGTTGTTTTATAACCAGCTTTTATTTCTTCATAGTATATTCCCTGCCCATAAATGTAAAACCTTACCATTGGTTTTAATGACCCCATAGTCCCAAAGAAAGGCAATGCCAAAGAATGCTCAAACTACCGCACAATTGCACTCATCTCACATGCTAGTAAAGTAATGCTTAAAATTCTCCAAGCCAGACTTCAGCAATACGTGAACTGTAAACTTCCAGATGTTCAAGCTGGTTTTAGAAAAGGCAAAGGAACCAGAGATCAAATTGCCAACATCCACTGGATCATCGAAAAAGCAAGAGAGTTCCAGAAAAACATCTATTTCTGCTTTATTGACTATGCCAAAGCCTTTGACTGTGTGGATCACAACAAACTGTGGAAAATTCTGAAAGAGATGGGAATACCAGACCACCTGACCTGCCTCTTGAGAAACCTGTATGCAGGTCAGGAAGCAACAGTTAGAACTGGACATGGGACAACAGACTGGTTCCAAATAGGAAAAGGAGTACGTCAAGGCTGTATATTGTCACCCTGCTTATTTAACTGGTATGCAGAGTACATCATGAGAAACGCTGGACTGGAAGAAACACAAGCTGGAATCAAGATTGCCAGGAGAAATATCAATAACCTCAGATATGCAGATGACACCACCCTTATGGTAGAAAGTGAAGAGGAACTCAAAAGCCTCTTGATGAAAGTGAAAGAGGAGAGTGAAAAAGTTGGCTTAAAGCTAAACATTCAGAAAACTAAGATCATAGCATCTGGTCCCATCACTTCATGGCAGATAGATGGGGAAACAGTGGAAACAGTGGCTGTTTTTCTGGGCTCCAAAATCACTGCAGATGGTGATTGCAGCCATGAAATTAAAAGACACTTACTCCTTGGAAGGAAAGTTATGACCAGCCTAGACAGCATATTAAAAAGCAGAGACATTACTTTGCCAACAAAGGTCCGTCTAGTCAAGGCTATGGTTTTTCCAGTGGTCATGTATGGATGTGAGAGTTGGACTGTGAAGAAAGCTGAGTGCTGAAGAATTGATGCTTTTGAATTGTGGTGTTGGAGAAGACTCTTGAGAGTCCCTTGGACTGCAAGGAGTCCTGGGTGTTCATCGGACTGATGTTGAAGCTGAAACTCCAATGTTTTGGCCACCTGATGAGAAGAGCTGACTCATTTGAAAAGACCCTGATGCTGGGAAAGATTGAGGGCAGGAGGAGAAGGGGACGACAGAGGATAAGATGGTTGGATGGCATCACCGACTCTATGGACATGGGTTTGGGTAGACCATGGGAGTTGGTGATGGACAGGGAGGCCTGGCGTGCTGCGGTTCATTGAGTCGCAAAGAGTCGGACATGACTGAGCGACTGAACTGAACTGAAGTACACATTTGAATATAGGTATCATAATCTGTTTAACTAGCCTCCTCTGATGAACATTGGGTTGTATCTAAATCTTGCAAAAAATAAAGGTATAATAAATTTCCTTTTGTACTCATCTTTGAGTACTTAATGCCCTGATCAGGTTAGCACAAATAATTACAAGGGGGAATTGTTAGGTTGTGTGATATGTATGTCTAGCTTTCGATACAAATTGCCAGTATATCCACCCCAAAAAAGGGGTACTAATTTACAAACTCAATGACAATTCATGAGCATTAGTAGGAAATTATATCTCCGTATTGTTTTTTAAATTTCTTTCATTACAAGTGTCTATTAAAATGCAGTTGGACTCTCTAAGGCCTGAAAAAAGTTTTTTCATGCCACCAATATTTGCCTGCAGAGTAACCCATAGAATAGTTACTTCTGCCAGGTTGTCCCATTTTTTTCAACATTATTCTGTCCAAAAAAAAAGTTTAGAGAGTATCTGGTACGGCTGTATGTCAATGATTGAGTACTTCATTACTAGAATTAACAAAACAGTGTTGTTTTTATTTCACAGTCTTTTTTAGATTTTCAAGTGTATGCCTCTTGCTCCCATTTTAATTCTTCTCCCCCTATAACCTCTCTTGTGTGGACCTTGTCCCCTTATTTTTTCTCTCCTTCCCACGATTGTCAGTTTCCTAAATGTTTGCAGCACTAGAAAGTGAAAGTATTGGAATCTTTTGTCAATTCATACATTGTCTGCTTTAGCAAAAGAAGCCTGGCAAGAGATTTTATTTCCACTTTTGTCCCCATTAGCAGTACTCCATTGTCCTTCTTTGAATTCTGTCTTAATTTCTTGTTCCCATTAAGTTTTAGTACAGGACCTACTCCTTGACCTTTTGCTACTCAGAAGTGCTTTTCTTCAAGCAAGGAGGCACTTAGAACTTTCTTGGTATTCGTGGTCTCCAGTTTCGCAAGAGATGTGTAGTTTCTTTACGCTTTTAACTCTGTCCTCCTTGTCCTTTTCCTTACCCTCTCTCATTTCCTCTTCAAATGAAAATGTTTTATTGACCAAAGGATATGATTTTTAAGAGGATCTGTTGCTTTTCAAAAGTAACAGCAACTGCAAAATTAATCTACATCTATCTTAAGGAAGTGGGAGGAATTTCTAAGTATTCAGGTGGAATTCCTAAACGTTTGCTGTGTTCTCCTGCTCTAATTTGTTGCTGTCTGCCATAACTATTCCTGAGGCATTGTGCAAACAGATGGCATAGATGCAGCTGGAAGTTCATGGGTCATTGGCTTCCAGAGGAGGTGTGGCTCTTTGGGTGGTCCAGCACACCAGTATTGCTAATCTACTTTTCCAGATTACCTCCACAGAACCTTGAGGGATAAAGGATTTCAATGAATGTGGGAAAGACTTTGAACTTTCTTTTAATTTATGTATGGTGACAGAAACGACTTTTATAGGCTAAAGTTAGGAAGTATGGATGTAACCTAATTTGCCTTTGGTATGAAAAAATAGAAAGTGCACTGAATTTGAAGTTAAACCAACCCGAGATTGAGTTCTGGTTGTATTGCTTTACTTGTCATATGTCCCTGTCTCTCAGGGAACGTAGAGTTAAATGGGAAACAGACAAGAAAAAATTTTCCTGGGGGCGGGGCGGGGGGGTGCGGAATCTGTTTTAACAAGAAACTTGCACATGGTTGCATGTGCAAAGAGCTATTGAAGTGTCCAGTAGAGACAGAAAAGCCTTTCCAGAGGACTTAGCACGTGAACTGAGACTTGAGTTTATGAAGCTGGGTGGGAATGGAGAATATTAATACCTCTCCAACTACTTACAGGGTTTCATGAAAAGTAAAGAAATAATGTTTATAAATAAGTGCTTGTAAACTTTATAGCCCCCAAAAGATTATTGTTATTAATTTTTCTTAATGTTAAAATAATTTGAGTGAGATCTTCTAAGGGAAGCCAAAATAAGAGAATTTCTCTTCACTTTAAAAATCTGACAATCATTTTGGTTTCTTTATTTAACTAGGAAATGTTGGTAGTTGATTTCAGAACACTCACTTGTAAGATTTGCCTCAATGGCTGTTGAGATAAGTAGGCCTACACTAAATATTTTTATAATAGCTTCTTTGAAGTCCTAAGACTCAGGGTTGATTCTAGATAGTTCAGGAGTGTCATCTATGTAGAAGAAAAAGATTTACACACCCACTAAGATGACTAAGATAAAGACAGACATAAATATTGGTAAGGATGTGGAGCAATCGGAACCTTCATTGACTGCTGGTAGGATTGTAATGTGGTGCAACCACTTTAGAAAACAGTTTGATAGTTCCTCAAAAAGTTAAACATCACCTTATGATCCAAAATTCACTTCTAAATATATGCCCTAGAGGAATTAGAGCTTATGTCCATGTCAAAACTTACACACAAAAGTCCATAGCAGTATTATTTATAATAGCTAAAAAGGGGGCACAGCCATCAAAGATGAGAGGCTAAGCAAAATGTACTGTGTCTGTACAATGGAATATTCTTTGGTCATGACAAGTAATTAATTACTGATACATGCTTCAGTGTGGATGAACCTTCAAAGCATTATGCTAAGTGAAAGAAGCCAGTCACAAAAGAACATATATGTTTGCATTTGTGTGAAATATCCAGAATAAGCAAATCAGTGAAGACAGAAAGTAGATTAGTGGTTGCCAGGGGCTAGAAGGAGGAGAGAATGGCAATGGTAGAGGGTGACTGCTAATGGATATGGGTTTTTGGGGGGCTGATAAGTATGCTCTAAAATTAGATAGTAATGTTGGAAGGAGAAGGAAGGAAAAAGGAAACCACCCTACAGAGATATGGATCTGAGGTTATTTTTCCAGCCTCATTTCCCAAGATCCAAAAGTAGTTGATGGATGGGATATTACTTGTGTAATTCTTCATACAAACCCAGGAAATCAGTTAAAACACTTATCTTTAAATTCTGATTGTGAAACACCAAAAATATATGTGAAATTTACTTGCACACAAACACAAAAAATAGAAGAGTTAGGGTTGCTACATTTTGAGAGGCTGAGTGAATTTTTCAGACATTATTGAGACAAATGAAGCCTATTTCAATAGAAAGTGCTGCTGTGCCACCCACTCCCCCATCCCCCCGTCCTTCCACCGGTTGAGCAGAAAGCCATTTTCATCAGAAGATCTGGCAGATGAAGGAGTTGCTGCCTAGTTGCCTTTTGGATTTTTCTGGGTGAAAGATCCTAAGGGAGCCTGGGGACTGCATGTTGATCCAGCCGCTCACGTCATGTATCTATTTAAACATTTAATTTGGGGAGAAAGCCAGAGGAATGAACTTAATATAACTCTGTGTTGTTTTTCTTTCCAGGAAGGAGAGCAGTTTGTGAAGAAAATTGGTGGTATTTTTGCCTTCAAGGTGAAAGATGGCCCTAGGGGTGAAGAAGCCACCTGGGTGGTGGACATAATGACCAGAAGGACCTGTGCTCCCTAACTCAGGTCAGTGCAGTGATGACTTCATTGATTAAGCACTGACAAGTTCACAGAGGAAAATGGGGGCCTGCCTTGGTGTCCCCAAAAGACTGGCTTTCGAGTTATAAAACCTTGTCAAAGAACTGGGGAATCTTTGGGACTACGACTAGGTCCCAGCTGCTTCTTCCCAAAGATTGAGAGGCTCCATCACTGTGGCTAGCCTTATGCTTTGGAATTACACAAACTTGGATTTAGAGTCCTGGTCCTGCCACTCACAGATTTTGGCCTTAAAAATTATTTCACTTCTCTGAGCTTTGTTTTTTACATTTGTAAATGGAAGTAATAAACGGTACCTATTTCATAGGATTCATCTGCAGATTAAGAGAAATAATGATCTCCTAATTAACCTGTGAAGTCCATGGTTCAGTGTATGGCTACATGTCCTCAGAAGACCTAACTGTACCCACTGTCTCCACTTCATCTCATCCCAGGCTTTCTTGAACCTACTCCAGTCAGCTTTTGTCAGCTCATCATTATCCCATAACGGTTCTTGTCAAGGTCACAAGTATTCACTGTGCTGCTAGCTTCAGTGGTTAATTCCCAGCCCTTATAATATTACTCTTCTAGGCTTTCTTCCTCCTATGGGCTGTTCCTTCTTGGCCTCTCTTCCCATTTTTTTTTTCTTATCTCTAAGTATGTAAATATTGGTGTGCTCTATGGCTCAGTTCTGTCTATATTCACTCTTTGGGGCTCTCATCTAATTTCATGCTTTTCAAACCAAGTCTACACTGATGATGCCCAGGTATCTTCAGTGTGAACTCAAACACTGAACTCCAGGTATATATTCAGCTGCTTAACTAATGAGTTTACCTGTATACTTAATAGGTTTCTCAAAGCTAATATGTCTGGATCCAAACTGTTGATCTTCCTTCCACTCCCCTTTAATTGTGTTCTCCTTCCACTGTCTTCTCCATCTTGGTAAATTGCTCTTCTGTCTTACCAGTTCCTCAGTCTAAAATCCTTGAGGTCATGCTTGGCTCTTCTTCTTTTTGTTTTTTGAAACTGAAGTATAGTTGACTTACAATGTTGTGCCAATCTCTGCTATATAGCAAAGTGACTCATTGTACACATATATACCTTCTTTAAAAGTTCTTTTCCATTACAGTTTATCCCAGAGACTGGATATAGTTCTCTGTGCTATACAATAGGACCTTGTTGTTTATCTATTCTAAATGTAATAGTTTGCATCTATGTTGACTCTTCTTTTTCTTACCCTCCGCAGTCTCATCCACCAGCAAATCCTTTCCTCTACTGCCACCTTGGTTCTCCATCATTTTTGCCTGATCTCCACTTCTAACCTTGCCCCCTGTAGGTTCTTCTTCACGCACACCCGCTGGAGTGATCATTTTAAAACTCAGATTCTCACCCTTCTCGGCTCAAAACCATTCAGTGACTTTCAACTCACAGAATAAAAGTTAGAGTTCTTACTCTCACACCACATAATTGGCCCTAGTCGTCTTTCTTACTACCTCTTCCTCGCTTGGCTCCAGTCACACTGGCCGCCTTGCTATTGCTTGAACATGGGGTGTTCCCAGTTCAGGAGCTTTCTACTGCCTGGGATTGTCATCCCTCAGATATCCTCATGGCTGGTCCTTTTATTTCCTTTGGATTTTTGCCCAACTGTCACCTTCTCAGTGAGACTTTCCCTGGCCACACTTTTAAATCACACCTCATTACCATTCCCTATTGTCCTTTTCTGACATATTTTTTTTTAGCACTTACCTCCATCTGATATACCATATCTTATTTATTTGCTTATTGTCTACCCCCACTAGAGTTGTAAACTGCATGAACGCAGAACATTTGCCTCTTAGGTTCACTGCTGTATTCACAGTACCCAGAATAATACCTGATACCAGGTAGGCCTTCAATAAAATAGATAATAAAAATGAGCAGCAGATGAATGAGTGATGCTTAGTAAGCATTCAGTAAATGGTAGCTATATTGTATGCTATGTTTCTGTCCTTGGAGAGAGCCTGTTACAGTTAAGAGATGTGAGGGATAAGAAGTAGCTTTTTACAGGGCTATACTATGAACTTTGAAAGTGATTTGATATATAATCTATCCATTAAAACTTTTTGAGTAGAAAAGAAAAGTCAGAACTGCATTTTAGAGGATGAAGTTGCTGCATTAGACCTGATGAATTAGAAAGGAAGAAATCAGAGGCAGAGAGAGCAATTAGGAGGATGGATGATACCACCATCTAAGTTAAGCAAAAAGGATAGCCCAAGTGTTGGCAGTAAGAAAAAAGGATGTTGTTACATGGCAGTTGCCTGGAGTGTTTGGAGTGAAATTGTTGCTACCTGGAAGCTGTAAAGTAGGAGGTCTGTCAAAGATGGTAGAGTTCATTGGTGGTGGTGGTTTAGACCCCGTGAACCATATCCCACCAGGCTCCTCTGTACATGGGATCTCCCAGGCAAGAATTCTGGAGTGGGTTGCCATTTCCTTCTCCAGGGGATATTCCTGACCCAGGGATCGAACCCAGGTCTCCTGCATCGCAGGTAGTCTCCTGCATTTCAGGCCGATTCTTTACCGACTGAGCCACCAGGGAAGCTCAGAGTTCATTGCCACAATATAATTGAAGAAGGTCCCGGAGGAGAGGATGACATCATGAACACATGTGGAAGGAAGGTTAGCCTTAGCAAGGAGGGAGGGATACTTCTTTCTTTGAGAGGGCAGATAAATACTCAGGGGCATTTTGAGGTACGGAGGAGGTTGACAAAGTTCTTAGAATAGAGTTCAGAGCTTGGAGAAAATATTAAGAGCAGTGTTCCATGCACTGTTGAATAAGGAACTAACTAGAGATAATGGAGGAAAAGCTGAGCAGCAGTGAGGGCATCTGGTGTGGGCAGCATTTTCTTTCTCAGAATGAGTGGGCAGAAAAATAATTACACTTGCATTCTATGAGCTTCCATCTAACGTAATGTAGGAAGGAAAACTAATGTTTCATCTAGATTCTAGCTTCAAGAAATAACAAGAACTTTTGGGAAATAATGCCGAGTTCTTAAATGACTGACGTTTAATGGTTACTTCAGGATTATAAATTGATATGCCTAGACAGATGTAGTTTTTAGAGAAAATTTTTCTTATTTTCTTATTAGTGTTTGTTTGTTTTGAAAGGTTATATGCTTATGGAAACATACTAAAAATTTCAGAAAAACCATGTTCGCTGTATATGGACTCTAGCAGTGAGCTCTCCCCACATTAGGTGCCCCAACCCAAACCTGCAGGAATTTTACTCTGAATTTCTGCTGAAACTGATACTTGTTGGCAGCCGGGAGTGGTGTTGAAATACGGACTTACCAGTAAAAGCTGCCACGGGAAATTGCCAGCTCTTTTTACATCATCCAACAAATGACCATTTGTTAGAGATCAGCTATGTTAAAGCATTAATAACCTGTCCTAGTTTGAACCGACATCTGAAAGAGAATTGTTAATTCTTTTGACATGTACATACTGTTGAGAGGTTTACTTTCTGCAAACATAGTAAGATTGGCTTAAATGTATTTCACTTGCCTATATTCTAAGAGCTTGGTAATGATACAGATGGTTGTATCAAGGACTTTTAGATTTTGTACATTTTCCATACTCCTTTCTTGCTGCCTGGGTGCTTCTCTATCAGTTCTGCCCCTCCCTCCTCTCCTTTGAAACAACTCACATAGCATGTCTCCAGGAAGCCAACACTGATTAATTTAATATGACATATTATTCTTTCATTCCTGTAGTCTGCCCCCTCAGCACCTACCTGAGTTCTCAACCCTGCCCCTTTGTGGGGAACATGATATAGAGAGCCTCAGAGTCTCCCATCCCCAGTGTACAGGAGAAAGAGCATAGTCTTTGGAGATACCCAAACCTGGGTTCACACCTTGGCTTTGTCATTCATTAGATATAAACTTTGCCTGAGTCCAATTGTCTCACCTAGAAAATGGTGAGAATATTGTCTGTCTGTGGAGCAGTTGTGGGGATTAAATGAGATAAGGTATGTAAAGACCCTAGCATGGTAAGTGCTCAGTAAGTCATTACGTCCTTCCCAACCTATAAATTAAACATTAATTTTGCTTAAATGCATTGGAATTGCCTGTGATTCTTTAAAAGGACATAGGGAGCCGAGGAAGCATCTGGGATGCATCAGATGCTGATGAATTGGTGAAGGCCCAGCGAAAACTGAGCTGTTGAATGTTTGTATTTTTCCTGTAACAAGAGGAGCCATATAACTTAGGAGCTGGGAGTGTAGGCTTTGGCAGCAGGAATCTGCTTCCCTACCTAGCTCAGCCACTTACTAGCTGTGTGACCTTGAGCAAGCTGTTTGACCTCTCTTACCCTTATAGGGTTCTTATTAAGATCAAATGAGTCCAAGTATGTGAAGTTCTCAGCATAGTAAGAGCTCAGTAAGTGCTGATATAATAGCAGCAGCAGCAGCAGCAGCATTTTATTTCCTAAAGTCACTAGGAGTTCTTTCTTGGAATATTAAAATCTAATCCAACTGTAAATCAAGTCCAGCTATCTCAATTTGCTAGCTTTTCTTTTTTTTTTTCTCCCTGCTCTTTGATGTTATATATCTACAAGGGAACTGGTTTTTCCAGACTGGAAATACTTGAATTTTTAAGACTTCAGACCTTTTTTTCAAGTAATGAGAGAAAATTTAGATAGACGCAGAGATGGAATGGCCATTGAGACACAGTCTTTTTAGGGGTTATTTCTGCATCCTAAGACGTAAAATAAAAATGTTTAGTTTTGAATCTTGTTTTAGTTACTTAATAAAAGGACATGCTATGCTTTAATAGTTTGCCCCCATCCCAGTCTGTTTGTACTGCTGTTTGAACATACCACACTTGGGTGACTCAAAAAAACAGGAATTTATTTGTCATAGTTCTAGTGACTGCAAGTCCAAGATCAAGGCATCAGCATGGTCACCTTTTTTGAGTATCCTCTGCCTGGTTCATAGCCAGTGCTTTCTTGCTGTGGGCCCACATTGTGGAAGGGCTCAGGGTCTCTCTGGAGCCTCTTTATAAGGCATAAATCCCATTCATAAAGGCTCTACCCTTATGACACCCGAAGGCCTCCCTGCTGATACGATCGTACTGTTGTTCAGTCGCTAAGTTGTGTCTGGCTCTTTGTTACCCCATCGACTGCAGCATGCCAGGCCTCCCTGTCTCCTGGAGTTTGCCCAAGTTCATGTCCATTGAATCCATGATGCTATCTAACCATCTCATCTTCTGCCGCTCTCTTCTACTTTTGCTTTCAATCTTTCCCAGCATCAGAGTCTTTTCCAGTAAGTCGGCTCTTTGCATCTCATAGCCAAAAGTATTGTAGCTTCAGATTCAGCTTGAGTCCTTCCTGTGAATATTCAGAGTTGATTTCCTTCAAGATTGACTGGTTCCTTCAAGATTGACTGGTTTGATCTCCTTGCTGTCCAAGGGACTCTCATAATTTGAAAGCATCCATTCTTGGCTCTCAGCCTTCTTTATGGTTCAACACTCACATCTGTACATGACTACTGGAAAGACCATAGCTTTGACTATACGGACCTTTGTTGGCAAAGTGATATGTTTTAATATGCTGTCTAGGTTTGTCATAGTTTTCCTTCCGTGAAGCAAGTGTCTTCTAATTTCAGGACTGCAGTCACCATCCACAGTGATTTTGGAGCCCAAGAAGAAAAAATTTGTCACAGCTTCCACTTTTTCCCATTCTATTTGCCATAAAGAGATGGGACTGGATACCATGAACTTCGTTTTTTGAATGTTGAGTTTTAAGCCAGCTTTTTCACTTTCCTCTTTCACCCTCATCAGGTGACTCTTAGTTCCTCTTTACTTTCTGCCATTAGAATGGTATCATCTGCATATCTAAGGTTGTTGCTATTTCTCCCAACAATTTTAATTTCAGTTTGTGATTCATCCAGTCCAGTGTTTTGCATGAAGTACTCTGCATATAAGTTAAATAAACAGGGTGACAATATATAGCCTTGTTGTATTCCTTTCCCAATTTTGATGCAGTCAGTTGTTACAGATAAGGTTCTAACTGTTATTTTTGGTCCACATACAGGTTTCTCAGGAGACAGGTAAGATGGTCTGGTATTCCCATCTCTTTAAGAAATTTCCACCGTTTGTTGTGATCCACAGTCAAAGGCTTTCACATAGTCAATGAAACAGAAGTAGATGTTTTTTTGTGAAATTCCCTTGCTGTCTCTATTATCCAATAAATGCTGGCAATTTGGTCTCTGGTTCTTCTGCCTTTTCTAAACTCAGCTTATACATCTGGAAGTTCTCGATTCAAATACTGGTGAAGCTTACCTTGAAGGATCTTGAGCGTAACCTTCTAGCATGGGAAGTTAGTGCAATTGTCCAGTAGTTTGAACATTCTTTAGCACTGCCCTTCTTTGGAATTGGGATATAAACTAATCCTTTCCAGTCCTTTGGCCACTGCTGGGTTTTCCAAATTTGCTGACATCTTGAGTACAGCACTTTAGCATCATCCTTCAGGATTTGAAATACCTCAGCTGGAATTCCATCCTCCACTAGATTTGTTGGTAATAGTGCTTCTTAAGGCCCACTTGACTTCACACTCCAGGACGTCAGGCTCTAGGTGAGTGACCACACCATTGTGGTTATATGCATCATTAAGACCTTTTTTGTATAGTTCTTCTGTGTGTTCTTGCCACCTCTTCTTAATTTCTTTTGCATCTGTTGTGTCCTTACTGTTTCTGTCCTTTATCATGCCCATCCTTGCATGACATGTTCCTTTGATATCTCCAATTTTCTTGAAGAGAGCCCTAGTCTTAGCCATTCTATGGTTTTCCTTTATTTCTTTGCATTGTTTATTGAAGAAGGCCTTCTTATCTCTTCTTACTTTTCTCTGGATCTCTCCATTCACTTGGTTATATCTTTCCCTTCCTCCTTTGCCTTTTGCTTCTCTTCTTTCCTCAGCTATTTGTAAAGCCTCCTCAGACAACCACTTTACTTTCTTGCATTTCTTTTACTTAGGGATGGTTTGGGTCACCACCTCCTGTACAATGTTATGAACCTCTTTCCATAGTTCTTCAGACACTTTGTCTCCCAGATCTAATCCCTTGGATCTTTTTAGCACCTCCACTGTATGACCATAAGGGATTTGATTTAGGTCATACCTGAGTGGCTTAGTGGTTTTTCCCACTTTCTTTAGTTTAAGCCTGAATTTTGCTGTAAGGAGCTGATGATCTCAGCCACAGTCATCTCCAGGTCTTCTTTTTGCTGACTATATAGAGCTTCTCCATCTTTAGCTGCAAAGAATGCAATCAGTCTGATTTTGGTTAGGGCATAGGCTTGGGTTACTGTGATGTTGAGTGGCTTTCCTTGGAAACAGACCGAGGTCATTCTGCTGTTTTTGAGATTGCACCCGTGTGTTGCATCTCAGACTCTTTTGTTGGTTATGAGGGCTACTCCATTTCTTCTAAGGGATCCTTGCCCACAGTGAAAGAAAAGAAAGAAAGAAAGTGTTAGTTTTGTCGGCTCTTTGTGACCCCATGGACTGTAGCCTGCCAGGCTTCTCTGTCCATGGAATTCTCCAGGCAGGAAAACTGGAGTGGGTTGCCATTTCCTTCTCCAGGGGATCTTCCTGACCTGGGGATCAAACCCAGGTCTCTTGCATTGCAGGCAGTTTCTTTACCATCTGAGCTGCCAGGAGTAGATATAATGGTCATCTAAATTAAATTGGCATAAAAATGTACTCCAGTCCATTTTAGTTCACTGATTCCTAAGACGTCAATGTTTGCTCTTTCCATCTCCTGTTTGACTACTTCCAATTTACCTTGATTCATGGACCTAACATTCCAGGTGCCTGTGCAGTATTTTTCTTTACAGCATCGGATTTTACTTTTACCACTAGACATATCCACAACTGAGCATCTTTTCCACTTTGGCCTAGCTGCTTCATTCTTTCTGGAGCTGTTAGTAATTGCCCTCCACTCTTGAACAGTAGCATATTGGACACCTATCCTCAGGGGGGCTCATCTTCCGATGTAATATCTTTTTGCCTTTTTTTATCGTTCATGGGGTTCTCCTGGCAAGAACACTGGAGTGGTTTGCCATTCCCTCCTCCAGTGGACCACGTTTTAGCAGATCTATGACCCGTCTGTCTTGGGTGGCCCTGCACGGCATGGCTCATAACTTCATTGAGTTATGCAAGCACCTCCACCTCAACAAGGCAGTGATCCATGAAGGGGACTATCACAGTAGGTATTAGGATTTCAAAATAAGAGTTTTGGGGTATACAAGCATTCAGACCATATATAGCAAGTCCGATCTTTTTTTTTTTTAATTAAGGCACAGATTAACTATTGTGCCATGATTTGATATTATTACAATTATTAGTAGTAATACTATTAGAGTAATATTTTTATATAGATTACCCAAAGAACTGACTGCTGGAAATTCTGATTTCTTGGTGAAATTTTCCTTTTGCATTTGAAACTTCTCTTTTGTCCAAGGAAGAAATGGCTGGTTTAGCAATGAGGTTAGAGTCTTTGTGGTATGGCCTTTTTTCTTTGATTATACTATTAAAATTGATATTTTTAAAACTTTGTTTTTATATAAGTAATATATACTCAAGTGCAAACAAAATGAAAAATTACTCTCCTATAATCCCACCCATCTATATCATGAGTTCACAAATGATGGCCTATGCGCCAGATTCAACCCACCACCTGTTTTCTTTATTTTGTTTTGTGTAAAAATTTTCTGAAGTTTAGCCCATAAGGAAGGGTATAAATCTGAGTGTTTAGCTTGATAAATATTAACAAATGAATATATCTCCCAGCTCAAGATGCAGAATGTTGCCATCACTCTAGAAACCTCCTCACACCACCTCCCATTACTATTCACTCCCAAAAGGAACTACTATTCCGAATTCTACCACCATCGGTTGATTTTATTTATTTTAGAAATTCATATAGATGGAGCCATACAATATTTACTGTTTGAGGTGTGGCTTCTTTTGCTCATCATTGTAAGATTCATTATATTTTTGCATGTAGCATTAGTTCATTTTTACTATGTGAATGCACCAGAATTTATTTATTCAGTTCAGTTCAGTTCAGTCGCTCAGTCGTGTCCGACTCTTTACGACCCCGTGAATCGCAGCATGCCAGGCCTCCCCGTCCATCACCATGTCCCAGAGTTCACTCAGACTCACATCCATTGAGTCGGTGATGCCATCCAGCCATCTCATCCTCTGTCGTCCCCTTCTCCTCCTGCCCCCAATCCCTCCCAGCATCAGAGTCTTTTCCAATGAGTCAACTCTTCGCATGAGGTGGCCAAAGTATTGGAGTTTCAGCGTTAGCATCATTCCTTCCAAAGAACACCCAGGGCTGATCTCCTTCAGAATGGACTGGTTGGATCTCCTTGCAGTCCAAGGGACTCTCAAGAGTCTTCTCCAACACCACAGTTCAAAAGCACCAATTCTTCGGCGCTTAGCTTTCTTCACAGTCCAACTCTCACATCCATATATGACTACTGGAAAAACCATAGCCTTGACTAGATGGACCTTTGTTGGCAAAGTAATGTCTCTGCTTTTCAATATGCTGTCTAGGTTGGTCATAACTTTCCTTCCAAGGAGTAAGCGTCTTTTAATTTCATGGCTGCAGTCGCCATCTGCAGTGATTTTGGAGCCCCCCAAAATAAAGTCTGACACTGTTTCCACTGTCTCCCCATCTATTTGCCACGAAGTGATGGGACCAGATGCCATGATCTTTGTTATTTGAATGTTGAATTTTAAGCCAGCTTTTTCACTGTCCTTCCTAGGGGAATATACAGAGGCATGAATGAATACCAGAAAGCAGCAATCACAGGGGTCACCTTAGTGCCTGTGTGCTACAGTAGCAATTATTAATATATTGGTCTCCAAGTTTGCAAGTTGGAATCTACAAGTTTATAAGCTTCTTCCTATATGTCTATCAGGGCTTCCCTGATAGCTCAGTTGGTAAAGAATCCACCTGCAATGCAGGAGACCCCAGTTCTATTCTTGGGTTGGGAAGATCCACTGGAGAAGGGATATGTTACCCACTCTAGTATTCTTGGGCTTCCCTTGTGGCTCAACTGGTAAAGAATCCTTCTGCAATGTGGGAGACATGGGTTTGATCCCTGGTTTGGGAAGATCTCCTGGAGAAGGGAAAGGCTACCCACTCCAGTATTCCGGCCTAGAGAATTCCATGGACTGCATAGTCCATGGGTTGCAAAGAGTCGGACATGACTGAGCAACTTTCACTTTCACTTTATACATATATAATTGAATATCTGTTTTTAAGTAAAACATGGGTTCATGCCTACAGTTTGTTTTGAAACTGGTTTATGTAACAATCTCTTCAAGAATTTCCCATGTCTTTAAGAATTCTTAAAGAGATGGGAATGCCAGACCACCTTACCTGTCTCCTGAGAAATCTGTATGCAGGTCAAGAAGCAATAGTTAGAACTGAGCATGGAACAACAGACTGGTTCCAAATAGGGAAAGGAGTACGTCGAGGCAGTATATTGTCACCCTGCTTATTTAACTTATATGCACAGTACCTCATGAGAAATGCTGGCCTGGATGCAGCACAAGCTGGAATCAAGATTGCTGGGAGAAGTATCAGTAACCTCAAATACACAGATGACACCACCCTTATGACAAAAAGTGAAGAAGAACTAAACAGCCTCTTGATGAAAGTGAAAGAGGAAAGTGAAAAAGTTGGCTTAAAACTCAGCATTCAGAAAAATAAGATTATGGCATCCAGTCCCATCATTTCATGGAAAATAGATGGGGAAACAATGGAAACAGTGACAGACTTTATTTTCTTGGCCTGCAAAATCACTACAGACGGTGACTGCAGCCATGAAATTAAAAGACACTTACTCCTTGGAAGAAAAGCTATGACCAGCCTAGACAGCATATTAAAAAGCAAAGACATTACTTTGCTGACAAAGGTCCATCTAGTGAAAGCTATGGTTTTTCCAGTAGTCATGTATGGATGTGAGAGTTGGACTATAAAGAAGGCTGAGCACTGAAGAACTGATGTTTTTGAACTGTGGTATTGGAGAAGACTCTTGAGAGTCCCTTGGACTGCAAGGAGATCCATCCAGTCCATCCTAAAGGAAACCAGTCCTGAATATTCATCGGAAGGACTGATGCCGAAGCTGAAACTCCAGTACTTTGGCTACCTGATGCAAGGAACTCACTGGAAAAGACCTTGATGCTGGGAAAGATTGAAGTCAGGAGAATAAGGGGACAACAGAAGACAAGATGGTTGGATGGCATCACTGACTCGATGGACATGAGTTTGAGCAAGCTCCTGGAGTTGGTGATAGACAGGGAAGCCTGGCATGCTATAGTCCATGGGATTGCAAATAGTCAGACATGACTGAGCAACCGAACTGAACTGAACTATATAACAATATCATGAACTGTATAATGTGAATGTGTCTTTTCAGGTCGTGAAATGTAGATCCTTATCATTGAATGGCTGCATTGTACCCCTCTATATGAATATACCATGATTATTTAATGAATTCCCTCTTCTCTTAAATATTGCAGTTGCTTGTGATTTATGCCATATTTTACCAGGCTGCTGTAGAGTGTATGTGAGTGCCCATGTGCCCACACTAACACCGGCTGTGATTCTGTTACAGTCAGTGACTTTTGACTAAAATGTACACATGAAACTGAACACTCCCTTTTTCTCCATCCTTCTGCATGTCTCTTCTTTAGATAAGAAGGCTGACTGAACAATCACAATGACTGACTCGGACTTACTGGCTCTGATGACTGGTAAAATGAATCCTCAGATGGTAAGTATGACGATACTTATGTCCTTGTATTAGGTGGATTTTAGCCTGTTTCACTTCATCACCTATTTCAGCCTCATCCCATAAAGTGTAAAGTGGTCAAACCCACAAAACTCAGTGTTCCCCAAATATTCACTTAATGGATGACAAATAGTTGTGGAGCTAGCCATGTGTCAGCCATTGCCCTGTGTGCTGAAAATGTCCAGATGAATAAGAAACAGTTCACATGCTCTGGGCATCCACAGTTTGGTATGAGACAGTTGTGCAGAAGGATAAGTGCAACGAAATATCTGTGGTGCCCTGTCTGGCTTGTGGTTGGGGAGGGTGGAAGAAGGAGAAGCCGTATCTTCCTGGGCTCTCAGAGAAGGCTTCACAGAGGAAATAATGCTTGACTTTGTCCTGGGGGTGATCAGGAGTCATCAGTGCACAGGTGGAGAGTAGGAGCCATCCAAATAGGAGAAAGGACTAGTCGTCACAGAGGCAAGACGTTTTACCTTTTGCGTCTTTGCCTGTGCTCCTTTTTTGTCTGAGCTGTGATTTCCTTGACAAACTTCTTATCTTTTAAAATGATCTTAGGGACTTCCCTGGTGGTCCAGTGGCTAAGACTGTGCTCCCAGTTAATTAATGGGGCTTATGTTTGATCCTTGGTCAGGGAACTAGATCTCACATGCTACAACTAAGAGTTTGCATTCTGCAATTAAAGATCCCTTATGCTGCAGGTAAGACTCAGCACAGCCAAATAAAATAAATGAATATTAATCTAACAAAACAAAATGAACTTAGTTGCTATGTTTAAAGACCTCCTACCACACGGTTGGGGAGCTATAGTCAGCACCTCTTCTGGGCCACTTACTGGACTGCCAGCCTAGCACTTGTCTCATCACACCAGTCGTGATATGCCTGTCTCATCTCCCAGTAGAATGTGCATGTCTCAAGGGAACAAACCACATCTTGTTCATCTTTGTGTCTCCAGAACTTAGCATGATGCCTGGCAGTTTTAAATGTTCACAATCACTGGATTAATTTGTATTTCTCTAAAATGTATTCATGGCTTGTATAGATTTTTCAGGCCCCCAGATTGTCAAGGGTCTTCTTGTATTCTTTACTGGCACAATGTTGAGCAGACTTGATATACGTTATCCATAGATAACACAAAGGAAGCTAAGATGCTGCTTTCCATTGTAACCTTATTTTTTTTTGTTGTTGCCTCAACCTTATTTGGGCTTCCCTGATAGCTCAGATGGTAAAGAATCTGCCTATTATTTGGGAGACCTGGATTCAATCCCTGGGTCAGAAAGATTCCCGGAGAAGGGAACGGCTACCCACTCCAGTATTCTTTCCTGGAGAATCCCATGGACAGAGGAGCCTGGCAGGCTATAGTCCATGAGATCGCAAAGAGTCAGACAGGACTGAAGCGACTAACACTTTCAGCCTTATTTGTTTTAGATCTTGTTCCTGTGGTGAAGTCACTCAGTGGTGTCTGACTCTTTGCGACCCCATGGACACCAGGCTCCTCTGTCCATGGGATTTTCTAGGCAAGAGTACTGGAGTGGGTTGCCATTTCCTTCTCCAGGGAATCTTCCCGACCCAGGGATAGAACCCAGGTCTCCTGCATTGTAGACAGACGCTTCACCGTCTGAGCCACCAGGGTACCCTCATAATTTGAAAGATTGGATAAAACAACTAAATCTGACTCCTACTTGTATTCCTTTTAAAAATGCTTATTGTAAGCAACTAAGCACATTTCAACTGATGCATTGACAAGTAAGAGACTTGTATCTATGATGTTTCAGTTGAATATGTACCATTGACACTGACATTTGCACCCACTGAGCTGTTTTCAAAATCTGGACAGAACAGAGGCCATCAGTCTCGGAGCTGGCACATTCCCCTTCCCACCCACCACCACTCATGCCACTGTGCACTCCATACATTTCCTTGGTAGCGTGGTCAAGCTTCACTCTCAGCTGCCCTCGTTCTCTCAGTTTATCTGTTTACCACCCATTTGGAGAGTAAAATGTCAGCTTACTTTTCCTGAACACCTGTTAGCACCCAGAGGAATTAAAGATAAAAATGGGAGACCTTTGTGTTAATGTGGTAATGGTCTTCCCTTATGCTCAGAAGAGGATTTGACTGGAAACCGTTAAATACAGTGGAAATTATAATTTATATGTTTGGCTACAGTTGAAGCAAAGCAATATGCTCTCTAGCAGAAAGCACATATGAAGAGTACCTTAGGGCCCAGATTTAAATGATTCTTTTGTTTGGAGTCTCTAAAAGGTGAAGACTCATTTTTTCTCTGTAATCATTATTAAATAAAATGTAATTTCTTCTTTTAATTAAGAAAAGGGAAATATGGTGAGTTTCTCTGGTAGGAACTACTGGTCCATATTTTTAAAAGACATATGTTAAATATATTGTGTTCTGAGACACTTGACCTTTAAGTCATCAGACAGAAGGCTGTGTGCCATATAGAAAGGAAATATTTAGTTTGTCCAGACAGAGGAGGGGGAAAAAAGGAATTAGTCACCCTCACCAGAAGGTGTAGAGAAAGCAGAGCTCTGCACTTTCCTACTAGTGAGGCAGAAGAACTCCTCACTTCTTAATGTACTTGTTAGGAAGTGAAGACTACCAGCAACTTTTCCTCTATTTTAAGAATTGAGTAAGAAGACTGAGATCATAGCAGAGAAATCATGCTATGTTCCCAATTTTGCTATTTCTTTAAAGTTTTCCTAGGATTTTGTTACATGATAAATTTAGCAAACATCATGTGATCTAATCCCAGGCTGTTGTTAAGTGGAACAAATTGTGGCTCTGCATTGGGGACTGGTTTGAGTCTCCTTATTGAGCCAAAGATTCACACAGGCACCTCAGCAGGCTGCCTGGCCTCCCCCTGTAGGGAATACATCTCCATCATGTAGACCAAAAAAGGGAGAAAAATGGTGACATTTCATTGCATAGATGCATCTGTAATGGAATCCCAAGTTTCTGAGTGTGTTACACATGTGCTTTTCCTCCCTGCTGGCAGACCCACTGAATGTGTAATGTTTTTAAACAAAATCAGTCTAGTATGAACCCACTCTGCCTAATATTTGAGGAAGACAGGTAATGGCAGACTCAATTTCCAAGAGAACAGATTTGGGAAAGCTGTGTCTTTTGACTGCTCTGTGTAAAGCGTGACTTTTACACATTTACCCTTGTGAGGAATCTGGTGCTAACTCTATTCCCGAAAGCCAAGTTTCATATTTTGAAGAAAGTTTAAGAGACTTGGATAAATAAATCATCTTGGGGCTGGACAGTCTAGAAATATTAGCAATCTCAAAACAAAAAATAATAAATTTTCTTTCTTCTTCCTCACAGGCCTTCTTTCAAGGCAGATTGAAAATCACTGGCAACATGAATCTGGCTCTGAAGTGACAAAATCTCCAGCTTCAGCAGCAGGCAAAGCTAAGCTGTAAAGAACTCCCTTTGCCTACCTTTGAAAATCAAGTTGAGATATATAGATATACATATATTTCATTGTCAGAACTTAGATTGAAACTACACATTGGGAAATAGCATGAAGTTTGTTTTTCAATGGGTGTGACCAATCTTGTTTTTCCTAAGCCCTGGGTGAACAGAGCCTGATGGTTTACTACTGCTTTGCTGAATTGCATTCAACTGTGCATTGCAAAGTTAATATGGTAATTATGGTTTGGGGTGAAATTGAATTTTAGAATAAAATTAGGAATAGAAAAATCCAAAAACTATGTAAACAAAAGCTCTCATTTTGGTTATAAAGCACATTTGAGGATTATTGTGCTGAAGATTCAATTTAAGTTTTCTTTGGGAGAACTAGGGAGGAAACAGAACGCCAGTAGCTGGCCAGTGTTCAGTGTCGTGCACTTAATGACCTCAGCCGATTTCCCAGGGACAGTTCTTTAAATTCTGTATTAGGATTAAAAAAAAAAAACTTTAAAATTTTGCATTTCATGCCATCAAAGCAGTATTTTCTTCCCACATTAAAGAAATATGATCAAAGTTTGGGAGTAAATATCTATTTTTAAATGAGTTTCTTTCTTGAAAAAAATTCAGTGTATTAGAACCATAAAATGCTGTTGTGAAAAATAATTGAACAAATAAAGTTTGCTTTAAGATGCACAATTTTCAAATTATACTCTTGTATTACTTTAATTAAATTTGTAAAACTCTCTTTTCTTTGTTATAATTTTCCTTTTCCATATGTTTAGTTTACTAGCCACATTTATCTTCCTAGATTTTCTCATGCTAATGCTGTTTCTAATAATTCAGTAAGATATGGAGTAAAATAATGCTTTCAGAAGAATGTTTAATAGAAAACTGTTCTTCCTCACCTCCTTTTTTTTTTCTTGTGTATCTTCTTTTGATTCAGAGTTCTCTAAATGATAGAGAGTAAGAGAAACATTGGAGATTTACAATCTGTCTTATCTAGACCTCTATTTACTGCTACTTTCCCATAATCAGTCACTAGTTCTTGGTTAGGGACGTGCTGTGTTGTGGAGGAAAGGGCACTTGACTAGGAGTCAGGAGTCTTGTTTCTCTTAGGCAAATAAGTAATGTCTGACAGTTTCTAACCTGTTAAAATAGGGCATTTAAGATGGTCCCTAAGGCTCCTTCTGCTCTGATAAGCCTGTGAGTCTACTCAGAGCCCAGCAGAACTGTTTGGGAGTTATTCGGGGCACACCTTTCTGCTGGAACACAATTACTTTACCAAAGATGAGTCAGAGGCAAAGTGCTGGGTGGTTTCAGTTGTTTGTTTAGATGTTCGGCATCTCTACTAATCAAATCAGGACTGTGGATCCCATAGCCCTTGGCCACTTAACTTTGCATGTTCTGCAACAAGCAGCACAGTGTCTGGGAATGGGGCAATATGCTAAATTAAGCCAGTATAAGTTGATTTCAGGTTTCCCAGGTGGCTCGGCAGTAAAGAATTCACCTGCCAGTGCCAGAGCTGCAGGAGATGCGGGTTCGATCCCTGGGCCAGGAAGATCCGCTGGAAGAGGAAATGGCAACCTACTCCAGTATTCTTGCCTGAAGAATCCCATGGACAGAGGAGCCTGGCAGGCTACAGTCCATGAGGTCGCAAAGACTCGTACATGACTAAACAATTGAACAGGAGCACAAGTTGATCTCAAGTCCCGAAAATGAATTCAGAACACAGACTTACTTCCTAATCGTGTTGGCTTTTTATTCTGTGAAGAAAAAAATAGTTCAAGAAAAAAGTTCCAACAAAATGTCTGATTTACTTGTAGTTTGGATTTGCTGCATTATTCTGCTTCCTGTTGTTCAGGATAACAGGAGATATTTGTTATAGGCTTTAGGATGAACCTGAAAAAAAAAAGAAAGAAAAGAAAGCCAAAAACTGGTTCTTGGAGTAGAGATGTATCCATATATAAGTGCAATTTATATTATTCAAAAAACTAAGATCATGGCATCCAGTCCCATCACTTCACAGCAAATAGATGGGGAAACAATGGAAATAGTGACAGACTTTATTTTCTTGGGCTCCAAAATCACTGCAGATGGTGACTGCAGCCATGAAATTAAAAGACCCTTGCTCCTTGGAAGAAAAGCTATGACAAACCTAGACAGCATATTAAAAAGCAGAGACATTACTTTGCCAACAAAGGTCCGTCTAGTCAAAGCTATGGTTTTTCCAGTATTCATGTATGGATGTGAGAATTGGACCATAAAGAAAGCTGTGTGCCAAAGAATTGATGTTTTTGAATTTTGGTGTTGGAGAAGACTCTTGAGAGTCCTTTGGATTGTAAGGAGATTCAACCATCTCCTTCAGCCCATCCTAAAGGAAACCAGTCCTGAATATTCACAGGAAGGACTGATGCTGAAGCTGAAGCTCCAATAATTTGGCCACCTGATGCAAAGAACTGATTCATTGGAAAAGACCCTGATGCTGGGAAAGATAGAGGGCAGGAGGAGAAGGGGACGACAGAGGATGAGATGGTTGGATGGCATCACCAACTTGATGGACATGAGTTTAAGCAAGCTCTGGGAGTTGGTGATGGACAGGGAGGCCTGGTGTGCTGCAGTCCATGGGGTCACAAAGAACCGGACACGACTGAGCGACTGAAAGCCTGCATGCCCTAGAGCCCATGCTCTGCAACAAGAGAAGTCACAGCAATGAGAAGCCTGTGTACTGCAACTAGAAAGTAGCCCCTGCTGGCCACCACTAGAGAAAAAGCCCAGGCAGCAGCAAAGACCCAGCACAGCCAAAAACTGAACTGAACTGATATTATAATAGAAAAGTACTCGATAAAAATGTAATAACAGTTTAATTTCTAGAGAAGCATCATTGCTTGGAGGAAAAAGATTAACTGGTCTGAGTTAAAACTAATGCCATTACTGGTTTTGTTACTTGAGCAAGTTGAGCTTCAGTTACCTGACTTAGAAAGTGGAGATACTAATATTGACCTCCTAGGATTATTGAGAATCTAGAGAAATAACATGTAAAGTACCTAAATGAATGTTAGCTATACATCCTAGCCATTCTTAATTTCCTTACTGTAAGTGCAAGTTCCCTTTTTCTCCCCACCTTTTGCCTCTGTGATGTGCAATATGATGTCTATAGTTTTTTTAAATAATTTTATTTATTTATTTTTGGCTGTGCTGGGTCTTCGCTGCTGCCTGGGTTTTTTCTCTAGTAGTGGTGAGTGGGGCTACTTTCTAGCGGCAGTAATGGGTTTCTCACTGCCGTGGCTTCTCTTATTGCAGAGCATGGGCTCTAGGGCACGCGGGTTTCAGTAGTTATGGTGTGTGGGCTCAGTAGCTGTCGTTCACAAGTTCTAGGGCACAGACTCAGTAGCTGTGGTGCATGGGCTTAGTTGCTCTGAGGCATGTGGGATCTTCCTGAACCAGGGATCCAACCATGTCTCCTGCATAGGCAGGTGGATTCTTTAGCACTGAGTCACCAGGGAAGTCACTGTTTTTTTGAATCTTTTCTCATTTGTTCATTCACTGAACAAATTATCTTGAGTGCTTACTGTCTATAGGGTACCACATTAAGGGTAATGCTAGGCACTGGAGATAGCAGTAAGCTCCTCCCCTAATAGTGCTTACAGCCTAGTGGGAGAGACAGTCAGTCAAAGAATCATTATTATAGACTGATCTATTTTTCAGGAAATGATCAAGGTGCTGTGATGGAGAGTCACAGTGAGGGGCCGTCTTTGAGACAGTGGTTGAGGGACACATCTCTGAAGAGGTAATATTTAAGCTGAGATCTACAGGGTGAGGAATGAACCATGCAAAGAACCATTCAGGAAAGGATGAAAGATGAAAGATGCTTGGCTTGTTCTAGACATTGCAAGAGGGCCAATGTGAGTGGAATATCGTGATCTGGAAGGACAGCTCCAAGATGATGTTAGATATCTAACATCACAGGAGCCAGCTATATTGGCATTTGTTCGTTAAGTAAGCCATTTGTGTTTCATTCTTTGTGCATTTGGAAGCTTTTGAAGGTGTAGTATTACATATATTTATTTCTCACTCATGCTATATATCAGCTTTGCCATCATATCTTGTCTAGAACCCAGTCCAATGGAGCCGCAGCTTCCGTCTGGAGCACTGGGATTGTCAGGACCAAGGAAGTAAAAAGCTGAAGTATGTGTTGATTCTTAAAATTACCTTTAAGTGATGCTTATCACTTTTGCTCCCATTTCATTGTCCAAATAATGTCACATGCTCCTAACTTCACAATCTTACCATGTACCAGAAAAAGGGAATGGAGTTAAACTATTTCTGAAGGAACTGATGACCATAACCCAAGGGCTCTCAGCAGGGGAATGAAATGATTTAAACTGTCACTGTACCTGCTGTGAGGAGAATGTACTGAGCTCCCAGGTTGGAGAATGGAAGGTGGAAGAAGATAGTGTCCTGGAGTGTCAGTAATGGAGGCGTTGGTAGATGGGCAAAAGTATGCAGAGGTAGAGCTGATGGAACCTGGTGACCAGATAGGGGAAGAATGATTTCCATTGACTGGCCAGGTGAATGGTGGGTCATGACTGGAATGACGAAGGGACAGCAGATTTTAGGGAGAGTGGTTGAAATAGTAAGCTCCAGCTTTGAACTTGTTGTTAACTTTGAGGTACCTGAAAATATTTCCTGGTAGAGACACCGAGGAGGCAGCTGGATTTATGAGACTGGAGCTCAGAGGCGAGGTCAGCTTGTAGAGGCACATTTGGAGGGCTTGAACACTGGGTGGTGTGTAAAGCCACAGGAATGGATGGTATTGCTTGGGAAGGGGAGAAGTAGGGTTAGATGAAGCCTTGAGGAACTTCAGCTTTTAGAGATCAGGTTGAGGAGGAGGATCTGTCAAGGGGGACGAGAACGAGGGACTAAAGAGGTGGAAGAAAATTTCGCAGGAAAAGAGTATAGCCTAAAAGTGGCAATTGTCAACTGTGTCCTATGCAGGTCGATCAGGATGCTATCTAAGAAGTGTCTACTGGATTAAACTTGGCAACATGGAAGTCACTGGTGATTACTGCAAAATCAGTTTCAGTGCTAGATTAGAACTGGTTTCGTAAAGAGCTATGAATAATAAAAACAAAAAAGTTCCATTGGGTAGTGATATGTTCAGTTTCCAAGTCATTAATAAAGAGCAAGGACATTAGCTAATACTCTTAGTTCTAGATTAGGTCATCTTGCACATGCTGCTTTCTGTGCCCACCCTCACCATTCTCTCCCTCTTGTCCCCCACCTGATCCACTTGGCAAATTCCTTTTCATTCTTTTTGTGTCTTAGCTTTCATGGAGTTGTCTCTCTCTGCCACACACACACAAACCCACAAAGCAAGCAAGCAAACAGAAAAACCCCCAGGGCTGTAATCATTCCTTTGCAGTAATTTGTTTCCCACTGAACAGAGTTCCTTAAGGGCAGAGACTGCATTTCATATATCCATTTGACACTCCCAGCACAAAGTCTTGGCTTTCTGTCATAAAGCGAATGAATGAGATAAGCTGAATAACAATTTTATATTCACAGGGGACATTTTTGAAAATAGGAACCTCATCATAGAAGTGCATTCTCTATGACAATGACCTTCCGCTGCCCCGATGATGACAGAGAACATTAAAAATTCTTCAGCCGGACTTATCTGGTTCTTTCTTTGAAAATACTTGTAGCTTCTCAGGATAGCCTTTCAATTTAATATTGAAGCAGCCTGAAGTAATCAGAAAAATCAGTTTATTTGTAGTTTTAGTACATGTTTATAAAACAAAGTGGCTCAGTGGGTTCTGTGTACATTAAAATCTTTAGTCTTGTTGCCATACCTGTTCAGATGAATTCAAGATCTCAGATTTCTGTAATCCTTGCAGCATATGTAGAAGAAGAATAATGGAGAGCATGATTAGGAAGTTGAGTGTGGAGGTGAGGGTGGAGGAGCCACAGAGATGTGATCAAAAGAATCTCAGATCAGATTCTGTCTGCCTCCTGGAAGCTAAGTTGGTGGTGGTAGTGGTTTAGTTGCTAAATCATGTCTGACTCTTGTGACCCCAGGGACTGTAGCCCACCAGGCTCCTCTGTCTATGGGATTTTCCAAGCAAGAATACTGGAGTGGGTTGCCATTTCCTTCTCTAGGAAGCTAAGTTAGCACAAGGCTTTAAGCCTTGCCAGACTCAAGTTTCCTCTTCTGCACAAGGTGGGCAATGTTCATATTTTTTAAAAATAGTCTCATTAGACTGTGAATACCTTGAAGGTAGAAACTCTGTTATTCATCTCTGTCTCTAGTATTAATACTATGTCTACCAAAGTAAGCATCAGTAAAGGTTGCTCAAACAAATGAAGAGTAGACAACAATCCATTAAAGTTCTTTTAAAATTGTAACATACCTTGTAAAAGGTTCAGTCACATATAAGCATAAAATCCTTCTATTTTCTTCATGTGTTACTGTAGAAAAAAGAAATATGAAATTAAATCCTGTAATTAACTTTAGCAATTAAACTTCAGAAATTATTTCAATTATTTCAAAAAATAATACATCTAGAGCAGCCTGGTATGGTGGCAAAACTAGAGGCCTATCAGATGAGTGTTTTGGTCCTAACTCTGGCATTTAGGTCTTCCATGGTGGCTCAGCAGTAAAGAATCTGCCTGCAATACAGGAGACAGGAGACATGGCTTTGATCCCTGGGTCAGGAAGATCCCCTGGAGGAAGGCATGGCAACCCACTCCAGTATTCTTGCTGAGAGAATCCCATGGATGGCGGAACCTAGCGGGCTCTATACCATCACAGAGTCCGGCGTGTCTGTGGCTGAGCACGCACGAACTGGCACTTAAACTCTGGGACCTTCCCTGAGGTGATAATGATTCTGAGCTTGCGTCTCACTCTGTAAAACAGGAATATTAATGCCTGCCTTCCTGATTGTGAGGATTAGCAATTGTAGTTGTAAAATGTCAGGTAACTCCGTGGATGGTGCCTAATGTTATTTGAGAAATTTTTTTAACATGAAGGAATTTATTCATTGGAACCTTTTATGATAATCCTCTGAGTTCAGATAATCAGCTGACTTCAAGATTGGGGAAAGTTTTCATTTCTCATCTTTACATTCTCAAACTTCACGAAAATTTAACAGTCTTTGTAACTCAGTGAATGAATATAGGATTATTTAGACTTTCAGAAGGTTTTCATTTCAGCCAAAGATTATGGTTCTAGCTGTCCATGGCATAGTTGCTTTTTGAACACAAAGAAATTGCTTGATCTTATTGACTAGGGAAAGGAAGGTAATCAGCCAGATTGTACCTCTGTGTAACTTACTCTGTGGGATTGAGTTTGTTTAGAGACCACACTGATATGAATTAGGAATTTGGGGTATACTACTACATAGCTAATAAGGGTCTTCAAAGATTTATGTGCTATCAGGAACCACAGCCATGTCTGGCCAAATTTTAGAGTTTTTCTCAATAGAGAGTTACAAAATCTATTGGAAAGGTCCAGTATTAATATCTATCTGGAGACTGCTGCAAACAAATGGCTCTTTAGTTCTTGGTAAGAACAGAGAATATTGGGCCAGATTTCTGGCCCTTAAGAAATGTGGCGTCTGATTCCATTTGGCAGGAAGTTTAATCTGGTATGGAACTTTAGCCAGACTTCTTGGAGAAATGTTTTTTTAAATGCAACACATCCAAAACTTATTGCAAGAAGTGGTATCCATTTAGTCTATCTATTCTATTAATAGTCATTTAAATACTTTGTAAATATTCACAGTGCTGTTTTCAGCAGCATGTAATAAATGCTTGACCTTTTGGTTCCTGGATTTGTGGCCATAAACTTTTATGTAAAATAGGGGGAGATTCATTGTAGTCTGCTGTTCATTTAAATTGCAAGCAGAGAAGCAGTAAGTGCTACAGTTTCCTAACCAACTACCAAACAGTAAGTTTTCTTTTTCCTTGCAAGTTACTGTATAATTCGCCTTTAAGAATATGGCAGTATCTGTAGTATATAGAACACTTGGTTCAAGATTAAACACCTCATTTAGAACAGGAATATATGGAAAAGAATTTCAGACAGGAAGGCAGAGCCGTATAAGAGAAAGCTTGACTTAGGCAGACTGAAAGGAGCCTTCCACTTGGCAAAATGATACCCTAAGGCAGGGCGTGATAACAGTTCACACATATTTGAAAGATGGAAAGACCAAAGGGGAGGAGATTATTTTGCTTGCTCATTAGAAATAATGGGAAGAAATATAGAAGGGAAATTTCAGACAGAATCAGTTGGATTTCCTGACAGTAAAAACTGGTCACGAAAGGAGTGAGAGCTCCAACCACAGAGAAGTTCCTAAACAAATCTGGCAAATCAGAGCATTTCATTAGAAGATGTACCTTAACAGTGGCAGAAAAAGCATCTGAATGGGAGATAATATTTTGTTGACAGTCACTCTTTTGAGGATTTCTCCTCTTCCCATTTATCAAAATATTTCTTCTATGTATCAGAAAGAAGACTTTGACATGTTTTTATATTTACTTGCGTATACCCTGACTTAGAGTACATAAAGGCTGTATATTGTCACCCTGCTTATTTAACTTGTATGCAGAGTACAGCATGAGAAACGCTGGGGTGGACGAAGCACAGCTGGAATCAAGATTGCCAGGAGAAATATCAATAACCTCAGATATGCAGATGATACCACCCTTATGGTAGAAAGTGAAGAGGAACTAAAAAGCCTCTTGATGAAAGTGAAAGAGGAGAGTGAAAAAGTTGGCTTAAAGCTCAACATTCAGAAAACTAAGATCATGACATCTGGTCCCATCAGTTCATGGCAAATAGATGGGGAAACAGTGGAAACAGTGTCAGACTTTATTTTCTTGGGCTCCAAAATCACTGCAGATGGTGATTACAGCCATGAAATTAAAAGACGCTTACTCCATGGAAGGAAAGTTATGACTAACCTAGATAGCATATTCAGAAGCAGAGACATTACTTTGCCAACAAAGGTCCGTTTAGTCAAGGCTATGGTTTTCCCAGTGGTCATGTATGAATGTGAGAGTTGGACTGTGAAGAAAGCTGAGTGCTGAAGAATTGATGCTTTTGAACTGTGGTGTTGGAGAAGACTCTTGAGAGAGAGTCTTCTCAAGAGAGAAGAGAGGCTTCTCAAGACTCTTGAGAAGACTCTTAAGAGTCTCTTGAAGTCCCTTGGACTGCAAGGAGATCCAACCAGTCCATTCTAAAGGAGATCAGTCCTGGGTGTTCTTTGGAAGGACTGATGCTAAAGCTGAAATTCCAATACTTTGGCCACCTGATGCAGAGTTGACTCATTGGAAAAGACTCTGATGCTGGGAGGGATTGGGGGCAGGAGGAGAAGGGGATGACAGAGGATGAGATGGCTGGATGGCATCACTGACTTGATGGACATGAGTTTGGGTAGACTCCGGGAGTTGGTAATGGACAGAGAGGCCTGGTGTGCTGCAATTCATGGGGTTGCAAAGAGTTGGACATGACTGAGTGACTGAACTGAACTGAACTGAACCCTGACTTATTAGATATCTTCAGAAGAAACAGAAATAAATGAGTATTGAGAGGCTTTTAAGTTTCCACAGTGTAAAAGTAGCCTCACTTTTTGTTTGTTCTTTTTTTTTTGTTTTTAGTTTGCATTTTATTTAGCTTAAGTTAGTAGAATCTGAAAGCCACCAAGTGGTAGCTGCAATATAAGAGACAACTCTCACTGGAGTTGGGACCTGAAGGCCTAAGTTTGAATTCTGGCTCAAGTACATACTCATTAGTTGGTCACCTGAGCAAGTTAGTTATCCCCGCTGAGCATCAATTTCCTAAAAATTGGGAAATTTTAGGAATAAAGGGGGACAATAATCCCATCATGCTTGGGAAGATTAAGTGAAATGATGTGTGGGAGAATGCTGTTGTAGTGTGAAACAGTTTTAATTTTCTGTTTGTGTTTTTTATTGCTTCTGTGACACATTACCACTAATTTAGTGGCTTAACTTGACACATATTTATTATCCCACAATTCTGTAGCTCAGAAGTCTGGGTGGGTTCAGCCGGTTTCTCTGCTGCAGGTCTTATCAGGCAGAAGCCAAGGTGTTGGCTCCCCTGAGTTCTCATCTGGAGGTTCTGGGAGAGGATCTGCTTCCATGCTCATTCAGGATGTTGGCAGAATTTGGCTGCACGTTGCTGTGGAACTGAAGTACCCGTATCTGTGCTGGCAGCCTGGGATTGTTCTCAGCTTCTAGAGGCTGCCTACATTCCCTTCATCTCTAAAGCTAGTCAAGTCCTTGCATTTCAGGTCTCTCTGATCTCCCCTTCTGCCTCACCTCCTACCTCCAGCGAGGAAAAGTTCTCTGCTTTTAAGAGCTCATGTGATTAGGTTAGAATCATCTGGCTAATCCAGGATAATCTCCTTATTTTAAGGTCTATAACTTTAAAACACATCTGCAAAGTCCTTTTTGTCATATAATTTAACTAGGGATTAGTGTATGGACATCCTTGGTGGTTCATTCTGCCTACTACAATGATGCTATTTTAGGGCTAGAAAGGGGCCTTACAGAACATGAGATGAGGTTCTTGCCCTGGAGGGTTTACAGTCCAGGGGGAAAGAGATGAGAAACATAATATTCAGCAAGATAAGTCCAATAATAAAGAGTTTGCATGGAAAGTTATAGAGCCCAGAAGACTTTTCTGTACCTGACTTGGCTTGTGGTTTTTCTATCATTCCCTGCTTGTCCTTTGATGTTTTTTTATCAAGATCCTTCAGATGGAATCCATATGTACAGAAACCACCATGCAATTTGATTTCTAAATGTCCAGAAAATTAAGCTGCTGCCATAGATCAGTATTTACTCTGCTACTTAATAAGGAAAGATCTTGAGGTTTTGAGTAAGAGGAGTTATTTTCTTCTCTGATGATGAAGTAATATAATACCACTTTATCTCCCCTTACTTTGGTCCTGATTGCCTCTTTGTCCTCATCAGCTCCATCTTGAGAGCCTTCTAGTCCTTCATTGCCAGCTCTCTCTGCCCCTGTGTACATCTTACTCCTCCCCTCTTTGGAGTTTTCTTGTTTTGTATTGTTTTGAATCAGAAGACGCTTACCCAGGCCATGTGGAGGTTTCTGATTAATTCTTGCTACTTGTCCTTCCTGCTTTAACAATATTTCTTGGATGTTTAGTCAGATCTCAGTGATAGTTTTGTAATAATATCAGCTGCCATTTATGGAATGCTGACCATGTGCCAAAGCCTGTGCAGAATCCTGTACTTCCATCTTCTCACTTACTTTAGACATTCTGTGAGGTATAGGTAATATCTTTATTTGAACCCAGCTGGGATTTGAACCCAGATCTAAATCCAAAGCCTGTACTTGACACCAGGCACTGTAGGAATAGCAGGAGCTGAAAAGGAGGGGCAGCATGAAGGCACCAAAGCAGCACAAGCAGATTCAGAAAACTCAAGTCTCAACTTCCACTCTGTCTTTCCGGCCCTTGTGCAGGTTAGAGGATCTGCTTCTAGAACACTAGGATTGTCTCCATTTTCCACTGGAAACACTCAGAGTGGTTCAGACAGATGATCTGAGCTTGTGCCTATGCACTGGGCCACCACAGAGCCTGCGTGAGCCTTACCTTGGCATCCCACTGAACAGCCTACTTCTCTGAGGGGAGGGGATGGGGTAGGTGGGGCATGTGGTGTGCCCTGTGGCTGGAGAATACCTTCCCTACCAGGCTGCAATGATTAAAGTCTTCATGAATTTAACACACTAGGCGCTCAGCATATGTGCTGATTCTCAAGTCCTTCAAGAAGGCAGTCTTTAGTTGATGTGTATTCAAACAGCAGAATCTTGCTGTTCTAGCTCCACTTGAATCTAGGCTTAATGTTGAGAAGACATGAGATGCAGCTCTGTGTTGGCTCCTGTCCAATCCTGTGAATCATACCAACTCTCATAAGTTTAAGCTCTGAGAGAACTGGAATTTGAGGCCAAAGAAGGCAAAAATATTTCCCTTTCCCATTCTTCGGTTCTTGGTGTAATGGAAACAGACAGTCCTGGGTTCAAATCCAGGCTCTACAATTGCCTGCTTAAGTTACCTGCTGATCTCCATCATGGAAAGAACTCCAGTTGTGGGGGAAAGTACACCTGGCCATTTTACGCAATCATTTATCCTTTCTAAGGATGTCTCTGTATCTGTAAACAGAGGCAGGTTCTTGTCTTAGCAGGGTTGTAAAGGTTAGAGAGTAATGCATGTGGTACAATCAGGATCCAGTAGCAGCTGCAGTGAAAGGTCTGGAGCCTTTACATGAGCTGTTCATTCATTCAGGGCTCTGGCAATTGAAGTTGAACAAGTTGTCCCAAGTTTGAGTTACTTATCCTTTCCCCTCTGCAGCAGAAGGGCAGCCAGGTAAGGTAGCTGTGGGTGCTCTGCCACAGGCCAGGGCAGGTATGAGGGAGAGCCTAGTTAGGCAGTGGAAGTGCCAAGTACCACCTAACCTAGCCCCATCGTGTTCTACCGCCAAAGACCCTGGCGCCAAACCGTGTTGCTTCAGCTGCTAGTAGTTAATACTCCTTGACTTGGAAACGTCTTCAGCTCCTGGGAGCAGTATGGTGCCACGAGGGCTCACGGCTCACCCACTTAGTCTCTCTGCGACTGGGATTCCCATGCACCCTAGTCTCAGCCCAATTTATCGTCCTTCAAGGCTCACCAGGCTGTGGGCGCAGGGCCAAGGTGTAGGGGTGGAGGGTTGTTGGGGGGAACTTTTCCAGGAAGGGGCACAGCAGTGTCTTGGCTCGCTGCTCAGTTAGCCACGGCCCAGGACCCCAAGGTAGGAGAGTGAACGGAAAGGTACTCTTGTCTGGAGCTGTTGCAAAATCCTCTCCCCGGAGGGAGGTAGAACTCAGACGCACTTGGTGGAAGGGGCCCGCTCTCTCGCCCGCCCTTCAGGTGCTGGGGCCCGGAGGGGGTCCGGTTCCACTTGGGAAAGCTGGGAACTAGGAAGCGTCGCCCCGCCTTCCCAGTCTCCTAGAGAGGGGTCGGGGCGTGGTACGGCGGCCCCGCCAGGGCGGAGAGGGGTGAGGGGTCTGTGCGGCGCCTCTTCCTCCAGGGGAAGTGGGGCTCAGCCCGGTCCAACGCCGGGAGGGGCAGGCCCTCCCCTGCCCGCGCCTGCCGGGACCCTGTGCCTGTGTCCGGAGGAGGCCGGCGTCCAGCAGATGCACGCGGGGGGGTGGGGGCGGGGGAGAGGCGGGGAGGAGAGAACCCACAACAAAACTTGCGTCGGTCGCCGAGCGCACGGCTGGACTTGAATGGAAGGAGCCCACGCCCGCGGAGCGCAGCCGAGACTCGGGAGAGCGCGGTGGGCCGGCGGGCGCAGCAGGTACCGGGCGCAGGCGGCCGGGTGGGCCGAGGGCCGGGACCTGGCTGGACAGCGGATTCGGACTTCCCGCCCTGGTACGATGGCCCCAGCAGCTGGCCCGGCGGGGCCACGCATCTCGCCCCCTCAGTCGAGCCCTACCCGGAGGGCGCAGCCAAAGAGATCTGCCTCAGGGGCGCGACCCTCCGCGGTCCCGACCCGGCAGGGGCCTGTTCTCATCTCCGGCGGGAGGCTGGTCCCAGCCCCGGCCCCTCCCGCTGCGCACATCTGGAAAGAATCTGCGGGCGGATGGGAGGGGGGAGTGGAAGGGGGCAGGCGACAGGGAACGTAGGGGGCAGGTGGAACGGGGTGGGTAGAGGAGCCCTGTACTTGGAGCCTGGTCGCTGAGTATGCCCGTGTCTTTCCACGTCAGATCATCCCAGGTAGCCCACTCTTCGACCCCTTTACAGACAGAGAAACTGAGGCCTGTAGCGGGGCAGAGATCTGCTCCCAGGACGCGCGGACAGGTGAGGCGGAGCCCGCGCGTCCCTGTCCCAACCCGCTCTGGGCTTGGCTCCTCAGCCCCGCGCCGCGCAGTCTCTGAGCCAGAGCTCTCAGCTGGTGTCTGGTGTCTGTCTGTCTATCCCGCTGCCTCCCCGCTGGGACAGCGGGACTGAGAAGGGGGTTGGGGGATGGCGGCGTAGTGCAGGGTCCGGGGCGAGGTGGGCGCGCCCCGGCGAAGGCGCTCAAAGCTCCTAGGTCCTTAAACCTCCAGGCGGGCCTGGGCGGGGGATGCGATCCGGCATTAAAATACCTGATGCGCCGTCAGGTGGAACAGGGGGCGGCGGCGAGCTGCTGGTGGCCTCCGGGGCTGGGGCTGAGGCTGGGGGTGGGCGGTAGCGGCAGCCTGAAGTTCAGGAGAGGAGCAGACACAAGCGTGCTTGTGGCAATGATCGTCCGGATCCGAGTCTGGGATGCACAGAAGGATGCGCACCCTGCACCTTGCAGAGCATCATGGAAAGATGGAGGGACACACACACTGGAACGTCTACCCTTGGACTTCAAGCTGGTCCGGGAAAGTGATGCTGTGGTCAACCCAGCTACAGAAGGCCCCACTGGGAGCCCCTGGGAGGTCATGTCCCCTTTTAGGGTCCAGGGCCAGCCTTTTCAAGTTAAGAAATGTCAGATTCACATGAATGCTTTCATGAAATCTTGAGGGAGCATCTTTGTCCCTTCTATCTGAGTCTTGGGACAGGGGTGACTTAATGGTTGCACCTTTAGGCCTGGCAGAGTCCTACATAAGAGCTCTGACCATGATCTCCTTAGAACCCTTGATAGCTCCCTATCAGCAACCCCTTAGCAGATTGCCTGATACCCTTGGAAACTTGACTTTCCCTTCCCTGTTTACCCTTAAACACATCTTCCTCTTTACCCTCCCCACATTGTGCCTTTGCTCATGGCTTGCCCTCTGCCTTGAGTGCCTTTTCTTTCCCTTTGTCCACCAGGAGAATCCCTACTCAGTCTTCAGGACCGGCCCAAGGCTCTGAGCAGGAGTCAGAAGACACAAAATCTAATCCTGGCCTTGCCTTTAAAATACTAATGAGTAAACTGAGGAAATCAGACCAGATGATAATATTGTAGCTCTTTCCAAGTCTGCCTTTCACAAATACATTCCTTCATTCAGCAAACATTTCCTGAGCACCTGCTCCTTGCCTAGGGAGTCAGGGAAAGCTCAGCTGAGCCCTGAAGGGTGCTGCGGGAGCATCACAGAACTCCCTAACCCAGCAGGAGTGGCTTCCCAAGGCAAAAGCATTAGAGTAGCAGCTTGCTGGGAGTGGGCAACAGTGGGAGCCTCTTTGTGCTTTAGTTTTCTCCTCTGCAAAGTAGGAAGACTCATTCTTAGTCTTGGGATTTCTGTTGTAGTCAGTAAGATACAGCTTTTGGGGCCCAGCACAGAGCAGATGCTCAGCAAATCTTTACTGAATTTGAGTGGAGGAGGGAGGTGGTGCTGGGGGTTGAGGATTGACCTCCTGATTTGGATCTCCCTTCACCCTCCTTCTTCTAGTCCTGCCTTAACCCCTCATTTAAGCAGTTCTGGGCCTTAAGGTTTGGTTCCCGGGGGGTAGGGGTGGATGGGTGACAGTGGGTTCCAGCTATTTCCACAGTAACAGTAACCCCAAGTATGTTGCACTTGCTGGGTTCCAGCATCAGCTGGGCACGTCTTTTCATTGACTCCTCATGAGGAGCTCTTATCTCATTGCTTAGACTAGTAAACAGAGGCTCAGAGCATGGAAGCGACTCATCCAGGTGCACACAGCAATTCAAATTGGAACAACTCCAACAGACTGAACTGTCCCTCTCTCCCAACAGTGTGAGCTCTGCTCATCAGGACTGCTCACTCTGGGGACTTCCAAAGCCTCGAAAGGCTGTTCTTCCACACACAGCTCCAACATGGCTCAGCACAAAGAAGGGACTTGGGGGCTTATCTTGCTCCACATTCTTAGAGAAACAAAACAAAAAAATTGAGACTCAGATGGGTCAGTGATGTCACCAAAGTCACAAGCAAATGAGGTGGTGGAACTGGAGCTACCCAGGATCCCAAGGCCCTCAGGGTGGCTGGCCAAGCTGGAAGAAGGGGGACATAGAACTGGGGCCACCACTGTCCAAGCCCTGTTACTTCTCCCACTCCCTTGAAACCACCTCTTCCTCTCCATCCTGCAGCTCAGCAGCTCCCTCCGCCTAGACCAATCTTATTATCCCTTGCCTGCAGCACTGCACAGCCTCTATGAGCTCCCCACTGGTCCCTCCATAAGCCTACCTATGCCACACTCCAGTTCTTCAATAACCTCTCATCTCTCCAAAGATAAGGGATACTCTTCCTAATCTGGCTGTCTACTTTTTTCTTGGCTTGGACCATGGCCACTGCTCAGTCCTCCAACCCCCACAGATACTCTAGTGAGCTTTGTAGAGGTCACGTGAGTGCTCTTGCCCCAGGGCCTGTGCACACACTGACCCCTTTGCTTGTATCACCCATTTCCTTTTGCCTGATAGTCATCCTTCATGGCTAGATAAAGCATTGCTTTTTCTTGAAGTCTTTTTAGCCTCGGACATACTTAGGCCTCCTCTGGGCCCCTGTGGACTCTAGGTTCCCTCTATCACACCTCTGATGACACTGGTATTATAATACTCAATTTACACAAAATGTCTAGACCAGCACTGACCAACAGAAATATGAGAACCACCAATGTAAGCCTTGTGTGTGACATAAAATTTTCTAGAAGTCATGTTAAAAAGAGTAAAATGAAACAGGCAATGCATTTTAAAAAAAATTAATTTATTTTTAACTGGAGGATAATCGCTTTACAATATTGTATTAGTTTCTGCCATATAGCAACATGAATCAGCCATAGTTATAAATACGTGCCCTCCCTCTTGCACCTCCCTCCCACCTCCCACCCTGTCCCACCCTCTAGGTAGTCACAGAGCACTGGGTTTGAGCTCCCGGCGTCATACAGCAAATTCCCACCCTGCTATCTGTCTTACATGTGATATTGTATACGTTTCAATGCTACCCTCTCTATTCATCCCATCCTCTCCTTCCCCCACAGTGTCCACAAGTTTATTCTCTATGTCTGCATCTCCATTCAATTCAGTTCAGTTCAGTTGCTCAGTCACGTCCAACTTTTTGCGACCCCATGAACCACAGTGTGTCAGGCCTCCCTGTCCATCACCAACTCCCAGAGTCCACCCAAACCCATGTCCATCAAGTCGGTGATGCCATCCAACCATCTCATCCTCTGTCATCCCCTTCTCCTCCTGCCCTCAATCTTTCCCAGCATCAGGGTCTTTTCCAATGAGGCAGCTCTTTGTATCAGGGTGCCAAAGTATTGGAGTTTCATCTTCAACATCAGTCCTTCCAATGAACACCCAGGACTGATCTTCTTTAGGATGGACTGGTTGGATCTCCTTGCAGTCCAAGGGACTCTCCACTACTATCCTGCAAATAGGTTCATCAGTACTATCTTTCTAGATTCCACATATATGCATTAATATATGATAGAAACAGGCAAAATTTTAATAATTTAGCTCAAAATGTGCAAATATTGTCATATAATACTATAAAAATAAATGAGATATTTTATGTTATTAATATTAATGATATATTTTACATTTTTTGTACTGTTTGAAATCCATATATACTACATTTTATACTTATAGCACCTCTCAATTTAGTGTAGCCACATTTCAAGTGCTGATAGCCACATGCAGCCACTGTATTGAGCAGTAGCTATGTGAGGTTTTTAAGGGCAGCAGCCATACCTGAGTCACTTGTTTGGGTCCTCAGTGCCCAGCTGTGCTTGGCCCAGGGAAAGGCTCCATGGCTTTGTGGTTAAGACCAAGGCTGGGAACTTGGCCTTGCCACTTAACAGCTGTGTTATATTGGCCAACCCCATTGGGCCTCAGCTGCTTATCTATAGTGTAGTGGTGATAACATTTTTAATCTGGCTCATATGTTAATATAAATTAAATATTTGTATAGATACAGTGTGGAGAAGGCAATGGCACCCCATTCCAGCACTCTTGCCTGGAAAATCCCATGGACAGAGGAGCCTGGTAGGCTGCAGTCCATGGGGTCGCGAAGAGTCGGACACAACTGAGCGACTTCCTTTCACTTTTCACTTTCATGCATTGCAGAAGGAAATGGCAACCCACTCCAGTGTTCTTGCCTTGAGAATCCCCGGGACGGGGGAGCCTGATGGGCTGCTGTCTATGGGGTCGCACAGAGTCGGACACGACTGAAGCGACTTAGCAGCAGCAGCATAGATACAGTGTACAGATCCTTACAGATGCAAAACTGAAGGTGAAGGATGAGAACTAGCTGGTCTAGTGAGTGTATAAGATTTGTGGGGAGGATCCTTCTTGGCCTCCTGCCCTGATTGAATCTGGGGCCTGGGCCTGTGCCCGTACTTCGTCTCCCAGAGTTTGGATCTGCAGTGGGGTCAGACAGGTGGGCAGGCAGGCTAGGGAGACTCAGGTCTAATGCAGATGCTCCAGGGGCTGGAAGCTGTTGAGATAGCTGGGGGGTTATAACGAGCCCTGGGAATAGACGGTCAGTAGACTGGCCAAGGATTTATTGCCCATTTGGTCAGGGCGTGAGGCAGAGGGGTGTGGTAGGGCAGGCAGGGCCAGGCTGTAGCATGCATCCATCACTGCTGCTGATGGAGCCTGGGAGCCGTGTGTGCTTGGGCCCCCTGGTTCTCTGCTGCCTCAGGGGCCTGAGTCTGCCGAGGCCTTGTGGACCTACCTATGGGTCAAGCTAGTCTGGCTGCCGGCCATCTTCTCTCTCCTCACAGCTTTCTTTCTGGGGCCTCATGCCCCTTTTACAGGGCTTACGTAGGCTGGTGGGCAGTGGTTATTTTACTGGGGTCTGCTGCCTCTTGGAGACTAAGGGCATGGACCTTATCTACTTTACCTGTATCCCCTAGGCCTAGCACAGGGCTAGATGGGGCCTCACCTTCAAGAGCTGGCTGAGCCAACAAGTGAGGCTAAGCAGTATCTGAAATACCGCAGCAGCCACGGGGCAGCAGAATTCGCTGAAGAATGGAATGTGCAAATCTTCAGTGAGGAGGTGGGCCTAGCACTGGGCCAGAAAGGCACAATCAGGAGCTATGCACTGGAAGGGGAAGAAGCAGGGGCTTCTGAAGCCGACAGTGTTGTGGTTGGGACATCAACAGTGCCCATGGATTGGATGTTAGTGGTGGAGCTAACTAGCAGGGAGCTAACATTTATTGAGCACTTACTGTGTGCAGTACATGCATCCCACTGACTCTCACAGTCCCCCCAACAGGAGAGCTCTGGGGCCACCCAGTTGGATGGGGAGGAATGTGAGATTTAGAGGGTGGCAAAGCTTGCCCAGAGTCACAGGACTGATGAGGGCCAGAGCAGAGGTCACAGCCCCGGCTCTCTGGCTCAGAGCATGCCTGCTTAACCAGACATCAGTATCACCATCAAGCTCCCTGTTTGCTCAACCCTCCCAGACCCAGCATCTCATCAGAGCTTTCTAACCACTGGGCTGTGATCCCTGGGCTCATGGTGGGAAGAGATCCTCAGGCTGCAGAGTGGGTGCACCTAGGCTTGGACGCCTGTCGTGTACCTGCGTCGTAAGCATCACAATAGTGAGAGCAGCTTCATCATCCAGTGGGTGCCGGGGGCTTTGCATCTGCTTTCTTGCTGATTCCCTCCAGGAGTTCTGAGGTTAGATCTGTTATCTGCATTACAAGATGAGGAACAGGCTCAGCAAGGTCAGAGGCACTGAGCAGTAAAGGGGACCTGACCTGGGTGTGTATGACTCCAGAGTCCGCGTACCAGAGCTACTGCTTGTCCCAACTTACCGCACCCCAGAGATGTTTGCTAAGTGAGTCTCTTACAGGGAACTCCAGGGACCAGCCCAGAGCTAAGCCATGCCCATGGCTGCCTGGATGATGGAACCCCAGCATCTTCCCCAGTGGCCTAAGGCCACCCCTCTACCTGCTCCTTGCTGCCTTAAGGGACCATGCTGGGGAGAGGTCTCTTGCAGGTGGCAGTTGACCAAGAGCACCACAGGTTGCTGGTGAGGGCAGCTGAGGGTGCAAACACCAGAGACAGGACTTGAGTGTTTTTCAGGCAGTAGCTGCTCCATTCACTAATGACTACTCTGTGTGAAGCACACAGGGACAGAGAATGGCTCACAGCTCTGTGTGGGAGAAACACAAAACATCACATTTTCAACTCATGCCAAGCCCTGGGGGAACAAAGTGATACCGAGCCCTGGGGCATCTCATATGCCAGGGGACCTAACACTGGCGTTAGTTCTTGGAGAAACTGCTGATTGCACAAGAGGCAGGGCGGGGAGAGGGGGGCGGGTGGTGGCGGTTCTAGGCAGAAGGAACAGCACATCCCAAGGCCTGGAGGGAGGAACACGAAACAGACAATAAGCAGGGCAGGTGAATGTGGGAGCTGGAGGAGAGGCAGGGCCATGTCCTGAAGATCCTGGAATGGCAATCTGAGGTGCTGGGACACCTCAGACCTGTGGTGTCCCAGACCTGTTGCTGGCCCACCATGACCTGTGGCTGCTCAACGGACAGGCCCCTTCCAGCACTGCCTGTGCCAGGACAGCGAGCTCAGCCAAGTCCAAGCCAAGCCCTGCAAGTCCAAGCTCTTCCCAGGCCTCAGCTTTCCTTTCTGTGAAATGAGGGCACAGATCCCTTGAGGCCAGGCCCAGAGAGGGTTCTGGGAGGTTTTGCAGATCTGCTTAAGGACAGGGATTCAGCTCACCTGCCCCCCACTCCCACCCCTGCATCCCCCCTCCCCAGCCGCCAGAGGGCAGAGCTGATAAGGGGGTGTGGATGGGAGGGCGGCAGCCAGCAGAGCTGGTGTGTGCAGAGGACAGGGTCTAGAGGGGCTCTGCCCTGTGGCGTGGAAGGCCCCAGCATGACTTCCATGGGCCCTAGTCCTTTGGCTGCGCTACCTGATAAGTTAAGTCAGCCCCGGTCTCTGGGTGAGTCTGAATTGACCCCTCCTGCAGGCACCATGGCCCAGGGCTGGGCGCTGCTGCTCCTGCTGCTATTGCCGCGGCAGCTGGGAGTGGTGCTCGCCGTGAGGGCCCCAGGATTTGGCCGAAGCGGCGCCCGCAGCCTGAGCCCCGAAGAGAATGAATTCTCGGAGGAGGAGCCGGTGCTAGTCCTGAGCCCTGAGGAGCCGGGACGTGGCCCAGCCACCATCGGCTGTCCTCGAGACTGCGCCTGCTCCCAGGAGGGGGTCGTGGACTGCGGCGGCATCGACCTGCGCGAGTTCCCGGGGGACCTGCCCGAGCACACCAACCACCTGTCCTTGCAGGTGAGGTTGGGACGCTGTGCCAGTGGTCACGGTCACCGGGGGCTGCCCCACACATAGTGGCTCCCATCCTGGAACCACCCCACCCCCACCACAGTCCTTGCCTATGGCCTCCCACCCTCCAGACGCAGGGCGCTAGGGCAGGTCAGACAAAAGGATGGCTCCACCAGGGGCATCCCGGCTCTGACATTCCGGGCACAGAGCCTTGTGATGTTATGACCTGCTTTGTCTCGTGGCAGGGTCTGGGCTGAGGCTGTCTGTAGAGTCAGGACCTGTCTGAGCTCCAACACAGACTTGTCCTCAGCTGACCCTCTGGGAAGACAGGGTACCTCAGACACCATTATGGACCAGGAAAGTGAACACACAGCAGACCCCCAAGGAGCACCCTGGGGGCTCGGGGGGTCTAGTGCTGTCCCCAGCTGAGGCCCAGTCTAGATTTTAGAACCTCCCGAAGTGGGACACAGCATCCCAGATGAGAACTCTGGGGGCATTGATGCGACCATAATCACCTTCATGTATCCCTGAGGGACAGGGAGGGGCTGCTGCGCCTGTTTCCAAAGGAGACCAGGCCCAGAGAAGGACAGTGACCGGCCCATGGTCACACAGCCCCCATGGGTCTGCACTGGCGGTGGTGGGAGCCCAAGACCAAGGGACCTTGAGGGAAAGAGACAAGCCGAGGACAGGACTTATTCTTGGTTCATTCACCAAGTAGCTCCTGTGAACCAGCTCTATGCTTCTGGTCCTGTGTGGGCTGCTGGGCAAGTAGGAAGGTCTCGGACATATATTGCCTGTGAGGTGCTCACTGTCTATCTGGGAGGCAGAGACCTAAACAGGTAGAAGGAATAGACAGAGATTGAAGGACTGGTGCTGTGAGGCCAGAGCAGCTCCTAGTCCAGCCCCCAATCCAACCCAGGAAGGCTTCTGGAGGAGGTGCTACCTGACCCAGGTTTTAAAACATCTCAAGGGGAAGCGGGATCCCCTGGGCCAGGAACCAAAGGTGGGTTTCTGGCTTGGGGAAGGGGGGAATGGGCTGGGGACACCTGTCACTAAGTGGGAACAGTTCTGGAGGGAAGACAGCATTCTAAATTTGAACTGCCTGTGGATATCTGTGTGTGTGTGTGTGTGTGTATATGCCTGCACTCTTAGAAGGGGGGCCTGCACCTCTGCTGTGGATACTGCTGTACCTGCAACACCCACATGTGGGCCTGGCTCAGAGCCCGTACCCAGGGTCTGTCCACCATGGGGCAAAATCCCAACGGAGGGGCCCAACGGAGGGACTGGCTCCTGCGAATGGACTGAGCTGGGTGCAGGCCTCTAATGGGGCAGGAGCCCTGGGCACCCCCCCTTGTGTTGTCTCCTCACCGTCTCCACCTCTCCCCACCTAGAACAACCAGCTGGAGAAGATCTACCCCAGGGAGCTCTCCCGGCTGCATCGGCTAGAGACGCTGAACCTCCAGAACAACCGCCTGACTTCCCGAGGTGAGGGATCGCCCAGGGCTGGGGGCTGGGACCCCAGACAGGAAACTAGGTGCCTATGGGGAAAGCCCCGCCCTGCAGACCCTGGCATGTGGGAAAGAGCAGGCCTGGGCTGGGCTGGCCTCCAGATCCACAGCACGTGCTCCTGTGGTTGCCTAACAGCCACCGCTGGGTGTTTCTGAGACCGGGGAGTCTGATCAAGGGAGAGGCTTCGAGCAGCTCAGACTCCAGCGTCCGAGGAATCACAGAGGCCTTTAGAATCAAAGAGTGTAGAATCCTCAAATTTTAAAAGTTTTTTTTTTTTTCCTGATGATGAAAATAGTTTCTAATTATAGTAGAAAATTTGGAAATATAGAAATTAGAATACAAAAACCCACTCATTATCCTGCCACTGCCACCTGAAAAGTGAAAGTGAAAGTCACTCAGTCGTGTCCGACTCTGCAACTCCATGGACTATACAGTCCATGGAATTCTCCAGACCAGAATACTGGAGTGGGTAGCCTTTCCCTTCTCCAGGAGATCTTCCCTACCCAGGGATCGAACCCAGGTCTCCTGTATTTCAGGCAGATTCTTTATCAGCTGAGCCACATGAAGTTCATCACTATTAACATTTTGGTATATTTCTTTCCATTAAAAAAAAAAAAAGCATAATTTATACACCATAAAGTTTATCCAACTCAAAGATATAATCTGATGAGCTTTTATAAGTTTATATGTTGTACAGCCATCACTACAATCCAATCCAGTCTTTTTTCTTTGTGTTTTTAATTCATAGCTGTACCGATAGTATTGATACTATAACTGTTATAATTGCTTTGTTTCACTTAGCTGTTAGCTCAGCAGCATTTCTCATGTTGCTGAAAACTCTCCACGGCCATCATTTGACACAAGGTATTCCACAGAGGGATGCAGCACAGTTTATGTAACTGTTCCCTCTTGTTAGATACTTGGGTGAGTCCCAGCATCTGAGGGTCTGGGAGCTCAGAACTGAGTGTCAGAGGCCGACCTCAGGACTGGAGAAGGGCCAGCCTGGCTGGGCTCCCGGTGACAGCTGGGTTCTGACAGCGCATCTGCCAGATGGGGCAGGAGAGGGCCAGGTGCAGGGCGGGGGTGGGAAGGGGCTCAGAAGCCATTGGCCTGCTCTACCCTGCCTGGGGCTGGGTGTGAAGATTCTCTCTGACCCTCTGGAGCTGTCCCCAGGGGCACACTCCTTCTTGGCAGGTCCTCTGCCCTGTGGCCTGATCTTTTGGGTGCCCATTCCCACCCAGGCTGCCCTGAGAAGGTGAAGAATCAGCCATCTCTCAGCGGACACTTGTCATCTGCTCTTCTGAGCCTGGGCCTCTGAGAGCAGGGTTGGGGGTGGGGTGGCACTGGGCAGGCCTGTTGGGACTGGCTGGGTAGGGGTCAGAGCCGCATCTGCCCCAGGCAGTACCTCCCTGTCCTGGCAGGCGGGGTGGGTGTGGGGTGGTCAGTGCTCACGTGCTCCCCTGTAGCGTCTCCTTCATCCAGGGCTCTGACCGATGCCTGTCCTTTGAAGGGCTCCCGGAGGAGGCATTTGAGCATCTGACCAACCTCAATTACCTGTACCTGGCCAATAACAAGGTGAGGGGCCCGCAGCAGGGCAGGGTGTCTGGGGCTGAGCTCAGGGAACTTTCACCAGGGCCTCTTTGGGGCCAGCTGCTGGGTTCCTACTGGTGCTCAGACACAGTCCAGACCCCACACTTTAACACAGGGCTTCAGAGTGGTCAGATGATGACTGAGGCCAAGGCCTACATCGGTGTAGTGGGGTGAGAGCTCATCCCCACGGGGAGGGGGCATTGGAGGGCTTCCTGGAGGGATAGCATTTGAAGGGCCATGAAGGGTAATGGGATTTCAACCAGAGGCCTCAAGGGGGAGGGCACTGCAGTAAAAGGGACAGCATGAGTGAAGGGACAGAGGCACTCAGCCTCGCAATATTTAGCCTGCCGCAGGGCTCTGTCCTGGCCCTTCTCTCCAAACTCCTAAGGTGGCTATCTCCTCCTTGGTCTATAACACCCATCTACATCAAGGCCACGTCCAGAGGTGGTCTCCAGGCTTTCCCCTACTCCCACATGAGACTCAAAGATCCACCTGCCTCCTCAGCATCTCCCTGGATGTTTGATAGAAATAGAACTACCTGCTCCCCATCTCTGGAAGGGGCATCTCCAACCATCTGCAACGCCCGCCACTGGTCAGAGCCATGAATCCAGGAGTGCTTGGCTCACCCACGTCTGCTCTCTCCACAGCTCCCCAAACCCCTGCCCTGCCCACCAGCACAGGACAACCACCTTCTCATCTGTGGCCCTTCTCCTCAGAGCAGCCAGAGGGGTTTTTCAAAATCTTGCCCCACTCTAGCTCTATATTGTCCCTTCCCCACTTAAAACCCTCCCAACGGCTTCACCCTCTGCCCAGGAAGAAACCCACATGTCTCCTTGAGGCCTGCAGACCTGTGTCCCCGGCCCTCCTGGCTTTCTTAACTCATCTCCCCACTGGCTCCCACCCCCCAAACCTGGCAGATCCCCCCCATGGGCCTCTACTCACTGTTCTTGCTGTGTGGGTGCTCTCCCCCACAGATGGCATTTAGAGTGCCGTCATCTATTCTCCAAGCACCCCACAAAGTCGTTCATTGTCTTCAGTCTGTTTGAATTCCTGGCACAGCAGTGATCACTCTCGATGCTTTTATTCCTTGTGTATCATCTTCTCCACTAGGATGTAAGCTTCTGGTGTGGGTGGTGTGGGCAGGGATCTGTGTCTTGTTCCCTAGGACATGTCCAGGGCCCGAACTCTGCCTGCATATTGCAGATTTCAGGGAGTACTGTTGAATAAGTGAAGGGTGGATACCGTGGACTGAGGCTGGAGAAACGTGGGTGCTCACTGTGCCTGCACAGAGGGCCAGTGTCAGGGGGCAGTGAGGGAAGAGGCCAGGAGAATGGGCAGGCCAGGGGACAAGATGGAGAGATTTGAGTGTCAAGCTCAGGACTATGGGGAGCCATAGACGTTCTGGTTTTGTGTTATTGGAAACTTTAGAAAGATGGCTCTAGTTGCAGAGAGGAGACAAACTGAAGGGACTCAGATGAGCAGCAGGTAGTGTGACTCCATACCGGCCTCTCACCCTCCACTGGTCTTTCTACCCCAACTCTTCCCTTTCCAGCTGACCTTGGCACCCCGCTTCCTGCCAAATGCCCTGATCAGTGTGGACTTCGCTGCCAATTATCTCACCAAGATCTACGGGCTCACCTTTGGTCAGAAGCCAAACTTGAGGTCAGAGGTCAGAGGGGGACCCTGGGCTTAGGTTGGGGAAAGGGGGAAAGCTGAGGCAGAGGTTTCAGGCCCTGAGTGGGGTACAAGCAACCCAGAGAGGAGGGATGGGCAGTGCAGTGCAGCCCTGATGCCCCATGCTCAGGGCTGAGGTGGCAGACACCCAGGGCTGCAGGGGCACAGGGTCTGGAAGGCTGACCCCTAAAGGAGGAGAAGGAGTCAGTCCAGAGGTAAGGACAGAGGGTGATGTCTGGGGAATTGTGGGGAGCAGGTGAGGATATTTCCCTCCTTGCCCAGCCCCTGGGAAGAGAAGCCTCTTCCAATAGGCAGAGCTGCCCTTGCTGAGAGCTGCTCTGGGTGAGGCCCCACAGCACAGGTATGTGAACAGGGGTGGGGTGGGGGTGCTGGGGAGGAGAAGGTGCTGACAGCCTCAGGTGCCACTCTGTTGTCTTCTCTCCTTGTAGTAGGTTAGCTCCATGAGGGCAGGGACTTGTTGGTTCTGTCCACTGCTGTATCTTTAGGATCTGGAACAGTCCTGGCACATAGGGGCACTTACTGTATGCTTGCTGAATGAATGAGGGGTCACCTCCTCTGAATCCAGATCCTGTGCTGGGCACTGGGGACAAAGAGGTGACAGGGACAGGCTCCATTCTCAGGAGGTCCCACAGAGCTCAGAGCCAGCTGTGTGGACAGGCAGGGACTCCAGGGCTGCAACACTTGGGGAACAAGTGAGAACCTTGAAGGTTATGGAGAAGCAGGGACTGGGGATCAGGAAGTCTTGTTTCTTCCACTAACTTGTGGGGTGGTTCCTTCGTCCCCTCGACTATGTAGAGGGAACTGGATTTGGTGGAGTCTGAGGTTGTTGGGATGGGAAGAGGGTGCCCTGGGCCACAGGCTCAACCTGAGCAAGGTCTGGAGGCTCACCAGGTGAGCTGGTGTGGGGATGGTTGAGAGAGAACCTGCGCCTCGCCCCCAGGTCCGTGTATCTGCACAACAACAAGCTGGCGGACGCCGGGCTGCCGGACAACATGTTCAACGGCTCCAGCAATGTTGAGATCCTCATTCTGTCCAGCAACTTCCTGCGCCATGTACCCAAGCACCTGCCACCTGCCCTCTACAAGCTGCACCTCAAGGTGGGAGGGAGAGGGCAGGAAGGAGCACTGCCTGAGCAGGGGGAGAGCCCAGGCCCACATGGGCATAGCCGTGAGGCTTCGGGGCCTCGGCACGAGCTGGGGGGCACCGAATCCACTGCAGACAAGCAGACAGAGACCCAGACACCTGGCCGTCAGTCCCACACTAAGTCTTTTAGGCCTGGGCCCTCTCCCCATGGCTCCCCCAGACCCCTCTCCATATCTCATCTCAAGGCTGCGTCCTTGCCCCTTGGCTGTCCCTCATGCCCCCTTTCCCACCCTCCCACCCATCTCTCAGAACAACAAGCTGGAGAAGATCCCACCAGGTGCCTTCAGCGAGCTGAGCAACCTTCGTGAGCTGTACCTGCAGAACAACCACCTGACTGATGAGGGCCTGGACAATGAGACCTTCTGGTGAGCCCCTGCCTGGCCTCCGAGTGAGCTCTGCGCTCAGGAGGCCCCTCCCAGGGCTCACCTGGCCGGGTCCTTGCCCACCCGCCCCTGGCCAGTTTTCTCGGAGAAGGAACTTTAAGGCTTGTGCCTTTACTGATACTTCTGTCCCAAAGAATAGCACTATGTAAGTCCTGCCCAAATTCTAGTAAGGCAAGGAAATGTTTGCAGAGGCTGGATTCTTGGTACAACGTAGAAACTCAAGCATTCTTGTTGAAGGCAGATCTATTTTCAGCTTTTTAGGCCCAGGGTAGCCTAAAAGGACAAAAAGCTTTAAACAGTCTTCAAACAAATCCTGTGTCAGAAACCATGCTAGATCCTTCTTACACCAATGTATCATTGAGTCAAACCACTGAGAGGCTGGGAGAGGACTGAGTTCCCCAGTCAGCTAGTGGCAGAGCTGGGATGAGTTAGAGGGAAGTCTCCTGCCACCTTCCTTGGGAGTAATGCTGGAAACAAGTGCCACGTGGGCTCCTGCCCACAGACCTAATCCCCCGCTTCCCTCCAGGAAGCTCTCCAGCCTGGAGTACCTGGATCTGTCCAGCAACAACCTGTCGCGGGTGCCGGCGGGGCTGCCGCGCAGCCTGGTGCTGCTGCACCTGGAGAAGAACGCCATCCGGAGTGTGGACGCGGACGTGCTGACCCCCATCCGCAGCCTCGAGTACCTGCTGCTGCACAGCAACCAGCTGCGCGCGCAAGGCATCCACCCGCGGGCCTTCCAGGGCCTCAAGCGGCTGCACACGGTGCACCTGTACAACAACGCGCTGGAGCGCGTGCCCAGCGGCCTGCCGCGCCGCGTGCGCACCCTCATGATCCTGCACAACCAGATCACCGGCGTCGGCCGCGACGACTTTGCCACCACCTACCACCTGGAGGAGCTCAACCTCAGCTACAACCGCATCACCAGCCCGCGGGTGCACCGCGACGCCTTCCGCAAGCTGCGTCTGCTGCGCTCACTGGACCTCTCCGGCAACCGGCTGCACACCCTGCCGCCTGGGCTGCCACGCAACGTGCACGTGCTGAAGATCAAGCGCAACGAGCTGGTCGCCCTGGCGCGTGGGGCGCTGGCCGGCATGGCCCAGCTGCGAGAGCTCTACCTCACCGGCAACCGGCTGCGCAACCGGGCCCTGGGACCCCGTGCCTGGACCGACCTCTCTGGTCTGCAGGTAAGGGGCCAGGGCCGTGCCCATTTGGGTACTACTGGTCAGGCTGCCCTGAGCCCACCCATCTGCTGGGCCCGGGTGAGGGGGGAGCAGGAGGGCAGGGCCTCTAGAGAAGGGCCTGCTGGGCAGCCTGGGCATTAGGGTATGGAGCCTGGGCCATGCCAAAGGTCTGGGCTCATGGTACAGCAGCACAGGGCAGAGTTCAGCTGGCAGGCAAGGCAGAGCTTTCCACCTGCAGGGACAGGCTTGAGGAACTCTGTAGGGACAAGGGGAGGTCATGGCTGCAGGTGGGGGGCATTGTCCCAGAGGACTGAAGGACAGGGACAGTTCAGGTGGCATGAGAAAGCGGAGCTCACCCACCTGTGGGCACAGGATAGGTGCCTGGAGAAGGCTGGGCTTGGGGGAGGGGAGGATGGCAGGTGCCTGAGGTGGGTTAACCTCACCAGGCTGTAGAGTCTAGAGGAGTGAACTTGAGGTTTCTGGGACTGACCAGTGGCTGTGGCTCCTGTAGCCACAGCCCGAGACAGGAGGGCTGTCTGGCCATGTGAACTGAGCCTCCTTGGTTATAAGTGAAGCCTCCCGACCCAGTGAAGGGCTGAAAGGGACCTTCATTAGGGAACCTGGGAGGCTCTGCTGTTTTACCAGGTCGCCTCTCCCAAATGTCCTCAGGCCTTGCTCTGCCCTTTTTCGCAGGGCTCTGCTCACTGGGAGGCCTTCCTTCACCGCCTGCCACCTTCCTCTGCTTTGTTGTCTTCATAACCTCTTCCCTCCGACAGTAGGTCATCTGTTTACTTGTTTGTTCCTGCTCTTCCTGCTGGAACACGGCGCAGGCGTTTTAGTCTGTTGTGTGCACTGCTGGACCAGGGCCCTGCTTGTGGGAGGCACACAGTACATGAGTGTCAGGGGAGCTGTCAGGGTGGGGATGTCTGAGGGGAGTGCAGGGGAGAGGCCCTGAGAGTGGGAGGCAGGGAGGTGGGGCTGAGCCCCGAGGATGAGAGGTGGGAGGCGGCTGGTCCTCCAGGAGCAGCCAGGGTCTCCCCCACCCAGAGAGCGCTGCTACGTGTCAGACATCAGGGTCCAGCCACCTGCGCCAGTCTCTCTTGTGCCAGTTCTTAAGGGGTCCCAACCCCATTGCCCTCTCCTCCACACCTGCTCCTCCTGCTGCATTGGCTAATTTGCCGAAGGGGGTGACACCCACCTGGGTGTCCATAGGAAATGTGGATGCTGCCCTGCTACCCCCTTTTCCACACCATCTGACCCCCACTGCCCACTGTTACTGAAGCTGCCCAGTCTATCATGACATCTCCCCATCTCTCCACTTCTCTCCATCCTACTGGTCATATCAGAAAGTCAAGTCACCCCCATTTCTTCCTGGACCTCAGCTTCCTAGGAGCATTCTACTCCTATATTCCACATGCAATCAGCAGGTATCTTGAAAAAATAAAAACACAAACGTGCTCACTGTACACCCACCCAGAACCCTTCTGTGGCTCCCCTTTAGAACCCAGACCAGAATCCTGGCCATGACCTTCAGTGCCTGGTCTGCCTCTGCTCCCAGCTGAGCTTCTTGGTTTCCCAGATGCCCTGGACTTTGTTTATACTGTCCCCTTGGCTGGAAGGCCAGTGACACCTACTCATTCATTCATTCTACCAGCTGATACCAAACCCTGACCACATGCAGACCCAGTTCTAGAACTGAGGACCTAGAGGGGAATAAGACAGATCCAGGGTTACTGCCCTCCTAGAGCTTATCGTATACCTAGGACTCAGCTCAATTATCACCTCCTCCAGGAAGCCACCAACGATGGGCAGGTTAAATGGCTGTCTGGGTGAGTCCAGTCAGGAGTGGGGTATTTGGTGAAGATCTTCCTCAGCCTGTTGGATCTTTGCACAAGCAGCTGCTCTCACTGCTCCAGAGCTCCCACCTGTGTTGGCTGCCGTCTGCTCCCCCAACCCTGATTGGGCTGAGTCGGTCCCCTCCCCGGCCCCCGTATCACAGCCCGGTTCCACTGCTGTCATTGTCAGATTGTGGTGTCCATCTCTCCTGCCAGCCTGGCTTCCCGAGCACAGAGGAAGTGTCTCGGTGGATTCCATGTCCCCAGTGTCCACGGGCACTGAGGAGGTCTAGAATGAATGAGGAAGTACTGGATCCGTGGGGAGCAGGGAGTCCTGCTGGTTGAGAAGGTGACAGGGAGGCTCCCTAGGGTGCCTGAATTGTGTGCTCCCCTGAATCTGGAATCTGGATTTATGACCCCCAGTTCCCTGGCCCTGAGCCCCAGCCTGTCAGGGTGAGGAGGGAGCCTGAGATGATGGAAGCCCACCCGTGGCTACACAGGTGTGTATCAGGGCGAGGGTGCTGACAGCCTGAGGTGCAGGCAGTGAGCCATACCCGGGCATGTCCAGGGCTCCTTCCTGCTGCAGCTGTGCTCTGCTCCCTGGGAAAACCACCCCATGTCCCTGGCCACCTGCTTCCTGGACTCTAAGCCTGTGGTGAGTCTGACACTGACCAGTCTGGGGCCTGGTTGCCATGCCAGGGTCACTGTGGGCCTTGAATTCTGGCCCTCAGCCCCTGTCCACATGGCCCTGAGATCTACAAAGGAGCAGCCCCGCCCCCATCCTCATCCGACAAAACTGGGTTGTGATTTAAAGACTGGAGGACACCTAGTCCCTGCCCTTCTGGGGTCTTTAGTCTGAGGGAGGTGACAGGTGTGTTAAGGAGGACGGACTTTAGCACCCAGACACTGTGGCCATGAATTCATGTGGCCGGATGGAAGGAGCAGGGTAGGATATACGCCAATTATAACAAGCATTCGGAGTCACAAGCCCCAGCTTCCAGGCTCTACGGGCCCTATGGCCTGCAATGGATCTCTGAACCTCTCCAAGCCTCTGTTTTCCCATCTGGAAATGGGGAGAGTTATAGAGCCCGCCTCACGGGGTTATGAGATTTAGAATGCTCCGGGTCAGTGGGAGCTTGGCAAGCTGTCAAGTGCTGTATCTGCCCTGCTCATCCCTGCAGCTGCTCGACATTGCCGGGAATCAGCTCACGGAGATCCCTGGGGGGCTCCCAGAGTCGCTGGAGTACCTGTACCTGCAGAATAACAAGATTAGTGCCGTGCCCGCCAATGCCTTTGACTCCACACCCAACCTCAAAGGGATTTTTCTCAGGTAGGAGGCCCTGCCCCTACCCCTCAGGGGGCTGCCCAGCTCCAGCAGAATGGTTAGGGCCCATGGGAACCACTCGCAGGTGGAGGCCAGTGCTTGAAGCACGTCAGTGCTTGAAGCAGTGCTTCCACTGAGCAGAGCACTGGTTACATCAGAGAGCCCCAGTGAGCTCCTGTTCCCTTAGCTCTCAAGGGTGGAGACAGTCCTGGCCAGGCCTGGTGAGGTTCACTGGTTTGTGAAAGGGCTTTGGAAACTTTAAAAAGCAGAACTTGTGGGTGTTCTTGATGTTCCTATGGCAGGAAGGGACCACAGAGAGCATCTTCCCAATTTACAGCTGGGAAAGCTGAGGCTCAGAAAGCACAGTTGACTGCTGTGTTCACAGCTGGACAGGCTGGGCCTGGGCCTCAGACCCAGGATAGCAGATGTTCAGGTCATCGCTGGGTTCTGGGGGTTTAGGATGATTCAGGGGACCCAGCTCCCCAAGGAGAGCAGAACCAGAGTGGTCCTTCCCACCATCCCCCTCCAAGTCAGACAGATCAGAGAAAGGCAGCATGTATACTCCCAGGGGTTTGTGGCCCAGAAGGCTCAGGCTGGGTGACATCAGGGTGCAGTGTGACCTGTGCCTCGGCTCCTGCAGGAGACTGAGGTACAGAGAGTTGAGGGGGCCTGAGATCAGAGCCCAGCCTTCTCCTTCCCAAATGTGTGTCCCCAGCCCACTGTGGCCCTGGCCTTTCCCGTGCCCCTCTACACCCAGCACCAAGGTGACTTCAGGCTGGCCACAAAGCATCCTCAGACCTCCAGGTTAATGCCAATGGGCAGGCAGGAGGACTTGCCTGTGTCTGCCACCCTCAGATCATAGTAAGAGCATATACAGTGGAGGCCTTCTCTCCTCCTTAAGACGTCACCCTTCCCCGCTGCAGTAGCCACACAATACCTTGAGCGCCCTGTGATGGCCTGGACTCCTAAGCCCCCTTCTTTTGTGCTTACTGCATGTCTTCCTGGAGGGCCCGTCCCTACCACTCCACTTCTGGGCTGGGTCACTGTGGGGACACTGTTTGGCTCATGGCACAGACCTCACTTGGGTGCCCTGAACAGGTTTAACAAGCTGGCTGTGGGCTCCGTGGTGGAGAGTGCCTTCCGGAAGCTGAAGCACCTGCAGGTCTTGGACATAGAGGGCAACTTTGAGTTTGGTGACGTTTCCAAGGACCGGGGCCGGTTGGAGAAGGAAGAGGAGGAGGAGGATGATGACGAGGAGGAGGAAGAAGAAAGGCGATAGGGACTGGGTGAACGGGATCTGACATAGGTGGGTGGTCTGTGTGGGGCGCCCCAGCCTGCTTCACCACATTCCTGCCCCTGACCCCAGTCTAGGGTCTTTCTGCCCATTCTCCACCCTCTGTACCCTGCTTCATTGTTCATTTTGCAAATCTGTTAGAGCTCTCAGTGTGCTCAAGGCCCTGGGTGTGAGGTTGGGGATGACAGCATGCCAGCGGGAGGCTGGCCCGTGCCAGGGCCTCCATCCACAGCGATGCGTCCCCGATGGGACACACCCAGGGACTGGGAGGGAGGAAGCACGGAATGAATATGGGGGCCCACAAGGAGGCTACTGCTGCAACCCAAGCCAGAGATGCTGGAGGTGGGCAGTGAGGATGCAGACAAGCAGATGAGCCTGAAAGAGGTCTGGAGGTGCAGACTTGAGGGCCCAGCTAGTCCTGCTGGACGTGGGGTGAGGGAGAAGACAAGATCCCAGTTCTAGCTTGGAATTCCAGGTGAACGATAGTACTATGGAGGAGCAGGTCTGGTAAGGGGAACTGTGAGTTTGGAGGGCACTGGGGAGCTGCCCAGGGTGGACTGGCTATTTGCATCTGGGGCTCCAGAGTGAGGTCTGGCTGGAGAGGGAGGTCCAGGAATCGTAGGCCTTGAAACAGTCCCCGAGGCCACGAGAGGCTGGGGGAGCTCTCCAGGGAGAGAAGAGGGAGGGGGATTGCCAGCTGGAGGGGAGCAGCGGGAGGAAGGGGACAGAGCACCAGGGGAGGGAGGCAGAGCTGCAGACAGCCCAGGACAGAGAGTCATCACACGCGCACATAGTGCACCAATGTGCACACACTCACACTCATCAGATGCACAAAGCAGACACTCAGACACACACTGCACATGTGCACAGATACACTCGCATGTACTTTACTGTGTATTCACAGATGCAGGACAAGTACACCATTGCATATACTCATGTGTGCACGCGAGTACATACATGCATGCCGCCCCAGGCACATATGCCCTTGTGTGCACATGTGCACACACACATATACACGTGCATGCCTGTTATGCATCCATGCACAGGAAGTGGAAGGAATCAGCTGTGTGAGCATAACAGAGACTGATGGAGCTGAGCATGACCACGGACCCACTGGACTTATCTACAGGGAGGTCAGTTGTGGGGAGCAGTTTCAGGTCCTTGTGGGGAGCAGTTTCAGGGGCAAAGAGGGTGGAGAAAGTGGCTGGAAAGGAGAGGGCTCAGGGATTATAGACAAGTCTGTTGAGAAGTTTGATTGTGAAGAGATGAGTGAGGCTGGTGGTGGGAAGGATGCATGAAGCTCAGCAGGATTCTGTTCACACTGGGCCTTTTTTAAGCAACGGAGCTGGTTTGAATGCCAATGGGGAGAGGCCCATGTTGAGGGAGGAGTTAAAGGCATAAGAGAGGAGAGCTGGGTGTAGCCCCACCTGTGCAAGCAGGAGGAAGGACTGACTTGGGCAGGAGGGTCAGTTCTCCAGAGGCTACAGTCACATGCAGATCAGCGGCTTTGTGGCTGGATGTGAACTCACACCCGCTCGATGCCTTCTGGTTTCTTTGTGCAACAGGTACTCAGCAGACCAGGGTGGGTGTGGAGATGATGGCCAGTTGGATCCTTCCATGGCTGAGGTTTTGGCCAGGAGTGTGAGACAGGAAGGCAAGGAACAAGGAAACTGAGGGTGCTGGCAAGAGAGAGGCTGCCTTGCAGATGCTGGGGCTCAGGCTGGAAAGGGAAAGGGTGCAGATGGGAGGGGTTGGTCTCCTGGGGGAGGAGGTCGGAGGGTGGGCATGGTGGTGAGGAGTAGCCATGAGGGGAGGTTTGGTCAGGAGAGATATCAGAGTAAGCTGAGCTGGGGGTCCAGGGGCCACTGGGTCACTATTAGGATGCTGAATTGAAGTAGGGTCTGAGACAGAGAGAAGTCTGAGTGGGGTTGAGGATCCTGTGGAGGACATAGGGAGGAGGGAACAGGGGTCCAGCTGATGGCAGAGAGAGGGGTGAGTGTGCTGGGCTTGCTACCTGACTGTGGAGGGCGACCCCAGAGGCAGTGCTTGGGAGTCACCTTTCTTGACTCCTGGACCCAGGGGCGTGAAGGCAGAGCCCCTTATCTCCATGCATTGTCCTCGGGCAGAGCCAGGGGCCAGTGACTGGGGTGACTAGCCATTCAGTGGGGTGCTGGGGCCCTCAGGAAGGCACTGTGGGTCCTAGGGTGGAGAGAATCTACCCGTCTGGAGGACGTCGACCACAGTCAGCAGCCCCGGGAGAGGCCAAAGGGGTCCAGAGGTTTCCAGTCCACACCAGGCCCCCAGGAGCACCTCCCAGTGGGCGCCCCCCACTGGCTCTGGACTCCCAGGGCAACTTCCCCTTGGGCCTGCGGTTGCTTGACCCTGCCAGGGCCCCAGCTGTAATCCCCTTGGCCCCGGCTGGGTTTGGTGGGCAGGTCTGCCTTGGCCTCCCCTGACGCGCCCGCGTGTTCTGCAGGACGACGGACCGCTGGAGCCTTTCTGCAGCACGTGCCTGAGCCCTGCGTGCCCCTACTCTGCCTTGCTCACAGACACTCCCAGCACAGCACCCACCAGGCCCCACTCCACACATAGGCTGGACCCAGTCTCCCCTCCCCACCCCTTCCTGCAGTCCATCCACAGCCAGACACCCACACACAGCCAGCTGCATAGCGTCCTCCAAACTTCCCCCTGTCAGCCCCACACTCAATGCTGCCCTCAGTCCCTGAGTCCTACAGACAAGGCAAAGGGTCTGACCAGCCCCAGCACTCATGGGTACCTGCTCCCTGCCCCGTGGACACATGTACACACACACACACACATACACAAGTCACATGCAAATAGCTCTTCTCAGTCTCTGCCACCAACAGCTCTTGCCCCAGCCAGAAATGGCCAGCTCACTGTCTGTCTGTCTGCCCTCTCCGTCTGTCCCTCAGAGAAGACAGAGAGTTATCTCCATGCTGTCTGTGGCCAGGTGCCCGCACCCTCTGGAACTCACAGACTGGGTCTTCCTTTCTCTCCATTTGAGGAAAGGAACCCTCAGGACTGCTGCCTTGGCCCACCGGTCATGCTCCCCAAGGCTGGGGCAGTCATTCCCCTCCAGGCCCTGGCCGGGCCCAGACACAGCTTTGCTGGATGAGCCCCACTGATGCCAGAGGGAAGGTCTGAGGCTGCTGATGTCTTGGGCTGGAGCTCGGCGGAGGTGGCGGGGCTGGGTGGAGCAAGAGCGAAGGGCCCAGCTGCACCGATGAGAGAACTTTTTTATTCTTTGAGCCTGAGGGGAGTTCTGGGTGCCTTTTTTTTTTTTTTTTATTCTTTTTTAAGGAAAAAAAAATGATAAAAACTTCAAAGCTGATTTTTCTTGTTACAGAAAAACTAATATAAAAGCATTACCCCTGTCTGGCAGCCTGTGGCCGTGTCTGTGTGTGCTTCCTGCCAGGTGCTGGGCTGAGGCCTGGCCGGCCGGGCAGGACCCAAGCACTTCAGCACCTTCTGACCAGCAGGAGTCAGCGCAGAGTGCAGTTCTGGGGGCCCACAGAGTCATCCCATGGAAAGAAGTCCAGGGATGCAGGGTTTAGGTGAAGGTGAGGTGGCCTGGAGGCACGTGCAGCCCCTCAACTTGCTGGGGGTCAACAGGTTGGGCCGGGACCACCACACAAAGCCTGTGAGCCCACTCTGTGCTCCCGAGGGGCTGAGCATCCAGGCAGAGGACCTTCAGGCTTTGGGCTGCTCAGAGTTCCTGGGCACTGAGTGGGCATGACTGATGGGGTCTGTCCCATAGCAGATGCTGGGATGCGAAGGGGGCTGGAGGCAGGCCTGGGAGCTGGAGCAGAACCCTCCTCAGGGCCTTGGTCCCTGCAGGCTTGCCTAGAGGTGGCAGACTGGCCCAGTGTGTCACCGTCACCAGCGGGGCCAGAGCTGGCCAGAAGAAAGCAGCCCCCAGCTCAGAGCAAAGAAGAACGTCTGCCAGGCAGAGCTGCCCCACAGAGGATCACATGTCCCGGAAGTGGTGGCCCCCCACCACTAGAGGTGTGTAAGCATGCTGCTGTTGAGCCCAGTAAAGAGCAGCTTCCTGATCCGTATGGAGCAGAGATGTGCCACAGGAAGAGTTATGATAGCTGGACATTTGATCTGTCATAGGTGATTAGGCCTTAAGGAAGGAAGGATGCTCCCAAGATGGATTCTATAGCCTCTAGCCCTATAGTGGGAGGGGGAGCCTAGGGCCCTTCCCAGACTCTTCAGACTATGACCCTGGGAGGAAGATGGAGGTAGTTCAGGAGTGGAGCCTGGGAGGCAGGTGATTGTTGTCGTTCAGCCGACTCTTGGCGACCCCATGGACTGCAACACGCCAGGCTTCCCCATCCTTCACTGTCTCCTGGAGTTTGCTCAAACTCATGTCTATTGAGTCAATGATGCCGTCCTACCATCTCATTCTCTGCCGCTCCCTTCTCCTCCTGCCTTCAGTCTTTCCCAGCATCAGGGTCTTTTCCAATGAGTCGGCTCTTCGCACCAGGTGGCCAAAGTATTTGGAGCTTCAGCTTCAGCATCAGTCCTTCCACTGAATATTCGACTTGATTACCCTCCTGATTCTCTCATCCCCTCCCCCAGCTTCATGGGCTCCATGGTGCAAAACCCTGGGGCTGTATCTTCTCCCCAAAGTGCATCCAGAGCAGGCTGTGTGGCCAGGGTCCTCTGTGTTCCCTGTGAGCCTCCTAGAGACACTGTGAGGCTGAGGAGAGCGAGGGAAGGAGAGTCTGAAAACTTCTTGGGCACATCCCCTGCTTAAAGCAAAGCATTCACAGATGGGAGCCAGGCTGGCTGAAGAAATGTATTTCTTTTGTGAGGAAGGACCTGAGAGTCCTGCCTGTAGAACCCAGGCTATGAGCAGAGTGGTCTGTCCACACCGTGGTTCCCAGACAGGCCCCTGGGCAGCCCAGCACGTGCTCTGCTTCCTGCATGTAATGGCTCAAGCAGGCCTGTCCTCGCTCTGGACACCAGGACAGGCTCATCCACACTCTGGCTGCCCAGGCAGGCCCATCCACACACTGACAGCCCAGACAGACCTGTCTACACTCCAGCTATGCAGACAAGGCTGTTTACATTCCGGCTTCCTGGACAGCCCCGTCTGTACTCGCACTGCCCAGACAAGCAAGTCTGCGCTTTGCCTGTATTAACCCAATAAAGAAATGCTGGTTTGGGTATGTCACTAAGCCCACAAGCCTTGAAAAACAAAATACCTTTATTTAGTTATCACTGAACTTGAAAACACAGAAAGGAATAGAAAATCTAACTCCTCTTCATCACATGGGCTTTGGGGTGGGGGGTGGGGAGTGCTGACCCCAGGGCCATCTGGGCAGCTTGACTGAAACATCCCAGGTGAGTCTGCATCCCCAGTCCTGGCTGGCTCACCTGTCCAATGGGAGACTAGCCCGGGGGTTTCTAGGGGCCTTGAAGCTCTGGTGAAGACATCTTCATCTCCACATCAGATGAGCTTTATGAGACAGAACCGCTAGGCTAGGAGATGGGACGGGCTGTGGCACGTGGAAGGCAGTGGGTCTCAGCTTTAGGCTGGGCCCGTCCTTGGGGAGAGCTGTTGGTCTGAGGCCACGTGTTATGGGGCTGGGTGGGGGCGGGCCTGGGCTGGGACGCAGCTGGGGCAGAACCAGGACATTGCTATGTCCTCATAAACTGAAAGCAGTGATGGCTCTGGGGCTCCTGGAGGGGGCAGAGCCTCCCTCTCAGCATCTGACCCTGCAGCCATCCCTGTCCTCTGGCAGGGAGTGGCCAGGGCTTGAAAAGCCTTGAACTAGAGTCCTAGTCCTGATATCACTTGTTCCGAGACCTGGGGCACGTGTTTTCAGCTCTCAGAGCCTCAACTTTGTGATCCAGAAAGTGGGGACTGTACCCCTGCCTGCCACCTGCACAGGCCAACCCAGTGGAAATGTCACAGTCGGGGCTCAGGCTACGCCTGCCTGTAACTCTCCAGCTGGGACCCCCACGTGCAGTCTTCCCGCTTGCCGTCAAGTGGAGCCCATTCTGGACCCTCAAGGGTGGGGAGATAGTGTGAGTCTGGCCCTTGTGCTCAGGAAAGTAGTGAATTGAGATCCTGCCCTTGGCCCCTAACCCTGGAGGCCTTCCCCAGGCCCCGCAGTTCCTCAGGCTCAGACGTTGGTCTCGAGCTCGCTGATCTCAATGGTGCAGTGGTCCAGACTGGTGGTGGCTGGTTCCTCATCCTGCTCCACCTGGACGGGGACGTGGTGGGGACAGGAGGGGCCCAGGGTCAGCTCTGCGGCCTCAGCCACGCTCTTCACACAGCCATTCTGCTGGGTTGCCACGATCTCCTGGAGGCTCACGGGCTTGGTCTCACAGGGCAGTGGTTTCTGGGGAGAGGAAACAGGTCTTGGCAGCAGCAGGAGGGACTGAGGTTAGACAGTAGGGAGGACTGGACAGGCAAAGGGCTGGGGACAGTCTGATTGGTTTTCCTACAGACATGCTGTGAGACCTTGCTAGGTCATAGGGCCTCTCTGGGCTCCAGTTTCAAGTTGTCCTGCCTCCTGGGACTGTCTTAGGAGAGGGGGCACCTGCCCCCTGGGATCCAGTGTGGGAGTGGACAGCTCCCCTGCCTGAGCCTCAGTGTCCTCCCCACGGAATGGGACAGCCGCTCCAAGTAGTTATTGAAGGAGCCCTGAGGACCGTGAAGCTCCCAGCAGACGTGTGAACACTGGCCTTGTTGTCGACAGGACAGGAGGGTGTGGCTCCCTGAGGATGCTGTGTTCACCACCGGCCATGGTGGGTGTTCAACAATCAGCTGTGAGAGGAGTCTGTCACCCGGGTGCCCGTGAGCAGATCAAGGTGTGGAGGGATTGGTGGAAGCCTGCCCCGCTGGTGGGTAGCTGATGTGCTGCCCTGCCCACCACTCCTGGCTGCACCCTTGGGCCTTTGGGCAGCCTGGCTGGAGGGAGACGGTGTGCTCACCTCGGTGCCCGTGTCCTGAGCGAAGTCTTTCCGGCAGACGTGAGCCATGATCCCAGCAGCCAGTGCGTCACCCAGCACATTAATCATGGTGCGGAAACGGTCCCTGGTGGGCCAAGGTGGGCGGTGAGCAGCAGGCCCTCTGTTGTAAGGGGAGCTGGGAGAGGGCGGTGCTCACAGGACGGGTGTCTTCCTGGTCCTCCCGGCCCAGCACCCCCTGGCGGTGCTGAAGTGGGTGATGCAGGCATGTGGCTGTGTGGTGCCTCAGGGCCTGTGTGTCAAAGGGCTTGGGCTAATGCTCTGCTCCCACCCTCCTGAAATTCTTTGTAGTATTTGAACAAGGAATCCCAGGTTTTCACTTTTGAAAACTGGGCCCCACAGATCATGCAGCTGGGCAGGTGTCAATGAGTACCCACTGTGCCAAACCATGACAGCTCCCCAGTCCACTGTGAGCGCCTGCCTCCCAGGGGACAGGAGAGGGTTGGGGGGAACCGCACTCACAGAGCCCAGTCGACAGCGATGATGAGGGTGATGTCGTCGGTGGGAAGGCCCACGGACGTGAGCACGATGACCATGGTGACGAGCCCGGCCTGGGGGATGCCAGCTGCCCCGATGCTGGCTGCGGTGGCTGTGATGCTGCAGGAGAGGGCAGGGAGCATTGTTGGGCCCTGGGCCCAAGGAGGAGGCCAGAATGCCAGAGCCTCTGGGGCCAGCATTGTGGAGCAGGCATTATTAGGAATGCCACAGCAGGGCATTCTTGGGGCAGGGGCATGCCTCTGCCCAAGGTACTGTGGTCCCAGAGGCTGTATCCCTGGCCTCAGCAGAACGTCCTAAGAAGTCTGTGGAAAGCCCTGTGTCTGGGTTGGGAAGATCCCCTGGAGGAGGGCGTGGCAACCCACTCCAGTATTCTTGCCTGGAGAATCCATGGACAGAGGAGCCTGGCGGGCCACTGTCCCTGTAGGAGTCCAGGAAATTGTCCACAGGCTCCCATCATCCACTGGCACTGGGTCCCCAGGGTCAGACTTGTACCCTCAGGCTGGCATGTGAGGCCTTCCCCTTCACCTCTGTCCTCTCTTGGCACCATCCCCCAGCTCCGGCCACACCAGCAGCCCCTCCACTGTCCTCAGTCCCGCCTCTGGCCTCTGCTTGCCCTGTGCCTGCCTGCAGTGCTTCCTGCTATGCATGTCCCCGCTGCAGGCCCTCCTCTGGGCCCTAGCTCCCCAAGTTGCTCAGAGCTCCCCACCTGCAGGGCGGCCCTGGGGAAGGAGCCTGGTGCCCTGAATCATGAGACCCCAGCACTGACTTGCTGTGTGGCCTGGAATGAGCCCCTTGCCCTCTCTGGGCCTCAGAGACCGCATGAGATATGAGACCGCTCAAGACTCCCGAAAGCCCTTCCAGAGCAACCATCCCCCATCCACACTGGGTGCAGGGCGTCAGGACCACACCTGATGGTGATGATCTGGCCGAAGTCCAGCTCATAGTTGTTGACCTGGGCAATGAAGATGGCAGCCACGGCCTCGTAGAGCGCCGTGCCGTCCATGTTGATGGTGGCGCCCACGGGCAGCACAAAGCGGGCAATGCGCCGGTCGATGTGGTTGTTCTCCAGCAGGCACTTAAAGGTGATGGGCAGTGTGGCTGAGCTGTGAATAGAAGGGCCAGTGTCTGCCCATCACCCTCCTCCAGGATGGTCAGGGCCCCCAGGTTGCCAGCTGGTCGGTAACAGAAGCGACCCCCCCAACCCCCAATGCCAGGCAGCTGGCCCATCTAGGGTGAACAGACTGAAGGAGCTTTTAAAATGGTCATGTGGCCAGACTTGCCCAGGCTCAGGGCCTTAGAGACCCCCTGTGCACACTGGTCAGGAAGGCAGTGACCGCCAGCAGAGCATCTGATAGGTGCCAGGTGCTGTGCTTTACACCTCATGGCTTCCTGCTAGGAAGGTTTGAGTTCCTTTAACAGGTAAAGAAATGAAGCCCAGAGGGGAGGAGGGGCTGACGCCATGTCACATGACTATGCAAAGTGGAGATGAAGTGGTCAACAGCAGGGCCCTGGCTGGGGGCACTGACTTAACAGGTTCCAGCTTCCCGCTAGCTTAGTGGCCTTGGCACCTCCTCAACTTGTACGTGCCATAGTTTCCTTGTCCCAGACAATCGGTGCACTATGGAGCTATTAGGATTCAACAAGAGAGCGCTTGGAATAGCGTCTACATATCGTAGGTGGCTTCCCTGGTGGTTCGGGCTTCCCTTATGGCTCAGCTGGTAAAGAATCTGCCTGCAAGGTGGGAGACCTAGATTTGAACCCTGGGTTGGGACGATCCCCCGGAGAAGGGAAAGGCTACCCACTCCAGTATTCTGGCCTGCAGAATTCCATGGACTGCATAGTCCATGGGGTCACAAAGAGTCGGACACGACTGAGCGACTTTCACTTCACTTCCCTGCTGGTTCAGACAGTAAAAAATTTGCCTGCAATGCAGGAGACCCAGGTTCAGTCCCTGGGTGGGGAAGATCCCCTTGAGGAGGGCATGGCAACCCACTCCAGTATTCTCGCCTGGAGAATTCCGTGGACAGAGGAGCCTGGCGGGCTACAGTCCATAGGATCGCAAAGAGTCAGACACGATTTAGTGACTTAGCAAGCACATATCGTAGGTACTCAACCAATGGTAGCCCTGGCTCTTGTAGCTGTGTTGTTACTGAGCTCCCAGGAGCAGAGTTGGGCCTGAAATTCAGGTTTGCATAGCCCCACAGCCCTTACTCCCCACAGGTCACTGCCTGGGAGGCCCAGGTACACTTGCCAGAGCCCCTCATGGGCCCCAGGCATGCTGGGCCCGAGGCTGCTGTTTCTGTAGGAAACGGCGAGGGCTGCTGGTACTGGTGGGGCTTAACCAGCGGCATGGGGGCCAGCAGCTGCTCGGGGCTTCATCTTTCCCTCTCGCCTCCTCCCTCTGCCCTGGATGGGGTTCCCAGACAAGGCTTCTAGGGCTTTTCCTCATTGGTTCTGCTCCTCCCGAGTCCTGCATGAGGTGCTTCTGCTGCCAAGGGTGGGTTATGTGGCTGCCGGGGAAGGAGGTCTGTGCTGGCCCTTATTTCCATTTTACAGACTGGGGGACTGAGGCCTAGGGAAGAGAAGGCAGTAAGGGATGGAGGGAAGAGCCAGACCTTTGAGGCCAGAGACATGGGCTCAGGTTTAGGTGAGTTCCTTCGTATAGAGCTTGGACACTCACTGTGGGGAGAACCACTGTTTCTTCACAGGGTTAGATGCCCAGTAAGTGACCACCTCCTTCCCTCTCCTCGCTCAATAGCAGAGTTTGCATGACTTCATCTCCCTGGGTCTTCTGTACTCAGTTGCGGTTTGGGATGCTTGAGGTCAGGTGTTGCTTCACCAAGCCCAGAATGGCCTTAGTGGGTTATCTCCATTAATCACACCACAACTCTACATGCCAGAGGCCACAGTGATCCCCAGTCTGTATATGAGGAAACTAACCCCACTACCCAGGGAGGTGGAGTGACTTGCCCGCAGTCACAGAGCTAGTGGGTAATGGAATCATGACTCAGATTCCCACTGTCTAGAGACACTGCCAACGTTGTGACAGGGCTACCTGCCAGTGCCAGTAACCAGGCAAAGTCCCTGAAGATCAGAGGGCCTGACTCCAACGGAAGCACCACGTGGCAGTGAAAGGCGGTAGAGACTGCAGACTCATCACTCTTCAGCTCTGCCTGCGCCTGACACGTGGACGCCAACCCCCACGTGGACTGAGTGAGCCCTGGGGATGCAGAGGAGGGCTAGCTGCCATTCGGGAAGGTAGGGGCTCATGCATTTCAAGAATAGGTCTTGTTACCACATCCTCTCCCAAGTTTGTGAAGTAGGTCACATCGACACTTTCCATAGTTCCATGGCTACAGACAAATGATGGCTGGACAGAAGAATAGCTTTCAGCCATGGTCTCCTCCCTGACACCTTCACCGCCCAGGCTACCTGGAGGAGGTGGCCAGTGCGATGAGCAGGGCCTGGAGGATGCCACGGATGAAGACGATGGGGTTCTTTTTGGTGATGAAGAAGTAGAGCAGGGGCAGGATGAAGAGGCCATGGACGACCAGCCCGCACACCACGGTGACTGCATAGAAGCCCAGCTTCTTTCCTACGGTCGTGGGGTTGTCCATCTCCAGGATCTTGCCAGCGATGAGAAACACGATGCCAAAGGGGAAGTACCTGGGGTGGGCAGGGCAGCTGGCTCACCACCAAGCAGGCAAAAACCCTGGGAGGCCCCGGGCACTACATCACTGCCAGGCCTGTCTGCCCTGAGCCTCCCAGGACTCTTGTGAGGATAGAATGTGACTATGTACCTGGGTACCTGGCATACGGTGTCACTAATGCCCCCTTAACCAGTCCAGCCATGCACAGCCTTCACCCTTCTGCCTTCTTCTGCAGGCCCACATTTCAGCCTAGCGATGAGACAGCCTCTATGGCTGACCTTGGCAGGCCTCTGCCTTACCCTATCTCACTGTGCAGGGTTGGACTAGAAGATTCCTAAGGTCTGAACTCTGAGCCAAGGAGTGGCAGCTGGCTGTCACTTCCAGGGTCTCCTTTCTCCAAAAGCTGAGCTAATGAGGCCCCAGGAGATGGGGAAACAGCCTGAGAGGTCAGGAGGATTAGCTCTTGGTTTGCCTCCAGTGGGCCTGTCGGGGCCAGAAGTGGCAGGCCCGGGGCTGGGACTTGGCCTGGGCAGGGCTGGGGGTATCCTCCTGTGCAGCTTTCTGCTCATTCCTATGGGACCACGGGGTCCCTCCAGCTGCCCAGGACAGGGCTGGAAGGGGGTGGAGTAGGTAGGAGTCCACCCTCGACCCCCGCGACGAGGCTCACCACACAGCCACGGCCACGATCTTCATGACAGACTCGTTGAGGCACTGGCAGAAGCTGACCAGCGGGGCCCCGCTGTCACCCATGCGGCCCAGCATGATGCCTGCGGAGGGCGGAGACACGGCAGATGACACCTGGCAGAGGGAGGCAGACCTGCCTGACACCTGCATGAGCCAGCACGTGCTGGGGCTAGGCACTGACAGACCACGGGCACATACAGATCTCAGCGCCTGGCCGACAGCCCAGCAGCCTCTGCCACCCGGCGCTTCCCCCCTGCTTCCCCTCCCTTCCTGGCCTCCCCGCTGGAGAGGGCTGTGACCTCCCCACGGGGCTCCATCTCTTCCTCCTCTCTACCCAGCTGCACGTGCCACCTTCTAAAGGTAAAAATGCTCCCTGCCAACACCCCCAACTGACTTTCCTGCACACAGAGACCGTAACCAACAACCCACCCCTCTCACCCTGGCTCAGGCCCCACTTGGCCTGGCCATGCCTCTAACTCCCGCCTCTGTCTGGCCCCCGCTTTCCCTTCCTCACTCTGTTCCTGCATCCTGCCTTCTTCACATTTTTAGACTACCTCAAGCTCTTGGCTGTGGTGGGGCCTTTGTCCACTCAGTTCCTGATGCCTGAAGCCCTGGTCTGGAGGCCTGCACCTCCCCAACTCCCCCTTGGCAGACTCCCCATTTATTCTCTAACACATCTCTTTCTGATCCCCTCATATCACTTATTATAACAGTCATCCACTGTGTTGTTCTGTCTCCTCCAATAGAAAGTTAACCCATGAGGGCAACTTATCATTGAATGAATGAACAAGGGAATGAATGACAAAGCCTTTTCCAAAGCCCCTGTCACCCTCCCCTTGGGGTTCTGAGCTCATGCAGGTAACCACAGTTAGGTCACTCCTGGAACAGTGACAAGCACCTGCTCTCCCACTGGTGACACAAAAATGGAGAGCATAATACACTCTGTGTCTGCCTTCATGGAGCTGACTGTCGCCGTGTCCAAGAGGTTCATCCACTGACTCAGCCGGTGAGGGGCGGGATCTGGATCCTGGCCTCTGGAACCCCAGGGAAGAGCTCTTTCCCTGCCCAGGATGCTCCGAACCCATGCGGAACAGGGAGCAGCTACCACGGGGGAGGGGAGTGGAGGGGCCCTACCGGGGTGGGCAGGAGAGGCCAGAGAGGCAGGCGACACTGGGCCCAAGTCTGTCCATCTGGCCTGTGGAAGCCTGGCTGAACTCAGAGCCAGGCTCCCCGCTGACTGTCCCTCCCCAGCTATTCCTGTTCCTCATCAAGCTCCCTGTTCCACCCCCAGGCTCTGGCTGGCTTAGAGCAACTGTACATGCGGAGGGTGGCAGTGGGCTTCCTCCCACAAGCAAGACCAAGGCCACCTTAGCATCAGCCACATCCCAACACCAGGGAGAAGACGGGGAAGGAGGCTCAGTGAGGGGAGCAGCTGCATGGTATGCTCACGCACACTCAGGCGGGGGCACACAGAGACATCGACAAGGCAAGAGGACACACGAAAAATAGTCACTGACACGTGGACAGTGACGTGCTCAGTAAACAGTGAAACGAGTTGAAGGCTCTCAAACTTTTCTTTAGTTCTGCTAATAGATGTCCTTTTAGTATGCTCCCAGCCCTAAGAGAGTGGTGATGGCTGGGGAAAAGGAAGAAAGTCCAGGGCGGGGGACAGATTATCAGAGGTGCTGAGGATGCTTCCAAACACTGTCCTCTCATACACCAGGGTCTCTGAGGTCCTGGCCCCTCTGTGTGCCCACCTGGCCTTTTGACCAGGATGAAAAGAGCTCCATTCCCCATTGTCATTCATCTGCCCATCCACCCATCTTTCCCAGTCTACCGAGCACCTGCTCTAACCAGTCACGTGGTGGCTGTGGGGCTACACGGAGACCAAGACCTGTCTCTGCCTGCATGGGATGTACACAGCTGCCACGCAGGCATTGAACAGCCACACTAACAAGTAGGCAGTTGTATTGGGTCAAATGTTTAAGGAATAACACAGGGCATCTGACTGGGGTTAGACTTTTCCCCAGGATGGGATACTAATATTAAGCCCCCTCAAGGATGAGAAAAGTGTAGCGGAGAGCGAGGGGCAGGAGCAGCCTGGCTGAGGGAGGTGCCTTCCAGGGACCGACAGGCAGAGCGGCTGGGGAAGTGAGCCGGCCGAGAGAGGCACCCCTCTCCGAGCCAGTGGAGGCTTTACATGGGGACTCAATGACCCTGTGAGGAGGACACACAAGGACAGGGGACTCTTGGGGCAGTTTTTCCAGAAACCAGGTGAGAGATGACAATGACCTTGGCTGGGGCAGTGGGCAGAAGGAAATGCGGAGGCTGGAGAGATTTCAGAGGCAGACCTGATGGGATTTGGGTGTGAGTTGAAGCAGAAGGCAAAGTAGAAAGTAACCCCCAAGTTCCTTGCCTAAGAAACCAAGAAGATGGGAGAATTAACTTGGGAAGAAAACCCTGTGTAGGAGTTGGAAGCTGGAGAGCGCTCCACTAGGCCCAGGGCTGGGGCTGGGGGAAGGGGCTGATAGGATTTTACAGTGAGGCTCCTGGTGACCCCTGGCATGACCTAGAAGGACGAGGTGGGACTGACAAGCTAGACAGTTGTGGAGTGGTTAGGAATTCCTAGACTCCAAAAAAGAAAAGGACTTCACTGGTAGCTCAGTTGGTAAAGAATCTGCCTGCAATGCAGGAGATGTGGGTTCGATCTTTGGTTGGAAATATCCCCTGAAGAAGGAAATGCAGCCCACTCCAGCAATCTCACCTGGGAAACTCCATGGACAAAGAAGCCTGGTGGGCTACAGTCCACGGGGTGGCAAGAGTTGGACACGACTTAGTGACAAACCACTGCTACCAAAGAAGGAAGAAGGCTGTGTGCATATGTCGGTGGGGGTGGTCAAGGGGGGGACGCTGCCGGCAGAGGCATATCCAGAGGTTTTGTAAGATCTGAAGTTTGCACAGTTTGGTGCCTTCTTCAAGAAAAAGAACACAAAATTTAAAAAAGGAAAAAGGATACAGGCCTTAGAAGGGACCTGTGCAAGTTAAACTTCACCAGCTTCATGATAAGTAGCCTGTGGTGGGCCTTGGGGACCCAGCAAAGGAAAAGGTATGGTCACGGGCCCCCAGAAATGGACAGACAGGTCTGCAGAGAGAGGTGGCCACTGAGAAAGCCCTGTGGTTGAGGGTGGAAGGAAGAATGAGGGCTTTAAACAAACAGCTGCTGGCAAAGTCAGAGGCATGGCCTTCTCAGAGAGAGGACCATCATCCCTGGAGGCAAATAGCACCCAGGGATGGGGAATTCCCAGTGAGGAACAGCAGCTCCAACTCAGGGAGGGCTAGGGACATCCCCTTGTCCCTGGGTAATGGAATAGGGACTTGAGTCACTCCCTCGGAAAAGGAAAGGAAGGAACCTCCTGGAGATGGGGAGACTCCAGGCTATTCAGGTTACTGGACAGGGGATGCAGGGAGGGGTAAACGCAAGGAGGGCCAGGCTTCCTGGGGTGGTGGGCAGCACATACCCATGGTGGCAGAGAAGATGACGATGCCCAGCACGTTCATGCCATCGCTGGTACCAGGCTCTGACTTGTAAACGACTTCTGGAGGGGGTGTCAGGTCCAGGGCGAAGTTCTGCACACCAGAGTCATTCTCCCCCTGGACCCCATAGATGAGGATCCGCCGAGAAGGGGCCTCCTCTGATGCCACTGAGGGGGACTTGACAACGGGGGTGGTCTTGGTGCGATACTGGTGGGCGACACCCCAACCAGGAATGAGTCAGGAGTAAGCGTAATATCAACAACAATAATAATAACACCTTGGAAGCACATCTGTATCCACTCATGAACTATGTGATTGACAGTAACCCTGTGACATAGGCAGGACAGGGATTATTAATATTTTACCAAAAAGCAAAACTGAGATTTGTTCATTCATCCACACACTACCCAGGCACACCTCCCTCCATCCCTCCTCCCCTCTTCCTTCTGTGCATCATCACACCTACCTGTGATAAGTCACTTCAGTCATGTCCGACTCTGTGAGACCCTGTGAACTGTAGCCCACCAGGCTCCTCTGACCATGGAATTCTCCAGGCAAGAATACTGGAGTGGGTTGCCATTCCCTTCTCCAGGGGATCTCCCCAACCCAGGGATCAAATCCGCGTCTCTTATATCTCTTGCACTGACATTCTTTACCACTAGCGCCACCTGGCTGGGACCCTCTCTAACCATCCATCCATCTCTTACACAGATAATCTGCCTGGATAATCCTCCATTCACCTGTTTGTCCTCCTTCAGCCACCCACTATCCATCTGCCTAACAGCCAGCCAGCCCTGCCTCGCACTGAAGGAAACTTGCACCTTCTGTTAGGAAAGCTTAGTTTGCCCCGAGCTTTCTTGAGATGAGACGCCAGCTGGGGAGAGCTACGTCCGCTACCCCTCTTCCTCAGCCCCCAGGACATGGCCAAGTCTTTTCTTCTCATTCCTCAGGTACTATGAGCCCAAACAAGGGCTGCTATCTTCCTACCAGGTATCAATAAAGCAAAGTTTCTGGGGGTGGGTGGAGAAAAGGAACCACTCAGGAAATATACCTAAAATTTCAATGCTTCAGTTCCCTCATCTGTGAAGTGGGGTCTTCATAGTTACTCACCTCATTAGGTTAAATGAGATGATGTATGTAAAGTGCTGACAGTAGTGCCTGGCACATGGTGAGCCTTCTGTAACCATTACTGCTATTACCACTACCACCACCATCACCATCATAACCACCGTCATCATCCCAGTGTTGAACACTCTGTGCCAGGTGCTGATTCTTGAAGGATGGGTAGGAGTTTGCCAAAAGATAGAGGCATTTCAGATGGGGTACAAAGTAGAGCAATGTTCTCTTTCTCTCTCACATCTTCAGTAATTGCTCATCACTGTTGGGATAATATCTAAACTCCCTAGCCTAGCATTCAGGGCCCTTCTCTACTTGGCTCATTTCATAGAAGAAAACACAAGAGGTGAGGGAAGATACAGTGATTAGCTCAGGCTTTCACAGCTCCTTATTTTGGGGCCTCTCCTCCATCTCTCAACCACCTCTTGTGCGTTTTCAGGCTCAATACGGGGCCCACCACAGGGAAGCTCAGGAAATGCTTGTTGGACTGAGTCAACCAACAGACTGACATTTTAGAAGGGAAATTATTAGAAGTGCAAATAAGTATTGGTGTACAGCATTGTTGGAAACTGACCTGACTATTCATAAGCTCCAATTCTTTAGCCACTTGATGTGAAGAGCCAACTCACTGGAAAAGACCCTGATACTGGGACAGACTGAAGGCAGAAGAAGGAGGCAGCAGAGGATAAGATGGTTAGATAGCATCACTAACTCAGTGACATGAATTTGAGTGAACTCTGGGAGACAGTGGAGGACAGAGGAGCCTGGTGTGTTACAGTCCATGGGGTACAGAGTCAGACATCACTTAGTGACTGAATAACAACAAGGCTGTTTTGGTAAACAACCAAAAGGAGAAATAGGCAAATAAATTACAGCCTCGGCTTACATCAGGCTATGACATCATCACTAAGTGTTGTATTTTTTGCTGTTGTTTAGTTGCTCAGTCGTGTCCCACTCTTTGTGACCCCAAGGACAGCAGCACACCAGCCTTCCCTGTCCTTCACCACCTCCTGGAGTTTGCGCAAACTCATTTCCATTGAGTCAGTGATGCCATCCAACCATCTTATCTTCTGTCACCTGCTTCTCCTCCTGCCTTCAATCTTTCCCAGCATCAGGGTCTTTTCCAATGAGGCGGCTCTTTGCATCAGGTGGCCAAAGCATTGAACTTCAGCTTCAGCATCAGTCCTTCCAGTGAATATTCAGGATTGATTTCCTTTAGGATTGACTGCTTTGATCTCCTTGCAGTTCAAGGGATTCTCAAAAGTCTTCTCCAACATCATAGCTTGAAAGCGTCAATTCTTTGGTACTCAGCCTTCTTTACGGTCCGACTCTCACATCCGTACATGACTTGTATTTTTAAGAAACATTAATAACCATGTAAAGTGCTCATGAAATAATGGGAGTGGGGGAAGAAAGCAAGATGCACGCTGTGTGTGTACTATGATCCTAATTTTATTTTTTAAAACATTTCAACAGAGAAAAAAAGACTAGAAGCATACCATCTACTATCACTATTGTTAGGTCCTGGAACTACAAGTATTTTTATCCTCTGCTTTGGGCTTCCCTGGTAGCTCAGCTGGTAAAGAATCTGCCTGCAACGCAGGAGACCTGGGTTCAATACCTGGGTTGTGAAGACCCCCTGGAAAAGGAAACAGCTACCCACTCCAGTATTCTGGCCTAGAGAATTCCTTGAACAGAGGAATCTGGCAGGCTACAGTCCATGGGGGTCACAAAGAGTTGGACACAACTGAGTGAATTTCACTTATTTATTTTAGTATTTCCCTAATATTTTACAGTGAGTGTTATTACTGTTTTTATTACAGGAAAGGGTTATTTTAAAAAGAAAGAGAAAACAGGCTTTGATGCCAGCAGGTCTGAGTTCACCTACTAGTTCTGCCATTTACTAGTGATTTAACCTTGGGCAAATCCTTTAATCCTCCGGAGTCTCAGTTTCCTCATCCAGGAGATGTTCTGGTCCTAGCCCAGGGGAGGGTTATTGTGAGGACTGAGAGAGACCCTGTGCAAGAGCATGGGCATAACCGAGGGCAGAGCCAGCACTCAGTGGGGGCTTCCTTCTCCCCTCATAATTCTTCCTCGTGAAAAGTCAGAACCCAGGGCAGGCGTACGGCCACAGGAGGCTCAAAAGAACTAGGTCTTCCCCTGACCCCCCGCCCCTCTCCTGTAGCATCCCACCCCCAGAGACAGGGAGACTAACCAGCCAAGCCAGGCCCAGGCTGGCCCTGCCTGCCCACCCTCCATCACCCAGGAACCCACTCACCTGCTTGAATGTGGCTTCCACCAGGTTGGCTGGGAACATGTTCCTGAGAAGAGAACTAGTAATTGAAGAATTCCAGGACAGGAGGGCCCTTGGGGTCACCTGAACACCTCCTTTGGCAGTGGAGGCCTTCCATGACCCGCCCCACCTGCCCCTGCAGCCTTGCCTCTTTCCATCACCCCAAGACTTTACGCTTCAACACCAACTGCATATGGTTTCCCAAATACGCTGTGTACTTTTCCAACTCCAGGCCTTTGACTGCTGTTCCTTCTGCCTGAAATGCCCTGCCTACTTCTCTGGCTGATTCCTACACCAGTCAAGCAGAGACCAAACCTTTTGCAACTGCTCCAGGCAGACTCCTTGGCCCTTCCCCTATAGTTACCTACGCTCCAGCACGCTGCTGGTGGCACTAGTCAGGTGTCTGCCTCCCCATTGACTGGCCTCCTTGAAGGGGGGACTTGGTCATTCATATCTTATCTGTGGCTCCCAACACAGGACCTGGCATATAAATCAGATCATTATTCTTGTTAACATAATCTTCATCTTCTAAAGCAGGAGGGGGTCTTGCCCTACCAGATGTGAAAACATACTATAAGTATGCAACTCTCAAAACAGTGAGATACTGACAACCATCAACAGAAAAATCAATGTAATGGAGCCTATACCTGGAGACAGAACCTGGGACATCTTAGTATTTCATATCCTATAGAAGTTGCTTCACAGATCGGTGAAGAAAGGAAGGACCCATTCTAGAGAACTGCATAGCTGACCAACTATTCAGAAAAAGAAACACCAGGTCTTGGAACTTCCCCGGTGGTCCAGTGGCTGGGAGTTTGCTTTCCAGTGCAAGGGGCACATCAAAGCTGTATATTGTCACCTTGTTTATTTAACTTATATGCAGAATATATTATGCAAAATGCCAGGCTGGATGAATCATAAGCTGGAATAAAGATTGCCAGGAGAAATATCAACAACCTCAGATATGCAGATGATACCACTCTAATGGCAGAAAGAGAAGAGGCACTAAAGAGACTCTTGATGAAAGTGAAAGAGGAGAGTGAAAAAGCCGGCTTAAAACTCAACATTCAAGAAACTAAGATCAAGGCATCTGGTTCCATCACTTCATGGCAAATAAATGGAAAAAATGGAAACAGTGACAGATTTTATTTTCTTGGGAAGTGATTTCAAAATCACTGTGGACGATGACTGCAGCCATGAAATTAAGACACTTGCACCCTGGAAAGAATGTTTTGACAAACATAGACAGTGTATTAAAAAGCAGAGACATCATTTTGCTGACAAAGGTCTGTCTAGTCAAAGCTGTGGTTTTTCCAGTAGTTATATATGGATGTGAAAATTGAATCATAAAGAAGGCTGAGTGTTGAAGAATTTATGCTTTTGAACTATGGTGCTAGAGAAGACTTTTGAGAGTCCCTTGGACTGCAAGGAGATCAAATCAGTCAATCTTAGAGGAAATCAACTCTGAATATTCATTGAAGATGCTGAAGTTGAAGCTCCAATACTTCGGCCACCTGATGTGAAGAGCTGATTCATTGGAAAAGACTCTGATGCTGAGAAAGATTGAGGGCAAGAGGAGAAGGAAGTGACAGAGGATGAGATGGTTGGATGCCATCACCAACTCAATGGACATGAGTTTGAGCAAACTTTGGGAGACAGTTTGAAAGCAGGGAAGCCTGGTGTGCTGCAGTCTATGGGGTCACAAAGAGTCAGACAACCCTTAGCGATTGAACAACAGCATGGATTGCAAGTTCAGTCCCTGGTTGGGGTGCTAGGATGCCATGCATCTCACAGCCAAAAAATCAAAACATGAAACAGAAGTGATACTGTAACAAATTCAATAAAGACTTTAAAAATGGTCCCCTTAAAAAAAAAAAAAAAAACTTTAAAAATAAACCCTAGATCTTTATGCTGTTGTTTTTGTTTAGTCACTAAGTCATGTTGGATTCTTTGTGACCCCATGGAGCCCACAAAGCTTCTCTGTCCAGGGGATTTTCCAGACAAGAATGCTGGAATGAGTTGCCATTTCCTTCTCCAGGGGATCTTTCCAACCCAGGATCAAATCCATGTCTCCTGCTTGGCAGGCAGATTCTTTACCACTGAGCCACTTGGGAAGCCCTAGATCTTTATGTACACTGCACCAAAATAAATCCCAGATGGCTGAAAGAAATAAATAATTTAGAAAATAAAACCATAAATATCTAGAAAAAATACAGATTAATATTTTATCAGATCTCAGGATGTGGAAGGACTTCTAAGAACAAAATGAGCAATTAAAATAAATCAGTAGATTTTACTTCATTAAAACTAAGAACTCCTAAGTGCAGCTTAGTATCCTGGATTGGATTCTGGAACAGAAAAATAGGACACTAGTGGAAAACTGGTGATATCCAGTGAAGCAATTTAGTTAATACTGTTGTACTAATCTCATGTCTTACTTTTGACAAATGTGCTAGATGTAGGTTACTAACGTCAGGGGAAGTTGAGCAGAGCTGGGAACTCTCTGTACTCTGCAACTTTTCTATAAACCTAAAATCAGGCCAAAATCAAAAGCTAAAAAATTAAGAAGCTCTTTAAGACAGATTACAATACAAATAAAATAATAAAGCAAACAAACTGGGGAAACTATACAACAAAGTGTTACCATCTTCAATCTTTAAAAGAGTTTTTACAATTCTTGGCCTTGTTTCCACGTTCACTCTCTGTGTTTTCTCGCCAGAACATCAGCTCCCTGGAGGGTGGGATCTCTGCTTTGTTCTCTGCTATGTCCCTAGCTCCTGGAAGAGTGCCCAACGCATAACAGGCACTCAGTAAATATTTGCTACATAAATAAATGGACCACAAAAACATTAATACCTCAATAGAAAAATGATCCCCTTCATGGATCACAGACTTGTCATGGCAAAAGGGCTTGCATGACTCTATTAAGCTATGAGCCATGCTGTGCAGGGCCACTAAGATGGATGGTCATAGTGTAGAGTTCTGACAAAACATGGTCCACTGGAGGATGGAATGGCAAACCACTCCAGTATTCCTGATGTGAGAACCCTATGAACAGTATGAAAAGGCAAAAAGATACGAAACTGGAAGATGAGCCCCTCAGGTTGGAAGTTGTCCAATATGCTACTAGGGAAGACTGGAGGGCAATTACTAATAGCTCTAGGAAGAAAGAAGCAGCTGGGCCAAAGCGGAAACAACACTCAGTTATGGGTATGTTTGGTGGTGAAATTAAAGTCCAATGCTATAAAGAACAATATTGCATAGGAACCTGGGATGTTAGGTCCATGAATCAGGGTAAATTGGATGTGGTCAATCTTCCAAACAGGAGATGGAAAGAGTAAACATCGACATCTTAGGAGTCAGTGAACTAAAATGGATGGAAATGGGTGAATTTAGTTCAGGTGACCATTATATCTACTACTGCAGGCAAGAATCTGTTAGAAGAAATGGTGTAGTCCTGATAATCAACAAAAGAAGAGGCTCCAAAGCACTTTCCAAAGACAAACTTGCACACAAAGGTCATAGTCACTGTTTGGTGGTCTGCTGCCCATCTTATCCACTACAGCGTTCTGAATCCTGGAGAAGCCATTACATCTGAGAAGTATGCTCAGCAAATCAATGCGATGCACGGAAAACTGCAATGCCTGCAACCAGCACTTGTCAACAGAATGGGCCCGATTCTTCTCCATGGCAATGCCTGACTGCAAATCACACAACCAATGCTTCAAAAGTTGAATGAGTTGGGCTACAAAGTTTTGCCTCATCTGCCATTTTCACCTAACCTCCTGCCAACCAATTATCACTTCTTTAAGCATCTCAACAACTTTTTGCAAGGAAAATGCTTCCACAACCAGCAGGAGGCAGGAAATGCTTCCCAACAGCTCATTGAATTCTTAAGCATAGATTTTTACACTACAGGAATAAACTTATTTCTCATTGGCAAAAATATGTTGATTGTAATGGTTCCTATTTTAATTAACAAAGATGCGTTTGAGCCTAGTTATAATGGTTTAAAATTCACAGTCTGAAACCACAGTTTTTTTTTGTACCAACCTAATAGAACTAATAGAACTTCTCCCTGGAGAAGGAAATGGCAACCCACTCCAGCACCCTTGCCTGGAGAATCCCAGGGACGGGGGAGCCTGGCAGGCTACAGTCCATGGGGTCGCAAAGAGTCAGACACAACTGAGTGACTTCACTTTCACTTTAATAGAACTAACACCAAAAAAAGATGTCCTTTTCATCGTAGGGGTTTGGAGTGCAAAAGTAGGAAGTCAAGAAATATCTGGAATAATAGACAAGTTTGGCCTTGGAGTACAAAATGAAGCAGGGCAAAGGCTAACAGAGATTTGTCAGGAGAACATGTTGGTCAACCCTTTGGTAAACACCCTTTTCCAATAACACAAGAGATGACTCTACACATGGATATCACCAGATGGTCAATACCAAAATCAAATTGATTATGTTCTTTGCAACTGAAGATGAAGAAGCTCTATACAGTCAGCAAAAACAAGACCTGGAGTTGACTATCACTCAGATCATGAACTCCTTATTGAAAAATTGAGGCTTAAATTGAACAAAATAGGGAAAACCACTAGGCTATTTAGATATGACCTGAATCAAATTCCTTATGATTTTACAGTAGAGCTGATGAATATATTAAAGGGATTAGATCTGGTAGACTGCCTGAAGAACTATGGACCAAGGTTCATAATATTGTACAGGAGGCAATGACCAAAACCATGCCAAAGACAAAGAAATGCGAGAAGGCAAACTGGTTGTTTGAGGAGGCCTTACAAAAAGCTGAGAAAAGAAGAGATGCAAAAGGCAAGGGAGAAAGGGAAAGATTTACCCAATTGAATGCAGACTTCCAGAGAATAGCAAGGAGAGTTAAGAAAGCTTTCTTAAGTGAACAATGCAAAGAAATAGAGGAAAACAATAGAATGGGAAAGACTAGAGTTCTCTTCAAGAAAACTGGATATATCAAGGGAACATTTCATTTAAGTATGGGCACGATAAAGGACAGAAACGGTAAGGATCTAACAGAAGCAGAAGGGAGTAAGAAAAGGTGGCAACAATACACAGAAGAACTGTACAAAAACAGTCTTAATGACCTAGATAACCACAATGGTGTGATCACTCATCTACAGCCAGATATCCTGGAGTGTGAAGTCAAGTGGGCCTTAGGAAGCATTACAACGAACAAAGCTGGTGGAGGTAACGGAATTCCAACTGAGCTACTTAAAATGCTAAAAGATGATGCTGTTAATGTGCTGCCTTCAGTATGTCAACGAATTTGGAAAACTCAGCAGTGGCCAAAGAATTGGAAAAGGTCAGTTTTCATTTGAGTCCCAAAGAAGGGCAATGCCAGAGGATGTTTGGTGACGTGGACTCCCTCGCACGGTTCTGGTAGCAAACTATAAAGCAATTTTCAATTTACAGTGAGGGTTTCTGCCTTTATAATCTGCCTTAGGAATCTATCCTAAGTCAGAGATGCTCACAAGGATTTTTGTTCCTGTGCTAGCACTTCCCTGAACAGCCCAGAGCCTCGTGTTCATGCTGCGTCCTCTACCTGGACCCTCCTTCCTGCTCACTCTTGTTCTTGGCATGTCTCTTCTTTTGCAAGACTCAGCTCAGATATCCATGGAGTTATACATGTGAACACAAGTGTGGGTTTTTTTTGACTTTTTACACCCCAGCAGTCAGTGTTGAGAAGCAGAAACTATAATTTTTTTTCACTGCTGTTAAAATACAGGTTCAGGGTAACCTGTATTTTATGTGGCGGTTAGAAGAGGACTTACAATGAGCTGCCAAGGCAGAAAACTGGTAGAGAATGGCCATGGTTTTCCCCGCTGATTTCAGCATTGTCACAAGGGAGAGGGAAAGCAGGGTCAGGAGCTGAGATTGCAGAAGCTCACCTGAGGATTTTTTTTCAACAAGTGATAAGCAAATTTCTGCCACCAGAACAATGGCTGCCAGCAAGGGCTTTGGAAATCAAGCAGAGCCAAAGCTCACACTAGGCATGCTGGCCTGAGCACTCGTGACCAGAATGAAGGATGTCCATATTGCGCCAGTGATAACAGTTTGAAAACGTCTCCTGGGTACAGTCCCAGTAGGTTCAAGTGACTAGATGTTTCTCTAATAAAACTTAGAAGGAAAGCCACTGTTGCCTGAGCAGAAACCAAGAGCATTCAAAAGGCCACATGTAAGAAAGCGAATGGAACTTATACCTCATGCGTTCATCTCTTTACAACATCCTTAATAATGGAAATAATTTAAAATATGTGCTGTGGCAGGGATGACTAGCTGTCTACCCAGTCTCCATTCTTTCTTCTCACTAACAGAAACTGAAGGCTGTTACAGGGACCAAGAGGGCCCTGACAATAAGCCCTGTTTCCCAGCCTCTTTCCAGAGGGGTGGTCAGTGCAATGTAAGTGGGAGTGATGGGGTGGCATTTCCTGGAAAAAGTTTGCAAAGATGCTTATGCAGCCAGGACCCTTTGGTCCTTTCCTCCAGCTCATTTCTTTCTGCCCAGAACATGGACATAACAGGTGGAGCTTCAGCAGCCTCACTGCACCATGAGACACTGATGAGAAAAGCCAAATGCTAAATAAACACGCGAAAGCACAAAGGTAGAGGGAGCATGGGCTCCTGGTGATCCTTGCTACCTCTGATCTGCTTATTGGAGAGAAAATACACGTCTTTACATTAGTTAAGCCTCTGCTGCTTCAGGTTTCTCTTAACTAGCAGTCAAAAGCATTTCCTGATGCGTGTGGCTGTATTATTGTCCACAAGCTTATCCTCAGATTTTTTTTAGTGTGTTTAAAAACACTTGGCGGGAGTAAGCTGGGTCTTCTATGGTGCACGGGCTTCTCATTGCTGTAGCTTGTCTTGCTGCGGAGCACAGGCTCTGGGAGCATGGCTTCAGCAGCTGTGACCCAGACTCAGTTGTTGTGGTACATGGGCTTGGTTGCCCCTTGGTATGTAGGGTCCTCCCTGACCAGGGATCAAGCCCGTGTCCCCTAGACCACCAGGGAAGTCCTAGCCTCAGGTTTTCATAAAGAATTATACTTTTGATTATTAAATGAAAATACATACATTTTCTTTTGGCTTTGAAGACCCATCGCAAGCCTTCCTTTTTTCCCCAGGAGACCTGGGTAGACATAAAATTCAGACATAATGTGCCTGGGAGATATTAGTAGGCCAAGACCATACACTCTGCCCCAGGCCTCCCTGCATGTCTCTTGGGGTGAGGCCACGGTCCACCTCACTTAGTATTCCCACGTCCCCAGCCCAAGCTCCAAAGGTGGGAATTATTCCTTTCCAAGCACAGCTCCCAAGAGCTTCATCCAATCCCTGAAGGGGTGACTGGGGGCTATAAATAGAGCCAAGCTGACTTAATCTCTCTGGTGTATTTGAAAGATTAGAAAACAAAGAAGGGGCCCAGCTCTGATTGGTGTTTTGCTTGGGTTTGTCCCAGGAGGCTGCCCTGTGAGCAGACATCAATTTTCTGGAGCCCCCACTTGGAGTTCTAGGAAATGAACTCATGTCTTGGAGACTCATCCAGGGACATGGTCTGTTGTGTTCCTCTGGAAGCATCTCAGAGAGACATAACGTATATCTTCCCACCCTGAAGGATGCTGTGAGCCTTATTTTCCTGTTCAATTGAAGCCCTCATCTTTCTGACTTTGCCTTAGTCATGTCTGCCTCCATTTCCCAGTTCCCTCTTCTGGTCACCCGTACTCTTGTTCTGTTACAGCACTTGGTGGGCATCTGCTCTGGGCCAGAGCAAGGCTGAGACAGCTGCTTTAACTTCCCTGCTGGTGTCTTCATTTTCTGCACAGCCTCTTAGCATCTCAGAGCTAGCAAAGGATGCCGAGAATGGCTATCCAGGGTGCTCTTCCGATCTGTCTGTCCTAAGATGATTGACGGCTGGAATCAGGGACCTTTATTCTCCTGCCTTCCCCACCGCACCCCTCCCCCTGCCCTCCCTCCCCACCACCTCTCAGTCCAACTCTGCCCAGAGAAGTTACTTAATAAAAATGGGCTGAATGGGACCGAAGTGACTACACCTCTTCCCAGGGCATCCCCATGCCTCCAGGCACATCCTGCCCACTCAACACTACCCTGCTCTGATCCATCCTTCCCAAACCCACTGGCCTTCCCCTTCTCAAGTAGAGCAGCCACCCCCTCAGCCTGGAATCAAGGTCTGCAAGGTTGAGCTCTACACCGTCCTGCCAGCCTCGTCTCCCAGAACCTGCCTCCAGAACTTTCTGCCTGTGCCCAGAAGCCTCCTCACTGGCCTCTGGGCCTTTGTGTTTCAGAACCACAGAGCTAGAAGGGATCGTGAAACCCACTGGGGAAAGAGGCCCGGGGAGGGGGCTGGCCCCCAGGAGCCACACAGCAATCCCACAGAGCTAAGATGAGGGTCCCTGCAGGAAGCACGTGACCTTCCCTTGCAGCCCCACTCTCTGACTGAGACATGATGACAGCGATGTCCAACCACCCAGCTTTGCAAAAAACTTGCTCAGGGTTGAAAGCAACTGGGGGAAAAACCTCAAACCAAAAGTATCAATTTTCACCACGTGAAAAGCAGCTGAGAGCAGGGACTCCTGGAACATTTGACTCTGACATGTGTGTCCAATCCAGGGCCCTGAGCCCCTGAGCAGGGGAGGCCGTTGGGGAGGGCGGGGGCTCCCCATGCGCCAAGACTCCTTCTACCACAGGGAAAGGCTGTTTCGAATCATAGGCTCCAAGAAATGATGACTCATAGTCACCAAATCTTAGAAATAGTGGATCTTAGACATGAAACTTCTCGAAATTCCTCTGCCCTTGACTTCCAGGACATCAGCTTTCCTGGTTTTCCTCCTGCTCCAGCAGCTCTGCACAGTCCTCCAGGGTGGCTGTAGGCAAAGACTCACCCAGGCCTCGACACCTCGTGCTTGGCCATTTTCTCCGTGTCAGGGCTCAAACCCGGCCCCAGTGCAACAGATGTCCCCGCCTCCCGCGTATGCAACCAGCAAGCACTCAGCGCCTCCACTGTGTGGGTCTGCTCTAGGCTCCAGGATACAGCAGGATGGTTTTTAAACAACTGGCCCTCCCTGAGCGTACTTTATTCCAGTGAGACAGAAATACACAGATAGGGTAATGTCAGGCACTAAGACAGGCTATGAAGAGAGAGGGGCTGGGAGGGCCCTCTGCAGAGGTGTAAATGGAGCAAGGGAAGGACTATCTTGACAGAGGCAGCAAGGAGGACAAGGTGCTGAGATAGGATCCTAAGGACATTTGGAGGACTGTATGGAGGCCAGCAGGCTGGAGCCAGGAGAGAGTTGGGGTGAAGGTCAGAGGCCCAACCTGTATGTGGTAGGGTGGATCATGATGGGCCCACAGGCCACAGTGAACACTGCGGATTTTGTCAACCTATGACAGGTTGTGAGCAGCTTTTTAAAGGATCCATCTGGCTGCTGTGCTGAGAACAGACTGTAGGGAAGCAGAGAGAAAGCAGTGACTGTACTGGACTCTCAAGCGAGAGGTGATGGTGGTCTGTGTGATGGTGGAAATGGCAGAGGGACAGGAGGCATAAGGTTTAAGATATTACAGAGCTGACAGAATTTGCTGAAAGATTGGATGCAGGATATGAGAGAAAAAGAGACACCAGACTAAGATGGGAGGACTGAGGAAAGGACAGATTATGGGGAAAATCAAGTGTTGAGCTTTGGATGTGCTCATTTTGAGATGCCTTTAGACAAGTGCATGGAAGAATCTGGAGTGCAGGTGAGAGGTTTCTGCTGGAAAAAAAATTTGGCGGTGTCAGTGTACAGAAAGCGTATACCAACGTACTGATGGAATCGCCAGGCAAGTAAAAGTAGCCACAGCAGACTCTGCCTGGATCTCTCTAACTCTTGACCCTGTGGGTGAGAACCACACAGCAGGAACAAACTCCAGGTACTTTTGTGATCCTTACTTCATCACATATCTCAAAGGATTAACAGAACCTGGAGAATGGAGAAGACGGAGGGAGTGGTCACTTGATTGTACTAATGGCCCTTATCCACTGATGCCTTGTCACGCCTGGATACTGAGGTGGCTGAGTGGTAAAGAATCTGCCTGTCGGTGCAGGATGATGCAGGAGACATGGGTTTGATCCCTGGATTGGGAAGATCCCCTGGAGTAGGAAATGGCAACCCACTCCAGTATTCTTGCAGGAAAATTCCATAGACAGAGGAGCCTGGAGGGAGGGCTACAGTCCATGGGGAGACAAAGAGTCAGACAGGGCACAACGACTTTTTTGCCTTGACATTGCTATCTCTTCCCACCCTAAGTCTGAGCATGGCCACATGACTCGTCTTGGCTGATAGAATGTTAGTGGACTCAGCAAAAGTAGAGACTTACAAAAACACTGGCATGTTTCTGTTTCCCTCTCTTGTTCCTCTACCTTCCTCATAAGAACATGCCCAGACTAGTTCTCCCTCGGAACCCCATCGCCACCATGAAATAAATCCAGGCCGGCCTGTAGGAAGATGAGGGAACATGAGGAGCACAGCTAGATCTAAGCCAAGATCATCCATAGCAGCTCTTCCCCAGTGGAGCGGCCAGCTGCCTGCAGACACATGGGCAGGCTCAGCTGAGCCCCGTCCAAGTCCACGGGAACTTCCATCTGACCTGCAGCCATGTGGTTGTTGTTTTAAGGCAGTAGGTCTTTGGATGGTTTCTCACACGGCAACAGCTAACTGATACAGAGGGCAAGGGTTACTCGAGAGAAAAAGAAAGGGAGACAGAGGGATTGTGTGCTGGGCATCTACCCCCATCGGGGACGAGAGGACTGCTTCTCCTTCACTTTAAGTCAAGAGAACTACTCAAAGACCTTGGCTGTGTCCTCTAAGATCTGTGGTATAGGACCTGGTGCCTGACTCATGTCCAAAGGACCTGGGAAAGGCTGAACATCCACAAAGGGTGTGTGTGTGTATGTGTGTGTGTGTGTGTGTGTGTGTGTGTGTGTGTGTGTGTTCCACAGGCCAATGTGAACTTTGTGGAAGGGACTCTGCCTAAGAGGATCAGTGGAGTGAGTGGTGGTGAGGTGTCCCCAGACACCAGAGGTCAGGGCTGAGGAGGGCATCCTGAGCAGCCAAATGGTGCAGGGAGTGTCTGAGTCAAGGGGATAACAGGTGAGAGATGCCAGTGATAGAGGGGCACCAAAGAGCTCACAAAGGCTCCCCTGAAGAAATACAATCAGGGAACACCTACCCCAGCGCACTCCACTTCCAGTGAAGGAGGACTTTGCTAGCCATCCCTCTCCCTCTCTGCTGTGCAGTCCCAGAGCTAGCAACAGGGAAGTAGATGGAGCAAGAAAGAAGGAAAAACCTGCTATGACTTTCTTCCACACTCCAATTTCCACGTCTGAATCAGCAAAAGGCTAGGACAGGATCTGTTTTAAATGGAATGAGTTTGGAGTTTTACTGTTAGGTTGGACTGGATTTCTTACTAGGTTTTTTTTTTTGGTTGTGCAGTGTGTCACATGGGATCTTATTTTCCCAACCAGGACTGGAAACTCTGCCCCCTGCATTGGCAGTCGGGAGTCTTAACCACTGGACCTCCAGGCAAGTTCTGGACTGGATTTCTTATATCTGAAATTGGCAAGAAAATGAGAGGGACCAGAAGAAGTCCACAGAGCAAGTTTAATGGGACACCCTGTGGAGCCCAATAAACTGTTTCCAATGTGGTGCTTCCCCGGGCTCGGTCCTAGCCCTGTTGTTCGTACCCACACTGTCCTGGGAGACCCCTTTGCCATCAGGGTCTTTTTAAGGCCTCTATCTGCTGTTCTCCCAATGTCCATCCCTGGCTCAGACTCCCCACAGGATTCAGATCCAGCAGCCAACCACCAGGAGATCCACACCTGCTCCACTCTGTCCTCTGGCCTGGTGACAACGCTGCTGTCCACTCAGGTGCCCAGGCCAGACACCTTCATGCCCTTGAAATCAGCAGCCCCACCCCCTCCACTTCTCCCCCATCTCACCATCTCCTGCTGATTTTACCTCCTGCATGGCCTTCAGTCTTCCATCTTCCCCCAGGCCCGTGGCTACCACCCTGGCCCCGTCCCTTCCTCTGCCTTCCTCTCTGGCCGTGAGCCCCCAATCCTATCCACCAGCACTCTGGAGGGCAGAGTAAGCCTTCTGAATTGGATCATGGCACTCCTATGTCTAAAACCCATTTCCTGTGGCCTTTAGGATAAAATGCAATTTTTGGTCTGGTTCCCAATGCTTTTCATGGTCTGGCCCCAACCGACTCCTCCAACAATGACTGTCCACTTCCCCCTTTACACCTCAGGACCCAGAATGGCCCATGACTTCTCCCTACAACACTATGCCCAGCTCAGGACTTTTGTGCAGCTGTTGCCTTCCTGAGAAATGTCCTTACTGCATCCCCTTTGCCCACCTGCTCATCCCATCCTGATGGGGATGGACAGTTCAGTGTGAGCCTGCAGGGAGCATGGGGTGGAGGGGGCAGAGTGTGGCCTCTGTGGCTGACCCTTTGTGATCACGAGTGATCAATAGAAGACCCTGAGCACCCGTCCCCACCCCCTCTCCCGCTCCTTGGGCGACAGGCAGGGCTGGGTCTGTGGAGTCAGCAGCCCCATCGGGTGTGGCATTCCCAAGCAGGGTGCTGGCCGCGGGGGTTACCGAATGAGGTCCAGCAGGGGGTCGGCTGAGCTCATGATGGGCTTCCCGCTCTGCTCAGTCGTCTCCTTCTGGGCTGCGCCACCCGGATGGATGATGGAGACCATGATGATGCCCACGATGACCGCCACGAAGGTGGTCCACAGGTAGTATGCCACGGTGAGGATGCCCAGGCGGCTGGAGGTCTTGGCATCCAGGGAGGCGAGGCCGGACATCAAGCTGGGAGAGCGGTGGGTGTCAGCGTCTGTGGGTGGGCAGGCCAAGCACTCAGGCGCACCCACTCTCACCCCCTCCTTGCTCTGCCCCGCACCCTCGCAGAGCTCCTGGGAATGAGCCGGCATGGGGATCCTCCCACCCCTAATCCCCTGGCTCCATCGAGCCTCCCTCTGCTCTTTCCCCTTGCCCAGTGTCATCAGCCAAGCCCATTCACGCTTCTAGACTTTCCCACATGCTCTTTCTTTTGTTTTCTGTGCTCTTAGCAGCTCCCTTCAGTTGCCCAACTCCTACCCAGAAGATGAGACTAGGCTCAGTGCCACCTCTCCCCGAGTTAGGACCCCGTTGGGGAGAGTCCCCACAACCCCTGGGCTCCTCTCTCATGACCCTGGTTGTCACTGTCTGTCTCTCTCATCAGATTGAGGACATGTGAGCAGAGGGGCAGGTCTGACTTCTCTGTGTTTCCTTTGTGCCCAGCATGAATTTTCGGTGCTGCCCCAGGCAGGTGGTTAGTGCAGGCTTTTGAATGAACTCATGACTGAGGCTGAATGAGGGAGTGAGTTAGAGCCATGGGCTGGGAGTTGGTGATCTGGCTCTGTGACCCAGGCGTCCATCTTGGACGTCAGGAGCTGCATCTATAAAATGGAGCATGGTTAGATTTTCCCTGAGAGGTGCCACCCTGTGGCCGGCTTGGGTTAGCGCCCTGGCCCAGATTCTCCACGTGGGATGTTGTGAGAAGGGTCTTGTGGGTCTCATTCCTCTTGGCTCCTCCCCACCTCTGCCTGCCACCCAGCAGAGCAGGTCAACCCTGGAGCTATTCTTCTCATGGCTGTTGGGGCGGAGGAGGGGGGCGGGGGGAGGTTGGGGGTGTGGGTGAGGGGGTTGAGGGTGTGGGGGGAGCAGGTGAGGTCATTTAAGGAGATGCTTGCACTTTGCTTTGCTGCCAAAAGGATTTTTCCCCAAAGCCCTTTCATTCTTTCAGATAAAGGAAGTATTTGTCTGTTTTTAATCATGTAAACAAGAGCAGATAATCCCTTCCCATCCACCTCCTCTTATCATTAGAGGCATGTAGCATCAGAGCTGAGCACAGAAAGCCTCTACCCCACTGCAGGCTGTAACCGCTGCCTGTGAGCACCCTGCTCTTTGCTGTAGCAAAGGCCCGCTCCTCTTTTAATACACAGTTTAAAGGTCTCCTCCTCAGGGAAGCCTTCCCTGACCATCAGACAGGGGTAAGACCCCTTTGCCGGGATCCCACTATCCCTGTGCTGTCCCAGTCCCACCTCACTAAACTGTCGACTATTTACTGAAAGCGCCTCCAGGGCTGAGCCTGGGTCCGATTCAATGCTGGGCCTGTGGAGCCAGAACCCACACTCCAGAACTGCTAGAGTGTAGTGTGCTGAGTGAAGGAGTGAATGAATGAATGAGTCAATATTTACAATCTCCATTCATGTCTGTCTGCCAAGATACCATATGTTAGTGATGGGCTTAGGGTGGGTCTTAAATATAAATCCTGAAGGGCTGGTAATGAGATTGAATGGAGAAATGAGGGGCTGCCCTGCAACATTATCCATGAGAGAGATTATCCCCAGACGAGGGCCAGCACATCAGCCCAGGGCCAAATGGGCCTCTGATCGTAACAGACTCCCCCAGAGCCAAGTCCAACTGCTGCAGGCCATAGGGAAGCCCTGGCCCTGAGCCAGGACACTAGTGGCTGGCTGGACCAGAACTCAGTCCCTAGCTCCAGGCCTGTCCTCTTTCACCCATGTAGTTATTTAGTCCTTTAGTGTATGTCCTCGGAGAAGGGCAATGGCAACCCACTCCAGTACTCTTGCCTGGAAGATCCCATGGACGGAGGAGCCTGGTAGGCTGCAATCCATGGGGTCACTAAGAGTTGGACACGGCTGAGTGACTTCACTTTCACTTTTCACTTTCATGCATTGGAAAAAGCAATGGCAACCCACTCCAGTGTTCTTGCCTGGAGAATCCCAGGGACGGGGAGCCTGGTGGGCTGCCATCTCTGGGGTCACACAGAGTCGGACACGACTGAAGTGACTTAGCAGCAGCAGCAGCAGCAGCAGGTTGTTGCTCTTACAAATACTATTCCCTATATACTTTGTTTACTTTCATGTTCTCAGACCTAAGGAATGTTTAGCTTTCCCTTTTCAGACTTCCAGCAAATCCTACTAGATCTGTTGTTAAAGCCTGCCCTCCTCTGTGTTCTCCTTGGGCTGGCGCTCAAGGCCACTCCCACGCCTGAGCTTAGTCCATCTCTTCTGCCCCGCATGTCACCCAACCGAAAATATGACCTGAGCTCTGACCACATTAAGCACCACAGTGTCCCCACACTTTCCAGCCTCTCGGCCTCCCTATTGGCTTCTGGTGTCCCACTGCCTGGCACCTCTGCCCCCATCTCCAAATCTTCATCTTTCAGTGCCCTCTCCTCCAGGTAGCTCTTCCTTATTTCTCCTAGCTGGAAGTGATCCCTCCCTCCTCCAAATGAAGACAGCATGTCCTTGTCCCCTCACTTGTGGTACTGATGCAAGCATCATGTCCTTGAGTCCACTTCTGTCTCGAGTGTCCAGGTCTGTCTTGTTCCCCACCCCCCTGCCAGAGCGGGAGCTGCTTGAGGGACTGATTCTGATTTCTGTCTGTGGGCACAGGGCATGGCACAGAGTGGACATGCACTGCTGCTGCTGCTGCTGCTAAGTCGCTTCAGTTGTGTCCGACTCTGTGCGACCCCATAGACGGCAGCCCACCAGGCTTCCCCATCCCTGGGATTCTCCAGACAAGAACACTGGAGTGGGTTGCCTTTTCCTTCTTCCATGCATGAAAGTGAAAATGAAAGTGAAGTCGCTCAGTCGTGTCTGACTCTTAGCGACCCCATGGACTGCAGCCTACCAGGCTCCTCCGTCCATGGGATCTTCCAGGCAAGGGTACTGGAGTGGGGTGCCATTGCCTTCTCCAAGAGCAAAAACATGGGGCCATCTTAAATCACTGAGGCAGATTAGATTAAAAGTTACAACCTATCCATGCAATAGGGTTCTATGAAGCCATTGGAAGTGATGGTTTCATTGGAAATGTGTTCCTATTTAATGTCAAGTGGGGAAAACAAAGTATGAGATACTTTACCTTTCTACAGGGTGCCCTGGAGCTTCTGTGGTCCAGATAAACATAGATGTGCTTGAGGGATTGTGCAGGAGAGGGGTGTAGGTGAAAATCAGATCCCAGAAAGAATCAAGGGTCCCTCAGTAGGTCACGCCGAGGAAGAAGAAGTCTCACTCGGGGTTAGTGCCCTCTCAGGAACAGACCAGATGTGGTAAGAAAGGGAGTGCCAGTTCTAGATACAGCCAGAGGGGGGACCCCTGACACGGGGGCTCTGGAGAGGAGAGAGCTAATGGATAAAATGGGAAGAATTCCTTCACCCGGGACCCAAGTGATTCCGCTCTGGAGTCACTCTCCCAGCGCCTAGCATGGAAAAGCTTTCCCTACTGGCTGAAGAGAGGTGGGAGCAGCTGTGAACTGCTGTCAATATGGCAGAGCAGACCCTCGCCTCCCCTCCCCAGGCTGACAGTGAACAGAGCAGACCCTTGCCTCCCCTCCCCAGGCTGACAGTGAACAGAGCAGACCCTCGCCTCCCCTCCCCAGGCTGACAGTGAACAGAGCAGACCCTCGCCTCCCCTCCCCAGGCTGACAGTGAACAGAGCAGACCCTCGCCTCCCCTCCCAGGCTGACAGTGAACAGAGCAGACCCTCGCCTCCCTCCCCAGGCTGACAGTGAACAGAGCAGACCCTCGCCTCCCCTCCCAGGCTGACAGTGAACAGAGCAGACCCTCGCCTCCCCTCCCCAGGCTGACAGTGAACAGAGCAGACCCTCGCCTCCCCTCCCCAGGCTGACAGTGAACAGAGCAGACCCTCGCCTCCCCTCCCCAGGCTGACAGTGAACAGAGCAGACCCTCGCCTCCCCTCCCCAGGCTGGTGCCAGCAGTACTGGGGTGACCACAAGTGACGGCAGAGGCCGAGGAGAACAGGAGCTGAGTGCGGGAGGCCTGGATTTCACACCAGACAGCGGCCACTCCTGGGACTCACAGTCACAGGAAAGGAAGTTCAAGGTCCTGCCGTTCAGCTGGAGGGGGCTCCTTGAGGTGTAGACTTTGAGGCCAAGCCATTAAAGTGGCCTTTCTGAGAACCTACAGGCTGGGGTGGGGTGGTCTTCACAGAGTGTTAGGTCACATGGTCATGCATAGGGAAAAAAAGGAGAAAATTTACCAGTAGCTGTCTTTGGGTGGTGGGATTATGGGCAATTTCTGTTCTGTTTTTATTGTTTTTCCACATTCTCTATTATTTCTAGAATGAGTATGTCTTGCTTGTGCAATGAAAAACACAACCTCAAGTACCAGCAGCCAGAGAGACCATAATTTGTCTAGACTTTAACTGTCCCCAAACACCTGAACGTCTACCTCACTGGATCCTTAATCTCCTGTGTGAGTGTTGCCTGATGGGATGATAAGGTGAACCACTCTGTAATGTTAAATTTTTTAGTAGTCACAGTTAAAAAAAAAAAAAAGTCAAAAGAAACAGGTGATGTTCATTTTTGGTGGAATTAACTTTAATATTTTAATCTAGTATATCCAAAATATTATCATTTCAATGTGTAATCAATAGAAAAAGCTTAGAAAAACTACTTCTGGTTTTAAATTTTTAATTTAAATCAATTAAAAACAAGAAGTTCAGTTTTTCTGTTGCATTTAGCCACATTTCAAAGGTTTAGCAGTCACTTATGACTAGGGACTGCCTTACTGGGCTGCATAGTTTAAGTTACAGATAAGAAAAATAAGGGGGTGGAGATGATTGACCAAGCTGCCCAGCTAGTCAGCTGTAGAGTTAAAATTGGGACAGGGGTTTGGGGTTCAACCCTGTGGGGTTTCCCTTCTCCCACAGTGACTCCCCATGGTACAGATCTGGTTTAACTCCTATGGAAGTAAAAGGCCTTCCAGCTTTGGCTAATCATAATTTCAGTGTGATTTAGTCCATGTAATACCTCTTTAGTTCAGCTCTCAGAGTTCTCAGGTCTCAGAGACCTGCCCCGTGGCCACTGCCCTCAGATTTGTGGTAGTGAGCCCCCCATCTTTGGAGGTATCCAAGTGGAGGCTGGGTGGCCACCTGTTGGAATGCTAGATCAAGGCTTCCAGACTTAGTGGGAAATTCCATGAGGTTGACTTCAAATATTCCTTCTGGCTCTGTGATTTATAGTGAGGGAAGACTAGGTAAACTTGCCTTCCCAAATCCCAGAATGGGGGTGCTCCTGGGAACCTTCACATCCTCAAGGGCCCTGGGAAGAGCTTCAGGAAGCCCAAAAGTCTGGGACTCCCTCCTAAGCCATCTGGCCACCGCGCTGGGCCTGAGATTGTGTTTCAAGAGATTGATGTGATTGGGGAGCTAACTGGACCCTGGGCCCAGCCTGTTGCAATCTGGTGATCTGGTAATTGCTGCACTTGCAGGGGTAGGGAAAGTGAGGTGCTGTTGCCAGACTCCTCCAGGAGGGAGAAAAAGGCTGCTGCTAACCCTCATCTGTTCTCATGCATACCCCTGAGGTGAGTATCGTGACCCTATATAACCAGAAGAGGTACCCACTGCTCCCTGCACACTGCACTGTGGAGGGTGGACAGACTGCTCCGACTGCTGGGGGCCCCGCCCTGTCAGAAGTCCATGGTGGCTCCCTTTGGCCCTCAGGAACTGTCCACACTCCTCCAAGGCCTTAGAATCATTCTTCTCCTGACTGGTACCTCTCTGGCCACCCCATTCTCACTGCTGCTCCTTGAACCACCCTTGCTCTGGTTGTTCCTTAAGCCTGGTACCCCCTACCCCACCCCACGCACACCTCTCCAACCCAACCAGTTTCCAGCTCAGAGCTCACTTCCTCTGCAAAGCCTTCCCTGATTATGGCCATCTCATTCACTTCCCCAGGGCACCCTGTACTTCCCAGTTTGTTCTGGGGCACTCTGCTGGCACACTCACCTCTGATCCCCAGGGACCACCACCTCTGGCACTGGGCAGGCTGGCAGGAACACATGCTGAGTGGCGCAGTGAATAGTGAGGGAACGCTGCTGCCTTGCCCCTGCCCTCCCTGCTTTTTTTCCGGTTCTCTCCTGCTGTCACCCATTTTTCCAGTCTCCAGTCAGTACCTCCTCCTTCTGAGGGCCTCCTGAGCCCGCCAGACCAGGCCAGGCAGCTCCTGGTTGCCTGCACACAGCCCTCACTGTGTGGGAGGCTCGGGCAAGTTCCAGAGCCTCTGTGTGCCTCAGTTCCCACTGGACGATAAAATAGGGATATGCTCAGTCACTCAGTCCAGAGAAGGCAATGGCAACCCACTCTAGTACTCTTGTCTGGAAAATCCCATGGACGGAGGAGCCTGGTGGGCTGCAGTCCATAGGGTTGCACAGAGTTGAACACGACTAAAGTGACTTAGCAGCAGCAGCAGCAGTCACTCAGTCATGTCTGACTCTGTGATCCCATGGACTGTAGCCCACCAGGCTCCTCTATCCATGAAATTTTCCAGGCAACAATACTGAAGTGGGCTGCTTTCCTTTTCCAAAATGGGGGCAGTGATAGTTTACTGTGAGGGTTAGTCTAGGTTTAGAATAGTGACTGGTACGTAGCAAGTAGTCAGCACATTCCAGTTACTAGCATACCTCTGTGCTGTCATCAAATGTTCCATGGCTACCTGCCTGAGCAGACCATGAGCTCCTCTAGGGAAGGGCAGAATCTGGTTCAGTTCTAGGTCCTGAGAGCTCAGGGCCTGGCCTGGCCTGGGTGCAGGTTTGCTGGTGTGTGTGTGTGTGTGTGTGTGTGTGTGTGTGTTAAGCCAGGGTGAAATTCTAGACAAGATTGTGATAGGGGGTGACTTCAGAGCTCTGATGACCATGAGCACCCACTGTGGGTTCTGGAGAACAAGTCACCAGCACCAGCCTCGTTTCCCTTGCCAGGTTTAGCAAAGTGCCCCTGGCACTGTGTGTCCGTGGGACATTGAGGTAGTTGGCACAGGGTCTCCTGAGAACGGTGAGAATGATTATCACAGGCAGAGCCCTCTTTTGAGTGCTGAGAACCCGGGAGGGCCTCTGGAGCTGTGCTTTGGAGCTCTCCCTTTAGCCCTCTCCTTCCCGGTTGTTTTTATCAATGGCTTGGCCAAGGGCACTGACAGTGTGTGGATCAGATTTGAGGAGGATGGGAAGCTGGGAGGAACAGCCAATGTGCTGGATGGGAGAGTTGGAACTAAGCAGAACTCAGGCTAGTTTAGACTGACATGATGAAGATGAACACGGACACATGCAGAGCCATACTTGGCTTCAACACCCCAGAGAGCACAAACACTGGGGCGGAGGAGGGCTGAGCCCCAGCAGCAGCACGCGGAAGGGGGATTTGGGGGGTTTGTTTGCTGCCAGATTGGTGAGTCAATGGGGAATGAGGCTGCTGAAGGGCAGCCTCTGTAGCTAGAAGCCTGGAGGGCTTGCTGAAGAGGCTACAGACCTGCCCTGGACGTTGAGACCCACAGGAAAAGGGACAAAGGAGGGAGGTGTGTGCCCCAGAGAGGGCAGCTGGGGTAGGTGGTGGGGGACAGTGATGCCAGCCTAGAGGGCTGGGGCTGTGGAGCACAGCAAAGCAGACCTGGGAAACACTGGGATCTATGGGAAAAGCCATGGGGAAGCAGAGCTCGGCTCAACCGCAGGAATAACTTTCTAGAAACAGCTGTCCTGCCCTGGAAGGGACCTCCTTGAGAAGTAGTGAGCTCCTAGTCACTGGAGGTGTGCAAGCAACTTGCTCAAATCACATAGTGAGTAGGTAGATTTGAACTAGTGAGTAGATTTGGTTTACCAGCATGACAGCATCCACAATCACAACATCCTGCCCTGGGAAGTTAAAGACAGGAAGGAGCCAAGTCCTTGGGCTCTGGCCTCGGCTGACCTAGTCAGGGAAGCTCTACTAAGCTGGCCCCTGGGTGCAGCTGCAGGCAGTTCACCCAACAGGCAAAAGATGGAGGCACCCGGGGGTCCGTGGGAGTCCCGTCAGCCCTACCAAGTACTCAGGTCTTTTTCCTTCCCCTGAGCAGACCGTAGGCCCGGCAGCTGACAGCAAGTGCCACGTTAGTACTGAATTACACTTCCCAGCTGTCGCGGCCACACCCCCACCCTCAAGCCAAACTTCTTCTGGGACCTAAGGCAGGATGCCTAGGCTCCCACTTGGCTAAGGTCTAGGTCTTCGGGCTCCAGCACCCCCTTCCCAAGGGTGGGAATTACTCTACCATCTTTGTTTGCATACCTCAGAGGACAGAGAACTCACTACCTCCACTGTGAGCTAGTTATACTTATTAGTATGACGTCTGCCTCCAGGGAGGAGAATTTCTACACTGAGCCCAGCCCTACCCCCCTGGAGCCACGCAGACCAAACCTCTTTGGTTCCACTGTAGATTCCATGGGACCAGGGTGGGTGGGAAAGTGGGGACGAAGTTCAGGGCTCATAGTGTGGGAGGCAGGGTGAGAGAGGGGGGAGTAGGGGTGGCAAGAAGACAGACATGGGTCTGAGGGGATGTTGCTGTGTCCCCACCTGCCTTCTGCAGGTTCCTCTTCCCAGGCCCCTAGCCACAAGAAGGGGATGGATTGGGAACTTGCAAATAACAAGCTTGAACTCCGTCAAAAGCAAAAGCTTGGAGGAGCCGCAGTTGCAGCCCTCAAGAGCTCATGTCTGACCATATGTCAGTCTCAACCACTTTGCACTGGGAAGGCTGCATTCCCAAGAGCAGTAAGGGTCCATCCAGTTTCCAGTCCCCTATTCCTTTATTTTCCGTGAAGCAAAGAATGTCAGGGGGAGGGAGCCAATGTTCCTACAGGTAACTGTGACTCAGCTCTATGGTCTCAGGTAGTCACGTCCACCATTAGGAACGGCTTTCCTGGGACAATGTCATAACTGTTATGACCAGCGCCCCCATGCCATGTTTAGGAGGGAGAGAAAGCACCCACCCAGAGGATATGGGAACACAGGTCCCCTGCCTCCCCTCCCTCTACCAGAGGGGCGGCTAGTGTCTAGTCCAGCTGGGCCCACCTGCCCCAGGCTCTGAACTTCCCTCCCCATACAGTGGATGTCCACAAAGGAGAGTAGCAGGAGCTTTTTCAAGACCTCACCCACCTCCCCAGACTCACATAGGTCCCCAGAATGCCCCATGTTGAACACTTGCTCTGCGTGCCGTGGGCTCCTAAAAAGGAAGGAGGAGGGTTTGTGGTCCTCAGGTGGGTGGAGAGACCTGCAGGGTCGACATGCAGGCCAGACCAGGGATCTAGCCCAGCCTGGGAATCAGGCTAGTGTTCCCATAGGAGGTGGCTGCTGAAAAGATCCTTGAAGGATAGGTAGGAGTTCTCTAACTGGAAGGGGGAAAGAGCCTGGGAGTCTGCGATGGGTGATAAAATCTGGAAGTTTTTTGGAGTCACCAAGCTGATGGTCTGACCCCACCCATAGCCCACAGCTGGGCTTTGTTTCCCCTCCTGATGAGTAAGGTGATCAGCTGACTGGGCAAGAGGGCCAAAGAGTGATCCCAGGGCTCCCATCAGAGAGGTCAACAGAGCTCTGCTAAGAACAGTTGCCCCATGGCTTGTGAGGCAGAGTTCAGAAGTGCAGGCTGCCCATTCCTCCTGCCTCCCTCCCACTGAAATGTCTACCCTGGGACTGCCCCCTGCAGACTGGCTCTCAAGCCAGACTTCAATGGCGGCTTGGCCCAGGACCATCTCCAGTAAGTTAGAACGTGGGTGTTTGGGAGTTGTCTGCCAAACTAGAGTTCCTCAGGAAGGGGGAGAAGGGAGGGTTGAGTTTCTTTGGCCAAACAAGACTTCCTCATTCTGAGAAAAATCAGTCTAAAATTCTTACAATAGAAAAGCAATACATATACGTGTGCACACATACACTCACACAATACACGTGTGTAAAGACCTACAGCACACATTCACATACTAACCCACACACCCGTGGATTTCTCTGCTACAATGTGGAGCTAACAAAACATTCTGCCATGTCCAGCATCAGTGAGTCACAAACACATGGATTCAGTTTTCCTTGAATGATGCCTGGTTTAAGACGTTGAAGAATGAGAGGAGAGGAGAGTTTGGCAAAAAAACAAGTGGAGATTTGGAGGCCCTAGCTGGATCCAGATGCTGATTTGACCCACCTCGGGTTCCTTGCATCACTCTTGTCTGGGGATGTGTGAAAACAAGGCTTAGATGACCTCCCAACATTAGAAGCAAAGTCTAACCTCATTGGGGCCAAAATGGTCCCCCTTCCCCATAGCACCTGCTGGGAACTTCTTTGTAAGTTTGCAGATAGCATTGTGTCTATTTTATGGTCGAAGTGAAGAGTGTGGTAAATAACAGATGTTGGGGTAAATCTGAGGGCTTCCTTCATGGCTCAGACAGTGAAGAATCTGCCTGCAATACAGGAGAACCGGGTTTGATCCCTGGGTTGGGAAGATCCCCTGAAGGAGGGCATGGCAACCCACTCCAGTGTTCTTGCCTGGAGAATCCCCATGGACAGAGGGGCCTGGCAGGCTATAGTCCATGGGGTTGCAAAGAGTCCAACATGATGGAGTGACTAAGCACAGCAGTGAGGTATCTTCCAAGAACATAAAGGAACAGAAAGTTGCCAGTATTCTTTGGGTTAAACCATAAATGTAAACTGGGTTAAATAATAAATGTAAAGCGAAAGGGATCAGGGTAGCAACAAGTGATATTACAGGGAGAACATGGGAAAAGAAGGCTCCAAGGCTTGACTTTTCTAATGAAAGAAGGTGTAATTAGCATGGAATCAGTCAGCAGTGGAGCACAGAGAAGACAGCAGAGAGTGGTAGGGTCCTTAGCACTGTCCAAGTACAATGCCATGGCAGGTCCTAACCATCAGACTACTAGTTCCTATGCCAGTGTAACATGAGGCAGAGCTTTCTGAATTTTGTCTGAGGCTTCTGTGTTCCTTGCAGTTGAGTTCGTTTTTAGAAGAATTTTTCAAGTGGCAATTGTAAGGCAAGAAGGCACACGTTGTGCGGGGGAAGGGAGAGACTTGCAGTCTGAGGGAAGTGCCCCTCCTTGAGACCTTAAGATCTGCCAAGTTACGGAAAGGGGCACTAATTTGCACAAGTCTCAGCGGCCTTCCGAGAAAAAAGAGACTAAGACCCCAACCCCTGCTTCTTGCAATTTGAAGTTAGAATCAGGGTTTACTAGGGCACCCATGACCAAGGTCTGTCAGTACTAAAGACCTCCAGGGCTAACTCACCACGGGGAGAATGGACTGAGGGCTCAACTGCAGTGAGCTAATCTCAGAGCATGACTGAAGTTGTTTTGAAGAACCATGATTGAACTCTCTGGTATGACCCAGGAGCCAGAACTGAGTATCCCTGTGGCTTGAGCAGGTACATGTACCTGCAAAGGGCCATGTTTAGGCTTGAACCAATCCATGCAGGACCTGTGCTCAACAGTAACACTATGTGGAAGGAACCAGAGCAACAGGGCTAGTGGCAAGATCAGATATTTCAGTTCTCTTTTTACCTACTAACACTTATAAGCTGATCTTGGCCAATGGGTGCAGGCCTCAAAAGGAAGAAAATGGGCTTCTTGCTTGTGCATATTCAGTCCTCAAGTCAGTACATAAAGCAAAAACCATTCATAATTAAATTTGCCCTTGAAGATTCCTTAAATTGTTCATAAAGTTCCGGAGGTATATACTTTCATTCAAGACAGTTTTCCTCCCAGTTTTAGGTTGTTGTTTCTTCAGGTGATCACCAGCTGAAGCAGACAGAATTCACTTGGAGGCCATGATGTGAAAAAGAAACCATACAATCCTCTCTTCATGGCCTAGAATCACCGCAGCCATGTGGGGAGATGCTCACTCTACAAGACACGTGGGAACTGAGACTGGCTTAGAGTGAAGCGGACCCAGCTCCCCCACGGTACAGGCACCCAGCTCATTGAATGGGGGAAGCCATTTGTCTCCTTTAAATTATTTTCTCTCTTTTTCATACCACATGTAATTGAATTCACTAAATTTAAATGCATGTAGGATGGAATTCCACCACCTGGGCCCTGAAGACTAAAAATGGCAAACCTAGACACATGCTGGTTATACCGTTAAATAATTGTCCTGCCAGCAAACATTTAACCAGTGAGGTCCTCAAGTGATGAGCCTATAGGGAGAAATGCTCTGGCCAGAGGCTGTGTGCATTTGTCCTCCTTAGCAATTGTATTTATCCCTGTGGATGAACAAATTGACATTTGGTTTATTTGGTTGCTTCTTGCAGGTATCAGAGGACAGGCATGACCAGTTCAGGGGCTCAGATGAGGTTGAGTCTCTGAATCAGTAAGCCAAGGACCACACTCTGGGCCTGGTGAATTCACTATTAAGAAAGACAAGAACAAACATTCTCAGGAAAAAGAATAGGGGCAGAATTAGGGATGTGGAATGATACGATTTTTTGTTGTTATTCACAGTGTTTGTAATTTGCTTATGTAACTTTTAAAAGTGCAAACCATTTTAAAAAGATAACTCCGAATCATTGTCCAAGGGTCAGTTCAAATGTTGGTCATAAACCTTGCCTGAATTCTGCCTCAACTTCCTTCCACTGCTCTTTGTTCATTTAAAAAGCATTTCTTAGGCACATACAATGTACCAGACCCTGTGATGTCCCTGAGAGAAAGACAAATTCATATTCTTCAGGATCCTTTTTATGGTAAGGAGGTTGTCCATGTTCAGAAGAAATTCCTTGATGAGCCACTAGGACCAGAAGCTGGGCACACCTCCACCCAACCCCACTCCAGGAACAGGGCGTGAGTGGAGATGACTTTTAAAGACAAGGAGCCTAGGATTTCTGGCTGGTCTTGAAGGGGTAGAGAGAAGGGAGGTATGCAGACAGAAAACAGGTGGATACACTCCAAGGTGACCCCTAGTGATCCATGCCCTTGTGTACATAGAGGGGGACTTAATTAAGAGGTGAAGAGGGCATTGGTGGGAGGGGAGCAGCCTGAGCAGAGGTGGTATGTGGCATGCTTGGAATCTAACAAGGGGACCAGCCTGAGGCCAGGGGCTTGGTGTAGGGAAGGGAGGCAGATTCTCCAGGAAGAGGGGAAAGGGTGCCAGGCTTTGGGACTCCAACTTGCAGATTACTGGAATTGAAGCAAATGTGCCTTGATGTGTATCCTTACACTGCCCTGGAGCAATTTACACGTCAGGAAGCCTCTGTCTCCTGGGGGTACAGCTTGGAGGCCCGGGAACTGAAGAACAGCCCTCAAGCCAGGCTCTTTAGCTATTCAGCCAGAAGTTCTGATCCCAAGTCATCAGGGTTTCTTTTCAAACCATTAGAACACTTGTGGAACTTTCAAAACAAACCTTTTTGGGCCCTTTGGCAGTTCTGGTTCAGCAAGCCGGGGATGAGGCCTGACAGTTAAATTTTCAAGGCAACTTTGGTGATTTTGCTCTGTCCTGAGTGACAATCCCCAAAGTGGGGTGGCTGCTCCTTGAGGACAGAAATGCCTGGCCCTGGGCTGGCTGAGATCAAGAGCTCAGGGAACCGTGGGTGATGGATGGACAGATGGATTACAGACCAGTTGAAGCTAAAGGAAGACAGGCTCAGGGATGGAGCAGTTAGGGGCTCAGAACTGTGTCATTTTCTCCCAAGAAAGCTTAATTCTCTCTTAATAGGAAAGTTTTAAAGCACTTTCATTTTTCAGTGTCATGGTTGCTCTGCACCAGCCCAAACTGTACAATATAAACACATGAAACATAAGCACGCACTGGCTTTTCTCAAGTTAATACCACATTCCACTTTCAGCCAAGAGCAAGCGCTTGAGTCTGGTGGCGTGAGAGCCTTTGAGAGCCAGGACTCAGAGAGCTGGATGGGCCTGAAATCACTAGGTAGCCTGGGTAAACTGAGGCCCAGGTAAACCTGCCTGCCTCAAGATCACATGGTGATTTGTGGCAGAAGCTGGGCTAGGACCCAGGACTTTGACTCTGACTTCAGGATTTTTTTTTTTAAGTTAAATAACTTGCCCAAAGTCACACAGCTAGGAAATGGCAGAGCCAGGATGTGAACCCAGGCAGATCTGCCTGACTCCAGGGCCCATGCAAGGGCCACTTCATTTGAAGTGTTTCTGTTATGAGTAAGAGGCCACACCCCGGCAGTGAGTAAGGTCAACAGCAAAGGGTGATGCTATTGCTATTGCTAAGTCGCTTCAGTCGTGTCCGACTCTGTGCGACCCCATAGACGGCAGCCCACCAGGCTCCCCCGTCCCTGGGGTTCTCCAGGCAAGAACATTGGAGTGGGTTGCCATGTCCTTCTCCAATGCATGAAAGTGAAAAGTGAAAGTGAAGTCGCTCAGTCATGTTCGACCCTCAGCGACCCCATGGACTGCAGCCTTCCAGGCTCCTCCGTCCACGGGATTTTCCAGGCAAGAGTACTGGAGTGGGGTGCCTTAATACTACTATACAACTGGGGAAAAGGAAACAAAAAAACAGAGTCCTGTGTTCCTCCGGCAGCATGTTTATTTGGCTGTCGTGTAATTGTCTATTTCCTCATCGGTCCCCCTCACAGCCTGTGAGCTCCTAGTGAACAGAACCTCATTCATCTCTGCATCTACAGCACTCAGTACAGGGCCACATGCCAGAAAGCGCAATTGTTGAACTCATTAATCCACTCAGCAAGTATTAATAAGCACTTATAGCGCACCAGGCATTTGACAAGTTCCTGGGTGGAACCTCAACAGAATATTGCCTCTGCCTTCACAGAAAGTACAGTCCAGTGGAAGACAAACAAGTTAACAATGAAATACATATGAATAATAATACATAGTAAGTGCTAAGCAAGAGAAGGAAGAGAGCATGATGGGGGAGAGTGAAGGTGGTAGTGAAGGAGGATGGGTGGGGAGGGCCTTTCTAAGGCGGGGACATGGAAGTCGAGATCTAAAGGAAGAGGAAGGGGAAGACATGGAAAGTGCTGGGGAAGCAGGCTCCAGGCAGAAGGGAGGCCCTGAGATGTGTGGAGACCCTGAGACGCGGAGGGTTTGGTTTGCTTACAGAACTAAGAGGCCAGGATGCTGGAGTGAGTGAGGCACGAGACGAGGTGGAGCACAGGCTGGGAGGACCCTGAAGGGCCTCCTAGTTAGGTTAAGGATCTGAAGTTTATACTAAATGCCATGGGAGCCATTGAAGGGTTTTAGGTGAATGAATGGCATGGCCGGATGGGCTTTCCATGAGACCGTTCTGGACACCAGGTGGAGAACAGATGGGAGGGGAACAAAAACCCAAGCCTGGAGACCAGTGATGTCACAGTGGAGTCTGCACCTGTGGTGGGGATGATGATGGGTTCTAGTTGTGGGGAAGAATCAGCTGGAGTCGCTGATGGATGAGCTGGGGTGGGGAAGAAAATAAATATAGAGGCTTGAATAACTGGGTAGGTGGAGTTGCTGCTTACTGACAAACAGAAAACAGGAAAAGGGATGGGTTTACAGGGTAAAATCTCATGTTGATTACGCTAAATTGAAATCCTCATGAAATATCAAGTGGCAATGTCCCAGGTGGCGCAGTGGTAAAGAATCTGCTTGTCAATACAGGAAATGCAGGAGACGTGGGTTTGATCCCTGGGTCAGGAAGATTCCCTGGAGCGGGAAACGGCAACCTGCTTCAGTATTCTTGCCTGGGAAATTCCACGGACAGAGAAACCTGGTGGGCTACAGTTCATGGGGTCTCAAAGAGTCGGACATGACTGAGTGCACACACACACACACACACACACACACACACACACACACAGTGTCAGGTAGGTAGTTTGAGTAATTCTCAGAAGCGAGGTCGGGGAGGGAGATCTATAAGCTGGACTTATAGGTGGTATGTTAAAGCCATGAGGACAGATGAGAAAAGGCCTGAGAAACTGCAACATTCAGAGGTTGATTAGAGGGGGATGAAACTGGGACAAAAAGGCAGAGAGCAGCCAAAGCTAGAGGGAGTAAAGTCATAGGGAGGAGTGTTTTGAGAGGGAAGGAGTGACCAACCATTGTATCAAGTGTGTGAAATGTGAACAGGTCATGCAGAGCAAGAACTCAGAGTGTCCTTTGGATGTAGCATTAGGGAGGCTACCGGTGACCTTGACAGATTCCCTGACTCAGCGAATGACTCAAAAGACACATGAAGAGGAGGCAGCCACTGAAGAGGGTTGAGGAGTCAGGGAAGGCTTCTGGAGGGGAGTGGCCTTTTAGCAGAGCCTTGAAGGTTTCCTGAGAGACCCAAATGCTGCCTGCAGGAAGCTGAGCTGAGCTTGGCAAGGCCTCCTACAGGCAGCAGAAAACACCATTAGCTGGCCTTTAGATAATGGGGGACCATTATCTCCGCCACCCTAGAGGGGCAAGGAGGAGGAGCTGGCTCCCTCCTCAGCAATAGGGAGGCTGAGAAGGCTAATGACCCTGCCCAGGGGGACAGAGCCCCCTACATCCTGGAGCCACCTGAATCCAGGATTCAGAGGCTTGTCCACTTCCCTCCCTGCACACAAGTCCGAGGAGGTGAGGCTTCTAAACCCATGGTCTCAGACTAAAGGGCTCTTGGACACCATCTGGAGCCACCAACTCATTATACAGCTGAAAATTCCGAGACCTAGAGAGGACCAGGGCCTTGGTCAAACTCACCAGCACATCTGTGTTAGAGACCAGGTGACCTCCAAGGATTTGCACTGGCCCTCACCCTAATGGGTAAAGACTGAATGCTTTAACTTGGCATTCAAGGTCTTTCATGATCAAGAACCCATCCTCCAGCTTCATCTCCCACCTGTCTGCCCTCCAAGCCTGTGCTCAGTGCTTGAATGTTTAGCAAATAGACAGCCTCCAATGGTCCTCACAGCAACCTTTTGGAGTAGGTGTTTTTATTCTTATTTTACAGATGAGGAAACTGAGGCTCAGAGGAGTCTGACAACCTGCCCGAGTTTCCACAGCCAGTACAGCACACAGCTGAGCCAGGATATCATCTTGTGATCATCTCCAAGGTCACCTTTCCCCCACGCCTCGCTGCATTCACCACCTAGAGCCTCTCCTTGGGAACAGGGCCTGAACTCGCTGACCCTGAGCTACCCTGGAGTCAGGTCAATTTCTAGGACTCCAAATCACTTGCTCAGGTCAATAAAGTGTCCACTGAAAGGGATTGAAACAACGGGTGCCACTGAATGGCACCAGACTCCAGCAGCCCGTGCCACAACCTACTTCCCATAAGCATCCGACAACCACGACATCCAGAGCCTGCAGTCCAGACACCCGCCGCAGGAGCAGGGCCCAGACGGAATCTGCACGGAAGCCTCTCCCGGAAACCCCACCCGGCCGTCCCAGCGGAACACCCGCCCCTCACCTGGAGACGACCAGTGGGAGGATCAGCATCTTGAGCATCCTCATCAGGAGCTCTCCCGGGAACTGGAAGTAACTAATTTCCTGAAAACACAGTGGGAGCTGGGGTTAGAGCAGACGATATGGACTTCACAGTTATTTTACAATCTTCAGAGCACCATTTCACCCATATTCTCCCGTCTTAACACGTGGACAGCAGAGTCCATGGAGAAAACACGGGCTCTGGAGCCAAACAGACTTGGGTTCGAATCTTGACCCCCTGTAAGTAGCTTTGTGGCCTCAAGCAAGTTACTCAACCTCTCTGAGTTTTTCTCATCTGTAACATGAGGGTCATAACCATTTCACAGGGCCACTAGGAGGCTTAAATGAGAGGATGCACATAGAGCACTTGGCAGAGAGCCTGAATGAGAAAAGGGTTAGTAATCACATTAAATCATCTCTCTCCCCCAACTCTGTACACTCCTAGCCTTGCTACTAATCTGTTTGAAATGATGATATGTGCCAAGGGGGCAGGGTTGCATACTGTTCACACATTCATTCAGCCCATACTGTGCCAGACTTCATACTGGGCACTCAAGAGTGAATGAGGCACAGTTTCTGCACCAGAGAAGTTGTTGGTCTACTTTATGAGAACACTGACTCATAAACAGACCACAGCATTCTTGAGTCAGTTTCCCTTCTGTCCTGGGTCCCCTCACCCCACACTTTCATGAATGCTTACCAGCCCTTTGAAGGAGGGCTCACATTTAAAATGCTGAAAGAAAGAGAATCGGATTGGTTGGTGAGACCCCACTCTCTGTATTAAAGAGCCCTTCCTGGGCACAGTTCTTAGAACCAGCTTCCTCATAACCTGCTGGTTTCCCCCTATCTGGGGGCCCTTGGATTAGAACACCAGGTCCTTGCCCAATCTGCTGTCTCCAGAGTAACTGGTCACATAACTGGAACATGATAACTGAAGAGGAAGGTGCCCTGAGGGCCAGTTAAGTTTGAATTTCAGATAAACAACAAATATTTGTTCTTTACTTATACCAAAAATTATTTGTAGGTGATTTTTTGCTTTTTTTGTTTGTTTGGCCCCAGCCACACAGCTTGTGGGTTCTTATTTCCCCAACCAGGGATCAAACCCGTGCCCCCAGCACTAGAAACACAGAGTCTTAACCACTGGACCACCAGGGAATTCCTTTATTCGTTGTTTATCTGAAATTCGAATTTAACTGGATGTGTTCTTTTTAAATTTAATTTAATTCAATTTTGTTATTTCTGGCAATGCTAGTTTGAGTCCACTTTCCTCAGAGGGTAAGCTTGTGGGTGAGGCCAGTACAAGACTTTCAAACAAACACCATATGATTTAAAGTTTTGTACTTATAAATATTTTTTTGTAAATCCAAAGCCAAACATAGCTTTGGTTACTGGTCTGATACTTTGAAAAGCCCCAAATTACAGAATGTTGGTGCTGAGAAGGGGTTTTAAAGATCTTCTAGTCCAGCCACTGACTCATTTTATAGATGAGGAAGCTGAGCCAGGAGAGGGAGGTGATTTGCCCACAGAGTGAGTTAGCAACAGTGCAGGACAGAAATAGGGCCTCCCAGTCCCCTTCCACTACCATTTCCAAAACACCCAAAATCAAAAAAGACCCAAAAACAAAAGACTTTGTCTTTTAAATTAATTTTAATCCATGCATATTGTTGTTCAGTTGCTCAATCATGTCCAAATCTTTGCAGCACCATGGACTGCAGCATGCCAGGCTTCTCTGTCCTTCTCCATCTCCCTGAGCTTGCTCAAACTCAAGTCCATTGTGTCAGTGATGCCACCCAACCATCTCGTCTTCTGTTACCCGCCTCTCCTCCTGCCTTCAATCTTTCCCAGCATCAGGGTCTTTTCTAATGAGTCAGTTCTTCACATCAGGTGGCCAAAGTATTGGAGTTTCAGCTTCAACATCAGTCCTTCCAATGAACACCCAGGACTGATCTCCTTTAGGATGGACTGGATCTCCTTGCAGCCCAAGTAAGTCTAGGGAACTGTCTAACACCACAGTTCAAAAGCATCAGTTATTTGGTGCTCAGCCTTCTTCATGGTCCAACTCGCACATCCATACATGACTACTTGAAAAACCATAGCTTTGACTAGATGAACTTTTGTTGGCAAACTAAAGTCTTTGCTTTTTAACAAGCTGTCTAGGCTGGTCATAGCTTTTCTTCCAAGCAGCAAGCATCTTTTAATTTCATGGCTACAGTCGCCATCTGCAGTGATTTTAGAGTCCAGGGAGATAAAGTCTGTCACTCTTTCCATTGTTTTCCCATCTATTTGCAATGAAGTGATGGGACCATGTGCCATGATCTTTGTTTTTTGAATGTTGAGTTTTAAGGCAGATTTTTCACTCTTCTCTTTCGCCTTCATCAAGAGGCTCTTTAGTTCCTCTTCACTTTCTGCCATTCGGGTGGTGTAATCTGCATATCTGAGGTTATTGATATTTCTCCCTGCAGTCTGGATTCCAGCTTGTGCTTCATCCAGCCCAGCATTCACACAATGTACTCTGCATGTAAGTTAAATAAGCAGGGTGACAATATACAGACTTGATGTACTCCTTTCCCAATTTTGAGCCAGTCTGTTGTTCCATGTCCGGTTCTGTTGCTGCTTGACCTGCACACAGGTTTCTCAGGAGGTAGAGTAGTTTGGTATTCCCATCTCTGATATATTCTTTACTTTAGATAGCACTATAATGAGACGTAAGATACTCAGGTTTGATCTCCAGGTCTGGAAGACCCTCCAGAGGAGGGCACGGCTACTCACTCCAGTACTCTTACCTGGAGAATCCCCATGGACAGAGGAGCCTGGCAGTCTACAGTCAGTTGGATCACAACTGAAGAAACACACCGCATGATGATGAAAAACAGCTGTTCCTCGTGCACCTTTATCCTCAACCCCAACTGCCCAGGAGTGACCATCCTCAACTGCTCTAGCCGTTTCTCCTTTAGTATTGTTATTTGTAAACAATATGGTTATAATGCTATTTCCAGATATATCTTTTTGACATCTATTAACTTCCCTGCCATGACAGATGAGGGCTTAGTTCCTACTCCCTTTTTCCTCCTATCATTTCACCATTATATCATTTTTTGGTTAAACTAATTGCCAAGATTTAAAATTTTTGATCACAACATATTGCTCACGTTGAACCAACCATGGCTCCTTTTTGTACAATCTTCATTTATTTCCTAAAATTAATAACTGACTGATTTTTCATTTACCTTGTTTTCTGTGAACCATTCATTAGTTTCTTCAAAATGCTTTAACATCTCTTTTAAAATGCCTAACAATAGTATTTCCTATATCCTCAAACACGTGGGTCCCTTTTTAGGCTCCTGGGATCTCAGTCCAAAAGCTCTCCATCGTCTTTTTCCAGGCTGCGTAGACTGCTGTCTAGGGCAGTGGTTGTCACGGGTCTCTTCTTTGGGACTTTGTCCTGTCTAGGACCCCTTCTTTCCTGGATCCCTTGTCTTCTTGGTTTGCCTCCTTGTTTTGCTGGAGCATCTCCTTTGGTAGATTCCTCAGTAAGGGCAAATGGGAGAGAAGCTTCTGAGTCTTACATAGTCGTTTAGTTGCTAAGTCATGTCCATCTCTTTGTGACCCCATGGACTGTAGCCTGCCAGGCTCCTCTATCCATGGGGCTTCCCAGGCAAGAATAGGAGTGGGTTGCCATTTCCTTCTCTAGGGGATTTTCCCAACCCAGGGATCAAACGCACGTCTCCTATGTCTCCTGCATTGGCAGGTGGGTTCTTTACCACTAGCGCCACCTGGGAAGCCCCTTACATAGTAAAAATGCCTCTATTGTACCCTTACCTCTGATAATAGATTGACTTTATATAAGATTCCTGGCTTGAAAGAATTTCCCCGCCAAATTTCAAAGGCATTTCCTTTTTGTCTTCTAGATTCCAGCATCACTTAAGATGTTTGAAGCCATTCTTACTTCCTATTCTTTACACCATAGGTGTGTGTGTGCTAAGTTGCTTCAGTCGTGTCTGACTTTGTGTGACCCTATGAACTGTAGCTCACCAGGCTCCTCTGTCCATGGGATTCTCCAGGCAAGAATAGTGGAGTGGGTTGCCATGCCCTCCTCCTTGAGATCTTCCCGATCCAGGGATCGAACCCATGTCTCTTATGCCCACTGCATTGGCAGGCGAGTTCTTTACTACTAACTCCACCTAAGAATCCCATTCTTTACATTAGACCTGTTTCATTCTCTCAGAACCATTTGAGGATCGTTTATTTATCTCTAGCTTTTTTGGTAATTTTCATGGTAATAGACCATGGGATGAGCTTCTCTTCTTTTTAAAAAATTTCATAGTACTGTGCTTATACCTTTCACTTCTGAGAAATAGTCTTGTTTTCTTTGTGAAATTTTTCTCTCCACTTTTTTCTGTTAGCTCTCTTTAAAACTTTTATTAGTAAGTTGAATGTTGGACATTCTCATTTTCTTATATATTCTTTTTCTATTTTCATCTCTTTTTGTTTTACTTTCTGGGAGATTTCTGCAGCTTTATCTCAGCTATTGACATTTTTATTGTGGCTCATCTACTTTTAATTTCCAAAATCTCTTTCTTATTATTGAATTATTCCTTCCTTTTGCATGCTGTTCTGTTTTATAGTCACTAGATCTTCTCTCATATACCTGAAGAACTTAAGAAAAGATTAGAAAATGTTCTTCTACTCCCAGCATTGCCCATGCTTTATTAGAGACCCTCAGTGCTACTTGCTTGGTCTCGCTATCTTCCACATTAGCAGGTTTGAGTTCACCTTCTGCTTATGTGTAAGTGTGAAGCACTAAACTTCTGTATGAATGAGTGGAACTTGTCAACTGAAGGCTCCTCAAGGAAGACTGATGGGTGAGGATATGGTGTTTTCACTAGGGGGAGGATTCTCCTTCATAGCAGAATTTGGAGGTCTTTCCTCTGAGGCTTCACTGAGAAGTCCCTTTCTACTTCTGGCTAGGTGGAGGTGTGGCTGTGCCTAAGCCCAGCTGACAGCAGTCATAGGTGGAGCCCATGCTCGAGATGCAGATGTTCGTTCACTAATTCTCTTGAAGCATGCGCCTCATCACCTCCCCTCTCCCAACACTTACAGGTGGGCCTAACATCTCTTAGTCAAGCTTCTCTGATTCCTTGTGTCAAGCAGGGGGATGAAGACAATAGATGAGGAATCCCCTGATTACATGAACTGGAAGGGACCTAGGGGTTTAACTGCTCCGTTACAAAATCCTAGCCAGCATCCCCGATCTCAGCAGCATGCCTGACCCTTGCCTCTTGCAGCACCCTGTGTTTTCAAGTCCTGAGCCCTTCTGGAGTTTTCCAAGACAAGCTCAAGTGGTATCTGCTTCTACAGACACAAGAGTTCAGCTTTCTGTGCTCTACTAAATGAGAGCATTCAGCTCCATCCACTTCTCATCTAATGTATTATAATTCCTCAACTTCTTTTTTCAGTGTCTCCTTTTGTATTATCTTTGTTTTTGGGAGCTTATATCTTTAAACAGTCCCATTGCTACAGTTTTAGTGGTATCCCAGAAAGGAAAGAAAAATGGGTACAATTACAAATTCACCATGGTTTAACTGGAACTCTCAAAATGATCTATATTTTTAAACAAGATACCCATTTCCAAAGATAAATCTTGTGATTTTGTAAGTTCTTTTCACAAATAGGACATTCTATCCTTTTGCGTATTGTTTATGATTTTTGCCTTGTTGCATAAGCTTACAAAATAAGAAGGGTTTGGTTTCTGAGTCACAGGCAGAGATCAAACAAACAATTCCTGGATTTCAAAGTAAGATGCTGAGAAAGCCAATTCCTGCAAAATAATTGTTCTAAGACTCCACATCCTTCCTTCAGTTTATCTGGCAGGTTAATCCAGACCGGAACATGTTTGCATTTCCAAACAGATGGGGAAGGCAGCTTTGGCAAAGGAGGCCCCAGCTGAGTCTGGCTTTTAATAATAGGCATTCCAATTTGTTTTCACAAAATAATCTTCCTGCAAGAGATATATTTTAGTTGCTGAAGAAAATTAAAGTGGCTTGCAGATTGTGCCATTGCCAGTTTAATTCAGCAATTAGTTGAGTGTTCTCTCTGTGACTCTTAGCTAGGCTCGCATTTTGGATCAAGAAAGCCCATGTGATAGTCAACAAGTCAAAGTTTGATGGGAGAAATAGATTCTTTACAAATGATTCTGAAGCAAGACTGCCAGTGGCTGGGCTCCAGTGGAGGGATGAGCCTGGGGTGAGTGTGGGAGGAGAGTGTAATTTTAGATGTGAGCAGGTCTGGAAGAATTTCTATCAGATTCGGGATATATGAGGTGGTTCTTGGTAGGACCTGGACTCATAAGTAAGGGAAGGAGGAGTGAAGTAATGCTCACTAAGCACCCACTGCATCTGCTCACTGATGACTCCCTGTTTACCCCTCCCAGCAATTCTGCTGCTGCTAAGTCGCTTCAGTCATGTCCGACTCTGTGCGACACCATAGACGGCAGCCCACCAGGCTCCTCCGTCCATGGGATTTTCCAGGCAAGAGTCCTGGAGTGGGGTGCCATTGCCTTCTCCCCCAGCAATTCTAGCAGACATATAGTCCCACCCCCTCCATTTTGCAGATAAGGAAACTGAGTTTCAAAAAGGAGATGGGATTTAGCCTACAGCCACATAGCCATTAATAGTAGAGTCCAAGTTCAGAGTTCCTCTGCCTCCAGAGTCCATGCTTCTCCCTAAATAACTGATAGCAGTTTAACAGTGTCACTGTCATAATAGTGGGCTCGATTCCCAGAGAGGGGTGTTTTCCTTCTCCTGGATGATGAAATCTGATGCCTTGAGCCCCAGTTGTAGAGATCATATTAGATATCACTGAACTGCAGAGAGAGGAATTCTATGAGTTAGGGAATCTTCCAGAAACCCATTGACAAAAACTCTCTCCTTGACCAAACCTTAGACAGGTTATTCTGAGTCCTCTTTTCAATGGAGCCTCATCCTTGGGCCTTTTCTTCATCCTGCTTCACCTATTTGTAGCAAAAATCCTGCTAAGTCAATTTAGTGAGAAGCCCCCAACTCTGCCTTCAGCAAGCATCTTGTTAGTGGGTTTAGCAAGAATCCCCTTACCCTACCCTTGATGTCTCTTCTTAATAATTATCTGTTCTGTGCTGTGCTCGTCAGCTGTAAATCCCCAGCTGCCGTTGTTGTATTTGGAGTTGCGCCTGAGCATTCTCCCCTACTGCCATGGTCTTGACACCTACCACAATAGTGCTGAATAAAGTCCTCCATACCATTTTAACAGCATCATGATGGTTTTTCCTTCAGCACCATGAGAGTCCCCCCCTCTTCCACAGGAGCTGGGTGCTAACTGAGAAAAGGGCCCTTCCTCAAGCAAGTCGTCATCACCCTTGCTGTTACACAGGCCAGAGCCCTGAGGGCCTACCTTATCTTCCTGCCCCCCAGCCCCACATTCAATCAGCAACCACATCCTGGAGCTTCTTCTTTGGGAAGCAGTTCTCATATCTGCTCCGTCCATCCCCACTCTTATCCCCTCATTGCCCCCTGCCAGTTCTACCACTACCCCAAGGGGATGTCTCCTAGCTCAGGGCTGACCATGTCACTGCCCTGCTCAGAGCTCCTCGAGGTTGCTCCATGTTGACGCTGGATGATGGGATCCAGAAGCCTGATGGCCTTTGTGCTCCAGCCCCAGCCTCACAGTGTCCATTCCAGCTGCTGTGAATAGTTTGCTCCGCTCCCCGCTCATAAATCTTCCACGCCCCTCTGTCTCACCACTCTGCCTAGAATGCCCATGAACTGCTTTAGGAGGTGTTCTCTGCTTCACACACTCAGAGACTCCATTCCGCATGGACCGATTCAGCGGACATGAACTTGGGCAAACTCCAGGAGATGGTGAGGGACAGGGAAGCCTGGCGTGCTGCAGTCCACGGGGTCACAAAGAGTCAGACACAACTTGGTGACTGAACAACAGACTCTGTTCTTGCCTCCCCCACAGCTCTTAGCCTGTGGGCACTCTCACAAGGCACCCTTGCCTCTCATTCACCTGGAGATGCCAGTGTGTAGCCACTTCCTCTCACACGCTTGTCCTGCAATGCATATCACACTCCACTTTACAGATGAGAAAACTGGGCCCTGAGAAGAAAAGTGACTCACCCACTGTCATGTCACCCGGGAGCCATGGAGTGGGGACGTGACCCCCAGATCCCTCAGGCCCACCCAGCCCTCTGAGATGGGGACCCATGATGCCCCACGTGGCTGACCTGGGGTGAGAGGCGCCGGGTCCTCAGGAAGAAGCCAAGGAGGCAGCCCACGGTGACAGAGAGCACAGACAGGATGAGCAGTCCATTCCGCTTGCACACATCCCTCCCACGTGCCAGGATGGCACCCAGCACCATGGCGAGCCCAGCCTGCTGGCCCGGGGCACAGCACCATTCCATGCACGGGAGGCCAGCCCGGTCACAGGGTCCTGGCTCTGGCTCCTCAGCAGGCAGGTGGTTGGGGTTGCTAAGCGCCAGTCACCAGCCCCACAGCCATGGCCTGCGTGGCTGCCCCAGAGGGAAGCCACAATCCTATTACCAGCTGCATCATTAGGAGCTAGGAGCAGATTAGAGCCTGGGAAATTAGAGCAGGCCACGTGGTTGGGGGTTCAGACCTCAAAGCCAAGCGCTCCTCTTAAAGAGGGGAGAGGACCGGGAGCTGGTGGGAGAAACCAGAGGAATGTTTGGTTGGTTTGATTTTTACCTCCGCTTCATTCCAGAAAGAACTGAAGGCAAGACAATAAGTAGCAGTAAAAAGCAACAATAAACTAATAATAATAGCTACCTAGCAGAGCTAACCAGAGAAGGCAATGACACCCCACTCCAGTACTCTTGCCTGGAAAATCCCATGGATGGAGGAACCTGGTGGGCTACAGTCCATGGGGTCGCTAAGAGTCAGACACAACTGAGCGACTTCCCTTTCACTTTTCACTTCCATGCACTGGAGAAGAAAATGGCAACCCACTCCAGTGTTCTTGCCTGGAGAATCGCACGGACGGTGGAGCCTGATGGGCTGCCGTCTACGGGGTCACACAGAGTCGGACACGACTGAAGCAACTTAGCAACAGCAGCAGCAGCAGAGCTAACAGTCACCAACCTTAAGCATTCACTGTATGCCACGTGCTGTTCCGGCTGCCCTTTACTTGTACTACCACATTTAATTCTAACACCAATCTCAAGAAATAAGTACTGTAAGCATCATTTTACAGATGGAGCAAAGAGAGGTGGGGCAAAAGGAGGCGTGCTGGGTGGCAGGCCTGTTCAAGTTGTGTTATCTGTGTGAACCATCGGGAATCATCCCAACAGCCCTAGGGTTCCAACCTTCATTTTACTGAAAGGGAGACTGAGACTCTAGGGAGCCAGAGCCCCTTGGCCACAGGCCTAGAGCCAGCAAGTAGCAGAGTGGAATTCATTGGTTTTGTTTCTACCACATGAACAGGTAGATGGGTTCACTGGTGCTTCCCAGTATTGTAGGGAATGTAGGATTTTTTGTAAATTTTTTTAAAGTAATTAACTTGGGGGGTTTGCACTGGGTCTGCATTGCTGTGCATGGGCTTTCTCTAGTCGCTGCAAGTGGAGGCTACTTTCTAGTTGCGGTGTACAGGCTTCCCATTGTAATGGCTTTTCTTGTTTTGCAGCACAGTCTCTAGAGCGTAGACTTCAGTAGTTGCGGTGTATAGGCTTAGTTGCCCTGCGGCATGTGGGATCTTCCTGGACTAGGGATCAAACCTATGTCCCCTGCATTGGCAGGCGGAGTCTTAGCCACTGAACCACCAGGGAAGCCCAGGAATGGAGGATTTGAGTCCAGGGGACCTGAGTTCAAACTTAGGCTTTGCTACCCATTGCCCTTCAGGGCACTTTAAGCCTGAAGCTGGAAACCCTGGAGGATCTCGGGGCTTATTATTTTTTAGAGATGACAGTGTCCAGGGGATCTACATTCAAGTCCCAGCTCTGCCACTTGCTAGCCATGTGAACAGCCATTTAATCACACAGGGCCTCTGTTTCCCCAGCAAAACGGACATAATAATCACCGTGTACTTCCTTAGGGCTGGTGTAACATTCCACTCGGAGCACGTTCATGAAAACAGGGGTGAGCTGTAAAGTGCCTGGCAGGGAGAGGGCTCTTAGGATTATCATCTGTATTCAGCATTATAGATAAAGGTGGTTTTTGTTTGTTTGTTTTGAGGGGGGTTGTTTATTTATTGTTTTTTGTTGTTGTTGTTGTTATTTCTTGTGGCCTGGCCTGCCCTTTAAAGCCAGAGGGAATTAACGCTCTATTTCACTAGGAGTCTGTAATCTCATTAGGGGCAGTCAGGTGACAGCAGGGAGCTCGGGTCTGTGGGTCTGTGGTGGGTGGTGTGTGCACAAGTTTGCCTCCCCTGAAAAAGGTGACAGGCCCAAGGAACTGCCAGAGGTCTTGGGGGAGGGCACAGTGGTGCAGGCCCTGAAGCCCTGGGCAGAGCCCCCAACAGGGAGGGGACCCTCAGGCTCCAGTCTCAACCTGCTCTGTGACCTTGCCCTCTCTGGGCTTCAGTCTTGTCCTCCACAGAATGAGAGAAACAGCCTAGGTGCTTTCCAAGGATCCCTTGGTGCCATAAGCCAACCTTCCAAGTCTCTTCCCTGGTAGCTCAGTCAGTAAAGAATCTGCCTGCAATGAGGGAGACCTGGGTTCTATTCCTGGCTTGGGAAGATGCCCTGGAGAAGGGAATGGCTACTCACTCCAATATTCTGGCCTGAAGAATTCCATGGACAGAGGAGCCTGGCAGGCCACAGCCCATGGGGCCACAAAGTCAGACATGACTGAGCAACTTTCACTTTCTTTTCTTTCCAAATATATTGCTCTTTTTCAGTAACTTTAGGAGTATGGGTATGGATACAGGTCTGAGACTGTTTTTTTCCCTCCAACTCCTGGTCTTAAAACCAAGAATCTACTGGTAACACGTTCAGCTCCAACAAATGCCTCATTTTCCAACTGGCCAGGTGATTTTGTTGCTGCCTAGAAGAGAAAACATTCTGAGTAGACATTTGGATTTGCATTTCGATCAATGTGCGGTTCAGTTCAATTCAGTCGCTCAGTCATGTACAACTCTTTGCGACCCCATGGACTGTAGCACTCCAGGCTTCCCTGTTCATCACCAACTCCCAGAGCTTACGCAAACTCATGTCCATCGAGTCGGTGATGCCATCCAACCACCTCATCCTCTGTCGTCCCTTTCTCCTGCCTTCAATCTTTCCCAGCATCAGGGTCTTTTCCAATGAGTCAGTTCTTTGCATCAGGTGACCATTAGTCCTTCCAATGAATATTCAGGTCTGATTTCCTTTAGGATGGACTGGTTTGATCTCCTTGCTGTCCAAGGGATTCTCAAGAGTCTTTGAAGCATCAATTCGTCAGCACTTAGCTTTCTTTTATAGTCCAACTCTCATATCCATACATGACTACTGGAAAAACCATGGCTTTGACTAGATGGACCTTTGTTGGCAAAGTAATGTCTCTACTTTTAAAAATGCTGTCTAGGCTGGTCGATGTGCAGCCCTGGCCTTTAGCCATGAAGTAGGTGAGTCTTGCTTTCTGTTTTGGCTCTAAGACTCTAGATTCCCATGGTGCCCCCACAACTATTCCCATCTCCTATCCCTCATGCTCTGACACAACCACCTCCCAGGCTCCAGGCCTTCCTTTCCATTGCTTCCACTGTCTTCAACAGGGGAAGGTACAACTCATTCAAGCAAATATTCTTTTTTAGCTGATTAATTTACACACATATTTTTTATTTTTGGCTGCGCTGGGTCTTTGTTGCTTTTGCACAGGCTTTCTCTAGTTGTGGAGAATGGGGGCTACTTTTCATTGCAGTGAGAGGGTCTCCCATTGTGGTGGCTTCTGCTGTTGCAGAGCACAGACGCTAGGGTGCGCAGGCTCAGAAGTTGTGGCACATGTGCTTAGCTGCCCTCAGCACGTGAAATCTTCTCAGATCAGGGATTGAACCCATTTCTCCTGCGTTGGCAGGTACATTTTTATCCACTGGGCCGCCAGGGAAGACCCAAGCAAAAATTCTTATAGCACCTTCTCATGTCATCCCTCCTGGGTACTGGAGACATAGCAATGAGTTGATATAATACTTGCTCTCAGGGAGCTTGTAAGAATATTGAGGTGCTGTAGGAAAGGACTTCTCAGGTGGCACTACTGATAAAGAATCTGTCTGTCAATGCAGGAGATGTAAGAGACTTGGATTTGATCTCTGAGTGGGGAAAATCCCCTCGAGGAGGAAATGGCAACCCACTCCAGTATTCTTGCCTGGGAAATCCCATATACAGGGGAGCCTGGCGGGCTACAGTCCATAGCGTTGCAAAGAGTCAGATACAACTGAAGCAACTTAGCACGCAGGAAAAGACTAATTCACACTAAAGTATAAGTGACTGATAACGAGCATACTAAGGACATTTACAAATCAAATAGAAAGGCTCCTGGATAAGAACCCTTTAAAAGCTCCCCATTGTCCACAGAATCAATTGCCTTACAATGCTACTAGATGTGCAAAAACTATAATTTGGATGAAATAAAGTTAAGCTAGTTCTTTACTCCAGGAAGCTCAAAATCAGACTACTCAAGTTCATATCTTAGCTCTACCACTTACTAGCTGTGTGACCTTAACCTCCCTATAAAATTTCTTTACCTCTTTATAAAATAGGAATAATAAAACACTACATAGTTTATAGGGTTGTGATCGAATTCAGGTCAAATTCGGTGATGCCTGCTTAGATGTATGCTTAGAGCATTGCCTGGATGCCCTGCAGACACTCACAGGAATTTACTATTAGTTTTAGCAGAGCCTTTATAAAACTAGCATATGTTAGAGGAAGTCTCCACATGGGTGTACAGAAACCCAGCCCTCTCTAGAGCTGGGAGTTCCATGAGTCTGGTGTTTGGGGAAAACACATTGGAACACTGAAACCTCCAGGAAGAAGTCTCTGGTTCTGAGGTCCTCAGGGGCTCGTATGTGCTCACCTCTCCAGCACACCACCTCCTCCTGCTCAACATTATACCTTGGGCTCTATAGCACCACACAACTTTGGGTTGCTGGAGCCCTGCATCTTCTCTCAGGCCTCCACATCTGTGCCCATGCTATTTCCTCTGCCTGGAATGTCTTTCTCTGTCTCCAAAGTCACAGGTCAAATGCCTCATCTTCCCTGAAGCCTTTCCTAATCACCCCAGATGTACATCGCCCTCCTTTTCTTCCCACTAATTCAGGCCCTTTCACAATCACCACTGGGGATTAACTGCAATTCCTTTTTTTTTTTTTGCCACGACACATGACTTGCAGGATTTCAGTTCCCTGACCAGGGATTGAACCTGGGCTATGGCAATGAAAGCCTGGAATCCTAACCACTAGGCCACCAGGGAAATCCCTCCAGTCCCTTTTAGGTGGCTTGGACAAGGAAGTAAAAATCTGTGTGAATAAAATTAAGTCTCTGTTATCATGCTATTTGAAAATACTTTGAAGGATCATCCTCAAAGTTAGACAGGGGTCTGGGAAAGCCCCAAGGGGCAAGGAGTTGCCTCCAGAGCAGCCGAAACTGATGGGCAGCAGGAAGCACGGGAGAGGCTTCCTAGGAGATTTTAGCCACACTAATTAAGATGCTGTGGACAGAGAAGATAAACAATGTTGTCAAAAAAAGAGCCCCGGGTCACAAGGGCAGCTGTCGCACCCTGCATGAATGAGTTTGTAGTCAGGCTGGTTCTCATCACGGCAACTCTGTGCAGGATGTATCATGGTAGAGAGCTGCAGGGTCCATTTATTTGCTAATTATTAATGATTCTCCAGGGCCAGCAGAGGGGCTGACTCAGCCAAGGAAGGTGTGTGTAGGAAAGCTTCTCAGAGGAGGGGTCATTTAGTCAGAGACCTGAATAAGCCAGGAGTTAACCCAGGGTAGGGAATGTTGATCAAGGGGAAGGCATGAGAAGAGCTTGTTCCAAAGAGGGGCCCAGGTTGGGGATACAAGAGCTGCTCCCAAAAGGGAGATCTCAACACAGTTGGCTGAGTGGCTGGCAGGCCTGGGGCCTCACTCCTTCCAGTGTGTATCAAAGTGAGTTTAGGTTGAGCTGTCTGAGCTCCCAGCTGGGTTTATGGTGATGACAGCTCTGGGTTTGTTGGCTGCTTTTCAGAGACATACCAGAGGCGCCTTCATCTCCTCCCTGACGCGTCTCCCAGCTCTCTGTAGACTGGGCCCTTCCCGGAAGGTTTTCTGTGGACAAGTAACCCGGCTGGGCGTGGATTCCTGTGAGCCTTAGTCACTGAGGGGCTGTCCGACCTCTGCTGAGGCTGGTCCTTCCCTGTGTTTGCCTCAGAGAATGGGGTAAAGTGACTCCTGTGACCTTCCTTCTTCCCTGTCCAGCCCCCTGTCTAGATTCTTCATCTTCAGAAGTTGGCCCTAAGCACCCACAAGACCAGCTGCTGTTTCTTGAGCATCTACTGCATGTCAGGCTCTGCCAATGAGCTCACACCAGAGGGCTCATGCCAGAGGGAGCCAGTGAGCAACTCAGCCCCTCCAAAGGCATCACTGGATCGGATCAAGTGCTGCAGGACTTGTTGGGGACAAGGGCAAGGGGAAGGGCACAAGTTCTGGATCTGTTCAGTCCAACGCAATAGCATTACTTAAAATGAAATTAATGGAACATAAAGTTTAAAATTCAGTACTCTAAGATGTGATGAGATGTTCCGCTCAAGAAATAAGGCAGAAAAAATGGGCAAATTTCTTTCCTTTGCCCTTTTGTTCTACCCTAGCCCTCAACAGATTGAAGGGTGCCCACCCACACTGGGGAGGGCAATCTACTTTCCTCTGTATGCTGATCCAAATGTTAATCTAAGCCAGAAACACTCTCCTATACATACTCAGGAATAATGCTTAGCCAGATATCTGGGCATCCTCTGATCTAGTCAAGTTGACACATAAAATTAACTATCACCATCCCTGAAAAGAATTTCTGGTCACCTGGTGTATGTGGACTTTGACAAGGACAGCTGGTGTCAAACCAGTGCTGTCATCCCTTGAGCCATTGAATTGAATAAATGGACTTCTGGTTGCACCCACATAAATATAGGACTAGATTTGTTCAAGAACACACACTTAAACTTACTTCAGTAGAGACTTCTTCACTGGAAACAACACTAATCACTTTGTAATGATAATAATAATAATAAGAATAAGAATATAAGAATAATAATAATCACTTTGTTATGATAATAAGAATACATGTCCTGCTATACACAGGAAAAAAAACGAATTCAGTTACACTAGTCATATTCTACAGAGAAGGCAATGGCACCCCACTCCAGTACTCTTGCCTGGAAAATCGCATGGATGGAGGAGCCTGATAGGCTGCAGTCCGTGGGGTCGCTAAGAGTCGGCACGGCTGAGCTACTTCACTTTCACTTTCCACTTTCAAGCATTGGAGAAGGAAATGGCAACCAACTCCAGTATTCTTGCCTGGAGAATCCCAGGGACGGGGGAGCATGGTGGGCTGCCGTCTATGGGGTCGCACAGAGTCGGACACGACTGACGTGACTTAGCAGTAGCAGCAGCAGCAGCCATATTCTAAGGGCTCAATAGCCCCATGTGGCTAGTGGCTACCATATTGAACAGAGCAATTACAGAATATTTATGGAATCACCAAACGTTCTACCAAACTTTCTAGTGTCATGAGAAGCTGGATTCAAGACTCAAATCTTCCCTTGGAAGCTGCCCAAATTGGTAAGCCTCTCTGAGCCCCTTTTCTAAATCTAGAAAAGAGCTTGTGTTCTTTGCTACACCTAAAGCCTGTGTTCTTTACATTGCATCACACTTCCACCCACTTGAATATAATAATTGGAGCAAAGTATAAAGTTAAATCCCCAGCAAGTTCAGATTAAGTTTCCAAATCAAAGGCTCTTGTCAGCAAATAACAGGAAATTAAATCAAGACAGTTTCAGTAAAAAAAAAAAAAAAAAAAATTTATAAGCAAAGCTGACTTGATAATTTGTGGGGCCCAAAGCAAAATGACCATGTGAGGCTTTTTGTTCAAAAAGCAGGGAAAAAGTACATTAAAAGTACTAAAACATGAAGCTTTTTTCTTTTCTCTACAGTCTCTTGTAGTGTTTTTTAATTTGCTATTTAATGTCTTAAGTAAGTAAAAATAAAAATCTTAAATTACTAACATGAATTTTCCCATTCATGCTTAAAGATATTTGCAATGCCAGTTTCAAAATATAAGAACTTTTAACTAGTATGCAGAATCACCAAAATTACACAGTCTGTGTGTAGTAACTCTTGCATGTATATGTATTTTGTTCTTAACCGGAACAGTGGAAACACTGGACAAAACGAATTCAACTGTATTTCACTTCTTGACACATGTACATCCAACAAGTACATGCTCTCCCTTTGGCTCACTGGTGCGTGAGGAAGGAAGTAAGGGGCTGTGGGGGTGGAGAGTCCACCTGCCAATGCAGGAGACGCGAGTTTGAACCCCGACATGAGAGGATCCCGCATGCCTCAGATGAACTACGCCCGTGTGCCACAACTGTTGAGCCTGTGCGCTAGAGCCTGGGAGCCACAGCTGCTGAAGCCCCCACTCTCTAGAGCCCGTGCCCTGCAACACAAGAAGCCACTGCAATGAGAAGTTTACGCATCACAACTAGAGAAAAGCCCGAGCAGCAACAAAGACCCAGCCTAGACAATAAATAAATAAAATTATTTTTTTTAAAAAAAAGAGGAAAAAAAAGAAAAGGAACTATGGGCACTTCCCTGGCAGTCCAGTGGCTAAGACTCTGAACTCCCAATACAGGTGGCCTGGGTTCAATCCCTTACCAGGGAACTAGATTCCACATGCTGCAACTAAGACCCGGAACAGCCAAATAAGCAAATAAACTAAAAATAAATATAAAAAAATAAAAATAATGTCACCTTTGTTCTGTTCTCTATAGTGGCTGTTACCAGTTTACATCCCACCAACAGCACAGGAAGATTCCTTTAAAAAAATAAAAAAAAACTATGGGTAGTCCTGTCTTTTCTTTTTCTTCTGTATCATTTTCAGTATAGATAGTTGGCTAACAGTAAGAAAGAATATGTAACTAGAGAACAGTATGCAAATTCCTTAAAAAAAAAACTAGGAATAAAAATGCCATGTGACCCAGCAGTCCCACTATTGGGCATATATCCTGCGAAAACCATAACTGAAAAAGACACATGTACCCTACTGTAGCACTATTTACAATAGCCAGGACATGGAAGCCACCTAGGTGTCCGTCAACAGATGAATGAATAAAGAAGTTGTGGTACATATACACAGTGGAATATTACTTGGGCGTTAAAAGGAACACATTTGACTCAGTTCTACTGAGGTGGATGAACCTAGAGCCTATTATACAGAGTGAAGTAGTGAGAAAGACTAATACTGTATATTAACCCATAGACATGGAACCGAGAAAGACGGTATTGATGAACCTACCTGCAGGGCAGCAGTGGAGATGCAGACGTAGAAAACAGACTGCTGAGCACATGAGGGGAAGGAGAGAGTGGGACGAACTGAGAGAGTAGCGTTGAAACATATGCATTACTATATGTAAGTTAGATAGCCAGTGGAAATTTGTCATACGACATAGGGAACTCAAACCTGAAGCTCTGTGATAACCTAAGTGGTGGGATGGGGTGGGAGAGATGGATAATAATGATAATATTATTATTATCAATATTATTATTATTACAATATTCAAGAAGAAGGGGACTTACATATAACTGTGGATGATTCATGTTGATATATGGTAGAAACCAAGACAATAGTGTAAAGCAATTATCTTCCAATTAAAAATTAATAAATTTTTAAAAAGGAAATTTATGTAAGGTTCCTTGGTCGTTGGTGTTTCTTTGAATGCCACTGTCTCCTTTCTGTGTTCATAGCAAATTCCGGTTTAAGGAAATAGTGTTTTCTCAGCTCTCCTACTTACTCAGTTGCAGACATAACATGCTCTCCTTGTACTTGCTTTGCGTCTTGCTGAATTCCCAAGCATCTCCAGTTTACAGGAATTCTGAGCTCATGGGGCTTCACATACACTGTGCGTGGTGCAGACACCAAGGACAGTGGAGGACGTTTATACCACATGCATCTTCTCGGCTCATGCGCATGCTTCATTGTCCTGTCAGACTTTTGCTTATAAAACAGGTTCAAAGATAAAATTAATAAGAATTTAGAGGTGGTGACAGAAGAGCATTAACCCACACATGGGGCCCTTCTGATGCCCATGAAACCAGTCCTGTTTACAAGACTGGATGGTGAGGTTTTCCACAGAGCCCAAGGCAAGAATAGCATGGAGCTGCACAGATCCTCTGAGCTAGGTGCTCGATTGTTACAGAATGCTCTTCCTTACCTGCTCTCCTTTCTGCCTGCCTGATCCATTCATTCATTCTCCATTCATCACAAGTTTACTGAGACTTGGTGTCAGATGGTGATGAGGAGCACATACTTTGAAACCAGATAACTTGAGTTTGAATCTTGGTTCTTAGACCAATAATCTGTGTGACTTTAGGCAAGTTACCCTATATCTCAGTTTTCCCACATGAAATATGGTGATAATAATGTTCTATCTTACAGGATTGTTACATGGATTAAATAAATTACATGTGTGATGTAGATAGGACAGTTGTCTGATCATAATAAGCACTATATACACATTCTTATTATTATCATTATTACTATGTGCCAGGCATATTCTAGGGATATAGCAATACACAGAAATAGTCAACAACCTCTGCCCTCACAGAGCTTACACTTTGGTGGTGACATCTGGGCTGCATTATTCTTTCTTTAATGGAGAAAACGCAGCATTCCCACTACTTTTCTGGTCCAGCTGGAGGAAACATGGCTACCAGTAGCTCCCTTTAACTCCAAGTTTAAAGTTGCCAGGAAAGGTTCTAATTGGCCTGATTTGGACCAATCATCTGTGGTTAGTAGGGGCAGGGTCTCATTGTTTAAAATTGCTGCTCTCATGGTAACCCTGTAGATGCATGTGGTAAGAGTTAGAACCAAGAAGGCAATGGCAACCCACTCCAGTACTCTTGCCTGGAAAATCCCATGGACAGAGGAGCCTGGTAGGCTGCAGTCCGTGGGGTCGCTAAGAGTCGGACACGACTGAGCGATTTGACTTTCACTTTTCACTGCCATGCATTGGAGAAGGAAATGGCAACCCACTCCAGTGTTCTTGCCTGGAGAATCCCAGGGATGGAGGAGCCTGGCCGGCTGCTGTCTATGGGGTCGCACAGAGTCGGACACGACTGATGCGACTTAGTAGTAGCAGTAGTAGTAAGAGTTAGAAAAGTGGACTGGGAACTTCCCTGGTGGTCCAGTGGCTAGGACTCTTTGCTGCCAGCACTGGGCATCCAGGTTTGATCCTGGTCAGGGAACTAGATTCCACATGCTGCAAATATGACCCGGTGAAACTAAATAAATAACATGTTTTTAAATAGTTTAAGTAAATAAAAGTGGACTGAACAGACACAGCAAAGTAGTATATCATCTTAGTCATTCAACTCTTGGCTTTCTTCTCTTGTATAAAATGTCTAACATCTTATCCCCTGTAAGGCTGGCTCCAGAACTTAGGATCAGCGGCTCAACTTTCCTCATTGCTCTTCTTTCTCTGATGTCTACTCCTCCCCTTATGGCAGCAGGCCTGGGGCCACATTCACAGCGGGCTCAGAAAAGACTGCAGGCCACTGTCTGGGCCAGGTGATTTCTTACTCCTTCTCGGACCACTGCTTCTCGCTTGTTTGGGCCCACAAAGCCACCAATTTAAGGAACTCACATTCAACACCCAGGCTGAAAGCCCACAGGGAGCCCTGGACATTATGGAACATTCTCTGAGGCCCAAAAAGAGAAAGGAACCTGGGCAAGGCCACCTGGAAACTAGGCACCAGGTCAAGAACAGAACTGGGGTCTTCCTCTCCCTACGATTCAGCCCTCCCTAAAGAATTTTTCTGCTGTTAGCCGTTATTTTGCAGTCTGTCTCCTTTATGATCCAGACTTCGCTCCATCTCCTAACCTGCATGGCAGTAGCTGTGTGGACCCTTTTCTGGAACGACTCCTCCCCCACCCCACCCCAGCCTACTGATTCCTATGCAACCTGTGTCCAGGCTCTTGGTGCCCACTGCCTCTGGTGGCCAGACGCTCATTTCCTCTGGGAAGGGGCTGAGGTCAGCAGTTGATGAATGGGGGAAGCAGAATGGAGGGAGAGAGGACAGCTGTCTTCAGAGTCACAGTGGTCAGTGACTGGGGAAAGACTGATTTAGGGCAGTTGGGACCACAGATGTTAGCAAGTCAGATTAAGAAATTAAACAAGGAATGGATTCAGCTTTAATTTCTGATGAAAGTCGAGGTGAGAATGGGCCAGTGCATGGAGGCTCTGGGTAGAGGGTGAAAAAGTCAGAGGAAGGGCAAAGATTTAGGTTCTTATTCCAATACTGAGGAATGCTCTCAGGGAAGGCATTTGACCTTTCTGAGCCTCAGCGTTTTCAACTTAAAGATGACTCCTGGCTTTATGAGACTACAGTGAGGCTGTAAGACAGGCAAGCACAGTGGTGAGGAGCATGGCTTTGGTGTCAGACACACCTGAATGTAAACTCAGCCCCACTTTTAACTCGCCACGTGACTTCTTAGGCGTGTTGCTTCACTGCTCTGAATCTCTATTTCCTCATCTGTGAAATGAGGACATTAATTATACATATAGCTCATAGGGTTTCGGGATGTTTCAATGGAATCTTACATGAATAATAATTAACACAGAGGCTTGGCATGTAGTAACTGCTCAATAAATGGTTGCAAGGTATAGCGATCCAAAGGAAGAAAGCTTAAGCTTAAAAGAGATTTATTCAAAAGCTCTTGAACCTTCCCTCCTTCCTACCACATATCTATTTCAATATTCCACAGCAATTTGGGAACCTGACAATCATAAATGTTTATGGATGGAATAGGCTACATCTGCAGGTAGTAAATTCCTTGTTCCCAGAGAAAAGCCAACAAAAACTAGGAAATGTCTTGGAGGGCACATTGCAGAAGGGATTCAACTGATAGAGTAAAGGGAGGAGGGCACTGGGTTATAGCCATCAGCAATCTTTTCCAGACCCTCTCTCACACTGCCCACCCACCCCTAGGTCTAGGGACGGTGGTGACCACTGAAAATTCTCATTTGGACAACACTAAAGAAAATCCTGCTGAGAATTGGCTGTCCAGAAAGCCCACTATAAACCGGTCTCTCTGCATCATCACACATGCCTGTGTTTGGATTTCATATTTGTACTGTAGGGGACTAGTCGTATGAGAGAAAATGGCACAGACAGCTGGCCAGGGCCTCCTTCAGTGAAAGCCTGGCCAGAGAGGGGTCTTCAGCGATCACTGAGAATCTCCAGGCCAGAGATAAGCCTTCTCAGGAGCAGAAATGAGAAGCTCAGGGAAGCAGTTCACAAACCTCACCTCCTGGGCCTTCTCAGATACCCAGACCAGACACCAGAGATGGGCACAACCACACACTGGTCATCCGATCAAGTGGTTCTCCGCTCGGGGAGGGAGAGGTACAGCATAGTCCCTTGAGGGGTATGGCACAACCTCTGAAGGAGGTTTTGCTTTAAAACCCATACTCAATAATTTCACTTTTGACAAACAAACACAAATCCGCTTTTCTTTTACTCTATGAACCACAGAGTAAAGCTCAACAAAAACGTCTTGGCTGGTGGAGCTGTTTCTACCTAACCCCACTGGCCGAGAAAATCCCAAAATGTTGTGGGAGAGAGAATGTCCCCCTGGAAGGTCCATATCATTATCTCCAGGGATGTGAAACTTTTCTCTTCCTCCGAAGAGCGTATGTATTCAAAAGAGTCAAGTAACTCTGATCTAGAACAAGCAATGTTTTACAGAGGAGGGGAGAAATGACAGCAAAGGAAAGGGATTTACCCAAGGTCAGAAGTGGCTTTGAACTGAGTTACAATTAAACCTCATCTTTTCTCATTAAGTCTAGAACTCCTTAGTGCATTGATTGAGATGAATGTGGCATTCAAAGACAATATGAGCAATGGCGTTTAGAATCTTAAATCATTAGATCAAAGCAAGAAGTCAAGGTTGGGGTTGGCTCCTGTTGGGGTCAGCAAGTTGGCTCAGCTACTTAGTTCCTGAGTAATTTGAATTACATCCAAATTCTTAAGAAGGGGTAAATTTGCTCTAGCTGTTGGGCTTCCTCATCAAACTATGATCAGTAAAATCTAATGATGCCATAATTAAGAACATAAGTCCTAACCATCTCTCATGTTGACTATTTAAGGAGGAATTTTTATTTTATTTTCTTCCCAAAGAAACCACTCCCCAAACTTTGTGTTTTATCATTCCACTCCTTTTCTTTATGGGCTTCCTTGGTGGCTCAGGTGGTAAAGAATCTGCCTGTGATGCATAGATTTGAATTTATTATTTAGTTTTACCTACTTTTGAATTTGTGTAGATGTATGCCATTGAATTTTTTTCACTTAACATCATGCTGTACAGATTCAATATTATTGAGTGTAGTTATAATTTATTTTTTCTGTTACATAATATTCCATGGTATGAATGGAATATTTTTTACTTACATATTGTAGATGGACATTTGTGTTTGGCCTAAGTTTTGCCTTTTATGAACAATGCTGATGTAAACATTCTTAACTACAACCGCAAGTAGGGAAGATTCTCTCTAGGTTACATACAGAGCAATGGAATTATTAGGTCATAGGTTATGCAGATGTTCACCTTTACTAGGTAATGCCACCTGTTTCCAAATTACTTTTACCAGTTGATACATTCATTCACAGTCTATGAAAGTTCCTTTGCTCCACATGCACACCAACGTTTGGTATTGATTAATTTTTAACTCTTGCCACTCTGGGAGGTGTGAAATAGTACTACATTATGGTACATATTTGCATCCTCATTACTGAAATGAAACTTTTTAATGTGTTTGTGAGCCATCTGTGTTTCCTTTTCAGTGAAATTTCTGTTCTTTTGTCCATTTTTAATTGGGTTGTTTATTGTTTCTTATTGATTTATAGATCTTCTTTATATAAGCTGAATATTAACTCTTTATCATTTCTATGTATTTCCCTATTTATGACTTATCTATATTTTTAGATAAAAAACATAACTATTAACATAATTGAATGTATCAGTCTTTTTCTTTATTATTTGACTCTCTTGTTTTAAAAACATACATATCCTTGAATAAAATTACTCTGTCATCTAAATTTTTAAGAACTGTGTACTTTACTCATATAGGTCTAGCCAATCTGGTTAAAGACTGATTTAAGAGTCTATCATGTTTTAATAAACTACATGAAAAAACTATAAAAAACACAGCTAGTGGCAGCTACACAATATGCTACTAAATAACCAATGGATCACTGAAGAAATCAAAGAGGAAATTAAAAAATACCTAGAGAAAAATGAAAACGAAAGCACAACAGCCCAAACCTATGAGATGCAGCAAAAGCCATTCTAAGAGGGAAGTTTACAGCAATACAATCTTACCACAAGATCCAAAAAAATCTCAAATAAACAACTTAACCTTACACCTAAAACAACTAGAGAAAGAACAAACCAAATGTAAAGTTAGTAGAAGGGAAGACATCGTAAAGATCAGAGCAGAAATAAATGAAACAGAGACAAAGAAAACAATTGCAAAGATCAATGAAACTAAAAGCTGGTTCTTTGGAAAGAAACAAAACTTATAAACCTTTAGCCAGACTCATCAAGAGAAAAAGGAAGAAGACTCAGATCAATAAAATTAGAAATGAGAAAGAAGTTATAGTTGACGCCACAGAAATACAGAGGATCATAAGAGACTACTATGAGAAACTGGATGCCAATAAAAAGGACAATCTGGAAGAAATGGACAAATTCTTAGAAAAGTACAGTCTCCCAAGACTGAACCAGGAAGAAACAGAAAATATGAACAGACCAATTACAAGCACTGAAATTGACACTATGTTTAAAAAACTTCCAACAAAGAAAAGTCTGGGACCTGATGGAATTCTATCAAACTTTTAGAGAAGAGCTAACACTTTTCCTTCTGAAACTGTTCCAAAAAATTGCAGAGGAAGGGAAACTTTCAAACTGATTCTATGAGGCCATCTTCACCCTGATACCAAAACCAGACATAGATACCACACACACACAAAAATTACAGACCAATGTCATTGATGAACATAGGTGCAGAAATCCCCAACAAAATACTAGCAAATGGAATCCAGGAATAGATTAAAAAGATCATACACCAAGATCAAGTGGGGTTCATCCCATGGATGCAAGGATTTTCCAATATGCACAAATCAATCAGTGTGATACACCACATAACAAATTGAAGAATAAAAATCATATGGTCATCTCAAACAAAAAGACTATCATGTTTTACTTAAGATTAGCTGATTGTCTCAGTACCACATGTTGAAAAATCTATCATTTCACTGAAATAAAATAAATTTTACTGCTCTGCAATAAAATTAATGCCACTCTGTCTTAATTACTATAAATTTATGACAATTCTTGATACTTTGCCAGGAAAGTCTCTTTTTCTTCCTTTTCAGGAATGTAATAGTTTTCAACAGAGGCACAAAAACAATTTAGGGAAAAAAAATTCATCAATTTCCAGGAAAAAAATTGTGATTTTTTATTATAATTACATGGAAATTCTCAATTTGACAGATCTGATATGTTTATGATTTTGAATCTTCCAATTCATGAACATAGTATATCATTCCATTTATTTAGAACTTGTTTCTGTCATCAAAAACTTAATCAATCAATCTAAAAAAGAAATGGGAAATTTTATTCAAGCAAATTTGAGGATTATAACCTGGGAAGAGCATCTCAGAAAGCTCTGAGAACTGTTCCATGCATTAGAACTCAAGGAACAGTTATGTAAGTTTTTGAGACAGAGGACTGTGTAGCAAACAATATATGTAGGGCTTCCCTGGTGGCTCAAATAGTAAAGAATCCTCCTGCAATGCAGAGACCTGGGTTCGATCCCTGGATTGGGAAGATTCCCTGGAGGAGGGCATGGCAACACAATCCAGTATCTCAGTCAGAGGAGCCTGACAGGCTACAGGGTTTTGTTTTTTTTTTTTGGCCATTCTGTGCAGAATGTGGGGTCTTACTTCCCCAACTGGGGTGTGCCCACTGCAGTGGAAGCGCAGAATCTTAACCACTGGACCACCAGGGAAGCCCAAAATGACATATTATTGACAGTTTACATAATCCAGATCTAAGCGGCATCGTAGTGGGTCATGTGACCTCTTACAAGCTCCAGAAGGAATGTTTTCTTTTAAGTTGTACTGTTGATGCTGGGGAAAAGGTTGCTCTTTGTGGCTGAGCAGTATTCCCGCTGATGGAGGAGGTTTGGTCAATGCATAACGCAGATGCACGATGAACAGTGAGGGGAGAGACGAAGTCAAAGGGCAGAGAGGAATGTTTTACATTTAAATGTTTCTTGTCTTGACATAACATATTAATTTTATTTCACAGTTCAATAGTTTTATCATTTTTCTCCATGTGTTAAAAAGATGTTCCTACATACTTTATATTTGTTGATGATATTGTAAGTAATATCCTGTTTTATTGCATTTTCTACTTGTTTCTGGTGGCTAGAAATACAACTGATTTTTGTTCCTGGATTTTGTATCTTGTTGACTACCAAATTCTCTTTGAGGTATTCCACACAGACAAGCACATGATCAGCAAATAATGATAGCTTTGCTTCATCTGTTTCAATCCTTAAACATTTTATACTTTTTTTCCATTTACTACCATGGTTAAGACCTCCAGTACAAAGTTGAATGAAAAATCATGATTTGGGGGCATCCATGTCTTATTCCTGATCATAGAGAGAAATGTTTTCAAAATTGTATCATTAATATTGCTATTGTTATAGTTTTTTGGTAGATAATCATTTTAAGATTAAGAAAGTTCCCTTTCTCTTTTATTCCTCACTTAATAAAAGGATTTTCCATTTGTTTTGCTTTTGCAAGTATGTTTTTTAATCTCCCAAGCATAAGTTTTCCTATTTATCTTTCTGTCTTTTTTTTTTTTAAAGCTCTATTCAGGTATAATTTACATGCCATATCATTTACCCATTTAAAGGATGCAATTTGATGTTTTTTAGTAAATTTACTGAGTGTGTAATCATCACCACAATTCAATTTTAGAAGATTTCCATAATCCCCCAAAGACCCCTCATGCCCATTTTTAGTCAGTCCTCAACCCCCAGGCACAACACCATAACACTTCCCATATCCATAGATTTACCTTTTGTGGATATATTATATAAATGGAACCATAAAATATGTGATCTTTGTTTACTTGACTTTTTTCACTTAGCATAATATTTCTGAAGTTCTGTAGCATGTATAAATGGTTCATTCTTCTTACTGATGATGTATTATATACATTGTACGGATAGGGCATGTTTTATTTTTTTCCCACTCATCAGTTAATGGACATTTGTATTGTTTCCACTTTTTGACTTTTATGAATAATGTTGCTATGAACTTTCCTGTACAAGTGCTTTGGTGGACACATGTTTTCATTTATTTTCAGTCGATGTCTATAAGTCAAATTACTAGGTTGTTAAACATAAATTTAAATATAAACTTCTTAAGAGACTGCCAAGCTATTTTCTAAAGTGAATACATTATTTTACATTCCTGTCAGCAAACTATGAGGATTCCAATTTCTGCACATTCCTTCCCACAGTTATTACTGTCTGTTTTTTTGATTATTGTCATCCTAGTGGGTGTGAAGTGCCATCTCCTTGTGGTTTTAATTTGCATTTTCCTAATGACTAGTGATGTTAAGCATATTTTAATGTGCTTATTAGCTATTCATACATGTCCTTTGGTGAAATGTCTATTTGAATCTTTTGTCTATCTAAAAAATTGGGTTGTTTCCCTTATTGAGTTGCAAAAGTTCTCTATATTCTCAACACAAGCCCTCTATCAGAATTATGACTTACAAATATTTCCTCCCAGTTTGTGGTTTATCTTTTCATTTTCTTAGTAGTGGCTTTCAAGGTACCAATTTTTAAAATAATTTTATTTATTTTTATTTTTGGCTGTGCTGGGTCTTTGTTGTTTCCATGGGCTTTCTCTAGCTGCAGGACTACTCTCCGTTGTCATGCACAGGCTTCTCATTGCGGTGGCTTCTCTCGCTGTGGAGCACAGGCTCTAGGCACAAGGGCTCAGTATTCGTAGCGCACAGGCTCAGGAGTTGTGGTAAGCGGGCTTAGTTGCTGTGCAGCATGTGGAATCTTCCTGTTCGTTTTTTTTTTTAATCAAATTTGTTAGTCACTCAGTTGTATCTGACTCTTTGTGATCCCATGGACTGCAGCCCACCAGGCTACTCTGTCATGGAATTCTCCTGGCAAAAATGCTGGAGTGGGTAGCCATTCCTTTCTCCAGGGGATCTTTCCAACCCAGGGATGGAACCTGGGTCTTCTGCATTGCAGATATATTCTTTACCGTCTGAGCCACGAAGAAAGCCCATGGACCAGGGATCAAACCCTTGTTCCCTGCATTGGCAGGTTGATTCTTAACCACTGTGCCACCAGGGAAGTCCTAAAGTACATTAGAAAAAAAAAAAAAGACTTTTATTATGTATTTTACTCTTTTTTCTTTTCTGGCTGTGCTGTGTGGCTTTTGGGATCTTGGTTCCCCCACCAGGGACTGAATCTGGGCCCTTGGCAGTGAAAGCCTAGAGTCCTAACACCTTGGACCACTGGGGAATTCCCCTAACTTTTTTATTGTCAAATTTATCAATATTTTCTTTTATAGATTTTTATCAATTTTTTTCTTTAGTGTCACATCTAAGAACTCTTTGCCTAATCCAAAGTCAAGAAAATTTTCTCCTATGTTTTTTCTAAAAGTTTTATAGTTTTAACTCAAATTTTGGTCGATGGTCCCCTTTGAATGAATTTTTGTGTGAGTTAAGGGTATAAATTAATTTTTCTGCATATGAATATCCAAGTTTTCTGGCACCATTTGTTGAAAAAGCTTGTTATTGTTTTCTAATAACCCTACTGTGAACAGAGAAGGAGGATCTATGAAAGTAATCCTTTGTGTTTGTAGAGATTTGCTTTATGACCCAATGACTGATTTTTATAAATGTCCAACATGTGCCTATAAAGAATGCATATTCTATAAATGATAAGTGCAGTGTTATATATGTATGTATATATACATGTATGTATATATGTGTGTATATATATATATATACACACATACTTAAATCAAACTTGAGAATACATTAGTTCAAATCTTCATCTGTATCCATTTTCATGTCTGTTTGACCCAACAGTTACTGATGGATGTTAAAATCTACTGATGCAGATTTGCCTTTTTCTTCTTGTCCATTTGATTTGTAATGTGTATATTTTAAGGCTGTGTGGTTAAGTTTCATACAAGTTTTCCTTATGATTTCATCATTTTATCACTATGTAGGGACCCTCTTTATCACTATCAATATTTTTTTGCCTTCAAGTCTATTTTGTCTGATATTGGTATCTTGCAGTGAAACAACCCAGGAACTGTATACGTGGAAGGATTCGCTCTGGTGGAGTGATAAATGCTGCCCAAAACATAGTTCTGATCTTCCCACAGCACCTTCCCTCTCTTTCCCTCCCAGCCAGGCTCACATCCTTATATTAATCTAAGAACAACTTCACTGAACAGGCAGCATCTTCTCCTTGGGGTGTCAGAGAGCACCAACAATTTTTAACAGGTTATTCAATTCAGGTGTATGGAGTAAAAAGAAATGTAAACATGACAGAGAAAGAAGTTTCTGTCTTTCAAAATCTGGACAGACCTAGGAAACGTATGTAAATAGATGTACATACCAGAGGAATGCAAAGTGTTTGGGGTTCTAGATTTCTTTTCTAAGGCCCGTTATCTCCACAAATGTGTAAAGCACTGCCAGTTTCTCCTGCAGTCTGGCCTGGACTCAACAGAAGGCGAGGACAGCCATATTTTAACAGACTCTGAAACAATCGGCCAGGTCCAGTAAATCAGGGTGAGGCTTTCTCTCTGCCTATAGGTCATCCCTTTCACCCAAGGAGAGGACACCTCCTCTTCATCATTGGCTGATTCAGAGTAACTTTCTTGGGTTAAGACAGGAGACACCTGCATCCTAAGAGAAATACTCTCTCCCAGTGTGGATGAAGGTCTTGGTTTCAACCAACACACCAAAAGAAAGTCCTCTTTAAAAAAAAAAAATTATTTATTTATTTGGCTGTGCTGGGTCTTAGTTGAGAGCTAGTTCTGTGACCAGAGATTGAACCTGGACCCTGCACTGGGAGAGCTGAAACTTAGCCAACTGAACCATGAGGGAAGTCCTGAAAGCCCATTTATGCAGCACTTCTGTGCTGCATCCTTGGCATACCTGATTTCATCTAATCTGTACAACAACCCCATGAGGAAATACTGTCATCATTGTTTCACAAATGAGAACACTTATACCTAAATAGACTGATTTTCTGATGGATATTGAGCTAGTCAGTAGCAGAGCCAGGATTTAAAACCCAGCACTTCTTACCTTCCTAGTCACAGGAGAAACGAGAGAACCAGGCTTTTGTAGAGAAGAGTTTTCTATCCACATGGAGCAGCCAGGAGATGGGGAGGGAGGAAGGGGAGGTGATTGTGGCCACCTTCCCTCCCACTCCCTTCTGAGCCCCAGTGCTTGGTTTAGGAGGACAAGTGGGCACACAGTGGGTCCACGGGTGACCCAGACCTAGGTGTCAATGCTGCTCCAACACCCTACCAACTGAATAACATTGGGGAGTCACTTAACTGCCCAGGAGCCCATCAGTAACTAGTGGAACTGATAATAGTTCCTTGTTTGGAGGGCAACTGTGAGCATGAAATAGCATTATATATGAAGAACACTTGTGTTCCAACTGTGTCTCCTTAGGTTACGTATTTGTCTATTTGGCATCCATTCATCACAGGGCCAATTACATTAACTGTATTTTATGTTCTTAATGCTCTGGCATTTAGGGCTTTTACAGATCAAGGAAAAGATTGCCCCTCCCAGGGCTGGCTGATTCTGATAATGAGCATGCCTTTCTGAATCTATTCCCCCTTAACTACCTTTTTATTTAACTCTTAAGCTTGAAGCCAATATTTTCCTGGCACTAAAGTATCCCAGATTCAGGTACCAGGCAACTAGAGACCACGCCTACTGCCCAAAGCCTGCCAGAATTATCCTAATTGTTTACCATGCCCTGCCTTGACTTCACTGAAAAAGCGAAAGTCACCCTGTTGTGTATAACCACCAGGCTCCTCTGTCCATGGGATCTCCCAAGCAAGACTACTGGAGCGGTTGCCTTTTCCTTCTCCAGGGGATCTTCCTGACCCAGGGATCGAACCCAGTTCTCCTGCATTGCAGGCAGATTCTTTACTGTCCGAGCCACTCCCATTAAAACTCTGCTCTAGACTTTTCCCTTGCTCCTTTCCATCTCCTGACTGACACTAGTACTTTCCCCTATGGCTGCATGGAACCCTTTTCTGGGGTCATGAGCATAATAAACTTCCTCCTCTCAAGCCTATTCTCTTTCCTCCCATAGCCATGGTGACTTTACCATCTCATATCTAACATGGACATTCTTACAACAGCCTAGCAGTTTGAAGCCTGTAGTAAACATTCAATAACTGTTAGTTATTACTTTTACAGTATTCTAGACCAGCTTCTTGTTAATTATGTGACCATAAACAAGTCCCTTTCTTTTCTGATACTCAATTTCCTCAGGCTACCAGTGGGGATTCATGATAACCCCAACTTCAGTGGAATGGTTTTGAAGATCAGATATGTAAAGTGTAAATATTAGTCTATTTTCTCTCTCTTTTTTAATGTCTCCTTCTAGAAGCTTCACAGAGAGAGAGAGATTTTCTTGAGCTCATAGTAGGTTTCATAGGCTAGCAATCACCTACTTTTCATCTGCCGCCTCTGGTTTCTCCCAGGACCACTGTGCACAGGGGCTGAGATCCAGAATGACAAGGCCCTCAGCTTGGGCCCCACCCCAGGGAGCTGGCTATGGCCTGAGCTTCAGAGAAGGGGTACATAGAAGGAAGCCAGACCAAGAGAAGAGCATGTGCATAGATGTGGACACTTACCGACATGATGCACTCCATTAAGCCACCTTCTCCATGACTGATCAACTAGTAAATTGTTCCCAAGTATTTAGGGAGCACTGTATGGGACCTGGTCTCTGCCTTCAGAGCTTAGTACTAAGCTGCAGACATAAAATGTACCAACCTGCTTATGAACCTATAAGCATTCCAGGATTTCACTTGAAAATCAGTGCCTGGTTCTCACAATAAGTTGTTCTTTGGGGGGATAAAAAAATTATACACTGTACTAAGTGGGCTTTCCAGGTGGCGCTAGTGGTAAAGAACCTGCCTGCCAATGCTGGAGACATAAGAGAGATGTGTTCTATCCCTGGGTCAGGAAGATCCTCCTGGAGGAGGGCATGGCAACTCACTCCAGTACTCTTGACTGGAGAATCCTACAGAGGAGCCTGTCAGGCTATAGTTCATGGGTCGCATAGAGTCAGACATGACTGAATTGACTTAGAATGCATGCAAATACTATGTATTACATTTCTGTCCCCATCCATGGAAAAGTATTTATTTAATATATTATTCCATATAACATCTTAAGGAAAAACCTGAATGAACATTTTGGCCAACTCAATATATATAATTACATATAGTGATATATCTTTGTAGTAAAAATCGTAGGAAAAATAAGCAGCTCAAAAAAAAAATGCCCATGTTGTTTGGGTTACTATGTAAATGTTTGCAGTATCAACATAATGAACATAATAAGTTTGTAGATACTACATAATGTTTGTACACAAAGTAGATATTACATAAATATTTGTGGACAAAAAGCTAACTTTTTGGTCTCAGTTGCTTTCCTTAGGACTTGGCCACTTGCTTCTGATATGTCCTGGTGAGCCTTGCAATTGATTTTGAATGTTACCAAATTCAGATTTTCAAGAACTAAATTTTAGGTAGAAAACAATTATTAAAATTAAAAACAAAACTAAAAAAAAAAAAAAACTCCATAACATCAAAAGGCAAGTGACAAACTGGAAAAATTATCTGCAACTCATATCACAGAGGACTTGTTGTTAAGTCACTAAGTTGCATCTGACTCTTTGAGACCCTATGGACTGCAGCAAACCAGGCTTCCCTGTCCTTCACCATCTCCTGGAGTTGGCTCAAACTCATGTCCATTGAGTCACTGATGCCATCCAACTGTCTCATCCTCTGTCATTCCCCTTCTCCTCCTGCCCTCAGTCTTGCCCAGCACCACGGTCTTTTCCAATGAGTCAGCTCTTTGCATCAGGTGGCCAAAGTATTAGAGCTTCAGGATCAGTCCTCCCAAGGAATAATCAGGGCTGATTTCCTTTAGGATTGACTGGTCTGATCGCCTTGCTGTCCAAGGGACTTCTCCAGCACCACAGTTCGAAAGCATCAATCCTTCAGGGCTCAGCTTTCTTTATGGTCCAACTCTCACATTCGTACATGACTACTGGAAAAACCATAGCTTTGACTAGACAGACCTTTGTTGGTAAAGTGATGTCTCTGTTTTTTAATATGCTGTCTAGGTTTGTGATAGCTTTTCTTCCAAGGAACAAACATTTTTTAATTTCATGGCTGTAGTCACCATCCACAGAGATTTGGAGCCCAAGAAAATAAAATCTGTCACTGTTTCCATTTTTTCCTCATCTGTTTGCCATGAAGTGATGGGACCCAATACCACAATCTTAGTTTTTTTAATGTTAAGTTTTAAGCCAGCTGTTTCAGTTTTCTCTTTCACCTTCATCAAGAGGCTCTTTAGTTTCTCTTCGCTTTCTACCATTAGGGTGGTATCATCTGCATATCTGTAGTTGTTGATACTTCTCCCAGAAATCCTAATTCCAGCTTGTGATTCACCCAGCCCAGCATTTCTCATGATGTACTCTGCATAAAAGTTAAATAAGCAAGGTGACAATATACAGCCTTGTCATGTACTCCTTGTATGTACTCCTTTCCCAGTTTGGAACCAGTCTGTTGTTCCGTGTCCAGTTCTAACTTCTTGACTTGCACACAGACTTGCATACAGGTTTCTCAGGACGCAGGTCAGGTGGTCTGGTATTCCCATCTCTTTAAGAATTTTCCACAATTTGTTGTAATCCACACAGTCAAAGTTTTTAGCATACTCAATGAAGCAGAGTAATGTTTTTTTCTGAAATTCTCTTGCTTTTTCTATGATCCAAGGGATGTTGGCAACTTGATCTCTGGTTCCTCTGCCTTTTCAAAATCCAGCTCGTACATCTGGAAGTTTGCAATTCATGTACTGCTGAAGCCTAGCTTGAAGGATTTTGAGCATTACTTTGCTAGCACATGAAATGAGCGCAATTCTGTGGTAGTTTGAACATTCTTTAGCATTGCCCTTTTTTGGGATTGGAATGAAAACTGACCTTTTCCAGTCCTGTGGCCACTGCTGAGTTTTTCCAAATTTGTTGGTATATTGAGTACAAAGGATTAATCCCCCGATATTAAAAAAGCTTCTAGAAATAAAGGAGAACAAGAACATAGATCTAATAGAAATATATGGGCAAAAGACAAGAATGAGAAATTCACAGATAAATAGGGCTGACCCTTAAACATAGACAAAGAAGGTCAACTTCATTCAAAATAAGAGAAATAAAGAGTAAAATGTCTAGTAGCTACAATTTTTTTACCTAATAGCTTGGCAAAATCCAATACATTGTTTTTGGTGAGTTTGTGGTGAAACAAATGGTCTCATCATTGCAGACAAGAAAGCAAAAACTTCTGTGAGCAGCTACTGCTACTGCTAAGTCACTTCAGTCATGTCCGACTCTGTGTGATCCCATAGACGGCAGCCCACCAGGCTCCCCCGTCCCTGGGATTCTCCATGCAAGAACACTGGAGTGGGTCTGTAAGCAGCAAATACCCCTGTGAAATTTCCATATTCCTTTGCCGTTTGATCTTACACACTACCTCCAGGAATTCATCCTCTGACTTGTATAAATGTGAAATGACACGTGCACAATGGTATTAAGTGGGGTAATAGCAAATAGTAATAGCAAAAGATGGAAATAACCTACAACCTTTACGTGGGAGGTGGTTAAATACCCCAAGATACATCCACACTGTGAAAGGATAGTAAAGTAAAGAATACTTTGTGCTTAAATGGAAAGATCTTTAACACATGTTCAGTAAAAAACTAAGGTGCAGAGTAGTAATTGTGTAAGAAGGAAGAAAATAAGAATGAATACTTTTGTTACTGATACTTACAAAAGAGACACTGGAAGGATACACCAGAAATGAAGAGAGATGTATATTTATTAGACTAGAGCAGTGGTTCATGAAGCCCAGTATGATTAGCATCACCTGGAGGGCTTGCTACAACATAGATTACTGATCTCATGCCCAGCGCTTCTGCTTCAGTAGCTCTGGGATGGAGAACAAAGTGTGCATTCCTAATAAGCTCCCAGGTTGTCGGTCAAGGGATCATATTTTGAGAACTATTGGGCCAGAAAAATAGAATAGAGAGAGTCAGAGGTTGGAGCAAGTCTTCTCAGGGTGTATCATTTTTTTTATCATTTTGATTTTTTTAAACCTATGAATGTATTACCTACTCAAAAGAAAATCTCAATTTAAAGAAACCAAGATGTTCAATAAAATGACCTGCTCCTTAATCACTCTCTATCCCTTGAAGTCTTTTATTTTTCTTTATAATATTTATCATTATGCCTAAAATGATATTTCTTTTCCTTGCTTGCCTTTCTTCCCCACCTCCCCCCACTAAAGTCAAGACAATTTCTTTCTATTGTTCACTATATTTCCAACACTACTATAATATCTGGCACCTAGTGAGTGCTTGAGAAATAGCTCTTGAATGAAATGTACATGCTGAATTCTCTCAGTAGACACTTGATCAGTGATCCTCAGTTGATTACCTGGGGAGGTTTTAAAACTCACCGCTGCCCCTGTCAAATGTTAGATTTTGATGCAATTTGAGGAGGTGGACCCAGCATTGGGGTGATGGTGATGAGAGCCACTGGAATAAACCACAACAATGTAGAAACGTATGGTAATTCTTAGCATAAAATATATTCATTTTTTATATTAAGGACTACTGTTTTATATACAAAAACATTCATATGTTAAAATGTATTAATAGAGCTTGCTGTGTTTTTGTACATTGCTTTGGGGGCTGGTTCTGAGACCATTTTTGATTTGGAGACTCTGATGTCCTCCCTCTCCTTTCTCTTGAGGTTGTCTGATCTGGAAGCCTCACTGAAAAGATAGGCTAATGCCCAGGACCCTTTTCTGGGCAAGGGCTAGTTCAGGGATTGACTGATAAAACAGAATTTATGTAGGTTTCTTCCTTGTGGAGCAGAGCAGAGAAAGGAGTTTGAATGCTGGGCTCACTAACTGCCCTTTGTCATGGCATTTTACTTCTGCAGTGCAGTCAAGGGGCCTGTGAGCTCAGGCGATACTGTGTTGCAATCTTGCGACATCATCAGAGTGAATAGAGATTGGGTTTTGAAGTAACAGAGAGGTGGTGTTCAACCCCATTGGCCCCTCACCAGTCGTGTGACCTTAGGCAGCGCTGGGCCTCAATTTCCACATCTGTAGAGTGGAGATGCTAATGCCTATCTCTTGGGATTGTGGGGAGAATCAAATGCTGTAATGTGCGTGATACATGGAACCCAATTAATGTCAGCTGTTTCATGGTTTTTCAGCTTAGTTATTGCATCAGCTGTTTTTATAGTTCTCCCCCAGGGTTTATTAAGTAATAGCTGTAAAAGTTTAAAACAGGTCACAAGTTGGCAGCCTGTATCCTTATTTTGATTGGCTTTCAAAGTGCTTTACAAAAATCCAACTTAATTGCCAACATTTAAAAACTAGAGATCTTACATAAAAATCTGGACTTGCGGTTTCATTAGAAACATCTGCATGACCACAATCGCTGGAACTAAGTGCTGGATTCTCGCTCTGCCCACAATCCCCGTGACTCCCCATACCTCCCACCTCATCACTCCTCATATCCGAGTTCCCTGAACAGTCACCCACTAAAGGCTTTGAGTTCTGGATTAAGCCCCCAGTTTATAAAGCACTTTCACTTACTTCCTCTCACTCGAACCTCACCCAAAAGGGAGATGTTACTATTATCCCCTGTTTTACAAGGAAAAAACCTGAAGCTGAGATGTTATGTGACCTACTCAGGGTTGTTCATACCAGAAGCAACAATAAATAGCTAATGTTTATTGGGTACTCAACATGTGCTGGGCTTTATTCTAAGTACTTTACATTGCTTTGATTAACGTAATCCTCACTACAATGTTATTAGATATGTTCATTATCCCTGTTTCATAGATGAGGGAATTAAGGCAGAGAGAGGTCAGTTAACTTCCCCAAAGTCAGCCAATTAGAAAGCACAGAGTAAACCAAAGATTTCTGAGTCTTCATCTGTGCTTATTCTAAGGTACTGCAGCACAGACTTGCCTTCCTGCCTCCTTTTCTTTTTTTTAAAAGAGTCAAATCTGTGGGCCCCAGCATCTGGTCAGATTTATAAAGTGCTTTTTTAATTTTTTGGTGAGGAACAGGTGGAATTACATTTTGTAATATGCACTCATCTCACACATTAGTTAAGAAATGCTCAAAATTCTCCAAGCCAGGCTTCAGCGATACGTGAACCGTGAATTTCCAGATGTTCAAGTTGGTTTTAGAAAAGGCACAGGAAACAGAAGTCAAATTGCCAACATCTGCTGGATCATCAAAAAAGCAAGAGAGTTTCCGAACAACATCTATTTCTGCTTTATTGACTATGCCAAAGCCTTTGACTGTGTGGATCACAATAAACTGGAAAATTCTGAAAGAGATAGGAATACCAGACCACCTGACCTGCCTCTTGAGAAACCTATATGCAGGTCAGGAAGCAAGTTAGAACTGGATATGGAACAACAGACTGGTTCCAAATAGGAAAAGGAGTACATCAAGGCTATATATTGTCACCCTGTTTATTTAACTTCTATGCAGAGTACATCATGAGAAATGGTGGGCTGGAAGAAGCACAAGCTGGAATCAAATTGCTGGGAGAAATGTCAATAACCTCAGATATGCAGATGACACCACCCTTATGGCAGAAAGTGAAGAGGAACTAAAAAGCCTCTTGTTGAGAGTGAAAGTGGAGAGTGAAAAAGTTGGCTTAAAGCTCAACATTCAGAAAACGAAGATCATGGCATCCGGTCCCATCACTTCATGGGAAATAGACGGGGAAACAGTGGAAACACACTGTTGTGTGGCTGACTTTATTTTTTTGGGCTCCAAAATCACTGCAGATGGTGATTGCAGCCATGAAATTAAAAGACGCTTACTCCTTGGAAGGAAAAGTTATGACCAACCTAGACAGCATATTGAAAAGCAGAGACATTACTTGTCAACAACGATCCGTCTAGTCAAGGTTATGATTTTTCCAGTGGTCATGTATGAATGTGAGAGTTGGACTATAAAGAAAGCTGAGCACCGAAGAATTGATGCTTTTGAACTGTGGTGTTGGAGAAGACTCTTGAGAGTCCCTTGGACAGCAAGGAGATCCAACCAGTCCATCCTAAAGGAGATCAGTCCTGGGTATTCATTGGTAGGACTGATGCTAAAGCTGAAACTCCAATACTTTGGCCACCACATGCGAGGAGTTGACTCACTGGAAAAGACCCTGATGCTTGAAGGGATTGGGGGCAGGAGGAGAAGGGGATGACAGAGGATGAGATGGTTGGATGGCATCACTGACTGTATGGACATGGGTCTGGTTGGACTCCGGGAGTTGGTGATGGACATGGAGGCCTGGTGTGCTGCAGTTCATGGGGTCGCAAAGAGTCGGACAAGACTGAGTGACTGAACTGAACTGAATATTTACTTCCTACTGTATCCTCAGCACCTAGAACAATACCTGATACATAGCATAAGCATAAGAAATATAGCAAGGTAAAGCAATAAATGCATTGATCATTATTATCAGCATTTAGTATTCCTGGCTTCTGTAAAGAAGTTAATTGGTTAACTAATTAGCATAAAGATGAGGACCTACTATGTGGACATATAATGGGTTTCTTGCTCTTGAGTAGCTCAAGACCACGTGAGAAACACTGACAAATACAATTAAAATACAGAATATATGTGGACATAAGTCACTTGCCAAGAAAGTTACTCTCCATTAGAAATAATCAATTATCTACTTGTGATATTTTCAATAAAGGCTAAAAATGTAATCAAGTTAGTTTAGAATGATGATTATCTTACTGAATTTTTATTTTCAGTAGTGAAACTGGGTCCATGAGACAGAAAGACCTGGTGTCTGGGAAAATCTTATGATGAAAACCCAAGACAAAATGCAATTTGAAAGGATTTCCCACTCAAATATTCCCATGTTGCTAGGATAGGCTCACAGGAATCCAGCAGAGACACTGAAGTCTAACATGTTTGATCAAACTAATCTCTTCTGTGGTTTCCCTTGCCAGGGCTTCCGGAAAGTTCCAGCAAGGATCGCTGCCTTCTAGAGGTAGTTAGAGAAGGCAATGGGACCCGACTCCAGTGCTCTTGCCTGGAAAATCCCATGGATGGAGGAGCCTGGTGGGCTGCAGTCCATGGGGTCACTAAGAGTCAGACACGACTGAGTGACTTCACTTTCACTTTTCACTTTCATGCATTGGAGAAGGAAATGGCAACCCACTCCAGTGTTCTTGCCTGGAGAATCCCAGGGACCGGGGAGCCTGGTGGGCTGCCGTCTATGGGGTCGCACAGAGTCAGACACGACTGACGTGACTTAGCAGTTGCAGTAGAGGTAGTTGGGGAAGATAGAGCCTACACAATTTAAATATCCAATAAAGAGCATCAAGAAGTTAAATACATCCAAAAAAGACAAAATTCCTATCTCAAAGAGATATCTGCCCTCCCCCTAGCAGGACTGCTCACAATAACCAAGGCACAGAAACAGCCTGAGCCCACAGGCCCCTTGACTTTACTACAGAAGTAAAATGCCATGGCAATGGGCAGTCATTGGGCCCAGCATTCAAACTCATCGCCCTGACCTACTCCTCCGTGGGGGAACCTACATGAAGACCACTAAAGTTAGTTATGTTCCATCAATCAATGCCTGAACTAGTCCTTGCCCAGAAGAGGGTCTTGGGCCAAAGGGGCAGAGGGGTGGCCCACATCACACGGGTGGGGGTGCACTCTTCCCTGCCAACACTGCCCATCAGTGCGTTTGTATCTCTACTGCCTGTTTCCTTCCTTTTTTCAACTAAAAGAGAAAATGCTTCAAAGAATACATGTTCATTGTTGAAAAGTAAGAAAAACACAAAAATATCCTGTATTTTAACACCCAGAAATAGCTTTTCAGTTTATACTCCCAAACATTTTTCTGCCTTTCAGTTCAGTTCATTTCAGTCACTCAGTCATGTCCAACTCTTTGTGACCCCATGAATCGCAGCATGCCAGGCCTCCCTGTCCATCACCAACTCCCGGAGTTCACTCAAACTCATGTCCATTGAGTCAGTGATGCCATCCAGCCATCTCATCCTCTGTCGTCCCCTTCTCCTCCTGCCCCCAATCCGGCCCACCATCAGAGTCTTTTCCAATGAGTCAACTCTTCGCATGAGGTGGCCAAAGTACTGGAGTTTCAGCTTAGCATCAGTCCTTCCAATGAACGCCCAGGACTGATCTGCCTTTAGTTTTTTGCAAAAGCTTTCATATCGCTTCTTTGTTTCTTTCTCCTTTGTGCTAAAATATGCATAACACAAAATTTACTCTTTTAACCACCTACTCCGACACGCCTGAGCGACTGAACTGAACTGAAGTGTGTGGTTCTGTGGCATTAAGCACATGCACATGGTTGTGCAACCATCAGCACCTTCCATTTCCGGAACATTTTCATTCATCTTTCCCAACTGAAACTCTGTACCCATTAAACACCAATTCTCCATTCCACTCTTTCACAGCCCCTGGCAACCATCACTTTACTTTCGGACTCTAAGTACCTTGTATAAGTGGAATCATATGATATTTGTCTTTTTGTGACTGGATTATTCCACTTAGCACAATGTCCTCAAGGTTCATCCATGTTGTAGCATGTGTCAAAATTTCCTCCTTTTTTGAGGCTGAATAATAGACTGGCTCCAAATAGGAAAAGGAGTACATCAAGGCTGTATATTGTCACTCTGCTTATTTAACTTATATGCAGAGTACATCATAAGAAATACTGGGCTGGAAGAAGCACAAGCTGGAATCAAGATTGCCGGGAGAAATATCAATAACCTCAGATATGCAGATGACACCACCCTTATGGCAGAAAGTGAAGAGGAACTAAAAAGCCTCTTGATGAAAGTGAAAATGGAGAGTGAAAAAGTTGGCTTAAAGCTCAACATTCAGAAGACGAAGATCATGGCATCTGGTCCCTTCACTTCATGGGAAACAGATGGGGAAATAGTGGAAACAGTGTCAGACTTTATTTTTGGGGGCTCCAAAATCACTGTAGATGGTGACTGCAGCCATGAAATTAAAAGACGCTTACTCCTTGGAAGGAAAGTTATGACCAACCTAGATAGCATATTCAAAAGCAGAGACATTACTTTGCCAACAAAGGTCCATCTAGTCAAGGCTATGGTTTTCCCAGTAGTCATGTATGGATGTGAGAGTTGGACTGTGAAGAAGGCTGAGTGCCGAAGAATTGATGCTTTTGAACTGTGGTGTTGGAGAAGACTCTTGAGAGTCCCTTGGACTGCAAGGAGATCCAACCAGTCCATTCTGAAGGAGATCAGCCCTGGGATTTCTTTGGAAGGAATGATGCTAAAGCTGAAACTCCAGTACTTTGGCCACCTCATGCGAAGAGTTGACTCATTGGAAAAGACTCTGATGCTGGGAGGGATTGGGGGCAGGAGGAGAAGGGGACGACAGAGGATGAGATGGCTGGATGGCATCACCGACTCGATGGACATGAGTTTGAGTGAACTCCGGGAGTTGGTGATGGACAGGGAGGCCTGGCGTGCTTCGATTCATGGGATCGCAAAGAGTTGGACACGACTGAGCAACTGAACTGAATATTCTGTTGTACACCATATTTTGTTTATCTACTTATCCATCCATGAACATTTGGGTTGCTTCCACTTTTTTTGGTTCTTGTGAATAACACTGATATAATGTTGTGTACAAACATTTGAATCTCTGCTTTCAATTCTTTTGGTATATACCCCAAAGTAGAATTGCTGGATCACATATACACTGCTTTCTATTTTCAGTTTTTAAAAATCGTGGTAAAGTGCACATAAAATATAATTTACCATCTTAACCATTTTTTAAAATTTGTTTGGCTGTGCCATGAAGCTTGTGGAATCTTAGTTGCTGAGCAGGGATTGAACCTGGACCCCTGGCAGTGAGAGCGTAGAGTTCTAACCCCTGGGCAACCAGGGAATTGATCTTTTTTAACTGTACCATTTAGTGGTATTAAGTACATGCATTTTGTTGTGCAATTATTCCTCCTGTCCATCTTTAGCACTCTTTTCATCTTGTAAAACCACAACTCTGTGACTTTTAAACAGTGACTCCGTATTCTCCCCTCCCACTGGCCCTCAGCAACCACCATTCTACTTTCCACTTCTATGAGTCTGACTATTCTCAGAATCTCATATAAGTGGAATCATGTGACCGGCTCATTTCACTTAGTATCTTGTCCCCAAGGTTCGTCCATGTTGTAGCATATTGCAAAATTGTCTTTCTTTTTTGAGGCTGAATAATATTCCATCATATGTATATACCACATTTTGCTTATCCATTCATCTGTTAATGGACACTTGGGTTGCTTCTACCTTTTAACTACTGTATATGCTGCTTCTTAATTTAATATATTTTAAACATCTTTTCATATGAATAACCAAAATTTCCCCAAGGCCTTTCTAGTGGCTTCTTTATAGTACATTATATCACTGTTTCACAGTTTAGTTGACTAATCCCTGATAGTAGAAAATTTGGTTTGTTTCAAAATTTTTGCCCAGGTAGTATGATAGGGTATTTTTAAGACATGATAAGCATTTAACCCCTGACTTTTGTCATCTCACTCCTGGGAACATAGTTTGAGGATATGATGCAAGTTAAAAATTTTATTTGCACTAACTTTTGGGAAGCAGTATGGCTTAATGACAAAGTATGAGTCTTGGAGACAGACCAAATTCCACCCCAGGCTCCCCTGCTTCCTAATTTTATGGGCCTTTGGGGACATGTTGATTTACCTCTTAGAGCCCCATTTTCTTTGCCTGTAATATCCATCTTCCCCCTCAAACTCTCTCTTGCTTCAAGGAATTCTTGATTGAGAGGCTTAGATAAAATCACCTAGAGGGGAAATTCCCTGACAGCCTCATAGCACAGCCAAAAAAATCCACACATAAAGGGAACTGTCTGGTCACATGGCATCATGGCAGCACAGTTGGTGGTATTATTGCTATTAGTCTTCACTGGAACATTATCGGTAACAAGAAGTTTGGAAATAGCCCAGATACACAACAATAGGGATATGATTAAGTAATTTAGGCTTGCAGCTTCACTCTATGAAATACGAGCATGAACACAACAGTGAAGACATGGGGCCCCCGGGACAGTGTCTCTGTTCTAAAGTTGAATGAAAATAAAGAATTGCAAATACTAGTTTAACAATAATCATAAGTCTAATGAATGGAAGAGAATATGAAGAAATAGAACCAATATGCCTGGTGAGGATCATAGGTATTCTTTTGTTTGTTTCTTTTGAAAAAAATTTAGGTGGTTTTAAAATCACTGCAGATGGTAACTGAAGCCATGAAATTAAAAGACGTTTACTCCTTGGAAGGAAAGTTATGACCAACCTAGATAGCATATTCAAAAGCAGAGACATTACTTTGCCAACAAAGATCCGTCTAGTTAAGGCTATGGTTTTCCCAGTAGTCACGTATGGATGTCAGAGTTGGACTGTGATGAAAGCTGAGTGCCGAAGAATTGATGCTTTTGAACTGTGGTGTTGGAGAAGACTCTTGAGAGTCCCTTGGACTGCAAGGAGATCCAACCAGTCCATTCTGAAGGAGATCAGCCCTGGGATTTCTTTGGAAGGAATGATGCTAAAGCTGAAACTCCAGTACTTTGGCCACCTCATGCGAAGAGTTGACTCATTGGAAAAGACTCTGATGCTGGGAGGGATTGGGGGCAGGAGGAGAAGGGGACGACAGAGGATGAGATGGCTGGATGGCATCACTGACTCAATGGACGTGAGTCTGAGTGAACTCCGGGAGTTGGTGAGGGACAGGTAGGCCTGGCGTGCTTCGATTCATGGGATCGCAAAGAGTTGGACACGACTGAGCAACTGAACTGAATATTCTGTTGTACTGAACTGAACTGAACAGTGTTTATATAAGCATAGTGGAGAAGGCAATGGCAACCCACTCCAGTGTTCTTGCCTGGAGAATCCCAGGGATGGGGGAGCCTGGTGGGCTGCCGTCTATGGGGTCGCACAGAGTCAGACACGACTGAAGCAACTTAGCAGAGCAGAGCAGATATAAGCATAGTGTTGAAAATCACACAACTATTTCACATGAACAAAAGTAATTTCTTCCTTTGGTGACTATATTCTTTTCCTGGTTTGATGCCTGGATTGGGAACATCCCCTGGAGAAGAAAATGGCAACCTGCTCCAGTGTTCTTGCCTGGAGAATCCCATGGACAGAGGAGCCTGGAGGGCTACAATCCGTAGGGTCACAAAGAGCTGGACATGTCTCAGCACAAGCCCAACACAAAAACATGGCTTAAAAATCACTACAAATTCGGTGACTTCAAAAACAGAAATTTATGCTTTCACCCTTCTGGAGGCCAGAAGTCCTAAATCAAAGTGTCAGCAGGGCCATTCCACCCCCAGAGACTGTAGCGGAGAATCCACTGGAGAATTAAGCCTCTCTCCGAACTTCTGGTGGCTGCCAGCAATCCTTGGCGTTCCTTGCTTTGCGCCCCCATCTCTCCAGTCTTTGTCTTCACATTGCTTCTCCTCTGTCTGTGTGGTCCCCCTCTGACTCACTCATAAGGACACTTGACATTGGATTTAGGATCCACCCAGACAATTGAGAATAATCTCCTCATCTTAAAAATCCCTAATTTAATTATATCTGCAAGTATCCTTTTACCAAATAAGGTCATATTCACAGATTACAGGGAGGATGCAGATGTATCTTTTTGAGGGGCTACTAGTCAACACATTACAAGCCCTTTAAGAGAATTCAGAAACTTTGGGGAGGGAAACCAAGCTGAAACATCAGAACAGATGATGGTTATTGGAGAAAGAACTAATGAAAGCACTAGTGTCACATTTGATCAATGTCTCGAATAATCTGAAGACAAAAATGAAAATGAAAATTGGGGGTGTGTGTTTGTACTGAGAGATCGAATATATAAACAGACAATGGCAACAAATCGACAGTAGCTGACAGCTGAGCTCTTACCCACAACCTCTGCAGCAATCAGGTCCAAACATTTAGGACCGGGTCAATAAAGGTCAGCTTTTCTAATCTTTGCCCCGACTTCCAACTCAGGACTAGCCAGAGAAATCCAAATTTGCTTCCCAAACCAATTGCGTAAAGACGACCCACTTCTAGTCAGCTGTTTCCACTCCCCTTTGCCACAACCTCCAATCAGATTACCCCCGAAGCTCTCACTTTTTTTCATAATAAACCTATCATCCCCCCTGTTTTAAAATTTTTGTTTTGTCCATGCCACTCGTGGGATTTTAGTTCCCCGACAAGGGATTGAACGCAGGACCTCAGCAGTGAGAGCGCACAGTCCTAACCACTGGACCTCCAGGGGAGGTTCCCCCCTTGCTTGGCTTTGAGTCTCTGTCAAATGCAAAGGATCATGGATGACTCCCTTGCTATAGCAAGCTCAGGATCAGCCGATGTTTGTTCTCACTTGGGTGGTCTTTGTTTATTTCTACAGTACAGTCTCCTCATTCTGCTCAACTGAGTGCACTTAAGCCCTTACCCCTTGGTTATGTCTGTTGCCAGAAAGTTGAACTATTACAACCAGAGCAGTGCCTGGCACATGGAAAAGTGGAAACAGTGAAAGTGTTAGTTGCGTCTGACTCCTGGTGACCCCATGGACTATAGCCCACCAAGTCAGAGGATCTGAATGCCCTCAGATATGCCCTCACTTAACAGAACTTAATGATTCTTAAAGATGCAGATGGCATGTTATAATTTCACAAATGTTGTGGAAAATCCTGAGTGCCACACAAAATGAGTAGCAGTTGGATGGTGCTAGTTCTGGGGCTACACCCACCCAGGGGACTATTTCTGGACTAAGTGTCTAACAGGAGGATGTATTCTTATTTATTGCTCATAAAATGCAATGCAAAAGGCTCTCATACCATCAACAACATAGAGTTCCTTGATGTTCTTGGTTGTTTAGACTGTGGATAAGCAGGCTGTGGGGTGGTTACTGGGGAGAGAGCCTGGAGGCAGCAGAGATGAGCAAGACAGCAGGCCTGCAGGAAAAAGCCTCAGAAGAGGTTCTCGAGAGGCTGCTGCACCCATGAGACACGAGGACCACAGGATCTTTCACTTCTGTTAACTATGCAAGGTGGCAGTCATCAGTTCCAAAGCCAGGCGAAGACAATTTCCCTGAAAGCGGCAGGAGGTTCTTCTGACTCTGCCCTGCCCCGTGCTTTTTAAAATTCAGAACATCCTTTTCAAGCTCTGTTTAGCTCTTTTTATAGCTGTGTTTAGATAAGTTGAACAAGTAAAGTTTACTCAACATTTCAAGGGCAAAGCCTTTGGTTGGTCATAGCATATTCTATGCTCCAATAAAAGTTTGAGTTTGCACATCAGCAAGAACTGTGCCATGAGAATGTATTTACTGCAAAGGCCAAAGGCTGTTCTCCTTGTCCCCGTCTCTCTTTACTTTTCCTTCCTTTCTTCCTCCTTCCCTTACCTCACTCATACTGAAATTCCTGTCACCTCCCCAGCATGCCCATAGCCTTTCTTGTCTGTCCTACACACTCTGTTCCCACTGCCTGAGTGTTCTTTCCTCTCAGTCCATCTACTGTACCAAGTAATGCTCTTAAGACTAAACACAAGAGGGGGTTCTGGGGACAGGGCACAGTAAAAAACACCAGTAATCTATCTTCCAGCCTAGACAACAATTGTTCTGGCAGAATCCATCTGATGTACCTATTCTGGTGCTCTGAAGTCTGTTCCAGGCTTGCAACTTCCAGACGAAGCCTTGGATGGTAAATGGCAGTTAATTTAGGTCAATGTGAGCTCTTCGCACAGTAGCAACTGTCCATCCTCCATCCCAGGCTCCTGGTAGACAGCTATGCGTGGGTTCCTGGATCAGCTTACTGGAGACAGAGAGGTCCTTCAAGTACCAGGGGGCTGCACTCTGATGGCTGATTGCTGCTTCTGATCACACACAAAGAGGTAGGTGTCCCAGCACCTCTAGTGCTAGAGATGTGGGTTCAATTCCTGGTGGTGGAACTAAGATCTCACATGCCTCAGGATGCAGTCAAAAAGATTTTTAAAGACTTAAAAATAAATAAATAAAACCCTAGGGCTGAGCACCCTTCCTGTCAAAGAGTAATTACTCAATGTCAAATGGAATGACATTCTAAAAAGTTACACAGCTTTGCAAGCTCACTGGGATAGAATAAAATAAACTCAAGGTATTTGTCATGGAAATCTTCAAAAGCAGAGAGATTCTGTGAACATCAGTGACGATTCTCCACTGTCTGAGGAGAGAGTCAGAGAGCAAAGCCAGATGGTTCCCTTATTGGTACAGGGCACAGCGCCTTGCTGCCACCAGCGGACACAGCGTGGAACACATAGGTCCGTAATGGCCATGCAGAATGCTCTCCCTGGTGCCACATCCCTCGCCCTTCTGTGTGCCAGCAGGGATCTCTCCTTGCTGGAGCTGGCTCTGCTGAAGGCCAAACAATTGCAGACAGGATTTACAAAGTTCTGAGCTTTTGTGTTCTCATCCAAATGCCTGACTGTGCGGGGCAGGTTGGCTTTCCTAGGCTATCAGCTCTGACGTGGTGGAAATTACACCAGACTTGGGCTCCAAGGCCTGGGTCTGCTTCTCAGCTCTGTCACTTTACAGAGAAATGACACCGAATCTCAGTTTCCTTCGCTGTAAAATGGAAACGATGATTGTTCCTCCCTCACAGGGTCGTTATGAGAAGTAAGACAATACACATGGGACATGCTTTTAACTGCTTGTTGCTGTAACATGCAAGAGATTGTTAGTAACACAAAGAAGCGAGAGTTTCTCAAGCCACAGTCTCAGGGCAATGTACCCAGCATGGAGTACACTCTTAATAGCAAATGCCAAGATGTCTAGACAACCCAGTCGGTTTATCTGAGTTCACCATTGACAGCCACACAATAGGGAAACTACTTGCTGAGTTGATTGGACCAGATGTGGTTATTCATAAAGGCCCCTTGGAACTAGCCCAGGATCTGGAGGCAGAAATCCTGGAAATGAATCCTAGATCCCCAGTTTCTCTTTGTGTGAGCTAAGTGTTGTTTTCTCAGCTCTAAAATTGGTGCTAAAATTTCTGCTTTGCATGTGCCCTGTGACCCAGCAATCCTGCTCTTGGAAATAGCTCAGAGAAGTTCTCTTATAGGTGTATAAATAAGGAGACATGTTGGAGGGGAGTCTCGCCCCACCCCTCTGTCATGGCAAAGGGAGTGAAGGTTTTCACCACCAGAGAAAAGAATAAGTAAACTGTGGTGGGTGTGGCTACAGGATTTCTGAGAGTAGACGTAAGCAACGGACTAGACACACATATAGTAACAGGAATGATCCTTCAAAACAGAGTTGGGTAAAGACCTAAGGTGCAGAACATGTATCACAATACATCACAGACATGAATAAAAAAGACAGAAAGTGAAAAGTGAAAGAGAAGTCACTCAGTCTGACTCTTTGCGACTCCATGGACTGTAGACCACCAGGCCTCTCCATCCATGGGGTTTTCCAGGCAAGACAGAAGCAAACATAAAACAATATATTTTACAAGGATACATGCCTATTTATAGATCTGTATCAAATGCACTAGAATGGATGCCTATGAATGGAGATTAGTGATGAGGGGGGAAAATAAAACCAGAAAATAACATTGCAGAGACCAATGACAATAATGGGCCATACAGTGGAGGAGGAAATGTCAACCCATTCCAGTATTCTTGTCTGGAAAATTCCATGGACAGAGGAACCTGGCAGGCAGGCTATAGTCCACGGGGTTGCAAAGAGTCAGACACAACTGAGGAGGCACCCACCAGAACCAAAAGGTGTGATCAACTTGATTTCTTGCATTAAAATTTTAAAAACCCCTCCCTCAAGGTGTTGTCAGAATTATACATAATGTTCACTAGCATCCCTGGCACAGTGCTTGGTACATATAGATGCTCCATCAGCTTTTTGTCTCTCACTTATAATATACCAAGTATGTACTTTATGCTGGACGTGGTACAAGGAGCTACAGAAGAGACAACTGTGTGTCTCTCGGGGGCTTGAGACGGCAGAGGGGACGTGATAGGATCAGGAGGAGGCAACCCTCATCAGGATCACAGAGACCATGCTGTCAGAGCCCCTCACTTTCCAAAATGAGGTTGAAAGGAGCGACTAGTTCAAGGTCACACAGCAAATTAGTGACGGAGTTCAGGGCATCTGTTCAGGTCTCCAGGGCCCTTTCCAGAGCATGACCAAGCCCGCACACAGGCATCTTTATTGCTGTGGGGTCTAACCTCTGGTTGTGGTGCGTGGGCTTCCCACTCTGGTGGCTTCTGTTGTTGCAGAACATGAGTTCTAGCGTGTTCGGGCTCAGTAGTCGTGGAACACCAGCTTAGCTGCCCTGATGCATGTAGAATCTTCCCGGGCCAGGGATTGAGCCATTGTCCCCTACATTGCAAGGCCGATTCTTAACCACTGGGCCACCGGGGAAGCCCAGTAGATGGTTTTTAAAGTGCAGTTTGGTAGCTAAAACCTTTCAGGAGACAGAGCTGAAACTCTCAGGCATCACTCTCCCACTCTTCCTATTCTGGACTTGTCCAGTTGTCTGAGGGACCTCAGGTTAGAGGTTCCCAGTCCAGAGCAATCTCTACTCCCAGCCCTCAAAGTTTGCCCTCAAGTCTTCCCATGTAAATACTACTTCAAGGAGGGGGAGAAGGGTCTCTATAATCCCCTCTTAGCCTCTATTACCCTTTTACTCATCCCTAAAATATCCTATTTCCCCCGCATGAAACAGGTCCTCCAGAGGAGGAGGAGTAAGAAAGTTTCTGATGGGGCCCAGATCTCTGAGGTTTTATGCAGGGGATGGGGAGAACTCTGGGCTGGCTCATGGGGTGCTGTGTTTCAGATAGCAGGTCCATGTGAAGGCACCAGGAAAGTGAGGAGGTGGTCAGAGAAGCCCAGAGAAGGAGGGGTAGATGTAGCAAACGGGAGGGACCGGTCCCTGAAGACTCTGCCAACACTTTGCCAGTCTTGATTCACAGGGTTATGATAGCCTTTCCTACAATTTCAGAAAAATTCAAAAGTTTTCCCATGGATTTCAAAATGAGACTGGCAAAGAACGGAATAATATACTGATTTTCCAGGACATGCATGGTCAGTTACATGTCAGATATAAAGAGAGATGAAGGGGAAAGAATTCTCTCGGGGGTGAGAACTCTCCATCTCCTGGGAATTTGGCAGAACCCTACGCAGGGATAAGGGGACGCTGAGGAGAAGCAGGATGGCCAACATTTAATGAGCACTTTCTCTGCCCCCAAACACTGTGAGAAGCCCCAGCTAGATTGTCACCATTTAGCTCTCACACAATAGCCCCATGAGCTGGGCAGTCATGTGCCCATTTTACAGATGAGGCGATAAGATGCAGACTTATGGCTTGCCCAGGATCACACTTTTGGGAGCAGGATTGGAACTCCGTAGTCCATGTCCTAACTGCTTAACAAAACAACAGCTAATCCAGAGTCTGGTCATTTCGGATCTCCCAGCATGTGGCTGAGAACATGAGATAAACAAATCCTTTCCACCCAGGGCAGGAATCCAAGTGCCCATCATTCAGGGCTCCTTTTCCCTTAGGAATAATTTTTAAGGAAATCCATTCCAGGAAAGCATCAATCTACAGTCCCTGTAGCATACTTTTGCTTTCTGTATTCTCAGTATCACTGCCAATATTTTATGGTGTGCTCTCTGCGACTTGAATAGCAGGTTTTTTCTGTTTTTTTTTTTTTAATCACCTCTAACCTTCTTTCCATTGCAACTGATCTCTGGCCACGTTTTTCAGAATTTTCAGCAGCACCACTGGTTATGGAACGTTTGGATAACATTATTATAAGATATTTAAAGGGATTTTAGAACACAAAAATAAAATAAAAACCACCAAAGTTATTAGAAGACAGTCTAGAGTACGTCTCCTTCAGACAACATCGATCGACCCTGTTAAGGATTTCTGTTTATCGGCTAAGGTGGCGCCACCGTGTGGCAGGAACGTAAACATAGTTTACAACAGATTTGCGTAGCTAGCCTTGAAGCTGTGGGTCCTGATTAACAGTTTTTAATCCAGGAGAGTTGCCTTATTTTAAAATTGTACACATAAAGTCAAGCTTTATTAGCATCTCGCATCACACCATTTCAAATTATCAAGTGGCCTCTAAAATACAATGTGGGTGACCTATATATCATGGTTCAGGCCGCCTTCTCCTGTCACGTTCTGCTAATTAAAGAAGCCATGTGAAGCAGGTGGAAATTCTGATAATTTAATATTAGGAGCATCATAGAGGCCGCCTTGGTTGCATTCTCTCTGGCAAAAATATGGTGAAAGATCGATTTAAATGGCACTCTGAAATTGACCCAAAGAACTTTGGATTCTCTGGCCCAAAGAATCTGAACAGCAGTATAGATGGTAAAGAATCTGCCTGCAATGCAGGAGACCTGGGTTCAATCCCTGGATGAGGAAGATCCCCTGGAGAAGGGAATGGCAACCCACTCCAGTATTCTTGCCTGGAGAATTCCATGGACAGAGGAGCCTGGTGGGCTACAGTCCTTGGGGTTGCAAAGAGTCGGACATGACTGAGCGACTAACATGTTCATGGTGACCCGTCAGGAAGGTACATGTTAATCATGTGACTTTAGTCACACTTGGTAGGGTGTCTTTACATTTATCTGATTTGAGAACCTATCCTAGATAGATTTCATAGGTTTAACTCTTAGAGTTCTGGGTATCGTGACCCATGCCTGTTTCAAAGGATTGTTGTGAGGGTTAAATGACATAACATTGGTACAGCACACAGCAGAGGATGGCAGTCAACAATTTTTGGTTGCTTTTCCTTTCACTATTTGAAATGAGCTTTGAAAATTACAAAGTGATGAATGTCACTGACAAATATATCTTTGTATGATGCAGGTGGAACTGGTCCAGTGGAAGAGACCACTGTTTCCCAAATGCTAATGTACCTACAAATCACCTGAGGATCTTGTTAAAATGCAAATTCTGTGTTCTATAGTTCTGGGATGGAGCCTGAGAGTCTCCACTTTTAACTAGCTCTCACGTGATTCCAGTCCATTGGCTGCACTTTGAAGAGCAAAGGTTTAGAACAGTTGATCTTAACCAGACTGTACATTAGAATTACCTATGAGATTCTGTAAAGTGTGGACTCTCAGCCCCCACACTAGATCTACTGTATCAGAATTTCCAAGGGTAGGGCTCAGGCATTCATAGTTTTATTAAGTGACCCAGGTGATTCTGGTGCTCAAAATCTTCTTAAATCTGCTCTCAGCCAATTCTGATTCATTCAATCAGCTGCTATTTGTTGAGCTTCTACTCTGTGCCAGGCATTGAGCCTGGTGAGGAGGAAAAACAAAAGAACAGCAACAACAAAGCATACGATAAATGTTGGATATGGGGTGCTTTATATGGGACAGGGGGTGTGAGGGCTCAGCCAGGCTGTTCAGTCAAGGGCAAGGAAGGCTTCTCTGTGGGAGGGGAAGTTAGGAACAAGTATAAGAGTTGAATAAGGCCAAGGAAGAACAACAAGAAGAGGTATAAAATAACATAACATTTTAGCAAAGATTTGAGTTCACCCATGAAGAAGGTCAGAGAAGAAACTGGGAACAAGACCACAAAGGTGTGCTAGGCTAAATAGTTTGACCTTCATTATGAAGAAGTCTAGGGTTTTAAGAAGTACCTGGCAGGGTTTCCCTGGTGGCTCAGTGGTAAAGAATCTGCCTATTAAAGCAGGAGATGCAGGTTCCATCCCTGCTCTAGGAAGATCCCACATGTCCCTGAGCAGCTCAGCCTGTGTACTACAACTGCTGAGCCTGTGTTCTGAAGCCTGTGAATCACAACTACTGAAACCTGGGTGCCCTGGACAGGGAAGTCTGGCGTGCTACAGTCCATGGGGTCGCAAAGAATCGACACGACTGAGTGACTGAACTGAACTGGGTGCCCCCGTGCTCAGCAACAAGAGAAGCCACTTTAATGAGAAACCCATACACTGCAGCTGAAGAGTAACCCCTGCTTTAGCAACTAGAGAAAAGCCCAAGAAGCAACAAAAACACAGCACAGCCAAAAAGAAAGAAATAAATTGAATTTACTTTAAAAGTCCTTGGTAAATAGCAAGTTCAGTCAGTTCAGTCACTCAGTTATATCTGGCTCTTTGCGACCCTATGGACTGCAGCACGCCAGGTTTCCCTGTCCAGGGCACCCATCGCAAACTACTGGAACTTGCTCAAACTCATGTCCATTGAGCTGGTGATGCCATCCAACCATTTCATCTTCTGTCGTCCTCTTCTCCTCCTGCCTTCAATCTTTCCCAGCACCAGGGTCTTTTCCAGTGAGTTGGCTCTTCTCATTAAGTGGCCAAAATATTGGAGCTTCAGCATCAGTCCTTCCAATGAATATTCAGGACAAATGTCCTTTATGATCGACTGGTTTGATCTCCTTGCAGTCCAAGGGACTCTCAAGACTTCGGAGCTCAGCCTTGTTTATGGTCCACTTCTCACATCCATATATGACTACTGGAAAAACCAGAGCTTTGACTAGATGGACCTTGTTGGCAAAGTAATGTCTCTACTTTTTAACATGCTGTCTAGGTTGGTCATAATTTTTCTTTCAAGGAGCAAGCATCTTTTAATTTCATGGCTTCAGTCATGATCTGCAGTGATTTTGGAGCCCAAGAAAATAGTCTTTCACTGTTTCCATTTATTTCCCCATCTATTTACCATGAAGTGATGGGACCAGATGCCATGATCTTAGTTTTTTCAATATTGAGTTTGAAGCCAGCTTTTACACTCTCCTCTTTCACCCTTATCAAGAGGCTCTTTAGTTCTTCTTTACTTTCTGCCATAGAGGTGGTATCATCTGCGTATCTAAGGTTATTGATATTTCTCCCGGCAATCTTGATTCCAGCTTGTGATTCATCCAGCCCAGCATTTCTCATTATGCACTCTTCCTATAAGTTAAATAAGCAGGGTGACAGTATACAGCTTTGATGTAGTCCTTTCCCAATTTGGAACCAGTCCTTTGATCCATGTCTGGTTCTAACTGTTGCTTATTGACCTGCATACAGATTTCTCAGGAGACAGGTAAGGTGGTCTCATATTACCATCTGTTTAAGAATTTTCCACAGTTTGTTGTGATCCACACAGTCAAAGGCTTTAGCATAGTCAATGAAGCAAAAGAAGATGTTTTTCTGGAATTCTCTTTCTTTTTCTATAATCCAACAGATGTTGGCAATTTGATTTCTGGTTCCTCTGCCTTTTCTAAATCCAGTTTGTACATCTGGAAGTTCTTGGTTCACCTACTGTTGAAGACTAGCTTGAAGAATTTTGAGCATTACTTTGTTAGCATATGAAATGAGTGCAACTGTGCGGTAGTTTGCGCATTCTTTGGCAATGCCCTTCTTTGGGATTGGGATGAAAACTAACCTTTTCAGTTCTGTGGCCATTGCTGAATTTTTCAAATTTACTGGCATAGTGAATGCAGCACGTTCGCAGCATCATCTTTTAGGATTTGCAATAGCTCAGCTGCAATTCCATTACCTTCACTAGCTTTGTTTGTAGTGATGCTTTCTAAGGCCCACTTGGCTTCATGCTCCAAGATGTTTGGCTCTAGGTGAGTATTCGCACCATTGTGGTTTCTGGGTCATTAAGATCTCTTTTGTATTGCTCTTCTGTGTATTCTTGCCATCTCTTCCTAATATCTTCTGTTTCTGTTCGGTCCATAATGTTTCTGTCCTTTATTGTGCCCATCATTGCATGGAATGTTCCCCTGGTATCTCTAATTTTCTTGAAGAGATCTCTAGTCTTTCTCATTCTATTGTTTTCTTCTATTTCTTTGTGCTGTTCACTCAAAAAGGCTTTCTTATCTCTCCTTGCTATTCTCTGGATCTCTGCATTCAGATGGGTATATCTATCTTTCTCTCCTTTTCCTTTCACGTCTCTTCTTTTCTCAGCTGTTTGTAAGGCCTCCTCAGACAACCATTTTGCCTTTTTGCATTTCTTTTTCTTGGGGGTGCTTTTGATCACTACCGTCTATACAATGTTACGAACATGCATCCATAGTTCTTCAGGCACTCTATCAGATCTAATCTCTTGAATCTGTTTGTCACTTCCACTGTATAATCATAGAAGATTAGGCCATACCTGAGTGGTCTAGTGGTTTTCCCTACGTTCTTCAGTTTAAGTTTGAATTTTGCAATAAGGTGTTCATAATGAGCCATAGACACCTCCTGGTCTTATTTTTGCTGACTGTATAGAGCGTCTCCATCTTTGGCTGCAAAGAATATAATCAATCTGATGTCAGTATTGACCATCTGGTGATGTCCACGTGTAAAGTCATCTCTTGTGTTGTTGGAAGAGGGTGTTTGCTATGACCAACACGTTCTCTTGGCAAAAATCTGTTAGCCTTTGTCCTGCTTCATTTTGTACTCCAAGGCCAAACTTGCCTGTTACTCCAGGTGTCTCCTGATTTCCTTCTTTTGCATTCCCGTCCCCTATAATGAAAAGGACATCTTTTTTTGTGGGTTAGTTCTAGAAGCTGTTCTGTTCAGCAATAAGTTGTAGTTTTAGTTTTCTTGAAGGAGAAGATGAGCACATGTCCTTCTACTCTGCCATCTTGTAGAGAGCAAGCCCAAGAAAGCATGTGGGGAAAAAGAAAGAACTCTCATGCACTGTTGGAAGGGAATGTAAATTGGTGCAACCACTATGGAAAACAATATGGAGATTTCTCAAAATTTTAAAAATAGGACTACCATTTGATCCAGCAATTCTACTTCTTGTATAAATCCAAAGAAAATGAAAACACTAATTTATTTGAAAAGGTATACGCACCCCTATGTCCATCGCAGTACAATAGCCAAGATATGGAAACAAACCTAAGTGTCCATAGATGGATGAATGGATAAAGAAGATATAGATAAATAAAAAATATATATGGAGTAGTACTTAGCCATAAAAAAGAAAGAAATCTTGCTGTTTGTAACAACATGGATGGACCTAGAAGGTATTATGCTAAGTGAAGTAAGTCAGACAGAGAAAGACAAATACCACATAGTCTCATGTATGTGTGGAATCTAAAAAACAAAGGAAAACAAAAAAAATCAAGATCATAGATAAAAAGAACAGACTAATTGTTGCCAGAGGGCAGGGGGTTGGAGGGTGGGCAAATGAGTGAAGGGGGTCAATAGGAACAACCTTCCAGTTATAACTGGAGAAGGAAACAGCAACTCACTCCAGTACTCTTGCCTAGAAATCCCATGGATGGAGGAGCTTGGTGCAGGCTGCTGTCCATGGGATCGCAAAGAATCGGCACGACTGAGCAACTTTACTTTCACTTTCACTTTCCAGTTATAATACAAATAAGTCATGGGGATGTAATGTCCAGCATGGTGACTATAGTTAATAATACTGTATTGCACATTTGAAAGTTACTTAGAGACTAAACCTTAGAAAATATTAGAAGTCTTCATTACAAGGGGAAAAAAAGATATTTATGACTATGTATGGTGACTAATGGTAACTAGACTTATTGTGATATTTGTTTCACAGTGCATACAAATATCAAATCATTATGTTTTCCACCTGAAACTAACATAGTGTTATATATCAGTTATATCTCAATAAAACAATGTTTCTTTTTAAGAACTTTGGTTTTGAATAAGAATATTATTTAAACCTAGCCATCATGTTCTGCTTTTTCATAATTAATTCAAAACAGAGCAGAACTCTGGAATACTTCAATACAATTTATTCTCCAGAATTTTTCTGAGTAAAGGAACTTTCTTGACTCCTACACAGCAAAATATGGCGTGTCTCTATAAGCAAGGTAAAAAGACAACCCTCAGAATGGGAGAAAATAATAGCAAATGAAACAACTGACAAAGGATTAATTTCCAAATTTCCAAAATAAATAAGCAACTCATACAACTCAATACCAGAAAAACAAACAACCCAATCAAAAAGTGAGGAAAAGACCTAAACAGACATTTTTCCAAGGAAGACAGACAGATGGCTAAGAAACACTTAAAAAGATGCTCATATCGCTGATTATTCAGTTCAGTTCAGTTCAGTCGCTCAGTCGTGTCCGACTCTTAGCGACCCCATGGACTGCAGCCCACCAGGCTCCTCCGTCCATGGGATTTTCCAGGCAAGAGTACTGGAGTGGGGTGCCATTGCCTTCTCCGCTTGTTCCAAAACAGAAGGGCGTGGCTTCCAAACTGGTTTTTCGACCGCCTGGAGAACAGGAAAACGAGCGAAGAGGCCGGGGCCCCGCCCACCCTGCGGTAGGCGGGACCCTCGTAGGGCCTGTGGGCGGTGCCTTCCGTGGGCCGGGGCGGGGAGCCGGAAGTGGCCCCGCGGAAGGGCACAAAGTGTACTGAAGTATCTGACCCATTGTCGCGGGGCACCGGGGGCCGCGGCCTGATCTCCATACACCAGAACTCCCAATTCTCCGCGTTCTAGCTGCTGCCGCCTCCTGGGACGATGGTGGCCCGCCTGCTGCTGCGCTCTTGGTCCCGGGGCCTTGCCGTTGGCCCGGGAGCCCCATGTCGGCCCTTGAGCACCGGCTTAGAGCCCAGCCAGTACCTGCAGCGCAGCATCGTGCCCACTATGCACTACCAGGACAGCCTGCCCAGGTGAGCCCGGCTTCCAGGTCCCTGTCGCCCACAACCAGCCGAGGGTTCGGCCCCAGACTTTCTCCAGTCACTCTTGTCTCTTCTACCGAACCCTCTTGCACCCCCAAAGCTTCACCTGGGACGCTGCCGCATTCGCCAGTCTGACAATCCCAGGGCACTGGAGCTTAAGAACGCTCAAGTTCTCTTCCAGAATCCACCCCCTCCCCGCCCCCATCCCACACCGCTACCATCATAGTTCTCTCAGAATTTCTCTCTTGAGCTCTTCTCAGACTCCTCCAAAAACTCAGCTTCCAATCAGATATCTAATCGTCCCTCACATTTCTCTCTGAACAAATGTACAACCTGTATATGTCCACCATTACTCTTACGCTTCCAGCTAGGGTGTCGCCCGAATTCCTGCACAGAATATGGATCGGCCAGTTCCTGATACATAACACTGACAGTTACTCTCCTTTAACTTCTCCCACCACCACCTTTTTCGCAGCTGCTGCCAGAACCCTCAAGCCCCACTCTCCATGTCTCCAGTCCTCTTTGGTTTTAGCACCTGTCAGTCCCCCAAGCTGACTCAGATATTTACCTTACCCTCCAAGTCCTCAGCATTCTAAGTCCAGTCTTCACCTGGAACCCTTTCATCCCTACCAAACCTTCCTCAACACTCCCCCACCTTTCTCCCCCTAAAATATCCTCCCTAATCCACACTACTCCCTGAAACTTCAGCCAAATCTCACAGAATTCTAGACAGCATCTTCAGTACTCCTCCTCAAATCTTACTTTATTCACATTAGATCCAGTTCAGTTCAGTTCAGTTGCTCAGTCCTTTCCGACTCTGCGACCCCATGGACTGCAGCACACCAGGCTTCCCTGTCCATCACCAGCTCCCAAAACTTATTCACACTCATGTCCTTTGACTCAGTGATGCCATCCAAACCATTTCATCCTCTGTCGTCCCCTTCTCCTCCCACCTTCAATCTTTCCCAGCATCAGGGTCTTTTGCAATGAGTTAGTTCTTTGCATCAGGTGGCCAAAGTATTGGAGCTTCAGCTTTAGCATCAGTCCTTCCAATAAATATTCAGGACTGATTTCCTTTAGGATGGACTGGTTGGATCTCCTTGCAGTCCAAGGGACTCTCAAGAGTCTTCTCCACACCACAGTTCAAAAGCATCAATTCTTCAGCACTCAGCTTTCTTTATCATCCAACTCTCACATCTATACATGACTACGAGAAAAACCACAGCTTTGACTAGATGGACCTTTGTCGGCAAAGTAATGTCTCTGCTTTTTAATATGCTGGTCATAATTTTTTCTAGGTTGGTCATAACTTTTCTTCCAAGGAGCAAGCATCTTTTAATTTCATGGCTACAGTCACCATCTGCAGTGATTTTGGAGCCCCCCAAAATAAAGTCTGTCACTGTTTCCATTGTTTCCCCATCTATTTGCCATGAAGTGATGGGACCAGATGCCATGATCTTAGTTTTCTGAATGTTGAGTTTTAAGCCAACTTTTTCATGCTCCTCTTTCACCCTCATCAAGAGGCTCTTCAGTCTTCACTTTCTGCCATAAGGGTGGTGTCATCTGCATATCTGAGGTTATTGATATTTCTTCTGGCAATCTTGATTCCAGCTTGTACTTCATCCAGTCCAGCATTTCTCATGATGTACTGTGCATATAAGTTAAATAAGCAGAGTAACAGTATACAGCTTTGATGTACTCCTTTCCCAATTTGGAACCAGTCTGTTGTTCCGTGTCCAGTTCTAACTGTTGTTTCCTGACCTGCATATAGGTTTCTCAAGAGGCAGGTCAGGTGGTCTGGTATTCCCATCTCTTTCAGAATTTTCCACAGTTTATTGTGATCCACATAGTCAAAGGCTTTGGCATAGTCAATAAAGCAGAAATAGATGTTTTTCTGGAACTCTCTTGCTTTTTCAGTGATCCAACAGATGTTGGCAATTTGATCTCTGTTCCTCTGCCTTTTCTAAAACCAGCTTGAACATCTGAAAGTTCACGGTCCATGTACTTGAAGCCTGGCTTGGAGAATTTTGAGCATTACTTTGCTAGCATGTGAGATGAGTGCAATTGTGTGGTAGTTTGAGCATTCTTTGGCATTGCCTTTCTTTGGGATTGGCATGAAAACTGACCTTTTCCAGTCCTGTGGCCACTGCTGAGTTTTCCAAATTTGCTGATATATTGAGTGCAACACTTTCACAGCATCATCTTTTAGGATTTGAAATAACTCAACTGGAATTCCATCACCTCCACTAGCTATGTTCGTAGTGATGCTTCCTAAGGCCCACTTGACTTCACATTCCAGGATGTCTGGTTCTAGGTGAGTGATCATACCATCGTGGTTATCTGGGTCATGAAGATCTTTTTTGTATACTTCTTCTGTGTATTCTTGCCACTTCTTAATATCTTCTGTTTCTGTTAGGTCCATACCATTTCTGTCCTTTATTATGCCCATCTTTGCATGAAATGTTGCCTTGGTGTCTATGATTTTCCTGAAAAGATCTCTTGTCTTTCCATCCTATTGTTTTCCTCTATTTCTTTGTACTGATTGTTGAGGAAGGCTTTCTTATCTCTCCTTGCTATTCTTTGGAACTCTGCATTCAAATGGGTATATCTTTCCTTTTCTCCTTTGCCCTTTGCTTCTTTTCTTTCCACAGCTATTTGTAAGGCCTCCTCAGACAACCATTTTGCCTTTTTGCTTTTCTTTTTCTTGGGGATGGTCTTGATCACTGCATTCTGTACAATGTCACAAACCTCTGTCCATAGTTCAGGCACTCTATCAGATTTAATCCCTTGAATCTATTTGTCACTTCCACTGTATAATCGTAAGGGATTTGATTTAGGTCATACCTGAATGGTCTAGTGGTTTTCCCTACTTTCTTCAATTCAAGTCCAAATTTGGCAATAATGAGTTCATGATCTGAGCCACAATCAGCTCTTGACCTTGTTTTTGCTGACTGTATAGAGCTTCTCCATCTTTGGCTGCAAAGAATATAATCAATCTGATTTCAGTATTGACCATCTGGTGATGTCCATGTGTAAAGTCGTCTCTTGTGTTGTTGGAAGAGGGTGTTTGCTATGACCAGTGCATTCTTTTGGCAAAACTCTATTAGCCTTTGCCCTGCTTCATTTTGTACTCCAAGGCCAAATTTGCCTGTTACTCCAGGTAGCTCTTGACTTCCTACTTTTGCATTCCAGTGCCCTATAATGAAAAGGACATCTTTTTTGGGTGTTAGTTCTACAAGGTCTCGTAGGTCTTCATAGAACCGTTCAACTTCAGCTTCTTCAGCATTTCTGGTTGGGGCATAGACTTGGGTTACTGTAATACTGAATGATTTGCCCTGGAAACGAACAGAGATCATTCTGTCTATTTTGAGATTGCATCCAAGTACTGCATTTTGGACTCTTTTGTTGACTATGATAGTTACTCCATTTCTTCTAAGGGATTCTTGCCCACAGTAGTAGATATAATGGTCATCTGAGTTAAATTCACCCATTCCAGTCCATTTTAGTTAGCTGATGCCTAAAATGTCAATGTTCACTCTTGCCATCTCCTGTTAGACCACTTCCAATTTGCCTTGATTCATGGTTCCTATGCAGTGTTGCTCTTTACAGCATCGGGCTTTACTTCCACCACCAGTCACATCCACAATTGGGTATTGTTTTTGCTTTGGCTCCATCTCTTCATTCTTTCTGGAGTTATTTCTCCACTGATCTCCAGTAGCATATTGGGCACCTACCGACTTGGGGAGTTCATCTTTCAGTGTCCTATCTTTTCGCCTTTTCATACTATTCATGGGGTTCTCAAGGCAAGAATACTGAAGTGTATTAGATCCAGAGCGCACCCAAATTCTATGCCTCTTCACCATAGCTACTCCCCCCACCCTCTTAACACTTCTTCCAGAATTTACTTCCCCTATGAAACAGCCCCAATATATCTTCCTCTCTCCTTCCCTCACCCAGTATTTTCTTTAATTCAGCTTCCAGTTTTCCCAGTCTTTGAACTCCCAGCCTTAAATTAAGCTGCCAGGTCTCCTCCAGTATTAGCAATTTCCCCAAATTTCTTCACCCTCTACAATCAAACTTTGCTTACTTGCTTACCAGTTAGTTCCTAGTGCAAAGTTTCAAATTTCTTTCAAAAACCTTTTTACTTGCTTCCTTACCAAGCTGCCCGTCAGGGATCTCACAGTCCAGGGGTTGGAGACCAAGTCTCATTGTAAACAGAACCAAGATTGTCACAGACATCCCCCAGAACTAATAGGTTGCTCTTTTTCTCTACAACCAGGAGCCCCTTAATCCTTAACTCCCAGCCCACCTTCTCAGGAATATCATCTGAGGTGATTCTTGTGAAGTTACAGTGTGCAAACTTCTAAAACAGACTAAAATGAGATTATCTAGTCCCAACCCCGCTGTTTAAATTTGGTAGGAGGTCTGGGAGGAGAAAGAAAAAGTCCCTGTTCCTGTGAGATAAGCCTTGACCTCCTGTGTCTGAGCTGAGCCTGTATGTAGGGGAAAGGTGAGGGGTGACAGAGCCAAGCCCAGCAGCAGTTGGCCTTTAACTTGTAGATAGGCCTGGGCATGGAACAACAGACTGGTTCCAAATAGGAAAAGGAGTACGTCAAGGCTGTATATTGTCACCCTGCTTGTTTAACTTGTATGCAGAGTACATCATGAGAAATGCTGGACTGGAAGAAATACAAGCTGGAATCAAGATAGCCAGGAGAAATATCAGTAACCTAAGATATGCACATGACACCACCCTTATGGCAGAAAGTGAAGAGGAACTCAAAAGCCTCTTGATGAAAGTAAAAGAGGAGAGTGAAAAAGTTGGCTTAAAGCTCAACATTCAGAAAACGAAGATCATGGCATCCGGTCCCATTACTTCATAGGAAATAGATGGGGAAACAGTGGAAACGGTGTCAGACTTTATTTTTCTGGGCTCCAAAATCACTGCAGATGGTGACTGTAGCCATGAAATTAAAAGATGCTTACTCCTTGGAAGGAAAGTTATGACCAACCTAGATAGCATATTCAAAAGCAGAGACATTACTTTGCCAACAAAGGTCCATCTAGTCAAGGCTATGGTTTTTCCAGTGGTCATGTATGGATGTGAGAGTTGGACTGTGAAGAAGGCTGAGCGCTGAAGAATTGATGCTTTTGAACTGTGGTGTTGGAGAAGACTCTTGAGAGTCCCTTGGACTGCAGGGAGATCCAACCAGTCCATTCTGAAGATCAGCCCTGGGATTTCTTTGGAAGGAATGATGCTAAAGCTGAAACTCCAGTACTTTGGCCACCTCATGTGAAGAGTTGACTCATTGGAAAAGACTCTGATGCTGGGAGGGATTGAGGGCAGGAGGAGAAGGGGATGACAGAGGATGAGATGGCTGGATGGCATCACTGACTCGATGGACGTGAGTCTGGGTGAACTCCGGGAGTTGGTGATGGACAGGGAGGCCTGGCGTGCTGCGATTCATGGGGTCGCAAAGAGTCGGACATGACTGAGCGACTGAACTGAATTGAACTGGGCCCCACCCAGGTTTAGGATCAGAGGGATTTTCTCCACTGTAGAATTGGAAAGCTGAGAAGAATATTAAAGTCAAGGAATATGAAGATCATTTCTTTCACTCTGCAGAACAAATATCCTGGAGCTACAAATAGCACCCATCACCTGTTGTATAATTCTGTAAACAATGACTCCCTCAGGCCTCCACTTCGTCACCTGTATGTTGAGAGTTAGATGAGATTCCTTATCTCTGAGATTCTGGAAAGGTAAATTGTATTATCCTTACACTCATTTAGATGTCACACTTAATGAAAAGCCCAGGCTTGAAGTCCTGTAGAACTTAGATTTAGATTCCAGATCTGACACTCTATAACTTCAGGCAGTTCTGTCCACTTCTTTTGAGCCCAGTTCTTACCTGCAAAGTAGTATCAGAATGCACAGTTCATAGGGCTGTTGTGAGGGTAGAGTGAGGTAAAATGCCAAAATAGTTGGCATCTTCTCTTGTTAGTTGGCAAGAGAAGGACTAGCCTCTTAATATCAGTATTAGGTGGTCCAACTGGGCCTCCCTTCTTCCCTCATCCTTTTTCTGTCATATCCCTGCCTTTTAGTCAAGTGACTTTGGACTTGCTTTCTTCTAGGAAGCCTTGCAGTATCATTTGCTTGGTTTCCAGCTATTATGTTTTTTTCCTTTGTTCTTTTTTTTTGTGGTCAAATATACAAAACATAAAATTTACCCTTTTAACTATTTTTAGGTGTGCAATTCAGTTAAGTGTTTTTTTTTTCAGGGTTATGTTTTATGCACTGAGCAATTAATCTCAGAATATAAAACCGCAAGTCTGGAGAAGACAAAGGGTGGATCAGCCTGATCTACACATTTACATTATTAACTTGATAAACATTGATTGACATGAATTTGGAGACCAGGCAGTCATGGTGAGGAGTTACTGTATAGTGGGGGAGATTCGACAGGTAAGCAGATATAGTTATAGAATAATGGATCAGTGGGAAGCAGCATCTCATGGTGGTTACGGTCATGAGATAGGAGTCAGATTTGATTTTTAATCCAGCTCTACTTACTAGCTTCATGGCTGTGAGGAAATCATGTAATCTAAAAATGGAGTGTTAATATTACCTTCCTCTCAGGGTTGTTAAAGTTAAATACCCTGATATAAAACACTTAGCACAAAGCCAGGCATATAGCAAGTACTCAGTAGATATTCTCAAGTGCTATAACTACCTTAAATATTTGTTGCATATTGCATTGTATGAGTGTGGTGGTGGGAGTGACTTAGTGCCTGGCAGAGAAAGGAAGCTTCATAGAGGAGGTGCTATTTGAGTTGGAATTTGAAGATTACCACATGAGAGGAGTGATGCAAGGATAGAATAGCATGTGCTAAGAAACAGAAGTCTGAAAATGCATGACGTGTTCAAAAATTTTGAGAAGCTGTTGGGGGGCCCAGCTCAAAGTAAAGACTCATCACTTAGGCCCTGAGTTACTAGAGTTGGGCTGGTGTGTGTGTGTCTGTGTGTTGGCTGGGTTGGGGGAGTGGCACTGTGTCTTAAAAAAAATAGTAATGGGCCACTATTTTAGGCCTATAGTTGACCCACAGTCATTGTCAATTATCTTGTGATTTCTTTTACCCCTAATCACTTTAGATGATAGCTGATGTTCAAGACAAAATGGGCATGTTCTCTAGAATTCACATGGGAGGCAGGCGAGGCCCAAGTTTCCAAGGTATGGAGAATGACAGATAGAAACAGTAATGTTCTGAGCCCCGAAGGCATGGTCCGCAAATTGTCTTGACAACCAGAATGAATTTACCAGAATAATATAGATTCTGTAAATAATATAGATTCTATAAATAAATGTATATAATATACTTATTTATATTATATATATAATATAAATAATATAGACTCTGTAAATAATATAGATTGTGTAAAAATACAAAAGGCTTTATACCTGTGTTCTTGCAGGGAGAATAATAAAATGCCTACTGCTTGGAGGCTTCTTAGATATTGATATCAGTCACTTAGACAGGAGATAAATCAGGTTGGTGCTAACTTTTCTTGCATCCTTATTATAGCAAATGGTGTTTAGATGGGGATGGGGTTCTTTGATAGAGGGTGGGGAAAGAGAACCCACATGGTTAAAATGAACCTGCCAGGCCTCTCTCAAGGCTGTAGCTCTATAGCTCTTTTCAAGGCACCTGGTGAACAACCCCTCAAGGAGCTCAAGGAACTTCAGCTGTGCCTTTGAAACCACTTTTGGTGTCCCTTGAGGAACATACTGAAAAGGCCACAGTAAGGGCAGTTGTGGTAGCAAGTTATAGGAAGCCCGATTAAACTGGTTTTAGCCAAAAGGAATGTGTGAACCCACACACCTGAAAAATCCAGGTTGGGTTAAGAGGTCCAAATGATGTCATCAAGACCTGATTTGCCTTCCCACTCCACTCTTCATTTGTGTGACTCCATTCTCAAGTAGGCTCTCTCCTCATGAGCCTCCTCTCTCCTCATGGAGCCATAGTGGCAGCCATCACCTAAGGCATAGCTTTCGCACTCATTTCTTAGTAACTCAGATGTTAGAGATTCCCTTCCTCATCCTAACAGTTAAAAAAAAAAAAACCCAAACTCCTATAGTTAAGTCTTTAGATTCTTGCTAGGTCTCACTGAGTCTGAACCAGTAAGCTTTAAGCCCACCCCTGGGAGCTGGGCATGGAGTCAGCTCTATCTGAACTGCAGGGACTTAAATAGAAAGGGTGCTCTTACTAAAAGAAGTGAAAGTTTGGGGTAGGCAAAACACCAATATGGTGAAACCCCATTCCAGGCACTGAGGCAGAGATGATGAGCTAGTTCCCTAGGAACATGAGCAGAGTTTGAATCTATAGGACTTGATGACCAAGTAAGTAAAAAAAAAAAACAAAAAACGTATTTATCAGAAGAAAAGCAGTGACAAACCTAGACGGTGTATTAAAAAGCAGAGACATTACTTTGCCGACAAAGGTCTGTATTGTCAAAGCTATGGTTTTTCTAGTAGTCATGTACGGATGTGAGAGTTGGACCATAAAGGCTGAGCGCCAAAGAATTGATGACTTTGAACTGTGGTGCTGGAGAAGACTCTTGAGAGTCCCTTCCACAGCAAGGAGATCAAACCAGTCAATCCTAAAGGGAATCAATCTTGAATATTCATTGGAGGGACAGATGCTGAGGCTGAAGTTCCAATACTTTGGCCACCTGATGGGAAGAGCCGACTCATTAGAAAAGACCCCGATGCTGGGAAAGATTGAAGGCAGGAGGAGAAGGGGATGACAGAGGACAAGATGGTTGATGGCATCACTGACTCAATGGACATGAGTTTGAGCAAGCTGCGGGAGATGGTGAAGGACAGGGAAGCCTGGCGTGCTGCAGTCCATGGGGTCGCAAAGAGTGGGACACAACTGAGCGACTGAACAACAATAATCGAGTGCTTACTGTGTACCAGGCACTGTTCTGAGTCTGTGACATGTGTCGCCTCATTGAATTTGCACACAACACTGAAAAGTACATATTAGTATCATCTCCACTTTATGTACGGGGAAAGTTATGTGCAGAGCAGCAGCATGCCCAGAGTCACACAGCTGTAAATGGTGATGCCAGAGTCTGCCCTTTCACCATCGTGCAGTTCTGCTGCCTTGCCGCAGGAGGAATCAACCGGATTCCTGTGGTTGTGGTCACAGAATTGTAAAGGAGCTTTAGAAACAGTCTCTTTCAGTTCCTTCATCTTACTGAGGAAAAAATTGATCACCAGAGACGAACATAACTTGTTTAGAAACATTTCTAACAGCTTTATTGAGATATTGGAGAGGGAAATGGCAACCCACTCCAGTATTTTTGCCTGGAAAATCCCATGGATGGTGGGACCTGGTAGGCTACATACAGTCCCTGGGGTTGCAAAGAGTTAGACACGACTGAGCAACTTCACTTCAGTTTATTGAGATATAATTCACATGCCATAAAATTGACACTTTAAAAATTGAGATATAGTAGATTTACAGTATTATGTAAGTTTCAGGTGTACAACATAGTGACTGATAATTTTTAAAGATTGTACTCCATTTACAGTTAATATAAAATGGTGGCTATCCTCGATGTGCTACAGATACATCCCTGTGGCTTATTTTGTACCGAGTGGTTTGTACCTCTTAACCCCCTACCCCTGTTTTGCCCTTCACTGCTTCCTTCTCCCCACTAGTAACCACTTAGTTTGTTTTCTGTATCTGTGTTTCTTGTTATATTCACCAGCTTTATTTTTAAATTTCACATATAAATGATACCATACAGTATTTGTCTTTCTCTTTCTGACATATTTCACTAAGCATAATACCCAAGAATATGCATTCCTCACAGGACTCCTGGTGAGGCTGGGCGTGACTTGAGAGTCCATCCCTTGGTTGGCTGGCGATGGATAGACCTGTGTTTCTCTTTTGTATGATTCTCTGTCAAAAATACACCAATAAATTTAAAAATAGAACTTTTTTTCATCTTAAGAAAGAAAAAGACTGTTGTTCAAATTAAGTAGAATTAAAATCCATGCCAGTGCAGGGTTAACACAAGTATTATAATTGTGACAGGAATCAGGAATATTTTGGCTGCTTCTGCTTCCCCATTTTTAATTTGTTAGTATATTTACTAATTTAGCTCATGAAAATACATTAAAAGGTTATTCTTCTACCTAGAAAATAAAAGGAGTACTGTTGATACTTAAATTCATCTATTCTCATTTGTCAGTGGCTTAGGCTTCCTCTTGTGTTGTTTTTTGTGTGTGTGTGTGTTTTTTTTTTGGAAAGAATTTAATTATCCAGTAATTATTTGTGAGTTTGGATTGGCAAGCTAACTAACCTCTTCCACATCTTGTCACCATTACACTGACCTTGTTTTCTCCCCAGGCTGCCTATTCCCAAACTTGAAGACACCATTAGAAGATACCTCAGTGCACAGAAGCCTCTGTTGGATGACAGCCAGTTCAGGTAAATGCTGAGAAACCCAAATGACCATGGTGGGGTGGTTCAGGAGAAGCTGGCAAGTGGTGGTGGACCAATCTTCAGGGAGTGTCTATGATTTGACTGGGTCCTCAGGCACCTGAGACCCAGTCTTTACATTTGCAAGTTCAGGAAATAGATTTTCACTCATGAAGGGGTGACCAAGCCCTAAGGTGAGACTCTTTAACTTGACTGAATAAACAATGGTTTAGACACTAGAATGCCAAATTTGACTGCCCTGGCAGATTTTACCTCGTCAGCTAGCTGACACTGGTCATTTGCAGAGGGCATGTGCTCTTGGCAGGGAGCTTCATTGAGGAGAGCATGTGGCAGACCAGAAGTTTGCTTGGTGAGCTTATGTACTAGGTTAGATAGTATGTCCCCTAAATCCACTCCCTTCTCAAAAACCTCAGTATGCAACCTTATCGGAAAGAGGGTAGTTGTATGTGTAATTAGTTAAAAGCAGTTCAGTTCAGTCACTCAGTCGTGTCTGATTCTTTGTGACCCCGTGGACTGCAGCATGCCAGGCTTCCCTGTCCATCACCAATTCCCAGAGCTTGCTCAAACTCATGTCCATTATGATGAGGTCATACTATTAATAGAGAAGGTTTAGTCCTTATTCCAGTCCTTAGAAGGGATAAAGAGACAGCCATGTAAAGACAGAGGAGGTTGGAGTGTAGTAACAGGCTGAGGAATGCCAAGGATACCTGATAACACCACAAGCGAAGAGAGAGGCCTGGGACGGATTCTCCCCGAGAGTCTTCAGAGAGAGTATGGTCTTGTCAGCACCTTGATTGTGTAGTTGTAGCCCCCAAAACTATGAGAGAATACATTTCTGTTGTCTTAAGCCATCTGCTCTGTGGCACTTCGTCTTGGCAGTCGTGGGAAACTAATTCAGCCTGAAAGTGGAAAATAATATTGGATATTGTAAAAAAAATGGATTCCATCAGGCTATTGTATCCTGGTGTAGTACTCTTTTTCCACAATGGGAATTTGTTGTGCAGAACACTGGCCTTGTCATTAGAATCACATAGAGTCCTTCACTGGCCAGTGATGGCAAAAAACAGATGAACTGTCCACTGTCTTTTTGTTGTTGTTTAGTCATGGCACCCCACTCCAGTACTCTTGCCTGGAAAATCCTATGGATGGAGGAGCCTGGTGGGCTGCAGTCCATGGGGTCACTAAGAGTCCGGCTTGACTGAGCGACTTCACTTTCACTTTTCACTTTCGTGCATTGGAGAAAGAAATAGCAACCCACTCCAGTGTTCTTACCTGGAGAGTCCCAGGGACAGGGGAGCCTGGTGGGCTGCCGTCTATGGGGTCGCACAGAGTCGGACACGACTGAAGCAACTTAGCAGCAGCAGCAGCAGTCATTGTCATGTCCGTCACTTTTGTGACCCCATGGACTGTAGCCTGCCAGGATCCTCTGTCCATGGGATTTTCCAGGCAGGAATACTGAAGTGGGTTGCCATTTCCTTCTCCAGGGGATCTTCCCTACCCAGGAATTGAACCCACATCTTCTGCATTGGCAGGCAGATTCTTTTATCACTGAGCCACCAAGGAAGCTAATCCACTGCTTTTAAATATTCCATATTAGTCACTTGAAGCTTCTCTTGACATGGTAATGATTTAATAGCTACCCATTATTAAGTATTATTTTTCAAACTATCGTAAATCCTTAGCTTTATAAATATTTTAAAAATCATGTAAAGTGGTATATTTCTGGGTTAACATATAAAGAAACTGAGACTGAGAAAGATCGAATAACTTGTCCAAGGTCATACAATTTGAAAGTAACAGAGCTAGAATTCAAACTTAACTCTTCTTGACTCCAAAGCTTTTGGAGTCATTTTCTCCATGTCAAGCTGCCTCCTAGATTATACATTGTTTTATGAGATGTGAATTCACCTTCCTGATCTGTCATTTTAAGAAAATATCTTAGATTCATCTGCTTAGATTGATTCTCCTCTTCTGACCAGAGATACTTTCTGGTCTCAGTCCCAGATTCTAGGGATATGCTAGGGAACCCAAAGTTCTCCGATGCATTTGTGGCCATGAATCTAAAAACCACCTATTCCCTGTCATGGTTTGATTATGTCTTTTCTTGAACATTTCAGGAAAACAGAACAGTTGTGTAAGAGTTTTGAAACTGGAATTGGAAAAGAACTACATGAGCAGCTGGTCGCTCAGGACAAGCAGAATAAACATACAAGCTACATTTCAGGTGGGTAGGCAGGGCTGTGAATGTGGTATTTCCAGAGCCTTCCATGATGGAAAGCAGGTCATCTTCTCTCCTGTTTTGGTCTCACAGGTATTTTTGGTGAGACCAAAAACGTTTGTGAAGTGTTGTCTCATCCTGTCTTCCTGAGGTGAACATTAAGGCTGAGTGAGTTCTTCCTCCACTGAGGTGTTGTCTGGAGTCTGTTGTCAAGAGCAGTGGCTTACCTGCTCTGTAGATAGGATCAGGACAGAACCTCATCATTGGTTCTGTCTGAAAAGGATGCAGGATTTAGTCCTGTGTCCTGTATGTATCATTCTAGGTCCTTCGTTGTCTGGCCCAGCTGCCCGCTCCAGCCTCATTTCACCATCCTCCCTGACACACCCATGCTTCAGCAAAACTGAGTAGCTTCTTCCCTCGACCCCTTAGTCTTTTCATTCTCCTGGGCCTTAATCCATGTTGTTCCCACCACCTTTTTTTGCCTGGCAAATTCTTCCTTTGGACCCGTTAAGATGGTTGTCAGAGGCTGGGAGTAGGGGCTGCAAAATGGAGAAGAGGATCAAAAGGTACAGACTTTCAGTTATAACATAAGTAAGTCCTGGGGATGCAATATACACCTGGGTGACTGTAGTTGGTACTGTATTGTGTATTTGAAAGTTGCTGTGAGTATGGATATTAAAACTTCTAATAAGGAAAAAATTTTTATAAGTGTGTATGGTGATGGATGTGCTGAGCATTTTACATATATACAAATACCGAATCATTATGTTGTACACTTGAAGCTAATATAATGTTATATGTCAGTTACATCTCAATTTGAAAAAAGCAGAAAAGACCAGATCTGGGTAGGATGATTTTTCTATAAAACCTTTCAGCCCTTCCCTTTCAGAGTTGGTTGCTTCCACTTCTGTTCCCACTGCGCTTCTTTTAACTCAGTTTATGTTTGTAGTAAGGTCATACATGCATATCATTTAAAGAATCAAATAGTTTTCTCATGCTTGTTATGAGAAGCCACAGTTTCCTGACCTTGACTTAATTTCTCACTTCTCATTTTGCCCCATTCTCTAAATTACTTACTCATATCAGTGCATCTTTTTTAGTTTTAGGCATTATCTATAGATGTCTCACTATAAAAGAGTAGGATTTGTCGGTCTCTTGTATCCTCACCACATTTCCATCCCCTTATTGTCACAGTATGCTATGCTGTGCTTAGTCGCTCAGTCGTGTCCAACTCTTTGTGATCCCATGGACTGTAGCCCACCAGGCTCCTCTATCGTGGGATTCTTCAGACAAGGATACTGGAGTGGCTATCCCCTTCTTCAGGGGATCTTCCCAACCCAGGGATCGAATGCAGGTCTCTTGCAATGCAGGCAGATTCGTTACCGACTGTGCCACTAGGGAAGCTACCTGGCGTTTATACTGTTATAATCATGCAAACCCTGTTTGTCAGCTGAGTTGTGTAGCACACTGGAATTGTTTTGCCTTTTCCATACTAACTTTGTTTTCTCTATAATTAATAATTATACCTTCTTCTGTTTTGCTTTCTATGTGCCTAATAATTTATCTGGGAATTTTTTTTTTAATTTCTCATCTTCTTTAATGGTCTTTTTGCTTTTTTTCCTGTTTGTTTTACCCTCTTTTCTTTCTTCAGATCTTTCGTAATCCTTCTCTGTTGACTTAGAGCTGAATGAGATATTAAAAGTTATGGGAATTTCTATAAATGAGAGTGGGCTTGTCCGTCACAGCTTCACTGTAATGTCATCGGCTAAACCACTTCCTCGGGGCGCCCCTAATGTTGGTGTCTTTGGGTTATTTAGACTTCTTAGGGAAGGCTTTTCCAGTTAACTGCCAAAAGGTATATTCCTGGTTGCTGCTGTTGCAGGAGTGAGATTAAGGAAAGAAGACTTGAGTTCTCATCTATGACTTACATCTCCCAATTTTACTTTCTCCAGTGAATAAAACTTAAATCTTCTACTGGAATAGGGAGGGAATCTAGGGGGTGGGGTTCTAATTAAACAGCCTTTCAACCAGTGTACCTAGGCTACTACATCCTGAGCCATCTGGGGGTTCTGCTGTTTAAGTCATATTGTTTCCTGGCTTTCTTTGCTGCAAGCTTAGGGTTGGCTTTCTCTGACTCTGCTAGATAATTTTATACTTTCCAATATTTGTTCTTTTCTTCTCTCTCATTCTCTTTGCCTTATTGGCTTATGTCTTTTTAAAATTCTTTTACTCAGGGGATCAGAAGCATAAATTCATGTCTTCTTTCATCAAATGTATCTTACCCCCATTTTAATGAATTGCATTCTATTTTAATTCTGTTTATCTCCTTCGCCAGAGTTCTTCTGAATTGAAATCCATGCTCTGTCCCCAGGCTGAGGGCCTGGCATGGCACTGATTCTCAAGGAATGAAATGGAATTAATGGATCAACAAATGAATAATAGATAAATTTTTGCCTATTAATCCTTCCCCAATGCTTTATGTATAAAAACTACTTCTTCCCATTGAAGATACCCCATATTTGTAGAGTTCACCCATGCTTGCTAATCCAACCAGGAACTTCCCTTGAAAACATGTTTTCTAATAAGATACTGTTTCTGGAATTTTTACAAGCATCCACAGGAATACAGAGGGCTAGTTTGAGTGGCTCATATGCACTGAGTTATTTCTAATTGCCTTTCAAGTATTTCCTAAAAGAGGGAGTAGTGTACATAGTACACAGAATGATGGTGAAAACTTTTCTGTCATTTTAGGGAGACAGTCAAGTATGGATATTGTCCCTGAAAGGAGGTGAAGCACAGGAGGGGTGGGGATTAAAAACTGTTCTGTTTCAGTCTGAATGCAAGTGAGGAATTACTGTTTTTTATTTCTGTAAGTGTTAAGGAGGAAAACAGAATGAAGAGGAAAAAGCAATTAATAAATATTAGAGAAATGTAAGTCAAAACCACAGTGATGGTTATCCACTAGAACGGCTCCAATCAAATAAGACTGATAGTCATGTTAACAACAACACTAGAGATGACTCTACACATGGACATCACCACATGGTCAATACTGAAATCAGACTAATTATATTCTTTGCAGCCAAAGATGGAGAAGCTCTATACAGTCAGCAAAAACAAGGTCAAAAGCTGCCTGTGGCTCAGATCATGAACTCCTTATTGCCAAATTTGGATTTGAATTGAAGAAAGTAGGGAAAACCACTAGACCATTCAGATATGACCTAAATCAAATCCCTTATGATTATACAGTGGAAGTGACAAATAGGTTTAAGGTATTAGATCTGATACACAGAGTGCCAGAAGAACTATGGATGGAGGTTTGTGACATTGTACGGGAGGCAGTGATCAAGACCATCCCCAAGAAAAAGAAATGCAAAAAGGCAAAATGGTTGTCTGAGGAGGCCTTACAAATAGCTGAGAAAAGAAGAGAAGTGAAAGGCAGAGGAAAAAAGGGAAAGATATATTATCTGAATGGAGAGTTCCAAAGAATAGCAAGGAGAGATAAGAAAGCCTTCCTCAGCAATCAATGCAAAGAAATAGAGGAAAACAATAGAATGGGAAAGCCTGGAGATCTCTTCAAAAAAATTAGAAATACCAAGGGGATACCTCATGCAAAGATGGGCACAAAAAAGGACAGAAACAGTATGGACATAACAGAAGCAGAAGATATTAAGAAGAGGTGGCAAGAATACACAGAAGAAGTGTACAAAAAAGATCTTCATGACCCAGATAACCACGGTGGTGTGATCACTCACCTAGAGCCAGACATCCTGGAATATGAAATCAAATGGGACTGAGGAAACATCACTACGAACATAGCTAGTGGAGGTGATGGAATTCCAGTTGAGCTGTTTCAAATCCTAAAAGATAATGCTGCAAAAGTGCTGCACTCAGAATGGCAGCAAATTTGGAAAACTTATCAGTGGCCACAGGACTGGAAAAGGTCAGTTTTCATTCCAATCCTAAAGAAGGTCAATGCCAAAGAACATGCAAATTACTGCACAATTGCATTCATCTCACACGCTAGCAAAGTCATGCTCAAGATTCTCCAAGCCAGGCTTCAACAGTACGTGAACCAAGAACTTCCAGATGTCCAAGCTGGATTTAGAAAAGGCAGAGGAACCAGAGATCAAATTGCCATTATCCATTGGATCATCAAAAAAGCAAGAGAGTTTCAGAAAAACATCTACTTCTGTTTTATTGACTACACTGAATAAATTGTTGTGTGGATCACAACAAACTGTGGAGAGTTCTGAAAGAGATTGAAATACCAGACCACCTGACGTGCCTCCTGAGAAATCTGTATGCAGGTCAAGAAGCAACAGTTAGAACTGGACATGGAACAACAGACTGGTTCCAAATAGGAAAAGGAGTACGTCAAGGTGGTATATTGTCACCCTGCTTATTTAACTTATATGCAGAGTACATCATGAGAAATGCTAGGCTGGAAGAAGCACAAGCTGGAATCAAGATTGCCAGGAGAAATATCAATAACCTGAGATATGCAGATGGCACTACCCTTATGGCAGAAAGTGAAGAAGAACTAAAGAGCCTCTTGATGAAAGTGAAAGAGGAGAGTGAAAAAGCTGGCTTAAAACTCAATATTCAAAAAATGAAGATCATGGCATCTGGTCCCATCCCTTCATGGCACATAGATGGAAAAACAGTGGAAACAGTGAAAGACTTTATTTTCTTGGGCTCCAAAATTACTGCAGATGGTGACTGCAGCCATGAAGTTAAAAGATGCTTACTCCTTGGAGGAAAAGCTTGACAGCATATTAAAAACCAGAGACATTACTTTACTAACAAAAGTTTGTCTCAAAGCTATGGTTTTCCAAGTAGTCATGTATGGATGTGAGAGTTGGACCATAAAGAAGGCTGAGCACTGAAGAATTGATGCTTTTCAACTGTGGTGCTGGAGAAGACTCTTGAGAGGCCCCTGCACTGCAAGAAGATGCAACCAGTCCATCCTAAAGGAAATCAGTCCTGAATATTCATTAGAAAGACTGATGGTGAAGCTGAAACTCCAATACTTTGGCTATCTGATGTGAAGAGCTGACTCATTGGAAAAGACCCTGATGTTGGGAAAGATTGAAAGCAGGAGGAGAAGGGGAGGACAGAGCACAAGATGGTTGGATGGCATCACTGACTCAATGGACATGAGTTGAGAAAGCTCCAGAAGTTGGTGATGGACAGGGAAACCTGGCATGCTGCAGTCCAGTGGGTCGGGAAGAGTCAGAAATAATTGTGCAACTGAACTGAACTGAGTGGTAACAAATGTTGCTGAGGATGTGGAGAAATTGAAACCCTTGTACACTGCTGGTGGTAATGGTGCAGCCACTTTGGAAGACACCTGGGCAATTCCTCAAAAGATTAAACATAGAGTTCTGGTTCAAGATGGTGGAGTAGAAGGGCATGGAATTCACCTCCTCCCACTGATATGTCAGAAATATTTCTACATGTGGACTGAAAGCTTGCAGAAGATCCCATACAACCAAAGCTGCAAGGAAGGTCCCCACTTAACTGGGTAGGATGAAGGGAAAAGGGAGAGGAGTAAGTGGGACAGGACCTGCGCTCCTGGGAGGGAGCTGTGAAAGATGACCTCTTCCCTCACCTGTCAACCTCCTTCACTGAGTATGAGATCCACCAGGACAGATAGGGAGCTTCAGAGGCTGGAGAGGAGAGTGTAGGAGCTGGTTTGCCACCCTGCAGAGGAGAGAGACCCACAGATGGTCCAGGCCATATTGTCTCACTTCTGAGCCCAAGACACCTGCCTGCTGGTGTGTGCAGCAACTGAGTGCTGAAACTTAGGTTTCAGAGGGCAGACACGGGGATAGGATGTGGTTTGGCTGTGGGGAGACAGCCCAAAGGGCTTGGAGTATGGCCAGGCTGAACAAAGGGTGTGCACATGATTGATGGTATTGGCACAAAAACAGACATATGTATCAGTGGAACAGAATAGAGAGCCCAGAAATAAATCCACACACCTATGGTCAATTAATCTATCACAAAATAGGCAAGAATATACAGTGGAGACAAGACAGTCTCTTTAATAAGTAGTGCTGGGAAAACGGGACAACTACATGTAAAACAACGAAGTTAGAACATTCTCTAATACCATATACAAAAATAACTCAAAATGATTAAAGACCTAAGTATAAGATCAGTTACAATAAAGCTACTAGAGAAAAACATAAGGAGAATACTCTTTGACATGAACCATAGCAAAGTTTTTTTTTAGGTCTGTCTCCTAGAGTAATGGAAATACAGGCAAAAATAAATGAATGGGACCTAATTAAACTTAAAAAGCTTTAAAAGCACAGCAAAGGAAACCATAAACAAAACAAAAAGACAACCTGTGAAATGAGAGAAAATATTTGCAAATGATGTAACCAACAGAGATTAGTCTCCAAAATGTACAAACAGCTCCTACAGTTCAATATAAAAAAACAAACAGCCCAATCAAAAAAATGGGAAGAAGACCTAAATAAACATCTCACCAAAGAAGACATATAGAGATAGCCAGTGGGCACATGAAGAGATGCTCAATATCGCTAATTATTTGAGAAAAAAAATATGGGGTATTGCCTCACGCCAATCAAAATAGTTATCATTAGAAAGATCTACAAATAATAAATGCCAAAGAGGGTGTGGAGAAAAGGGAGCCCTCCTACACTATTGGTAGGAATGTAAATTGGTGCAGCCACTATGGGGAACGGTATATGATCCAGCATATATGCATATATATGGGCATATATCTGGAGAAAAACTCTACTTCATAAAGGTACATGCTCCCCAGTGTTCATAACTGCACTATTTACAGTAGCCAAGACATGAAAGCGGCATAAATGTCCATGATAGGTGAATGGGTAAAGAAGATGTGGGGGGTGTATATATATACACACACACAGACACACAATGGAATATTCCTCAGCTATCAAAAAATGAAATAATGCCATTTGCAGCAACGTGGATGGACGTAGAGATTAGCACATATACTGAAGTAAGTCAGAGAAAGATAACCATCATATGGTACCACATGTGGAATCTAAAATATACCGATGAGCTTATTTCTAAAACGTGTTTGAGACAGACTCACAGACATGAAAATAAACTTAAGATTGCCGAAAGGGGAAAGGTGGTGGGGGAGAGATAAATTAGGAGTTTGGGATTAGCAGATACCAATATATCTAAGATAGACAAACAGCAAGGACCTACTGTATAGCACAAGGAACTATATTCAGTATCTTGTAATAATCTAAAATGGGTAAGTGTCTGAAAAAGACTAGGTATATGTGTAACTGAATCACTTTGCTCTACACCTGAACTGACACAGCACTGTAAATCAACGATACTTCATTCTCAGTCAAAAAGCAAAGGGTTAGAGTAGACTTCCCATATGACCCAGCAATCCCTATCCTAGCTATATCTTCCAAGAGAACTGAGAACATAATGTCCTCACACAAAGAAAGCACTAGCATTATAATAAGCAACAAGTGGAAACAAATGTCCATGTACAGGTGAATGGATAAACAAGATACAGTATATTACTGGAACATTACTTACCAATAAAAAGAAATGAAGAACTGATACATGCCACAGTGTGGATGAATTTCCAATACATTATTATAAGTGATAGAGTGTGTGTTCAATTGCTTAGTCGTGCTGACTCTTTGCAGCCACATGGACTGTAGCCCGCCAGGCTCCTCTGTTCAAGAAATTTTCCAGGCAAGAATACTAGAGTGGGTTGTTTTTTTGTACTGCAGTGGATCTTCCTGACCCAGGGATCGAACCTGCATCTCTTGTGTCTCCTACATTGGCAGGTGGGTTCTTTACCACTAGAGCCACTGGGAAGCCCATAAGTGATAGAAGTCAGATGCAAAAGACGACATATTATATATTCCCATTTAATGTTTTTGAATTATTGCAAAGCAAAAAAAAAAAAAAAAATCAGAAAATTCCACCCTCTGAAAGTGATCGTCATTTCTTCTGAATATGCTTGATTTTTTTTTTTTTTTCTCACATTCTGTCTTTAGGAACTCTTTATTGTTCACTTTTATTTTTTAGGCCCCTGGTTTGATATGTATTTAACTGCTCGAGATCCTGTTGTCCTGAACTTTAATCCGTTTATCTCATTCAACCCTGATCCAAAGTCCGAGTATAATGACCAGCTCACCCGGGCCACCAACATGACTGTCTCTGCCATCCGGTTTCTGAAGACACTTCGGGCTGACCTTCTGGAGCCAGAAGTGTTCCATTTGAACCCTGCCAAAAGTGATACCGATACCTTCAAGAGATTCATACGCTTTGTGCCTTCCTTCCTATCTTGGTATGGCGCCTACTTGGTCAATGCATATCCCCTGGACATGTCCCAGTATTATCGGCTTTTCAATTCAACTCGTTTACCCAGACCCCATCGAGATGAACTCTTCACCGATGACAAGGCCAGACACCTCCTGGTCCTAAGAAAAGGACATTTCTACATCTTTGATGTCCTGGATCAAGATGGGAACATTGTGAGTGCCTCTGAAATCCAGGCTCATCTGAAGTACATTCTGTCAGACAATAGCCCAGCCCCCGAGTTTCCGCTTTCGTATCTGACTAGTGAGAACCGGGACATCTGGGCAGAGCTCAGACAGAAGCTGGTGAGTGGTGGCAACGAGGCGACCCTGGAGAAAGTGGACTCGGCTGTGTTCTGTCTCTGCCTAGATGACTTCCCCATTAGGGACTTTGTCCACCTGTCCCACAGCATGCTGCATGGTGACGGCACGAACCGCTGGTTTGACAAATCCTTTAACCTCATTATAGCCAAGGATGGCACTGCTGCCATCCACTTTGAGCATGCCTGGGGCGATGGTGTTGCAGTGCTCAGGTTTTTTAATGAAGTGTTTAAAGATAGCACTCAGGCCCCTGCCATCACTCCCCAGAGCCAGCCGGCCAGCACTGACTCTTCTGTGGCCGTACAAAAACTCAACTTCAAGCTGAGCGATGCTTTAAAGACTGGCATTAGCGCTGCTAAGGAAAAATTTGATGCCACCGTGAAAAGCCTCACCATCGACTACATCCGGTTTCAGAGAGGAGGCAGAGAATTCCTGAAGAAGCAGAAGCTGAGCCCTGACTCGATGGCTCAGCTGGCCTTCCAGATGGCCTTCCTGCGGCAGTACGGGCAGACGGTGGCCACCTATGAGTCCTGTAGCACTGCAGCATTCAAGCACGGCCGCACCGAGACCATCCGCCCGGCCTCCATCTTCACAAAGACGTGCTCCGAGGCCTTTGTCAGGGAGCCTTCCAAGCATAGCGCTGGAGAGCTTCAGCAGATGATGGCCAAGTGCTCCACATACCACAACCAGCTGACCAGAGAAGCAGCAATGGGTGAGACGGGGTTGGGGAGCATGCCGTTTGGTCTTGTTGCCCTCAGCTCTGGGGTATGCCTCAGTACTATTCTGATTTCCACCCTTCTCTAGGCTTAATCCATCTGCCAACTGATTATTATTTTTTCCTTAGCAGTCTGAACAGCCAGACTAGCCACTAGGGACAGACCATTCTCTCCCTCTGAGCAGGAATGGGGCGATGCATCTGACTTAAATGCATCATCCTCATTTAAGGTCATTTTCAGCTGTGTCACATACTCTCTTCCTATTATTTATTGGTCTTCAGCCTCATTTTTGACAATGCAGGATTTCTAAGCCCACAGCCCCTCTTACTTCAGCCCAGTTGTAGTGTGATGGCTGCGTGTAAATAGGCCATCTCAGAAGCTCTTCCCTACCTAAGTGGCATCATTTTGCTCCTTTCTGATGAGATTCAAGACCTAGGAAGGACCTGAGGGATCACATAGTCCAGTCCTTTCATATGGCAAAGTCCTGGAACTAAAAGGGACCTCCAAGATCATTCTGGTCTCAGCCTTCTCTATTTTATAGGTCGGAAGCTGAGACCACTGGCCCAGGATCACACAGCAAATTAGCAGGAAAGCTGAGATTAGAACCTGGTCAAATACCCTTTCCATTTTGTTCCACTGACTCCATCTTGTCCTTTGTACTTGATTTGGGCTTTTGGTTTTCCCTTAGTTTTTGAGTCCATGGTGTGCTCTCCACATACTTTTCGTGACTGTTTAAACTGATTCAATCTCAGAATTTTAAAAATTAGGTGTATCTTAGGCTGATTTTTAGCTCAGCTGTTCACTGCTTTTTTAAAAGGAATATTCTAGAATGCACTGCTCCAGAATTTAGCAAGGTGGAGGTGTGAATGCAGAGGTCAACAAACCCTTCTTCCCCTCTCGAGGATGCTGTGAAGAATATTCCTACCTTGGGTGGGAGGTGTTACTAAGTGAGGTCCCTTTCAGTTCTGAGTCTGGTTTTCCATTTTGTCTCTGACAGGCCAGGGCTTTGATCGACACTTGTTTGCTCTGCGGTACTTGGCAGCAGCCAGAGGGATCAGCGTGCCCGAGCTGTTCCTGGACCCCGCATACAGGCAGATAAACCACAACATCCTGTCCACCAGCACACTGAGCAGCCCAGCAGTGAACATCGGCTGCTTTGCCCCCGTGGTCCCTGATGGTTTTGGCATTGGGTACGCTGTTCAGGACAACTGGATAGGCTGCAACGTCTCTGCCTACCAAAGCCGCAATGCCCGTGAGTTTCTCCAGTGTGTGGAGAAGGCCTTAGAAGACATGTTTGATGCCTTGGAAGGCAAAATGATCAAAACCTAGCTTCTAGGTGAGTGAAAAGCCTCTGTTTCATCAGCATAAAAACTGGGGCCTCTGTAGCCAGTAGGCACTATTCTGTGACTAATGAAACTAATTATGAGGTGCCTGAGCACCATTGCTATAAGATTTGAGCCTTAAAACCATGGTTTTAAAGCTAAACAAATGATTTCCAAGACCATAACTAAAGATGCTGTAAAATTTCGGTTTTAAGGACATTATCAGGAGGTAAGACTTGGAAAATAACTCAGATGTACTTATTGTTGAAGCAGAAATAAAATTTAATTCTTTCTTAGAGGTGGTTCCTCTTAGGCTTTTTTGTGTTGGGTTTTGTTTGTTTTAATTGTTTAACCGAATTGCCAAATCCCCACAAAGAGTTTTCCAGCAGTAAGTTCGGGTGGCAGTTCCTGTTGGCTCCAGGTTCTTCAGGTAATGGTGGGAAACACGCGTCTTTGCTGTAAACATGCTTCTCTCTCCTGGAATATCCTTTCTTTAAAAATCCTCTTCATTTTTCCAAGGAGTAAACTGCTACCGCCTGATTCTGACAGTCCTTGTGCAACAAAGGGGTTATAATACCCTTGGATTTAAGGAGTTCTATTTCACCATTCTTTGAGCCAAATGAAGATTAAGAATGTGTGTGCATTTATTTTGACCAGTTGACTCTTGTGTGCTGATGATGCTCTGTACATTGTGCAGAGCATAGAAACCTCTCCATTGAGTGAAATGAACACAGAATTTATCGTTAGAACATCCCTGCTCTGGCAATGTATTGTTTAAAATACTGCCATAATGTGAAAAGGAAGCGTATTCTGTTGTTTTTGAACAGGAAGAGTTTTTTGTTTGTGTTTAATTTTACCTGTGTTTCCAGTGGCTTGCCCAGTGAGTTATTGGACAGCTGGAATTTGAACTCTGATAATGAGCCAGTCACAAAGTTCTTCCAATGTATTATCTCATTTAATCCTCCTCACACTTCATGTCAACACACCTGCCTGTTTTCTTAGCCAACACGGTCCATCCTTTGCTCAGTAACCATTTGGTAAATACCCAACAGATCCCAGGTCCTCTACTCCGTGATTTGATCCGACAGAGGCATTTGGGGGCTGCCAGCAACTGAAGCGACTTAGCAGCAGCAGCAGCGCACATAAACATACGCTGCTTTCATTCAGCAAACATGATCAGGAGTATCTGAACTCGGTATCTGGGTTCCACCATGTCCTTACTTTATGACTATAGGCAAGTTCTTTTGTCTTTCTGGTCTGTGAGTTCCTTTGTAAAATGGGGATAATTCCTGTAGCATGGGGATGTTATAAGAATTAGCTGTAACAATATAGATAAAGTACCCAGCGCACAGTTGGAGCTGAGTTTCTGCTCTCTTGCTCTGTGATGTCTCTGCTGCCACTGTTATATTCCTTAGTGAAATACTCACCTCTGTTGAATAGCAAGTTCCCCATAGCAGGAGCTCTTAAGACCAAAGCCTCTGTTCAAACTTGATTAAAAAGTATATATTTCATGCTTACATCAGGTGAATGTACCCTTGGGCAGTACACCTTGGGTGCAGGCAGTTCCTTAACGGGGCTACGCCTGCCGGCCTGTCTGAGTGTTCAGCATTCCTATTTACAACTTTCCCCGCCCCTCCTTCTGGTCTTGGGTTCATGCTGTGAAGGAGTCTATGGGGTGAGTAGAATGGCAAAAACAAGTATTAAGTCTCAGTCCAGTTGGGGCTCACACACACATCTGGCACATTTGTACAGAACTCAACTACTGGTAAAGCATCAGCTGATTGGATCCCCTTAACTTTGAAATAGAAGTTATCCTCATCTTCCACACAGAAGATGGATAGTTTTGGTTCAGTTCAGTTGTTCAGTCGTGTCCGACTCTTTGCGACCGCATGAACTGCAGCACGCCAGGCCTCCCTGTCATCACCAACTCGCGGAGTTTACCCAAACTTATGTCCATTGAGTCGGTGATGCCATCCAACCATCTTGTCCTCTGTCATCCCCTTCTCCTCCTGCCCTCAGTCTTTCCGAGCATCAGGGTCTTTTCAAATGAGTCAGCTCTTCACATCAGGTGGCCAAAGTGTTGGAGTTTCAGCTTCAACATCAGTCCTTCCAATAAACACCCAGGACTGATCTCCTTTAGGATGGACTGGTTGGATCTCCTTGCTGTCCAAAGGACTGTCAAGAGTCTTCTCCAATATCACAGTTCAAAAGCATCAATTCTGCACTCAGCTTTCTTTAGAGTCCAACTCTCATATCCATACATGACTACTGGAAAAACCATAGCCTTGATTAGATGGACCTTTGTTGACAAAGTAATGTCTGTGCTTTTTAATATGCTGTGTAGGTTGGTCATAACTTTCCTTCCAAGGAGTAAGCGTCTTTTAATTTCATGGCTGCAATCACCATGTGCAATGATTTTGGAGCCCCCCAAAATAAAGTCAGCCACTGTTTCCACTGTTTCCCCATCTATTTGCCATGAAGTGATGGAACCAGATGCCATGATCTTAGTTTTCTTGAGCTTTAGGCCAACTTTTTCACTCTCCTCTTTCACTTTCATCAAGAGGTTTTTTAGTTCCTCTTCACTTTCTGCCAGAAGGGTGGTGTCATCTGTATATGTGAGGTTATTGATATTTCTCCCGGCAATCTTGATTCCAGCTCTTGCTTCTTTCAGCCCAGCGTTTCTCATGATGTACTCTGCATATAAGTTAAATAAGCAGGGTGACAATATACAGCCTTAACATACTCCTTTTCCTATTTGGAACCAGTCTGTTGTTCCATGTCCAGTTCTAACTGTTGCTTCCTGACCTGTATACAGGTTTCTCAGGAGGCAGGTCAGGTGGTCTGGTATTTCCATCTCTTTCAGAATTTTCCACAGTTTATTGTGATCCACACAGTCAAAGGCTTTGACATAGTCAATAAAGCAGAAATAGATATTTTTCTGGAACTCTCTTGCTTTTTTGACAATCTAGTGGATGTTGGCAATTTGATCTCTGATTCCTCTGCCTTTTCTAAAACCAGCTTGAACATCTGGAAGTTCACGGTTCACATATTGCTGAAGCCTGGCTTGGAGACTTTTGAGCATTACTTTACTAGTGTGTGAGATGAGTGCAATTGTGCAGTAGTTTGAGCACTCTTTGGCATTGCCTTTCTATGGGATTGGAATGAAAACTGACCTTTTTCAGTCCTGTGGCCACTTGGTGAGTTTTCCAAATTTGCTGGCATATTGAGTGCAGGACTTTCACAGCATCATCTTGTAGGATTTGAAATAGCTCAACTGGAATTCCATCACCTCCACTAGCTTTGTTCATAGTGATGCTTCCCAAGGCTCACTTGACTTCACATTCCAGGATGTCTGGCTGTGGTTGAGTGATCACACCATTGTGATTATTGTGAAGATCTTTTTTGTACAGTTCTGTGTATTCTTGCCACCTCTTCTTAATATCTTCTGCTTCTGTTAGGTCCATACCATTTCTGTCCTTTATTGATCCCATCTTTGCATGAAATGTTCCCTTGGTATCTCTAATTTTCTTGAAGAGATTTCTACTCTTTCCCATTCTATTGTTTTCCTCTATTTCTTTGCACTGATTGCTGAGGAAGGCTTTCTTATCTCTCCTTGCTATTCTTTGAAACTCTGCATTCAAATGGGTATATCTTTCCTTTTCTCCTTTGCTTTTCACTTCTTTTCTTTTTACAGCTATTTGTAAGGCCTCCTCAGATAGCCATTTTGCTTTTTTGCGTTTCTTTTTCTTGGGGATGGTCTTGATCCCTGTCTCCTGGTCAATGTCATGAACCTCCGTCCATAGTTCATCAGGCACTCTGTCTGTCAGATCTAGTCCCTTTAATCTATTTCTCACTTCCACTGTATAATCATAAGGGATTTGATTTAGGTCATACCTGAATGATCTGGTGGTTTTCCCTACCTTCTTCAATATAAGTCTGAATTTGGCAATAAGGAGTTCATGATCTGAGCCACAGTCAGCTCCCAGTCTTGTTTTTGCTGACTGTATAGAGCTTCTCCATCTTTGGCTGCAAAGAACATAATCAATCTGATTTCAGTGTTGACCATCTGTGATGTCCATGTGTAGAGTCTTGTGTTGTTGGAAGAGGGTGTTTGCTATGACCAAACACCCTCTACGTTTGCTATTTGCTATTCCTCTATGATATTAAGTGAAAAACAGTTAAATATTAGGTTAACTGTGTGCTAGGATTATAGCCATATAAAAACATGTCTTTGTGTAGATAGGCCCTGAAAGGGAACAGGAGAAAATAAACACATTTGTATTAGGGAGCCAGGAGAGTGGGATTTAAGAAAATGTTTACTTCTTTTTCTTTTTTTCCTTTATTGATATCATACTGTTTGTGCAATACCAAGTTGTTAGGCGGGAAAAAAAAAAAAAAAGAATTCACACTCACAGCCCCTCACTTCCTTACCTCACTCCTCATGCTTCAGCCACACTAAGCCTCCCATTCGTCTTGGACATGTCTGATCTTTACTGTGGCTCTGTCCTTTGTATATGCTGTGCTCCATCACTGAAATGCCCTTGGCTCCAACACATTCTCTGCCAAATTCTTCCTTGTCCTTTTTGTTATTGTTTCTGTTCAGTCACTAAGTTGTGACCCCATGGACTGCAACATGCCAGGGTACCCTGTCTTCCACTGTTTCCTGGAGTTTGCTCAAATTCATGTCCATTGAGTTGGTGATGCTATTTGATTATCTCATCCTCTGCCACCCCCCTCTCCTTTTGCCTTCAATCTTTCCCAGCATCAGGGTCTTTTCTAGTGAGTCGGCTTTTCGCATCAGGTGGCAAAAGTATCAGAGCTTTAGTTTCAATTCAGTCCTTCCAGTGAATATTCAGGGTTGATTTCCTTTAGGGTTGACTTTAGGTTTGATCTCCTTGCAGTCTAAAGGAGTCAAGAGTCTTCTCCAGCATCACAATTTGAAAGCATCAATTCTTCAGCACTCAGCCTTCTTTATGGTCCAGCTCTCATATCTGTACATGACTACTGGAAAAACCATAACTTTGGCTATATGGATCTTTGTTGGCAAAGTGATGTCTCTGCTTTTTAATATATTGTCTAGGTTTTTCATAGCTTTCCTTCCAAGGAGCAAGCATCTTTTAATTTCATGGCTGCAGTCACTGTCAGTAGTGATTTTGGAGAAATAAGAAAATAAAGAAAATAAAGAAAATAAAGAAAATAAAATTTGTCACTGCTTCCACTTTTCCCCCTTCTATTTGGCATAAAGTGATGGGGCCAGATGCGATGATCTTAGTGTTTTAAGCCAACATTGCTCTTTTTAGTCCAGCTCTAATGTCCCCTTCCATGAAGCCATGCTCATGGAGTCTCCCTGGAAGAATGGGTCATCCCTTCCTCCATCCTCCACTACTCCCAGCTTTGACTTCTGTTTTAGCCAGCAAGGGGCCTGACACATAATGAGTTATTGCTGGAGACCACATTGTTCCCTTCTGGTGACCATGGCTTTGTAAGGAGGTAGCACCTTCTGTCAAGAAGTGGAGTCTATTTCTCCCCTCCTAACTGGCCCACCCCTGCCTCAAGACTCAAGTCATTCCCTTCCCAGTGATTCTTTTCATGTACAAGTCTAATTATATCCCTGCTTGAAATTCCTCAGTAGTTTCCCACTGCTTTGGAAAGCAGTCCGTATGTCTTGATGTCACAGTGTGGCCCTGATGGAGCTGGCCCTGCTTGTGTTCTCAGCCCCACCTCTCCTAACAGGTCACCCTGAGGAAGTTGCCTCTGCTGGAACATAACCTCCTCTCCATCCTTCCAGTTATTTTCTGCCTAACTCTCAGATTTCAGACAGACTGCATCCATCTCACCCCACCCCTGAGACCGAGTCAGTGTGTGCCCTTCCTGTGTGTGCCCAGAGCATCCTGACAATCTAACCTCGGTCACAGCTGTCCCCATTACTAGGTTGTGGCTATATTCCCAGTGTTGTACAGTAAGTCCTTGTAGCTTATTTTTAGTTGTACATCTTAATCCCTTACCCCTATTTTGCCACTCCCCCTTTCCTCCCCCCACTGGTAACCACTTAGTTTTTCATATCTGTAAATCTGGTTTTTTGTTATATTCACTAGTTTATTTTCTAAATTCCACAAGTAAGTAATGTTACAAAGTACTTGTCTTTCTCTGACTTATTTCACTCAGCATAATACCGAAGTATATCCATGTTGCTGCAAATGGCAAAATTTCATCTTTTCTTTTCTTTTTTTGTGCATATCTGTTACAGATTTTTGGTTTATAGTTACTGGGAGGTTTGTATATAGTAACCTCTCTATATATGTGATTAAGTTGCTGATCGCTTAATTTCAAATACAGTTTAACAACCCTGCTTTTGTACTCTTATCCTATCACAATGACTGTTTTTGACATCATATTTTATATCTAAATGTTTTGTGTAACTCTTATTTTTGTAACTTATTTGTGTAACTCTTTATTGTGGATAAAGATGATTCTATCACTTCTTTCTTTTAGCTTTCCTACCAGCTTTGTGTGTGGATTTTTATTGTATATCTGCCTTTACTGGTGAGCTTTTTCGTTCTGTTATTTTCATGTTTCCATTTGTGGCCTTTTCTTTTTCACTTAGAGTTCCTTTAACATGTCTTGTAAAGCTGGTTTGCTGGCGCTGAACTCTTGCTTTTGATCTCTGCATAAAATCTGAATGAGAGCCTTACTGGGAACCGTATTCTTGGTTGCAGGATTTCCCCTTTCATTAGTTTTCATGTATTATTATCACTGCCTTCTGGTCTGCAGAGTTTCTGTTGAAAAGTCAGCTGAAAGACTTTTGGGAGTTCCTGCATGTGCTGTTTGTTTCTTTTTCCTTTCCGCTTTCTGGTTTGTTTCTTTGGGGCTGTGCTGGGTCTTTGTTGTGGCATGCAGGCTTTCCTCTCATTGCAGCGCGTGGGCTGTCTGGTTGTGGCACGCAGGCCTAGTTGCCCTGTGGCATGTGGGACCTTAGTTCCCCGACCAGGGATTGAACCCATGTTCCTTGCATTGGAAGGCAGATTCTTAACCACTGGACCACCAGGGAAGTGTTCCCCCTGCCCCCTTTCTGCTTTTAATAGTCTCTCTTTATCTTTAATTTTTGCTGTTTTAATTACAGTGTGTCTTGGTATGTTCCTGTTTGGTTTAATCCTGTATGGGACTCTGTGCTTCCTGGACTCGAATGACTGTTTCCTCTCCCAGATTAGAGAAGTTTTCAGCTACTGTCTCTTCAAATGTGTTCTCTGCCCCTTTCTGTCTTCTCCTTCTGGGACAACTATAGTATCAGTGTTAGTATGCTTGATGTTGTCCTAAAGGTTTCTTAAAGCATCCTTACGTCTTTTCGTTCTGTTTTCTTTTTCTGTTCAGCATCAGTGATCTCTACTACCCTGTCTTCCAGCTCACTGCTCTGTTCCTCTGTATCGTTTAGTCTGCTTTTGATTTCCCCTAGTGTATGTTTCCGGAGAAGGCAATGGCACCCCACTCCAGCCTGGAAAATCCCATGGGCGGAGCAGCCTGGTAGGCTGCAGTCCATGGGGTCGCTAGAGTCGGACACGACTGAGCAACTTCACTGTCACTTTTCACTTTTATGCATTGGAGAAGGAAATGACAACCCACTCCAGTGTTCTTGTCTGGAGAATCCCAGGGACGGGGGAGCCTAGTGGGCTGCCGTCTATGGGGTCGCAGAGTCAGACACGACTGAAGCGACCTAGCAGCAGCAGCAGCAGTGTGTGTTTCATCTCAGTTATTGTATCTTTCAGCTCTGGTTGTTCTTTATATCTAACTCTGTTAAAAACTTCTAACTTTCACTCCATATGTCCATTCTTCTCCCTAGTTCTTTGATCATATTTATTATCACTATCCTGAACTCCTTCTTGGGTAGATTGCCTATCTCCACTTCACTTAGTTGTGTCTCCTTAGCTTTTATCTTGATCCTTCCTCTTGAACTTATTCCTCTGTCACCTCACTTTGCTTAAATTGCTGTTTGTATGTTCATGTATCTGGTAGGTTAGTTGTTTCCACACCTTGGAGAAGTGGCGTTCTATAGGAAATGTCCTGTGTCCCAGCAGCCCACTCCCCTCTTGTCACTCAAGCTATACGTTCTAGGGTTTCCCCCATGAGGGCTGTGTGGGTCCTTCCATTTGGCAGGCTATGCGGACAGTCTGGCAGGCTTGGGCAGCCCCCAGTCCAGTATGTTGCCAGGCCCTGCCTTATGTGGAGGCTGCAGGCTCTTTGTTGGCAGGGCCATGTCACAAGGCAGCTGATTACAGAACCCCAGGTGGCCCTGGGGCTAGTGCTGGCTCACTGGTGGAGCCATGGGCCAGAAAACTCCACGACTGTAGCCTGCCCACTGGTGGGTGAAGCCAGGTCCTGAGGTTAGTGTCAGACTACTGGCAGGCAGAGCTGGGTCTTGGAGTCTGGTTGCAGGGCACCAGGATCCCAGAGCTGATGTCAGATCACTGGTTTGTGGGTGGGGGGGCCGGGGGCGGGGTAGGGGGGGTGGATTCTTGACACAGTTGGATGGAGTCTGAGATGTCCCAAAGTTTTGCTGACCTGCTAGTGGGCAGGGCCAAGCTGGTCCCAGGGTGATCTCCTGTGGTCCAGCTGGGTCAGGAGGCTGTGGGATTATGATCGTCTTGCCTCTGGTGTCTGCCTTCTTGTGGGTGAGGCTGGCCTAAAGGTTAGAGCAGGCTTCATGGTGGGCAGGGCTGGGTTCCAGGGGATTCTGGGACTGGTGCCTCCCACTGGTGGGTGGAACTGGGCGCTGGGCCCTGTAGTGGGTAGGGTAGTGTCCAGAGGCAGCTGTGGGCTCATGAGGTCTTTAGACAGCTGTGTGCTGACTGCCGGGGCTGCATCCCCTCCTAGTTAGTTCCTTGGCCTGTGTCCCAGTAGTAGTGCCTAGAGGCTGTTGTATGGGGCCAGATCTTGGTGATAATGAGCTAGAGGAAGGAATTCACAATTTGGGTGCCCAGCAACACCAGCATCCACATGGTAGAAGCAGCTCCCAAGAATGGCTGCCACTAATCTCTATGTTTCCAGGGATGCTACAGTTGCCCCCACTCCCGTCCCCAGGAGACTCCAAGACTAGCTGGTAGGTTTGCCCAGTCTCCTTTCAAGTTAGTGCTTTTGCCCTGGGTCCCAGACAGTGTGAAACTGTGTGCCCTTTAAGAGATACGGAGAAGGAACTGGCAACCCACTCCAGTATTCCTGCCTGGAGAATCCCATGGACAGAGAAGCCCAGTGGGCTACAGTCCATGGGGGTTGCAAAGAGTCAGACATGACTGAGCAACTGTCACTTCACTTTTAAGGGTTGTCTCTCTTTCCCCCAATCTTGTGGGACTCCTGAAACCAAGCCCCTCTGGCCTTCAAAGTCAAATGCTCTGCAGACACATCTCCCCAGTGCAGGAACTCCTGTGAGAAGAACCTCTGCAGTGTAATTCTCTAGCCTGTGGGAGCCTGCCCCTCCTACCTATCTTGTTATGGTTCCTTCTTTGTATCTTTAGTTGCAGATGTTTCCCAGGAGTTTCCCATCTTTTTCAGTGATGGTTGTTCTACCGATAGTTGTGATTTTGGTGTGTTTGCAAGAGGTCAGCTCAGTTCTTTCTACTCTATCTTGGCCAATCTGTCAGTCTCGAGCATTTTGAGATTCAGTTCCCAGTTACTTTTAGGGGTGGGATATACTTGGGTTGCCGTGGATGGGTGTGTTTTTGTATTGAATCGTGTTCTGCATGTTGCCCATGTACTGAAATGCATTTGACTTCTGTATACTGATCCTACATCCAGCGCCTGTTTATGTTTTTGGATTTGCTAAGTGGAAAATCATAGTCTGTGAAAAGTGAGTTGTTTCATCCTTTTTGGTGTTTTCACCGTACTTTCTTTTCAGTCTTACTGTGCTGGGGGGTGGGGACAGTGATGAAGAGTGATCCAGGATATCCTCATCTCACCCCGATCTTGAATGGAATACGTCAAACATTTCATTTACTCTGAGTTTCCTATAGATATCATTTGTGAGGTGAGGGTAGTTTCTTTCTGTTCCTAGTTTGCTAAGGGTGTCTATGGTTTGTTGTTGAATTTTACCAAATACTTTTTTGCATCTGTTGACATAATCTACTTCAGCTTTCCATCTGTTACTGATTATTTGTGTTCCTCTACCTCCTAAAAGATGAGAAAATAATGTACAATATAGAGAGACCCTTGAGATCCTTTTAGTGCTTGCCTTTGTAACACGTACTGGCTGGTACAGGGAATAACCCTGAAAGGCTATTATTTACCCAGCCTGATGCTCCTCGCTTGCTTTCAGGCCAGGCAGTAGACTGTTCCCAGTGGGTGGGGGCTGGCAGAAATGCTGGCTGAGGGAGGCCAAAGGAGCCCTGCCCTATCGGGGCAGAAAGCACAGGCCCAGGAACTGAGAACATGAGGGGTCTAGAGGACACGTGACACAGTTGCCAGACTGGGACAGGTAGGCATCTCTTCTCCACCTTTAGACATGGCCAGTTTCCCTGCCGCGTGGGGATCCCCTTCCTAGAGCCCCACAACTAGCCTTGAGTGGGCAGACCCTCTCCTAGAGGGCCGTTTAGAAAAATGAAGATAGTAATTTTTTACTTCCAAATTCTAGGCTCCAGCGGAACACTGACGAAGAATAAGTCCTCTCATAACAGGTCTGCCAAACGGCAGTCTCCGGTATGAAGATATGAGCTTGCCCTAATGACCTAACCATGCACTGAACCACTCTATCCACCATGTAGAGGATCTTCAGGCCCAGGGAAGCAGGCCCATGAGACAAGAGGACATGACTGTTGTCTTCACATCTCCACATGGCTGTTCAGGGGTAGAACAACACAGAAGTGTGACCACAAAGGGCATAGACCAGGACCATGAGGAGCTGCAGGAAGCAAAGAGGCTGACTCAGTACAGGGAAGAACCTTTACAGGGATTCCCCTGGTGGGAGGGGACTGCCCCATCACAGCAAGTGGGCAAAGACCCAGTGGCCAGCTGGCAGGGACTAGAGACGATTCATGCTGGGACAGTACTGACCTCCGAAGTCCCTCTGAACCCTGGAACATGCAGCGACACCAGCTAACAGAAATGCCTGGGTTTACCTGAGGGTCAGGCTGGTCAGTGTGATGCTTTGGGTCAGGATTGCTGGGTTCGGCATCATTCCACAGGCTCAGCTGCCCTCGGTACCAATGACTTCACACCTTTGGTCCCCTGGCTCAGCCTGTGCACTCCCCAAGCGGTTGAGAGCCCTTGGGAAGTCTATGCTCCTGTTTTTCTAGCTGGATCAAGCTATGATTCTGTACTGCGGGAAGGTGCCAAGAGGCCATCAGAGCCCTCCAACATGGAGAGGGGTGGAAGGAGTGGAGGAGCCATTCACCCAGCAGTGTAGTACAAATGGGACTTTATTGGCGGGGCTCGGGAAGCTGCGGCAGAACCGAGCATGCGGGCTGTGAGGGCCTGGACAACTGCCAGGAGACAAGGGACGAGGGGACCAGCCTCTGCTTGGGGCACGTTGTCCCTTTTCAGTTCTTAGAGCCAAGTGTACAGGAAGAGGGTTCAGCACTTCACAAACTGGTGGGTGACCTCGTAGATTCCCACAGACTCCTGAGCCTTTTCGTCATAGTCAGTCCAGTCCTGTGGGGGAAAAGGGCAGTGTTAGCCTCAAGAGGCAGCCTGGGACAGCTTGGGGAGAAGAGAACTGGGACTTAAAGGCACAGCTCGGGCTCTGACTCAGACTTCAGGAACAAGTCTGACCCAGGACACAGAAAGACTGCTCAGGTCTAAATTACTGCTCCTCTAGCTTTGTGATTTTTTTTTTAAGTCCCTAGCTTTCCTGAGTCTCGGTTCTGTCCTGTTTTAAAAAAGGGAACAATAGATTTTATGTTGAACGTTGAAAGAAATGAGTGAACACATGTAAAAGTACTTGGCATGGTGACAGGCACATATGAGAGCTCACTAAATCCAGTTACTGTTATTTGGTGCTATGCAGATTGAATTTTTTGTCCTTCCTTCTTCTGAGGCCTGACCACAAGCCTTCCTCATCTGCAAGGCAGTAACCTGTCCAGTGGTCCAGCTGACTCTTGGTATTCACAGTGGTTAATGTTCTATAAAGTCCCCACAAGCACTGAATCAGTGAATATTGAACCACTGCTCCCAGGGGAAATACAGGTTAGGTTCCTGGGAGCATCTGATCACAATATTTTCTTCAACCAATCAATACATAACCTTGTTTCATGTATGTTTATGTTTAAAAACACCTTATCTAAATAATATATATGTGTCTGTGTACATGTATGTATACAGTTGATTCATTAAGACTGGACTCATGGCCAACAGCACTGTATCTCACGCCTAAACAAAGCTTATCTAAGATGTATTTTCTCCAAAAGGCACATCCCAGCCTTCCTGCATGTGATCACTAGGTAGTGCTTTAGCACCACACATTGGGTTATTGTAAAAACCAGAATCACCAACAAAAAGCACAGAAGTATGGAGCCAGCATCTCGCTGAAGAGCCTTGTTCACCAAAAGGATAATTCCCACCAGGTGCCTTATAGCTCCCCACAAGGCCGCCAAGTCCCGTACCTTCTCCTGTAGATTAATGTCACTGAAGACTGTCCCCGATTCCACACCCTCAGCAGCAAACCCGGCCTGCAGATGACAGGAAGGCAGTAGTGTGGCAAGTGGGCCTGGCTGGGGAACTCGCCCATCTCACAACCCTCTGGCACAGGACACACAGTGTGGGATACTGTTTTGGAATAACTACTGAGATCCCAGGGCCTGGCAGCTGCCCTGGGACTAAGAGTTGCCGGGAGCCGGCATATTGCATACTGAGTGCGTATTGCATATTGTGTGCAGCACTTTCCACAGCATCATCTTTCAGGATCTGGAATAGCTCAACTGGAATTCTATCACTGCCGGGAGCCAGCGTGAGGAGCTCCACCCATGACAAAGGTCATGAGGAAGGAGGCTCGGCATACGCAAAGGCGGGATCGAGCCTCAGGAGTCCCCCTGGAAATTCTCGAGCATCTCTGCCTACTTTCTGCTTTGCGCTTTCACCTACACCTCTGACTTTACGGGGGGCTGTCCCCCACTACCTCTCTCTGAAAAAAGAGTTAGCTTACAGCTCCAGTTAATAATTCCTGGGTGTGACAGTGTTTCAACCTACAAACTCCTTTGGAAGTCCTCTAGCCTGCCTGAATAGGTTTTTCCGGCCACATGTGATTGCTCAGAGCCTCCCAACTGTGAGAGGCATGAGATGTTCTAAACTGTCTAAATACAGATTCCTTTGAGCAGTTAAAAGATTGATTAGAAATTGTATTGGTGAAGGGATTTTCACTTGTTGGGCCAATGTTTGCTGCTATGTCTCCATATCCCTTACCTGCTGTGTCCCTGGCAGTGTATTGATTAATATAATTGGTGTAAATAGTAGCTTTAATGTTTGTAACCTGGGACCCTTGAGTTAATTCTTTTTCTTGTTATAGCCCACCACACCTTTGCTCTGTAGGAATGCAACTTTATCTAATGCTTTTGGAGGGTGGCGCTTGACTTATCACCTTTAGAGAAAAATAAGTTTTCTGAAGAAAGGGTCTTAAAATGTTAACAGGCCTCTGGGCCAGAAGATGATGCAAATCACCTAAGCTTTTGCATATGATAAGTTTGCAGGAAGAAAGCCTGGCTTGCTGCATGACTCTACCCCTTCCCCCATTATCCTCTATGCATAACTTAAGGTATAAAAACTACTTTGGAAAATAAAGTGCGGGCCTTGTTCACCGAAACTTGGTCTCCCCATGTCAGTTCTTTCTCTCACCTTCTGGCTGAATTATTCAGCCTCCTTTCTCCACTAAATTTCCTCACTGAGCTGTCCTTATTTCAGCCTTTCTTCACTGAATTTTCCTACTGAGCTATCCTTATTCTATTACTCTTTATATCCTTAATTAACGTTTAATTAAGCAGTTTCCTGATCCTCGCTGACGCCGTCCCAGCTTCGAATTCCCTGGATCCACCGGGGCTGGACCCCGGCAAAGAGTGGTTTCTCCAAATTAGAGCCCTGGCCTAGAAGGCAGGAGGTGTATGGTAAATCCTTCACCTGGTTTTCACCCCTGGTGAAAACCCCTGGTTTTCTGAAAGACCCCAGGCATGTCACTTCCCTCTCTGGACCTCAGTTTTCTTACTTATGAAATGGGGATAACAATATAATCTCTTTTGCCTACCTCAAAGGGTTGTGAGGTGAAAATGCTACAAAAATCTAGTGTCATGAGCACTGGCTCTGGAGTTGGATAGATGTGGGTTCAAATTACTGCTCCGGTGTTTACTAACTGCTTCCCCTGAGCAAGTCACAAAATCTGTGAAGTTCTTTCCTCATCTGAAAAACTGGATGAATAAACCTCACAAGGTTAACTGTAAGGATTAAGTGAGGTAACATTAAAAGTAACAAGTTTGGTGTCCGACATATATTAGCTGTTTAGGAGATAACAATGATTACCCTTAGGAAGGAGAATTCCTACTCCATGGTCTCTGCAGGAAGCACAGTTCTGCTGTCACTTCCTGCAGTATCCACCTTCCCCAAATATACAGGTTCCCTGGGAAGACAGGTACCTGGGGCTGGAAATCCACTGGTTCAAGTCCTCGACACTCAAACTCTACTATCGTCTTGAACTTCTCGTTGTCTTCAGCCTATAAAGGAAGTATGAGGAATCAGGCCCAGCGGGGCCCAGGATGATCCCACGGCCCCTGTGAGCCCAGAATGGGCCTCAGGAACTACTCATCTCTCTCTGGAAGAAGGCCACCTTGGCACTGGCTCACCATGAGATCTTTCTGAATGTGGACTCTCGGGTTGGGGCGCCTGGATGTGAGCTCACACACAGTTCTGCTTCTCTTCCTTTCTGGGCCTAAGATTGTCAGATGGAGCTGAGGAACCCACTACAGCTTTATCGTGTGACTCTGAACTAGGTGTAAAGTGCCCAGCATAAGACCTGACACTATGGTCAATAAATAGTAGATAAAATTATCAAAGTAAAAACTATGAGAAAAATATTGAGGTATAAGGTTTCCAGACCATCCAGAAGGCCTTGGTACACTTAGCTATGGCCTTTTGGTAACCATCTGCCGTGCTGTCAAGGCGGGGGCTGACTTAAGACCTTTGAAGTGGGATATGCATGTGGAGGATACTCACGGAGTGGAGTGGTATAACCAAAATTTGTGCCTACCCGACCCTTGGGTCCATATGTCCCAGGGACTACACCTACACATTCATTCTCATGCATTCACTGTAGAAACACTTCCTGCATGCCCACCAAGTGCCTGTCCTTGGTGTAGTTTTGTTTCCTGGTCTGTCTCTTTCACTAGATTATGATTTACTTGAGGGCAAGTCCTTATGTGATTTTTTTTAACTTCAGGACAAAGCTGAGAGTTTGGCATAAAGCAGGCATTTTTCAAAAACGCCAAATAAGGAATGGATGAAGACAAGTAATTGCCCTTCTTTAAATACACAGACCCAAAGCATACATTCCCTCCCTCACTTGGACTAATACACTACACAGTAACATAAATAAATGTCTAATAAAATCAGATAGCAAGGATGGATACACCATTCAAAGGACTATCCCACCCATGGATGCAGAGAAGGCTCAGTAGTCCTCTAAGATATAGACAAGGCAAGTGTTCCCAGTGTTGGAAACTGAGTGGCCAGGTTGGGTCAGAGGTCGTGTAAGCTCCCACAGCCCAGCACTTTTAAGAAAGCACTACAATAGTCTGGTTATGAGTCTTTTTCCTACCAAGCATTCAGGCAGTGTAAGGTGAATAAATGATTGACACAATGAACAAACGAACAAGTCAGCACGTGCATTCACTCCCATAGCTCATCACTCTGGTGCAGATATAACTCTAGAACACAGGCCTCCTAGTTCCCAGCTTCGACCTAATCCCACCATGCCTGCCACTGCAGCGGGAACTTACGTTGTAAGATTTGATGGTGCTGCTCAAAATCTCTGAAATGTAAAAGAGAAGACAAAGTTGATTTGAGTCCACAGCCTGGCCCTACCACATACCCAGATGGTGCTCTGTGCAAGAGACTACTGTAGAGGCTTGGGTACCTCAGGCCTGGGTCCACCCACAGGTAACATGAGCATGCTCTCAGGCTGGTACCAGAAAGCTGTGGGCCAGCCTGGCAGAGGCAGTATCCATGGCCTACCTACCAATGGAGTTTTCCCTCGAACACAGCTTGCACTTCTGGACCATGGAGGCACTGCCACGGCCTCCCTTCAGTGCCACACTGTCCTGGCAAGCAGGAAACAGAACCTCTAGTCACGTATCAGTCAGGTGTAAGGGTCCTCAGGAACCCAGTCCTACCACTTATTATCCAGTTAAAGAGATGAATACCCAGACAGGGTGAGGAACTTGCCAGGACAAGAATCCTGGGGAGGCTTCTTGAGACTGAGAAAAGGACTATCCCTTGATTTTGAACTCTTGCCTCACATCCCAGAGCCTATTGTTTCCAGTGTTGATCACACCAATGCCTGCCCTCCCAAACCACAGAAAGTGGGGTCCAAAGGCCAGAGAGCTTAGGGTCACAGATTCCTGCCCAGAGACCTGTGTGTTTTTGTGTGTGGATATAGTGGTGGGGGGAGCAGTTACCATCAGCCGAATGTACTGCCACTTCTCTGAAATCTCACCACAGTTGCCACATTTCATCTTGAGGGGAGGGAAAAAGAGTATTAGTAAAGTAGTTAGCTCAGCTGGGCAGATGCTGAGGGAAGGGCAAGAACGGGGTGAGGTGGGCAGGCTCATAATCTTATCAGCCATCTAAGGACACAACCAGACTAATCTCTGGGCAAAGTGTTTCTCATGTTGACTGGCCCATCCTCCTCTAAGAAGTGCTCAGTCTGGCTATGGATTCAAGGCTCATGTGGTACAGAAATGGCTTCAAAGTCCCCGCAACACCCATTGAGTTAGGAGCTTCCTCTGTGTTCTCACAGGCCCTGGAGGTTCCTGGTAGAAATACTTATCACTCTGTTGCTACTCTATTTCTTTGTCTCCTCTAAATTCTGCTTTTTGATGCTCAGTTGCTCAGTCCTGTTGGTCAGTCGTGTCTGACTCTTTGCAACCCCATGGACTGTAGCCTATCAGGCTCCTCCGTCCATGGGATTTTCCAGGCAAGAGTGCTGGAGTGGATTGCCATTTCCTTCTCCAGGGAATCTTCCTGACCCAGGAATCGAACCTGGGTCTCCCGAATTGCAAGCAGACGCTCTACTGTCTGAGCCACCAGGGAAGCTTTTTGAAGCTAGAGACCATCAATTTCTCAAGTAAGACCTGGCACTCGGGCTTCAAAAAATTTGAAAATAAAGGTGGTCAGAAGGCTTCCTGAAAAGGGGATTTTTCCAGGTACTGAAGGATACTGGGATTTAGACAAGAAGGAAAACAGATGAGAAGCTCCTGAATGTGGGAACGTAAAGGGCCTCAACTGCTCAAATAAAGCGAGGACCTCTGTAGACCATGCCACTAGGGTACCAGATTTACAAATATGGGTTGGGGAAGTAAGGGTGGAGCCCCGCACAAAAATAAAACCTAATCAAGAAAAGAGGTGAAATTATTCTTACTAAATAATCACAAGATCCCTGCAAGTAGTCTTTCATTTAGTGTCTGTTCAATGGCACCCGACTCCAGCACTCTTGCCTGGAGAATCCCATGGATGGAGGAGCCTGGTAGGCTGCCAGTCCATGGGGTCGCTGGGAGCCAGACACGACTGAGCAACTTCACTTTCCCTTTTCACTTTCATGCACTGGAGAAGGAAATGGCAACCCACTCCAGTGTTCTTGCCTGGAGAATCCCAGGGACGGGGGAGCCTGGTGGGCTGCCGTCTATGGGGTCGCACAGAGTCGGACACGACTGAAGTGACTTAGCACATAGCATGAAACATTTAACGGAGGGAAAAATTACAAAAGGAACTTCAAGACACTGCTAATTAAGAATTAATCAATAAACTTTTAAAAAGAAAACGTAAAATTCTATCCAGAAGAAAAGTGAACATTTAATAAGCATTTTTCATCTTGCCCCAGAGAAAGCTCCTGTTCACTACTGACCTCAGGATGGGAAAGTTTTACGCGAGCCGGGCCTTGGCACCCCCAACCAGAGCCCAGAAATGCCCGCAGCCTAGACGTCTAGAGCCCCGCCCCTCCAGTCTTACCTTCAAGTACCACCGGAAGTCTTCGCCCACTGGCCGGAGGTTGGTGACATTCTCCAGCGTGGCTTTGAGCTGCAGCGCAATTTTCTGAGAGAAGGGGCGCCATGGCGACTGCGTCAACAGCGCCTGCGCAGCCCCTGCCCCGCCCCTCTCCTCCCTTCCCAGCTCGAGCTTTGCCTCCCGGCCCCTTCTCAGCACAAGCCCACTCTCAATCCCTCGTGGCGCGATCTCCTGCCTCCTAGGTTCTCGCCACCTCCCCGCTCCTGCCCTGTTGGCGGCTCGCTTCCACTTACCCCCATAGCAGCCCAGCCCACCCAGCGCTTGCTGCGGTCACTACTTTGCGGCTCGTCGTAAACGGCGGGCGCTGCCTGCGCATCCTCGGTGCGGCTCTGGGCGGGGCCTGGAGGCGGGTGTACGCGGGCCGCTGCTTTCCCAGTGCACCTGGTCTTTTAGGCAAAGCTATCTTGAGGTAGTCTGAGACGCAATTAGCCGGTGTTTAGACCCGCGGAAGGCTTCCTCCGGCAATCGGTAATTAGATATTTACTGAACGGCAAGTTAGTTTGAGGGACATCGCACCAAACAAGACAGTTCTGCCCGACACCTCTGCCGGGTCCTCTCTTTTCTGCCTGCCTTCACCCAACCTCGCCCTGGCTCTCTGCCTGCCCGCCGAGGCATCTTAGATCACGTCAGCTCACGCTGCCCAGGGCCGGCTTCGCAGATTTGGGAGACGGTGAAAGTGAAGTCGCTCAGTCGTGTCCGACTCTTGGCGACCCCGTGGACTGCAGCCCACCAGACTCCTCCGTCCATGGGCTTTTCCAGGCGAGTACTGGAATCGGTTGCCATCGCCTTCTCCGTCCTGAGGTCTAGATTGTTTAACATTTGGAGCGACTCTTTATGATGTCTACTTTGCCACAAACTTACCTAATTGCCGCCAGGTACCCTTCAATAGCAGAGGGTGCACTGCAGACAGAACCCCAACGTCTCAGGTCCCAGATCGGCAGCTAATTTGCTGCCCTTTTTCCATTCTTTTTTTTTTTTGCCCTGTGATCTTTGGAGGAAGCAAAGTAGGATGTGTGTGTGTGTGTGTGTGTGTGTGTGTGTGTGTTTTGGACCCTGTGATTTTTTTTTTCCTCTCATTTATTTTTGGCTGTGCTGGGTCTTCATTGCTGCAGATGGGCTTTTTCTAGTTGCAGCAAACGGGCTAGTCTCTATGACTCATTAGTTGTTGGCACATGCGCTTAGTTGCTCCGAAACATGTGGAAATCTTCCCAGACCAGAGATTTAACTCATGCCCCCTGCGGTGCCAGGTGCTGGACCACCAGGGAAGTCCTGGGACCCTGTGATCTTTGAAGGAGGTGAAGTAGGAGCGTGTGTGTGTGTGTGTGTGTGTGTGTGTGTGTGTGTGTGAAGGAGGCAGAGTAGGGTGGGTGGGTGTGTGTCAAGGAGGCAGAGTAGGGTGTGTGTGTGTGTGTGTGGAGGCAGAGTAGGGTGCGTGTGTCTCTCTGAGTAGGGTGGGTGTGTGTGTGTGTGTGAAGGAGGCAGAGTAGGGTGCGTGTGTCTCTGTGATCTTTGAAGGAGTCAAAGTAGGGCGTGTGGGTGTGTGTTGGGGAAACACTTGCCCAGGAGTATCTGGGACCCGTCCCAAGTTGGCCAATCTTGAGCGATGTTGAGCTTCGCTTTATCACCTCCCCTCAGTCAAATGAAATTTAGCAAGATCATGCCCATTATCCGTTCAGGCAGCAGTTTGCCTAAGGAAGCCATGCAACCTAGCAGCAAGAAAAATTTCCTGCAGATCTACCTGCTGAACAAATCCCCACACTATCTATACCAACTAGGTCGCTTCTTAAATGGCTGCTAGAATTCTGACTTTAAATGAATTATTGGAAAGTTTTTCTGAAACTAGCCACTTTATCCCTCATAATGTATTAAACCAAGTATACTTCCCCATAGTGAAATAGTTTCAGATGTATCTATAAAGGTGATTTTAAAAACTCCAACCTCCGGCTTCCCTGGTGGCTCAGTGGTAAAGAATCCACCTGCCAATGCAGGAGACATGGGTTTGAACCCTGGTCTGGGGATCCAACATGCTGCAGAGCAACTAAGCCCACGCACCACAACTATTGAGCCTGTGCTCTACAGCCCAGAAATCACAACTACTGAGCCCATGTGCCACAACTACTAAACCTGTGCCCTAGAGTTCGTTCTCCACAACAAGAAAAACCACCACAATGAAAAGCCCCAGCAATACAAGAGTAGCCCCTGCTCTCCACAACTAGAGAAAAGCCCGAGCAACAAAGACTACCACAGCCAAAAATAAAAATAAGTAAAAAAAAACACAAAAAAACCCTCCAACCTCAATTATACCTCAGTAAAGCTCGATGAAAAAAAAAACATCAACCATACCATTTTACTCCCTAAAAAATTAATACTTCATTAATACCAAATATCTAGTGTTTAAATTTTCTTACTGATGGCAATTTTACATTTCCTGAATCATGATCCAAACAGGGTTTGAACATTGTATTATGTGATTACATGTCTCTCAAATCTCCATTAACATTCCCACTCCATCTCCATTTGTTTACAGCTTATTTTTTTTAAAGAAATCAGATCACTTACCCTGGAATCTCCGTATTGATTGGATTTCCACTGTTATTTTTTTAGCATGTTTCTCTAATCTTTTACTTCCTATAAACTCGTAGTTTTATGTACAGAGTTGATTAGATTTTTGGCAATACTTCACATAAGAAGCTAGTGTTAAAAAGTAATTCGAGACAAGTTCACATGTTCAGGTCTTTATAAAATAAAAAAAAATGCATTTTGTTATGTATTTATTAAAGACAATCATTTATAGTTTATAAAAAAAATATTGCCCTGATATACACAAAAATGTCTAGATAATGGTAATTAAAAGCAGCACTCCCACCCCCCTTGTGTCCACACCAATGTTCCATCTAGATTGGCTTAATCTTGAAGTGTAATCCAATAAGACTGAAGACCAAACACTTCAGGTCCTGGACAAGATAATAAAATACTCGTAAGCCTTCTGGATCCCTGTAATGCAAGAGGAAAAAAATGTTTAAAAAGCTGAAAAAACTCAGCAAAAAATACCATTTAATAACCCAGATTATTTATGTACCAGGGTATTCCTCATAAGAGGTATTTACAGAATTAAAACTTTGAAAACAACCAAATGTCCAAAAATAAGAAAAAGTCTGTATACATTAAAATGGAATATTAAGAAGTAATTTAAAATGTTAAGGTTTTTTAGGAAGGAAATGCTTATATTAAGTAGAAAAAGGTCATGATTAAACAGACTGTTGATCTCAATTCATTTTTTGTGCTTTAAAAGACTATTTTTTAAAGCACAGGAAAAAGACAGAAATACTTTAAGATTAATGGTTATCTGATAATTTTATGGGTGATTTTCACCTTTCTACATTTCTGTATTTCCTATATTTTCTACAGTAAGCATGTATTACTTTCAGAATTAGGAAAACTTCCTTTTTAAGAGGTAGTGCTAAGCAGGACCAAGAGACTCACTCAACCTTACTACAGCATAACTGGGTAAGAACAAGGAGATTGTTCATAGGAAGACAAATATGTCCAACATGTACTAAAAGTGAACTGTATCTAATCCCAAATCCTCAAAGCACAAGAGCCAAAGAGGCTGCCAAATTCTAATGATTCTGTGTGGCATAGAGATTCATGTCTCAATAATTTACCGTGACAAAAACGAATTTTTTAATTTGTATTCTAAATGATTTCAAGTTTTACTACAGTCAGGCTTTAAGATGTGCAATCTGAATAACCAACACTGAGGAAGGTACCCAGACTCACTGATTTCATAGGTTATTTCCAGCAGTTGTTTTTTGTGTTTTGGCCAGATTCTTACCCACTTTGGCTGCTCCTACGGCATTACTCTCTGGGTGTATCACTGACAAGTGCTACTGACGACAGCTGACTAAAACTCCAAAAGCAAAAGGAGCAAGCCCTTGAAGATAATTTGGGAGTCTCTCTGTTGAGGGGGACAAAGCTGGCCAGTTCTTAGATTTGTACCATAACAGTCTCAATTTGATTATGGGTTTCATATCAGCATGCTCGAAAACAGACATATCTGTATATAAGGATCATGTGTACTTACTTGGATTGATTGACATCAATAAGGGAACCAATTTTTGATGTTGTGAAAGAAATGTGTTCGTCGCCAATGACAATTTCAAGCTCCTAGAAACATTGAAATAAGTATCAATCTGAATTGGTTTTTCATCACACAGGAGAAGGGTTCATCATCTTCCAAATCACATGAACTCTAATACAGATGGCCACATTACCAAGACCAGCCTGAGCCCTAGACTGTACTGGGTACTAGAAACAAAGAGATAAATGGTACGACATAAATACTGGTTTAGTGCTTAAGCAGCTTTTACTCTTAGTTGTGTCTGTGAGGCTCCACATTTGGAAGAATTTACATTGTGTTCCATATAGGAGTTTTCATTGTTAACAATGTGGAATAACATGTATAAACCTGTTTTACAAATACCAAGCATCTTAACTTTTAAGGGCAACAATGGGACAAGGAAAGGAATTCCAGACCTTGAGTTAATCCCAGCTTTCTCACTTACTAGTTGTCTGCCCTTGGGCCTGAATTTCTAAAGAATGGAACAAGTACCACAATCTTAAAAGAAAAAAAAAATCTATTGGGTGGGGAATAGGAGGGGGAGGTCTGTGGGACAGATCAGCAAAACCAAACAAAGATTTCTGCCCTTGTGGAACTTATAACCGATTGAGTTCTACTTCTTTTGTTTTTAAAAAATATTTAATTAATTTATTTGGCTATGCTGGTCTTCATGCAGGATCTTTAATTGAGCCATGTGGGATCTAGGTCCCTGAGCAGAGACCGAACCCGGGGCCCCCTGAATTGGGAGCATGGAGTGTTAGCCACGGGACCACAGGGGAAGTCCCCTGAGTTCTACTTCTTAACATTCAGACTTGAAAGTTAATATTTTGTTGTACTTGTGTCAGATTTCTTTTTCAAGAAATATTGCAGTTTAGACCCACCTCCCACTGTATTCTTCCTGCATGCCCAGAAGTTGGAATGTATTCTTTCCACTCATGGTTTTAGATTACATTCAGTTTTTTGTTTTTGGCCACAGGGCATGGCTTGTGGGATCTTGGTAGTGAAAACGCCAAGTCCTAACCACTGATCACCAGGGAATCTCCGTATTGAGTTAAAATTGGTTTGTTACATAAGTACAATATTCTGTTTCTACTTCTGTATTATACTGTGCTAACCACCAAAAATTTAAGTTTCTGTCACTATATAGTTGATTCCCTTTACAAATTTTGCACACCCAGCCCCTTCCCTCTAATAACCACTACTCTGTTTTTTGTATCTATGTGGTTCCAGTTGGTTTGTTAATTTATTTTGGTTTTTGTTTGTTTTCAACAAAGTTTTTATATGTAGATCAAGTTCATTATTTTTAGATGCTTTAGAATATTTCATCATCATGCATAAGGAAAACCAAACAAGACAATTTCAGACAATGATAAATGCTATGAAGACAAAAACCAGATCTTATTTAAGTGATAAGAAAAGGCATTTTAGATTAGATAGGCTCTTAAGACATCACTGAAGAAGTGACATTTGAAGACCTCAATAATAAAGACAGTCTCAGATAGAATGTTCCAGGCAATATGTAGCAGATGTAAAGGTTCTAAACTAAGAAGTACCTAGGTGAATCTGAGTAACAGAAATAAGACCAATGAGATTTAAACCCAGTGAGAGATGGTGAAAATGGTAGAAGGTAAGCTGGGAGTTCAGATTTTATTTTAAATGTGGTGGGAAGCCAGAGTTTAAAATCAGTGGAATACATAAACAAATTTACATTTTAAAAGATTACTGTCACTCCAGGAAAGAAAAAATGGGCTCTACAGGACAAAAGAAGGGACAATGAAATCAATTAGAAGTTGGAAGGCAGCATTAAAGTAGAAAGAAGAATCTTTCCTATTAATTTGGTCAAATACAACAGTGGCTTTTATTTTTTAATTACCACAATGTTTTCAGAATAAATATCCAAGCAAGAAGATAGACTTAGTTGCTGGCATGACTTTCCATTACATTGCTGACATGACTATGTTTTATTTATCTTGCCATCTTTGCAACATTTTGTCCATAGTGGTTACTCAGTAAGAAATGTGGGTAGCAAATACTCTCAAGAAGCGGGAGGTGGACCAGAAGAAGAAATCCAGGGCTGGGCTCCAGGTGGTCAGCAGCTCCACCTGCTGTCCCTGTCCTCCGTGTGGGCTTCGTGCTGCCTTAGACCAAGGTGCTGGTGACCTGCTCGGTGTAGGGCCCAGAACACACATACACACTGAGTACATTCAGTGTCATATGCAGAGCAGGAAGCTTTATCTTATTTGTAAGATTTCTGCACTGTGGCTAGTTGCTAAAACACTCACCTGCCGGCCCACTCGGTCAGGAGGAGGCCACAAGGCATCATCCTCTTTGGTAATTTCACTGTCATCAATTATTCTCTTCAGTTCCTCCATCACACTTTTATGTACATAAGCCTGAAAGCAAGTTAAAAAACAGAATTCAAATTGTATCTCTAAGCAGCATTCTGACTCAGATAGTGATGAAAGATTAAAAAAAAAAAACTAATGAAGATTTATTTCTGGCACCTCTGTAAATGTGAAGCCATTCCAGCTTGACTTGGGCATGTAAGAGGATGGCAGGGTCAGAAGTGTCCAGTGACTACACCTCAATCCCACATCTAGTTGTTTCTGTTTCTTGGTACATCCTGTTCATCTGGACCTATTCCTTGCCTACCTGCACACCTGAGCCCCAAAGAAAGATCTGTGAGTAACTCGGGCTATTTTAAACTAAATGACATGCTTCTGAAGAGCAGACACATGTCTTTTACATTTTACATATTACTACACATTAAAAAAAAAGTGAGGATGCTGACATGTATGGCTAAGCATAATACTGATTGCTAATATTACAGTATGAAAATATACTATTAAGACATTTCCAAATGTGACAAAGCACTTAAAAGGAAAGAATGGCTTTAATGAAGTTCAATGGTGTGGTAGAAATCACACCAAACACGGACTTCACAAAGGCAGGCAGAGGTCTAAATTCCTGCTCAGTTTCTTAACTCGAAGGGTAACTTTGAACAAGCCCCATAATTAATATATAGGTCTTCAATGTCTTATCTGTAAAGGATATATAACACACCCATCATAGAGGCTTACAATAGGGGTTAAAATAGGACTACAGATGTAGTACCTAGTGTCCTGACTAGAATCTAACATGCATTCAATGATGTTAAGTGCTTTCCCACACTCCTTTTTGCCTACTCAAATGCAAATTAAAAGAGCTCTCTTGAGTGCTAGGTACCAGGGAATGCAGATGATACCACCCTAATGGCAGAAAGTGAAGAGGAACTAAAGAGCCTCTTAATGAAGGTGAAAGAGAGTGAAAAAGCTGGTTTAAAACTCAACATTCAAAAAACTAAGATCATGGCATCTGGTCCCCTCACTTCATGGCAAACAGATCGGGATAAAATGGAAACAGTGACAGACTTTATTTTTTTGGACTCCAAAATCACTACAGACAGTGACTGCAGCCATGAAGTTAAAAGACACTTGCTCCCTGGAAGAAAAGCTATGACAAATCTAGTTCAGTTCAGTTGCTCAGTCGTGTCTGACTTTTTGCGACCCCATGGACTGCAGCACGCCAGGCCTCCCTGTCCATCACCAACTCCCGGAGTCTACCCAAACTCATGTCCATTGAGTCGGTGATGCTATCTGTCGTCCCCTTCTCCTCCCGCCTAGACAGCATATTAAAAAGCAGAGACATCACTTTGCTGACAAAGGTCCATATAAACAAAGCTATTTTTTTTTTCAGTAGTTATATACGGATGAGAGAGCTGAACTATAATGAAGGCTGAGCGCCAAAGAATTGATGCTTTTGAACTGGGTGCTGGAGACTTGAGTCCCTTGGATAGCAAGAAGATCAAACCAGTCAATCATAAAGGAAATCAGTCCTGAATATTCATTGGCAGGACTGATCCTGAAGCTGAAGTTCCAATACTTTGGCCACCTGATGCAAAGAGCCAACTCACTGGTAAAGATTCTGATGCTGGGAAAGATTGAGGGCAGGAGAAGTGGGCAACAGAGGATAAGATAGTCAGAGGGCATCACCAACTAAATGCACATGACTTTGAGCAAATGCTGGGAGATACTCTGGGAGTTGAGAAACTCTGGGACAGGGAAGCCTGGTGTACTGCAGTCCATGGGGTTGCACAGTCAGATATAATTTAGCAGCTGAACAACCACCACCAAGGAATAGATCAAACACTAAGTTAGTGGCGGGTATGTTTTCTGTTTTTTCAGATGAAGCAACTGAGACTTATCAACCTCAACCAGGAAATTTTCCCAAGGTCACATGTTAGTAAAAGATTCAAGGTTCAAAACCAAGATCTGCAAGACTTCAAATGATTACCAGTTATTGACTCATCACTATTAAAGAAAAAATAAACTAAAAGAAGATTTGAGAAAAACTTTAGAAGCCATCTACAGACACATTTATACTTTCCTATTCTTTATCTTTCAATATTACTCCCAGATTGGACTTCTCTGGTGGCTCAGACGGTAAAGCATCTGCCTACAATCGCAATGCAGGAGGCCTGGGTTCAATCCCAGGTCAGGAAGATCCCCTGGAGAAGGAAATGGCATGCCATTCCAATACTTTTGCCTGGAAAATCCCATGGATGGAGGAGGCTGGTAGGCTACAGTCCATGGGGTCGCAAAGAGTTGGACACGACTGAGCGACTTCACTTTCATTACTCCCAGAAAGAATAAAAACAGGACACAAGGCTAAATGGTAGTGAATGAAAGGCCTTCAGACAATTCATTACCTCTTTTCTGATCATGACATCATTTTTGTAATTGCTGTTGTTGGCATATCTCAATTTCCCTGTGAAGGACAAAAAACAAATTCAATATATAATAAAAACATAAAGAAAGCGTCATTAGCCTACCAAGACTATCAGCTATTGCTTAAAATGTATCCTAACTTTCCCTTCAAAGTGTCTAATAGTTTTAGTATTTACATCTCTGGTGTTTCAACAATACTAGTCTTTTCACTTTAGGCTTTGGTGAACAAAAAAATGTCACCTGCCTTATCAGTAAACAAAGGATGTTGCAGCCATTAAGCCATCAGCCACTGCAGCCACACCACCCCCAGCCCCCTCCCTATGGGTGCACCCTGAGGGGATTCAGGATGTTGAAAATAGGATACTGGCCCTGGACAGTTAAGGTGTATATCAAAGGAATGATTTCAATGAGCCTAGCATCCTCCCATACAAAGAAAAATGCGAACTTCATTAACTTTAGATGTCTGGTATTTGATTAACAGTAACCTTTAGATGTTCTACCTGTTTTTTGGTGGTTTTTTTTTCCCTCTAAAACCTCCTATATATCCTGGCTCATCCCTCACCTCTTCAGAATAGTCCCTCAAATAGTCCCTCAAAGCTATCCCTGACAGCCTATCTCCCAGGCTTAAGTCCCCAGTGTTTCCACTGAATAAAACAATTCTCAAACTTTAAGTTATGGATTTTTTCCCCCAGTGAACACTATTAAATAACCTTCTAGCCAAAAATACAGCTGACAATGATTTACAATTCTTGCAAAAGGCAGCTCAGGTGTGATAAAAGAACAGACTCTCTTGTGACTGGCAAATCATATCTCAGCAGGTTAATGTCCTCAGCTGAAAATAGGAGTGATTGATAACCTACCTGCACACAGGGCCTTCAGAGGCTTAAAAGAATCGTGAAAGTTTCTGAAAACTATAAAATGGTTTTTACATATATTAACATGTGACTGTGAAACACTGATCTACTCCTTTTCTAAACATGATAGAAAAGCTGTGGTTTTATTATTGAGCATTTTTGGTATACAAGGCCCTCTGTGACACTGTTCATCAAACAGGCTGATTTGGGTATATATGGTGGATATGAAGAAGATAAAAGGAAATAGAGGAGATAATTTTTTCCGTATACAAGGCACACTAAAAAGAGTCAAAATAACTGATGCCTTACTGCACTGTGTCTCTGTCTCAAGTCTCTCTCCATTCAGTTCATTCTCCATAGAGTGGACAGAGTGAAACAGTTAACAGATGGATCCAATTAGGTCACTCTAATATTGACATTTTAATACTGACAACGGCTCCTCACTACCTTCTTGATAAAGTCCAAAATCCTCAATGTGGCTTCCTGCTAAGCTGAGCTCATTTCCAGCCTCATTCCTACAACAGGACTCTCACATAGAGCTGGGGTTAATCAAAATACAGTTCACCCTTAAACAACGTAGGGGTTAAGGGCATCCACCCTCTACACAGTCAAAAATCTGAGTATAACTTAATAGTCTGCCAGCCTTCTGCATCTGTGGTTTCTCAGTATCTACAGTTCCTCATCCTCAATTCAACCAACTGTGGATCAGGTAGTACCACAGTATTTATTAGGATTACTAAAAAAATCTGTGTATAAATGGACGCATGCTATTTGAAACTTGTTCCAGGGTCAACTGTTTTGGTTTCTGCCTGAAACATCCCATGCACCTTTTGGGTTTTCAGCCTCTTTGCTGTTAATGCTGTCCAAAATGCGTTCTTGACCCATCTGTCTAACTAACTCCTACACATTACTAAAGACTCATACTCTCCACCCAGGTCATCTTATGCAGGAAGCCTTCTTTGACTCAAAGGCTAGGTTAGGTGCCTTCTTTCTGCTCCCAGAGTCTTTTCTGTTTCTTTCTATAACACCTTATACACTGTCTTATCATTGTTAACAAAACTTTCTCAAATTGGGCTTGTCAGTTCATTCACGGGGTCCCAAAGAGTCGGACACGACTTAGCAACTGAACTACAAGGAGTTCATCTTTGTGCCTCCATTTAGTGGAAGCTTTCTGTCATCTTTCACTTCTTTTCCTTCACCATATTGATCCCTCACCAAATCCTATCAATTGGCAAAGTCCTATTGGTTCTGCCTCCAACTGTATCCTAAATCCTTCTCTACTTTTACTATCACTCTAGTTCTAACCAACATCCTTTTTCTAACAATTGTAACCATCTCCTGTTAAGTAGTTTTCATTCTTGCCCATTCTGCACCTAATAATTACAATACTTTCTCAAGAATAGATTACACCTCTGCTTAAAACTTTCCAACCGCTTCCTGCTGCACTTAGAAAAAAAAAATCCAAACTCACCAAGACTATATGGTGTGGCCCCTGCCTACCTAATTGACATCATCTCCTACTATTCTCCCCAGAGTTCACTACTCTTCAGCCACAATGGCCACTTGAAACATGCCTAGCTCATCTCTGCCTAGAACGTTCTTTTCCCGAGATGGCGCCTTGTCAATCAGAGCTCAGCTCAAACATCGGCTCTTCAGCGAGTTCTCCAATAGCTATCCTTCTTAAAAGCGGCCCATCAGCAATTGTTCCATCATTTTCTTTTCTGAACACTCAACACTATTTGGGATATTTTTTTGTTTACGATCTCCCAGCAAAAGAATACAAGCTCCACGAGGGAGGAAGTCTGTTTATCATTCACTCCTACACCCCAGATTGTGGAAGTGAGACTGGCACAGATAGGCGCTCAAGAAAGGTTTGTTGAATAAAGCAATATGGTCAAAATCGTCACTAAACAGAAGCCCTAGCACACGGACTGAAAGAATCAGTGGGGCGGACAAGGATCGTTCCTTCCAAATCGGCGCCTCACAGCCATCGGTCCCTTCCTCTAGTTCTTCGTACATTCCGGATCCCCGGCCTCCCCACTCGCCCACCCCCAGGCCTAGACCTCGCTCCCGGGAAGCCGGGACGCTTCTCTCACCGTCGGGCCGGAACTCAAATTCCAGGAATTCGTGGCCGAATTTGCCTTTGTGCCCCACGTAGTAACGCAGGTAAAAGTCACTCTCCATGGCTCGCAAAGCAGATCCAAGACCGAACTTTTAAGAGCAAACCGCACCACCACTAAAGGCGCCCGACATTGACGTTTACAGCGGCGCGAGGAAGTGACGTTAGGAAACGTCATCGCGCGTCACGGAGCGACCCCTCCCTCTCTCCTCCCACTTCCGGAGATGGGACCAGGCGACATCTCCCATCCCGGCGAAAGAAAGCCCCTTTCCCCCGGAGGCGGAGTCGGTTCAGCCCCGCCCCCTCGGCCTGCGACCGGAAGAGGCTGAGGGCTGTTGATCAGTGTCCCTTTGGGGCTTGAGGCCCAGGCTCCAGTTTCATTTAGGATACCCAACAGTGTGAGTTGGAATAGGTCCTTCACCGTCTCTGAACCTAGGTCGTCCCATCAGTAAAACAGGGTTAAAGGATCCGACCTCTCGGGAGAACGCAGCGCGCCTTGGCGCGTCTCTAACGTTGGCTCCGACTGAACTCTGCTGTTTAAAAATCAGTTCAAGAAACTCAGCGACGCGTTCCCTAAATCCGCAGTGGAGCTTGCCTTTTTTTTTGGGCTACAAACTCTCCCGCACTTATTCTCCATTTTATCTCTTTCTACTTCACTTTTTCCCCTTTCTGCCTCACTGGTCTCTAGATGAGGTGTTGTCAGTAGGAGTTAAGTTTTGAATGTTTGATCTCCCACTCTGCCCGCGCAATTGAATCGCCTCGGACGGAGCGCCTAAAAAATACTAGTTCCAAACCAATCAGCCAAAATCTTCCACAGTGGACCTGTTGTGTGTTTATTTTTTCTCCACAGTTTGAATCAGGACTGTCAACTGCTGTCCAGGAAGCTCTTGTGTTTTCAGGCCTAAGTGGTTGACTGCGAATGTTTTCTCGGCTGTGGAAAATTTTTTCCTCCTTGATTAGGCCAAGGGCAACCAAACTTAATTATTAGAAGCCTGCTTTAACTCATCTAAGTTCCAGCCAGATGGAAAACGGAATTGTTTCTAGAGACAGTGCTGAAATGGCATCATTTTGAGGGCCTGCGAAAGAGTCAGATGCGACTGAGCACGCGCGACTATAACACTGTTCTGTCTTCAGGCTAGTGGTCCCTGAATATCATTCCCAATTTTGCCGTTACTGCTTTTCTCTCTGAAAAAGTATTGATAACAGAATGAAGAGTGGGTGCTGGGGCGGGGGTGTGGGTGAGGGGAATGTCACTGATGATCTGTGTTAAAATAATCCCTCGTGTGACAGTGATTCACTGTGACCAAAGGTAAACTGATTAAACTTTTTGGACCTCAGGTTTCTTATCTTTAAAATGAGCATAATAATGTTACACATCTGGCAGAACTATTGCAAGGATAAAAAACAATGTCTTGGAAATTGAAAAATACTTTTCAAACTCCAAATTGCTATAAGGCATCTTCTTAAAAAAACACTGGATGTGGGTGGTAACAAGGGACTTGTATAAAAAAGATAAGGGATCACTTAATAAATGTCAGCCCCTAGGCTGAGTGTGTTTACGAGTGCCCTTTCTTTGAATTTTCACAACAGTCTTGAGGTGGTAATAATGAGTTAAGTATTTAGAGACATTGGGTAATTACCACAGGGTTATTTTCCAAAAGTGAAATTATAAAAATTATAATGTAATTGATGAATCTGGGCATCTGGAGACATGGCAAATATCAAAAAGGGATGAGAAAATTTAAAGGACACCCAACTCCAATCAAGCTGTAAGGAAATTTCAGGCTTGGGGGTATGAAACCACATAGTAAAGTATAGCTGAAGGAGCATGATCTATGTATCTAATGTGTCTGAGGTTAGCATAATTTACTGTGTGTCATGCTGGGAATACAGTGATGGCAGTCAAGGAGCATACAAGCAATTATAATGTAGGCATCAAATTTATAAGTAGGGGAAGCACAGAAAACTATGGAAGCTCATGCAGTGGCTCCTAGTCCAGTCTAAGGGACTAAGTTAAGTCTTCCTGAAGAAAATGTTTCAGACAGAGGGCCCAGAACTTTTTGGTTATAATACAGAAAAAAAAGTTGAAAATATAGTAATGAGGTTGGAGAAGAGGTACAAGACTAATCACGAAGGACATTATAACCCATGTTAAGGAGTTTGGGTTAAAACCCAAGGCTTTTGGATTTAAATGCAAGGAAAACAGATGAAGGGCTTTAAGCAGGAAAGTGGAAAGGGGTGTTGGTGACAAGACCTATTGCATTCTAGAAAGATCACTCTGTCTGCAATGTTGTAGACTGGACTGTAAAATGGAAAGATTAGAAGAATGAAACTCACAGACAATGGAGATTAGGATGAAGCCAGAAAGGTAGGGGAAAAATCAGGAGTATGGTATCATGGAAACCAAAATAAGAGTACTTTAAGACAGGAGGGCCAACAGTGTTATATGCTGCTTCTAGGTCAAGAAAGAAAAGGATTGAAAGTATTTCCAAGGTTTATAATTAAGGAGATCCTGGGTCACCTTGGTAAAAACAACCTCATTGGCATGGGAGTGGGAGGCAGAGCATTGGAATACAAGTAGGCAAAATTTGTTGTAGAAGCACAGAGTTATCTAACCTTACGAGTTAGGTCTGAGTCTGAGAGAACAGAGAAGGCTCCCTAAGCATAGTACTCAGGACAAATAGGAGTTAAGCCAGATGAAGAGAGAGAGAGAAGGAAAATTGAGGCAGAGAACACCACATGTGCTACATGTATTTTGGGGGCACTAAACATAACTTAGCCAACAAAGGTCCGTCTAGTCAAGGCTATGGTTTTTCCAGGGGTCATGTATGGATGTGAGACTTGGACGATAAAGAAAGCTGAGCACCGAAGAATTGATGCTTTTGAACTGTGGTGTTGAAGACTCGAGATTCCCTTGGATTGCAAGGAGATCCAACCAGTCCTTCCTTAAGGAGATCAGTCCTGGGTGTTCATTAGAAGGACTGATGCTAAAGCTGAAACTCCAATACTTTGGCCACCTCACGCGAAGAGTTGACTCATTGCAAAAGACTCTGATGCTGGGAGGGATTGGGGGCAGGAGGAGAAGGGGACGACAGAGGATGAGATGGCTGGATGGCATCACCAACTCAATGGACATGAGTTTGAGTGAACTCCGGGAGTTGGTGATAGACAGGGAGGCCTGGCGTGCTGCGATTCATGGGATCGCAAAGAGTCGGACATGACTGAGCAACTGAACTGAACTGAACTGAAACATAACTGTTGACTTTGGGCAGTGTCTTCATTCTTTTTCTCATCTCTAAAATGGGAATGATAATATTGAGAGTCTTTATCTCACAAGATTGCTCACTCCCCACTCAGTAAAGCATCACAGTACTTTCAGATTTAATAAAAGGAATTTAATCTCTCTCTAGAAACAGTGCACCGAGTTTACAAATGTCCACATTTGGTTTTTAGTTCACCAAGATGATGTCAGTACAACTAGTGAGATGCAGCACATCAACCCTTGCCTCTGGAAGAGAAACCAGGTTGCAAAGGGGACTGAGTACAGAAGCTAAGGGAACTCAGAAGGACAAAATAAAAAGCAGAAATGGTTAGTGTGACCCAACATTCTAACATGCCTGTTACATCAAATATGATCATTTAGGGGTGTTCGGGGAAGACAAACAAGGAAAATTCATTTGGGTACAATGGGATGGAGTCTGCAAACCAGTACTTCACCTCACATCAACAACAGCTTGTATAGAACAAAATGCTATTTAAAACACACGGTTTGTACAGATATCTTCTCTTGTAATTTTTGTAAAAAAGTATCAAAACCTTCATGTCTTTAAATATATATATACACACACACATATACAGGTGGCTTTTTTAAAATTACTTTTCATAGCACAAAGTATTTGCAAATGTGAGGATTTCTGCTGATTCTCAACTATGCACATGGTGCATAGCCTGAGTGAACAAAGCTTCCTGATTTCTTATGTTAACTGAAAATGTGAAGCTGTTAATTCCTCCACCTCAAAGTTGTCCACATCCTGAAAATCCTCAATACCCTAAAAATAGTGGGAAAACTCCAATACTCTTTGTGCATTGCCAGGAAAAGAAATGATTTACTCTGAAGCACTGAACCGATAACTCGTTTCTGTTTTGTGAAATGATGAGTGTGTAGCAGGATTGAGGGAGAGAAGAGAGGCTCTCATTCCTGTGCCCTTTCCCCATCCCTTCCAGTACCTGACTGGATAGTGCTGGGGGTCCCCTCTGTGGACACCGCATCTTTCAAAATTTCCAGTTTTCTTTTTCACAGTTGAGAAAGTCCCAGAGGCGCTTGACAACATGGAATGCTTCTGTGAAAATCCCACTGCCCTCACATCAGTCTTCAATGACCACGTCAAAACACTCTGACACAAATATATGAAAAGCAGTCACTATTTTCCTTTGGCCACAGGGTAGCTTGAGGGTAAAGACTGTCATGTCTGCAAAGTGCTTGCAACACATCCTGATCAATTTTCCGTGATGTACTTGGTGCCTTACACACAATAAATGACCAAGAAAATTTGATTAATTGAATCAGAAATTAAACAGAAGTATCCTATAAAGTGCTTACATTGAACCTGTCTTTCCATCCAGCCTCATTTCTTGCCAAGTCTCCTTTGAGCCTTTTGCTCATTACAAATTACATTCAGTTCCTTAAAATCCTCATGCTGTTTCATGCTTGTGTCCCAGCTCAGTGTGTCCTCTGCCTGAAGCAGCCTGGACACCCCTACTTCATTTCTGAGCCTTAGCTTCGGTCTACTTTTCCTACAATGCCTTTCTTGACCCCATTCTTTATCTCTTCAGGTAGAAATGACCTCTCTCTCCTTTGTAACCTGATAGTACTAAAAAAAAAAAAAAAACTACTTTTTTTGTTTGTTCCCACATATGTCTTCCTCTAATTGCTACTGTGAGTTCCATCAGGACAGAAAGCATTTGATTGACTTGTACATCTGCAGTACCTGGCACTTAGTTGGTACCTAGCAAATAGTTTCAGTGGATGAATATACATATTGCAATCACATAGACAGCTGGAGGGATGGATCATACTTATTGCTATAAATTTAAATCCAACCTCATTCTGAGGTTACAGTTTACCTCAACCTGTTTTATAATCATGCTCTCAAGAAGAAACACAATTTTAGTATCCTCTGTTTCTGGAAGACCATTTCTGCCAGGGCCTTCAAAATCCCATCAGAAAGATAGGCCCTAAGATAGGTAGCAGGTTTGATACAGTGTTCTGGCAGCCCAAAGTAGTCTCCTGGAAAAGGAAAGGGAGGACAAGGACTTGGACTAGTTTCTTTTATATATATATATATAAATGTCAGATAAATTGTCTAATCTTTGGGCCTTATCTCTAAACGCCCTTCCAGCTCTCTAGTCCAATGACTCTGTGATCCATTATTGGCTGTAGATATATGATGGCACAGGGGCAAAAGGCAACAGAAGTGGAACTACACCTCAAAATGCCTCCAAGAATAGGGAACGATGGACCTGACTCCTCAGACTTCATCTTATTTACTGCCACCCAACACATGAGTATTTCACAGTTTTTTTTTTTCTTTTTTCTGTAGGTTGCTCCCATAACAGCCTCTTCCAAACCACAGTTGTAGCATAGTCAGGAAACATGGGCAGAGGAGCCTGGCGGGCTATAGTCCATGGGGCTGCAAAGAGTCAGACATGACTGAGTGATTGAGCACATAGGTTCTTATGTCACAGGAAACATGGATGTCTCCTAGAGAGTTGTGTTTCATCACCATTTTGAGATTTCAGGCTGAACCATCCTGACCCCACTCATTATTCTGTCTTCAAAGGCCAGGATCTGACTGAACGTTTAGAAACTATGCATTAGTCACTGTTATAATTTCCTCGGAAATTCTGTTTCTTTGGAGGCAGGTTACAGGGAAAGTTGCTTGTTTTGTGTAAATTTCTGTGTTTTTACTTGCGTCATTTTTCTTCAGTCAAAAATAATTTTACTTTCCATTTCTGAAAGAATAGTAGTAAGTCATTGAGCTCCACAGGAGTTGTCCCTCTGTTCTTAAAATTCTGTTTGGTGTTGGTCATTCTATGTCAATTGCATATACCCTCTTGATGAGTGTTTCAGGACTATCCACACGTGTATATCATGAAGAAACTGCTTGTTTATGCAAAGCTTAGTGCCCAGGTTCCAGGACACAGTTAGGAGGCCAAGACCATGACTGATGCGGAGAAAGGTCCTAGGAAGAGGGTGACAGAACTCCAGAATCACTGCCTGCAAATTCAGAGGGTATCAAGCTGGTGAGACATCCAAGCTTCATTGAGTTGGAGGCAGCTCGAGAGTGGAGGGGAGGAATTTGCTTAAAAGTGTCAAGTTCCAGGTATGTTCAGGTTAGATACACGTCCTCTGCTCCTACTTAGAGCACACATTTCCATGTCACATCTTGTCCCTGGTTGTCCAGTGGGTGTGAACTGGCAGAACATCTGAGTTAATAGAAGACCACACCTTGGATAAGAGTCAACTGGGACCGAATTCCTTCTGGGACTGTAAGATTATCTTTTCAATGGTAGACCCACAAAAAGAAAAGTGCACTTCTCCCCGCATCCCCCAAAACCCAGGAGAAGCAAAGTAAGTGTCCACAATGAAAAAAAAAAATCTATACATATACCCAGAGTTTTCCTTTTATTTACAAAGCAGTAAACCAAATTCCTGTGTGAACATATATATCCAGTGTACTGTAATATTGTGTATGCCATTTCCTCCTCAAACAGGACTTTAGATTTGGCCACTTTTTCTGATTTAAGCCAAACAGCAGTTCATCTATGTAGACACATGATGGTAACAAACCTATGTATCACCTTAAACTGTTTTCCCCACCTTAAGGATGTGGCAGAGAGTAAGGGGAAGGGCGAAATAGAGATTAACAAAACCTATTCCTCCGTCCTTATCCTCACCCATAGGATACTCAGAGGTAAGTGCCTGAGCCAGTCCCTAAAGTAAACTTGGGCGGTTCTAAAAACATCTCCACTTAGCTCTTTCTAAGTAAGGATGGCACCCTCAGTATGCTTCAGAGAAAACAATGAATTCAATCCAAGTGTCCTGAAGGAAAATGAAGTTACTTGAAATGCTGAACTTTAAAACAAGGAGTAGCCGAGGTTCAGGAATGTTCTCACCTGAGCTTGCGAGAACTTTGCGTACTGTAAGAAGTCTGTGCACTGGCTTTAGCCACAGAAGAGAAAGCCCAGGTGAGAGCTACGGCAGCCCCTCATGAGCGGAGGGGCTCTTTTCTGACTCACTGGAATCCCAGGAATAGACAGAGGCAGGAAAGATCTACCTCTTCCACTGCATGTTTGCACAAATCACGATAACTCTTTTCTGAGCCAAATTTACAAAGGCTTCTCTGAAAACTACAGATACCCCTCTCTTGTGGGTTGTTTTAAAATATACTTATCTTTATGTAACTGAACAACAGCCATAGGCGCGCCTCTTCTCTACAGACTTTCCTCTCACTCGCGTACACACAGAAACATAAATGCACACAGAGACCACATCATGGGCCAATCATACCAAAAATAAATACTCTCACGTCTCTAAATTACTTACAGAACTAATCTTGGTTTTGAAATATGTTAATAAATAACCTAAGTGGGAGAGGGAGTTGACGTGTCTTCTGTTTTTTTCTTTTTACTTATGTTGATGGATAGCCACAAAGCATTATCATTCTATTTACAAAAAAACAAAAAACAAAACATAACTCTGAAACCTAAAAAAGACCCTCCAAACCAAAAGCCCTCTGTAAATATAATTTTTAAATGATGAGTAAGCTACTGTACCATCGGCCCCATTTGGTTATGTACATCATGTTAGTCACTCAGCAGTAGCTATTCCATGAATTCTTCATGGGTAGTGCAACCAGTTAAAAAGTGTATAAAACATTATACATATAAAAACTCTCACATCCTTTGGATGTCTGCAGTTCATCATAACTTTGTGGTTACCTTTCTGCAACATAAATTTTAAAAATTACACACACACTCACACACACACACATACATACACACAGACTCAAGGACAGAAACCCTTCCATCCAGGCATACACCATCCAGAGGGTAGTGCATGGGACTGAATTCCATGAGGTACGAAGGGAGTGGTCCCATCCTCAGGGCAGTCCATCATCTTCAAGGCTTAATGCCACTCGCTGGGGGAGACAGAGCAAAGAAGTCATCATTAGATCCACTGGAGCTAGCTATTGGATCACAACGTACCAGAAATTCTATTACTTTACAGGCAGTAGCTCACATACTCTTCAAACTACCTCAGAAGACAGGTCTGTCATATTTATTTTACAGATGAGAAAACTGAGACGCAATGAGCCTAAACAGCATTTGTCCTGGGTCACACAGCAAGTGGGTGAACTCAGTTTGAACCCAGATCTGTATGACTCCAGAGCTGTAGTTTTTTTCATCATTCTGTGCTGTCTCTGTAAAGAAGGGGGCTACAGAGATCTAAACTCTCTCCATCCTCCCTTTCAGGATTTTGCTGAATTTCAGTGGGTTAGCTTTGCAAATGTTTAATCCCAGGCCTCTTTAGTTACCTTTTTCTATCATACTGATCATAATCAGGAAGGTAATCAGCTGCACCCGTCCAACTAATTGTGTAGAATTGGAAGGCAATGGAGGTCAATTATGTTAACCCCTCTTTCCCTCACCCCTACTTTCTAGTCACTAGATACTCGACTTCCCTCTGCCACAAATGGGTGACCCTAGATGGTGAGACCACTAACCCCTGAGCCAGTCTATTCCACTGTAGACAATAGATTTACATTCTTTCCTATATTGACATGAGATCTGTTTCTTTATTTCTTCTGATGTTCCCTGATTCTCTCTCTTAGACTCAGAGAGTTCTACACAGACAACCCTTGAAATTTTCAGTTTGAATTCCCTTCCCTTTCTTCTGAGCGTCTTCTTCTCCAGGCACATCTAGCTCCCCCAACGTGGTCCTGATGTTATCCTATGCCCCACTCTTCCACTTCCTCAATACCCTCCTTTGGATAGACCCCATTGTTTTAAGATCTTTCTCATAGCTTTATGAATTTGGGCTAGCCACTTTATCTCTGTGAGTCTCGGTTTCATCACCTTTTAAATGGGAATAGTAGTAGGACCTATCAAATGAGATCAGGTATGTAGAGTGTTTAATATAGTATCTAACACATATGGGATCCAGAGTATTCTACATCAACCTAACCAGCATAAGATAGAACCAGACTAGCATTTTCCATTTCTGGACATTATACAAATCCACTGCCTTTCAAATCATCTTTGGCCTGTTTGTGATTTTGCATGAATGTCATGGCCTTGCTCCACTAAACTTCTTCTACTGTGTTACCCTCCTCCTCAAGACAGATCTCCAGGCCAAAGGCAGGTCCCCGCAGTGATAGTGGAGCTACCCAAGAAGGGGCCAGGGGAGAGAAAAGGTTGTTGAGAACACTGATTTCCACAGCTTCAAGGCTAGATACTCTGAGATATAGCAGAAAGAGCATAGACTTTCGTGTACATACAGACAAGAGTGTGAATCCTGGTTCTGCCACTTCCTAGTTGTGATCCTAGGTAAGTTATTCAATTTCTCTGAGTCTCAGTTTCCTCATCTGCAAAATGGGGCTAATAATGTCAAGTATATAAGTTACTGTAAAGACTAAACAAGAAAATTTATGTAAAACACTGAGTAGTGTCTGAAACAGTAGATTCTTACTAAATGTCAATTTCCTCGCCCTCCTACTCTATTTCTCTGCAGCTGGCAGGAGCTTATTCCTCAGGCCTTAGTTTCATCAGGAATAGCTCCTCCTGAGTGACTGTTTCCTTCTCTGGGAACAGTGACATGTCACACGTACAGGGAGCTTTATAACTCACAAAGCATTCTCACATGTGCTATCTCACTTGAACTTAGATCGTAAAGGGAATGGGGGTTATCATTCCCATTTTACAAATAAAAGTGAGCACACAGAAAGGACAGAGATCACAGGGCTGTGGAACAGTGAAACCGGGAGTCATCTCCTTACTCCAAGCTCAACATTCCTTCCACTGTGCCCTCTCTGATCTTTAAAAACTTGTTAAGCAACTGTTGGCTTGGACTGGCCGAGGTTAAGGACCCTCAAGGCCATCTGCTAACCCTCACTTGTCAAACTTATCTCCCATGTCTCCCCTTTATAGCTTTAGCAGCCATTCTGTCTGTCCTGCCCCATACTCAGTCATTTCTTCCACATGCCATTTCCTTAGTCTGCAACTTGCCCATCTTTCCTGTTTGCCCCAACACCCAGCTCACAATTTGCAGCCTTCCAGAACCAGAAAGCCTTTGAGGATTGGCTGCACCTGTCTGGTTCATGCCCTCACTCATCAGCCCCTCAGACTCAGAGTGGCACTGCCCTACCTTGCACTTGACGACAGGCAGCTCGGAAAGAGGGTTCTTCGGGAGTTGGTGCGGCTGTGACCTTGGTTCCCCCGGCAAGACAAAAAGCTCCTTGAGGGCAGGGGCTGGGTCTTCCAGTTCTCTGGTCTCCCCAAGACAGGGCTCTGCCCACAGTGGGTGATCAAAGCTGCTGATTGCCTGACAGGGGGATGGACTGGATGACCTATGAGGTCACACTCAGCCCCGACTCGGCTATACAACCATGACATCTGCTTCAGCCACTGTGTGGTCCTCGCTCCCCCAACAAGCCATGCCCTGCTGTGCCTCTCGGCCTCTGCATGTGCTTCTTTCTGAAATGTCATTTTCCCCCTTCTCTACATGGAAAACTACTATTAATCTTTCAAGGACACAGTTCATCTGTCACCTCCTCTGTGAGGCATTCCTGCCTGATTTCTCAAACAGCATTAACAGCTCCTTTTTGGATACTTCCATAGCATTGGTTCAACAAATATTTACTGGGAGCCAGCTATGCTGTGCTAGGTACCAGGGAAATATTAATCAGACAATCCTGCCCTCAAGGAGCTCACAGTCTAGTGGGGAGACCAATGAGTATAAAGGCAAGCAGACTGCAGTGTGACATGTGTTGTGATGGAGAGAGGCAGTGGGAGAAAAAGAAACCAGGGAAGGCTTCTTAGAAGAGGAGGCCCCTGGGCTTCCACCATGGCACTTAGCACACAGCTGTTCAATAGCAAGTGACTCTTAACTCCCCCACCAGCTCCCCGGAAGCAAGTACATTCCTTCTTAACTTTTGGACACTTGGTATCTAATGTGGCACTTGGCACATAACTGGTGTACAGTGCTTACTGAAATGAATGTGTTTGAACTGAACGACCACAGTTACCCTTCTAGGCCACAGGTTCTGAAAACTTGCTCAGCACAAAGACAGGCCTCTTTACTCCAGGAAGAGCTTCTAGGTACAAGGTGGTTCTGATACCCTTCTACCCCAACCACCTGCCCCAGCATTTCTGTGTCCCCAGGGCCTAGAACAATGCCTGGCACATGGTTCGTTCTTGATAAATGTCTAAAGGAGGGAGGGAGGGAGGGAGAGGGGAAGGAAGGAAAGGAAGGAAGGAAGGAATCCTTCCTGCAAGGAATACTTACTGCTGGGTAGACATGGCCAATCTGAGCAGTCCTCCCTATGTGCAGCTCATCCTCCTCCTCCTCTTCGGTTGTTTTCCTGTACACTGGATTGTCGAAATTCATGCTTTTGGTATTCTTCCGCTTCCAGTTTCTCCAGATCAGGTAGCCACTCATGCACAGCAGGGCTATGACCACTGGAGGAGGAGACACATCACACTGGGTATATCCAGCAGGCTCCAGCCTGCTGCCCAGACATCAGTGCGTTTCTTGTCACCACTCCTACTTGACTGCCCCTTGTTCCTCAGGCTCTGTTTCTGCATATTCTTTTTCTGCTGTTGGGAGGCCCTTCTCTTAGCTCTTCCTTCATTAACTGCTCACCCTTCAAGACCCAGCTCAAATGCTCTCAACATCCCATGGTGCAGTCAGGTTTTCCCTCACGTGTGTTTCTAGACCACAATGTTGTACTTTCTGTGCATCCTCAGCTAGACTGAGCTCTTTGAGGGCAGCAGCTGTGTCTTCTTTCTCTCTCTATGCCCAGTGTCCAGCACTGAGTAGGTGCTCAGTCACATGCTGAGTAACTGAGTGAATTTCTTCACCACATTCTTGCTGCTTCCCTAGATTTCTCTAAGGAAACCATTCTCTCCCAAAATTGGAGAGGGGAGGCTAGGGTGGGGTGGGGTGCTTCTTCCCAAAGCTGGGTCTCTGCAAGAAGGGGAGCATCTCTAGAAGGGGGCACAGCAGGGAAACACAGGCTCTGAGTTAAAACAAATGGTATACTAATGAGTGAAGGAGGAAATTCTCAAATAGAGCTGGGCAAAAATGAGGCAAGCAGATTCATAAGATAGTAAGCGGTCACCCTGAGTGAGTACTCAAGTGAGGCTGGATGACAGCCATCCAGGGTGCTATAGAGGGATTTCCACTTTGGTAAGATTATTATAATCAATAATAATGATACCCATAAAGACAGGAACAGGGCAAGGATGCCTGCTATCGCTGCTAGTATTTGTTATCCCAGTAAGACCAGACAAAGAATTGAAAGGCATGCATGGGAAAGAGAGAAACCAAACTATCATAAACAGATATTGTAAGTTTGGAAAATCTTAGAAAAGCAGATGAAAAACTATTGGAAATAATTTTAGTTCCTCAAGAATCAACATTAAAAATTGGGGCTTCCCTGGTGGTTCAGTGGTTAAGATTCTGCGCTTCCACTGCAGGGGCCATGGGTTCAATCCCAGGTTGGGGAAGTTCTACCATGCCATACACTGTGGCCAAAAAAAAACCCCAAACAAATCAATAGCTTTCTTATTAATCAGCAATAATCAATTAGAAAATGGATATAATAAGAACACATTCATAACAACCCAACAAAAAACTATAAAATACTTGGGATAACCCAGTAGGAATGTGTAAGCCCTATGTGATTTATACAATTCTACTGAAGCCCATAAAAGAAGGTTCAAATAAATAGGGAGATGTGTCATGTTCCTCAATGGGAAGGTTCAATGCTACAAAAATGTAAATTCTCCCCATGTCAATTTATACACCCAAAGTGTAAGATTTCATGATATTTTTTATAGAATTAACAAGATGATTCTAAAGTTTACCTAGAAGAGAAATTGAATAAAAACAGCTAAGAAAATGTTGTGAGAATAATAATGCCCTATTAGATATTAAAACATATCACAAATGTGCTTCTAGTAACTAGGAATGGTATATAGAAATTGGTGGAGGAGAATAAATAGCCTAGAAGCAGATCAAGGTATATACACGCACACAGTTTATAATAAAGATGACAATTCAAGTCACAAGGGAAGGATGAACTATTCAATAATGGTCTTGTGAAAACCAGACAGGCATGAGAGAAAAATAGTTAAATCTGTACCTCATGCTGCACTGTAAATTCTGAATAAATTAATAATCAAACACTAAAAATCCTTAAAATATTGATAGTAGAAAAATATATAGGGGATATTTTAATAATTTAGAATGAGGAAGACCTTCCTAAGCAGGACACAAAACCCATGAGACTTGTGATATGATATGATACTTCAAAATTTTAATTTATGCGTGGCAAAAGAGACCATCAACAAATTTTAAAAATCATGTATGGGAGAAATGATTTATAACATATATTACAAAGGTTTAACATTTATTATGTATCAAAATTTCTATACATAAGTAAGAACAATACAGAATCAATAGAAACATAAGAAAAGACCATGAATAGCCAATTCATAAAGGATGAAATGTAAATGGCCAATACATTTATGAAAATATGTTCTACCTCACAGGGAAGTATCAGGGAAAGAATATTCGTCTTTCACCCCTCAGATTAGCAGAAATTGAAAATAATGGTTATATTAGGGAAGGTTACCTCTGGGAAACAGCACATGCATGTTCTTCTATAGACCGGAGGATGGCAGGAAAGGGGTTGATTTCTTTTTCACTACATAATGCTGAGTATTTTCCACTCACTGCACTCAAAATGAGCCTGGCTCTCACCATCACCTTTACTGATGAACCTTTCAAGACCAATTCACATGCCACCTTCTCCAGAAGTGCCTACTCCCCCTTTCCTCCACAGAGGGTCATGCCTCTATCATGGCACTTATAATATGCAGTAACTCCTCTCCTGTATTACCTTTTTAATGATTAAGTCTGATTAAAGACTAAAGGCTCTTAAAAGTCGTTAATCTTTTCCTTCCCTGAATCCTTGGTACCTCGCACAGTCCCTTGCGTGGTGTTGAAGTTTTTAAAACATTCACTCACTAACTCGCCACAATACTGGGGATTCCCAGATTAAAGGGCAAAGTCCTTATCCTTGAGATACTCATAGGCAAGTAAGGGAGATAAACCTACAAATGGACAATCACAATGCAAAGATCCGACCAAGAGAAAAGACTGGCATGAGAGACAGGATGTGCAGCATACCAAGTGAACATCCGGGTAAGAATGAATCATCCCACAGGGCTCTCTGTGAGGTTTAAACAAATGTTCATCCTGGCCATGTTCCACATCCACCCCACTCCCGCCCTCCCATGCCATGTCCCATGGCTTTGATTATGCTCAAGAACCATGTCATACTTATTTTTAACCACCTTCCCTCCCCTTATCACAGAATCTGGTACATCACAGCTGCTTGATGTGAAAGGGAAAGTCACTCAGTCATGGCCAACTCTTTGTGACCCCATGGACTATACAGTCCTTGGAATTCTCCAGGCCAGAACACTGGAGTAGACAGCCATTTCCTTCTCCAGGGGATCTACCCAACCCAGGAATCAAACTGGGGTCTTCTGCACTGCAGGCGGATTCTTTACCAGCTGAGCTACCAGGGAAGCCCTAGCTGCTTGATAGGCCTTTCCATGTGGCTCAGTGGTAAAGAATCCACCTGCCAATGCAGGAGACACGGGTTCAATCGCTGGGTTGAGAAGATGGCAAACTACACCAGTATTCATGCCTGGAAAATCCCATGAACACAGTTGTTTGATAATGTTTGTTGAAAGCCAAACAGAAAGAATGCAAGATAGCATGATCTACCAAAGGAATGGCAAGTAGCTCTACTAATATTTTTCAGTGTATTACTTTTGTCCTACTCATTAATTCAACGAGTTTGTTATTTCCTCCCATATGCCAGATACTGCTAGGAGCTGGGGAGAGTGGGAGCAAGAGAGACACCAGGCCTGTCCTCATGGAGCTTACCGTCTGGCTGGCTTACATGGCTGGCATGTAGAGTGTCAGTGAGGGATAATGGGGGAAATATTTGGATAGTTGTTTGGGGCTAGGTCCTAAAGGGCCGTGGGTGCCAAGCTAAGAAACCAGACTACACCAGGACTAGGAGGTGAGCAGAAAGGCTTCCAGGGCAGAAAAGTCAACGAGAGGTCAGTGTGCTGAGTGCTCTGTCCTTCTAACGACTTTTCCCAAACCCTGGGCAGGGTTTCTCTTTTCTCCCCAGGGATTTGGGGCCACACTCACCCATGGGCACGATGATCCCAATGACAGCAGCTGTGACTGTGGAGCCCATCTTTCCATCTTCATTCCCATCTGCAAAACACAGACATTTGCAGGATGATGCTCTATCACTGTGAGCCCAAGTCTTTCCTCGCTGGCCTCATGCAGTAAAAACTACCCAACTGCTGCTTGTCCCCGTTCCAAAATGATGGTCCTACTCAATGCTTAATAATTTAGTCTTTCCAGATCTTATCAGGACACAGGTCATCTCCATTTCACAGATGAGGAAATTGAGTCTTATTGGAGTTTGGGGGAGTCTCAAAGTGGCAAAGCTGGGGCTCAAAGCCAGGACTTGTGACCTAAATCCCTTACCCCTTTCCATAGTGTTTGGGTGGCAGGAAGCTCGGGGCTGAACCCTTAGGTCTTTATGTTGTTGATGCTTGGGGCAACTGCCTCTTTCAGCCAATATCTGTTGCCTTATCTCTCCCTATTTCCACCTGAAATAGAAATCCTGTCTGCAGTACTGTCTGCATTATCAAAATGAGACACAATATAGCTTAGTAGAATCCAGAATACAGGCTTCTTGGTCAGACTTCTAGGGTTCAAATCCTGGCTCTATTCACTCCTTCTGTGACCTTGGGCAAGTTGTTGTATGTCATAAATATCATATTTCTTTACCTTTAAAAGGAGGATAATTATATACCTACTTCCTAGGGATATTGTGAAGATTAAATGAGACAATTCATGTAAAGTGCTTACTTAGCACAGTGCCTGACACAGCCTTACCAAGTTCAAAGAGGTCAGAGAGTGGGGTAGGAGTTCTTGTGAGGCCTAAATAGGGCAGATAAAAGCAGATTCTAAACTGAAAAGTGCTTGGAAATGGTACTATGTAGTTTTAAAAGTAAGTTGTGCCATCTTTTCCACTCTTACACTCATCTTCATTATAATATCTGTATAGAATTTTTTAGCTTAAAAAGCAGTTTTCCCTTGTATACTCATGATAGCCCTCTGAGGTGTGAGACGAACCATCACCCACATTTACTCCTAGACCGGAGATGACTGTCCCCTGGCAACGGCCAGATGCCATCCTCTCAGCAGGTCTACTTCTCCAAGTTACTCTAAGGGAACCTAACTATTAAGGGGAGAAAGAGTGCACTGTTTACAAAGTTTTCTGAGGAAATGCCGCTCTCTTCTCCGCCTGGGTCCTGAGAAAACACAGGACAGTGATATTAAAGCCTAGAGTGTGATGAAGCCAGTGGGGAGACCCCTTGGTCAGAGCTCTGCCCAGATAAGAGGAACTGGACTTTACACAGCTTCCATCTGCCTCTCTGAACTCCAGGGTAAGCACTCAACTCTGAAAATCCCACTCTGGACCACGATGGGCTCGATTAGAAAGATGCTGCCAAGCTGCGTAGTTTCTGGGCCATGCACATGTGGGAAAAAATTTAAAAGATAGTTTATCCTCTTAAATGAACTCCCCCCAGCAGGTAACTCAATTTAAAAGGTATTCACTGGTTAATGAGACAGAACATTTCTAGCAGTGACAATTACGGCTCCTAATGATTTAATAAGTGGTGAACTTATCCCAGGGTTTGCAGAGAGGCATGAGCAAGCCATAGTTATGGATATGACTACCTGGGGAACCTACCTACCTGGGGAACCTTTCAGAACCTCGGTTCTCAAAGAACTGAGACCAGGGCTTTTGAAGTTTAAGTTTCTGAATCTGAGGGTCATGCCCTCATACTCGTCAGTAGCGTGTGACATAGACACACCACCGGAGTCAGCAGAGGCTGTGTGCACAAGCTCTTCTGTTCACATGGCCTCCTCTGTCTCTCATCGTAACTTGCAAATCAGGTAGGGAAGGGTTATTATTATCCCACTTGGTAGGTGAGAAAACAGGCTCAGAGACAAGAAGTAGCTTCCCTCAAGACCCTCTATGAGGCAGGAGCACCTGTGACTCCAAATTGCAGGCTGGTGCGCTACATCCCCCTGCTTCCTCCCTGCTGATAAGCCAACACTAAAGTCTGGTATGATCTCTTCTTCCCACAGATCCTCCCACCCTGGCTTCCCTAGGACCCCGCCCTCCCCATGTCATGCAAGAAGGCAGAACTCATTTCCTTACAGTGTTGGGAGTGGTTGCTGGTTGCAGGGCTTGGGGTAGACGGGCTGATGCTGGGAGCCCTGGGGACACTAACTGAGCTTGGGACCGCGGTGGCCAGGCTCGGTGTCTCTGTGCTGTGGTTCTGGTAGGTGGGGCTGTGGTTGGTGGTCCCAGGGGCTCTGGTGGTGTCGGCTAGTGTCCTCGCTGTGGTAGAGGCTAACGTCGTAGTTGAGGTAGACTGAGGTGCTGAAGGGGAAATACCATGAAGATCACTTGGACAGAGAACTTTGCTGTTTTAGTGCCTAAATTATTGCTCTATAAATATACTCGATGAAGTATAAACTCATCCTCATGGCTCAACTCAAATGCCCTTTCTAGTCCTCCTGAATGGGCTACGATCTTTTCTTTAGCTGAATGACAAGCACCTTATCTGTTTATACTGCACCTTGATTTGATAAAGATGAGTTATTAAAACAGTGCTGTCAGATTAGGTGTGGGAAAGGTCACTATAAAAGAATGGGAGGAGTGGAAATCATGTAAATCGAGAAGGATTTTTTTTTAATACATGTATACTGTTATATTACTAGGTTCAAATTCTCACTCTACTATAAACAATTGAACCTGGAAATCATAAATGATGCAGCAGACCTATGCTCAAACAAAAGGCCGTGTATCTTCATTGAGACTGGGGAATGAATAGGATTTATATGATTGAAGTATTCAGTTAGTCCCAATCATATCACAAAAGGACTTTTGGTAGTGTGTGAAGTTCTGGGTGAGAAACAGGCAAGATTATAGTCACTTGCATACAAATAGTAACTGAAGCCATGGGGATAAAGGGTTCTTAATTTGAGGTCTTCAAGGGGTTCTGGATCCCCCTGAAGCTGAATTTAAAATGCTGTGTGTATATGTGCATCTTTCTTGGAAGCGAGAAGAGTCAGCCTTGGAGGGACCCTACAGGACACCGGAACTCAGGGTAGGTAATGAAGAGGCTACAAAGGCAAAAAGCAGCCAGAGAACATGGAGGAATCCAGGGATGCACAGTTTCCCAGAAATCAAGGAAGACTTCAGCAGATGGGTCTGCCATTCCCAGGGACCAGCCCTCCCGGTAGCTCTGCTCACCTCGGTAGCACCTCTTCATGTCAGGGCCCAGCCACATTGTGTCAGGACAGGCACACGTGTACTTGGGGGAGTGGCTGGAGATCTGAGGAGCAGGAAGGCACAGGTACTCACAGCCTCCATTGGGCTGGGCACTCAGCTCACAGGCATCTGCAGCTATGGGCACAGAGAGAGATGGCCAGAGAGAGCGTCAGGGCACAGATGGGAAATGCCAGGTTCCCCGTCCTCCCAGGGATGAGGCCCTACCCACTCAGCTCAATCGAAACACTTTTTCTGCTACTTCTGTCGAGCACCTTCCACCACTGGACCTGCTGTTTTATCCCCACGTTCGTTTAATGCTGACGACAACTCTGAGGGCTGGGTGTTATGCCCAGACTGACCAAAAAAAAAAAAAAAAAGACTGCTTAAAAAGAACAAACTTGTCAACGCTGTACCTCTTGTAATTTTGGAGACAATTTAAACTCAGGTCTGTTGGACTCCAGAGACCATGTTTTTTTCCTCCCTATGCCACATCTCTTTCTTCTTTAAATTTCTAGATCTAGAATCAGGCACCAACCTGATTTCCTTACCCGCTTTCCCCCACCTTCACCCTCTCTGTTACAGTTAAACTGAGGATACCCTAGTGACAGAGGCGGGAACAACCTAATGGTAGGATTCTTGGCTTTTGTTCCCAACCAGCCAGCTGACTTACTGACGGCCCTAGGATACATTACTTTATACCACTGCCAAGTATGAACAAATGACAGATGAGAAGCAATGGGCTTCTTCACGGCCAAAGTTGCTCTGGAATCAGACAGATCTAGGTTTAGGGTTAGCTCTACGATCTGCCGACGTTATTTTACCTCTCCACTACAGTTTCTTCAGCGGTTAAATGAGAACAGTAATTGCCATACTTTGTAAGACTGACAAAAATGGGACATTTGTATGTTCACTTATTTATACCCAGGCTTAGTTCACCAAGAGCGTGAGGCAAATGAAATAAAATATGTGACAGCTAAGCAGTTCACCCATGAGAGGGACTGTCAGCACTGCCTCAGGGGGTGCTGGGATGTGACACGAATGTGAACGCAGCCTGCCTATTGGATGGAGAGGATGTAGGCAGGGGACCTAGGACTGGGGAAGGCTCACCTCTTGGCTGCTTCAGCTCATGGAAGATGACTATATCATGTGGGTTGTTGAGGTTCTCAGCTAGGACGGAGATTTCCAGGCCGTTGAGCCGATTTGCACTGAAAATGGCCTCATTCTCCAGGTCCGTCCAGAACACCTTGTCCTGTGGGGTACAGATACAGAGAATGGCCTAGAGCCTAAACCCATGACCTCTGTCTGAGGGCTCAGGCCCAAACCACAGTCACCAGAACTGCTCCGGCATTTCCCCTGAGGTCTCCTGTCCACGGATTCGCGGTGGGACTCTCAGCTCTAACCTGTGGCATACGCTGTGGTTTCCTTCTGTCTCAGAGGGTTACTCAGTGATTCTGTGCTTTGGCCTAAAGGCTGCTCATTAACGCTGAGCTAGTCCTGCTTCTTGGAGTTCAGCAGAACCAGGGTTGGGTTGGGTCTCTTTAGCTATTACCGTCACTAGGGCCCGGGACCAAGATCGGAGAGGATGTGTGGTTTAGTGAGTATTATCCCTACAGGGCCTCCTCCTGCAGCCTCTGGGTGTACACGCGTGTGCATTCAATGGTTAGTCCACACAAGCCTAGATGTGCATATGTAGACAAATTCACATTTACAGGTACAACCATGCACTCTGTGCAGACCTAGACACAAGCCCACATGCTCATCTACATACCCAAAGGCACACTCGAACCTAAATGAGCACTTGTCTAATTATTGGTATACACGTTTACATTCACAAGCACTAGCACATACAGGAATGCACATGTTTTAACAGATGCATTTATGTATACACATGCACATCCACATACATGCCACATATATGCACAAGTACAAACACATGTGTCTGAACACACCTGTCTTTTGAAGCAGAGGCTGGACGTGGGAGGTGGAGCTTTGCCCACAGTTTCAGAGCTGTGCTGGGTGATGTTGCTCCAAGCAAACACTACCCACACCCACCATGGGCCAGTGTCCCCTTGCTTCCCCTCCCCTTGATGGCAGAGCAAGTTATGGGGAAGAGGTATGTGTGTACAAGAACTTGATTGGTTCTGGCTTCCTTATTCCCCAAGGAGAAAGGTTGTCAGGGTCAGAACACAGGAAGGTCTTGCCTCTTCACTCTTCCATGAGCTTCTTTTTTGTTGCTGTGGGGTTTTTTTTTTTTTTTTTTGGTGGGGTGGGGCGGGAGGGGTCTTTTTCTTGAGGGTTAGGATGATGCCTGGTTCACCCCTATGACCCCAGGATCCAGCAAAAGTGAGTGCGAGTGGTTGAATTGAATAGCATCTATCAGGCCATTTCCAATAGTAAACGATACTAAGGAAATGTACATTCCTCCTCCTCCCTTTATTGGGCACCTTCTGTATATGTGGGTACAGTGCTGGGTGCTGAGCGCACAAGGTCTAGCAACTTACCTATGAGAAGTGCTCTCGGGGAAGGGCCTTGGGGAGGAAGCACAGGAGAGGCTGCCAGGTGGACAAGGGACTGCAAAGCCTCTGTTTGCAGGCAGCTCACATATTGCATACAGACGAGCCAATTGGCTTCCCTGAACCTTTGTTTCCACCTGGACGAGTCTCAGGGAGTCGTCCTGTGTGAACAGCCTTTCCTAGGCTCCAGCTTCCTGAAGGAGCCTTGCCTCCCCTCTCGGGGCTCACCTCAAACACAGCTATCCCAAAAGGGTGGCTCAAGAAGTCAGGGGAGGAAATCAGCATCTTCCTGTTGCCTCCACTGAAGTCAATGCTGGACAGCTGGTGCAGCTTGGAGTCCACCCAGTACAAGCGCTGGTTCAGCAAATCTTGGGGAGGAAAAGGACGAGGGGATCAGTTGCTGAGCCTGCGACTGCAGCCTGGACCTTGGCTCCTTTGTGCCCCTTCCCTGCCCACATCTCCAGGCCAGGCCTCAGGAGGAGGCCAGCCCAGGGAAACCATCAGGAAACATAGGCACTGGCTCTAAGAGGGGATGTGGAGATGAGACCCATGGAGCTCCAGGCAGTGGTCAGTGTCAGGCACTACAACAGAAGGCAGGGCTCACCCAGGGTGATTCCGTTGGGCCACTCAATACCATCCGATACCAGTGTCTGCCGGCCCACGCCGTTGAGCCCGGACTTCTCAATCTTGGCCTGGAACCCCCAGTCAGACCAATACATGAACCTAGAGGAGAGAAAACCCAGCTGAGCTTCTTGACAGGGAACGTGACTGGGGTGGTCTGGCTCACAAGGACTCAACGGCCCGCTGGATCATGCTTAGTGGGGACTGGAAGCAGACCTCTAGAGTTCATGGGAACATCCAGTCTTAGAACTGACAGGTGAGCTGGTTTCAGGTGCATTACACAATGATTCAGTATTTGTATATATTGCAAAACGACTGCTGTAATAAGCCAGTTCACATCCAGCACCACACATAGCTACAGTGGTTTTTCTTGTGATGAGGACTTTTAAGATCTACCACTCTCCAGTTTTTAAACTTCATGATGGCTTCTCCTATTGACCTTAAAATCAGATCCCAAATCCTTACCACAGCTGACAAGGCTCTGCATGACCAGGGCCCTGCCTACCTCTCTGGCTATTTCTCCTAGCACCATCGCCCACCTTCCTTACAAACCTCACAGCTGCCCCACAGGGCTTCTCTTAGGTCCTTCAGGGCACCAAGGCCTTCACGGAGCCTTCGCTCCCACTCTTTTCCCATTTACAATGTCTTTTCAGTAGAGAATCTTCCTCTGTTAGGAAGTAGGTTCTTCCTTCCCCTCCAAGTAAGTAGGTTCTCCCTGTTATCTTCTCTTAAAGCACCCCGTTCTTCCCTTCTGCAGCGCTCACACCATTGTTGATTTTTGTAGGCTTTCTGGCGTGTGGTGTGTTTGTTTGCTGTCTGTTTCCCCACTAGTCTACAAGCTCCACTAAGGGAGGGTCCCTCATCTGCGTTAGTCCTCACTTTATGCCTGGCAGGTGGTTTGTGTGTGATATAGGTCTTCATTTACTATTTGTTGAACAAACTAGTGTTTTCATTCTAGCCTCACAATTACCCCAGAAGGGTATCATTACTAGTCCCATTTACAGATGAATAAATTGTGGCTCAGAGGGGCTGACTTTCCTAAGATCACGATGTGAACAAGCAGAGAAACCAGGCTTCAAATTTAAGTTGAAATTCAAGCCTGCATGCTTAACCCTCCCCATAATGCCTCTGCTGAAGCCTGGTGTCCAGCCAAGCTGGCTCCAGGCTAAAGGGCCGAGTGATTGTTCTGGATCCCTTCCATTTGCTGCTCTGAATCCCATCGCCATTCTGCTCTGTACAGCAAAAGGCTGGTGCACGTGGAAACCACATCAATGGGCTTGACTCCCTAGCTGTCTGGCTTCCAGTTGGATTCAGCAAAATATTGGAGGGGGAAGAGGACAGACTGAGGTCAGGATGTCTATTCCCCTGACTCTCCCACACAAAGCTGACTCCAACTGGCTCATGCTCTAAAGGTTTAACCGGCCTCAAATTATCTTCATCTGAGTGTGCAGTGGGTTTCCTGCTGGGACCCTGGCAGATCCACAACGGACTAGGGATGGGCTGGGTGTAACCACATGGTTTGGGGGACATGGCAGGTACAGCCCCAGGTCTGTATGACAGCAGACCGGGAACAGGGTTGAGGTGGGGTTAAATGAGATGACTCAGTGTCTGCAGAATGCCTGGGACTGTGCTGGGTGCACCTGTGTGTGCCGAGTAAATGGCAGCTGTCAGTCACTTCCCAAGGCCACACACACCCTCTCGGGTGGCCAGCCCCAACCCCAGCTGCCCGACTGGAAGAAGAGGGTTCTCTTATCGCTGCTTAACAATTAAGGAAACAGCAGAAGGAGGAAGCTGGTGATTCTGGCAAGCAATAGGATGCAGCTGCTTAAAAACCATGCCATCTCAGGACATCACTACTGAGGAAGGGAGGGAGTCCTGCTCTGTTCAGAATCCCTACTCCCAGTACAGAGGCATGGCCAGAGCAGGTCAGCCTGGGTAATGAGGGGCCCGGAGACTGTGGGCAACATGGGTGGGGATGGAGGTGGGCAGCCTGGAGCAGAGTAGACCCTGTAATTTTGTTCCTCAAATCTCTCTGGCTGTCTGGAAGGGCAGGGAGGAGACAGCCAGAGGTAACCCCAGAGGCCAATCAGAGAGATTTGGGAATGTGAGAAACAAACAAAGATCACTTTCCAACGGGCAGAGCTGCCCCCCACTCAAACAGGCTGTGTGGGATGTAATGGGCTCCTGTCTCTGGGAGTATGAGCACCTACCAGATGCCCACCTGCAGCGCATGGCAACCTGAGGGAAGACGTCCTGCCCCAGGAATATCTACAGTCTCCAGCGCCCTGAGATGCTCAGTTCTGTGATATGATGAGTATCCCAGTCCTGGGAGTGCCCTGACAGCCAGTGCACAAGGACCCCTGGTCAGGCGCTCATAGGCTGAGGGGCCCGCAGGGACTCTCTCCCCCATTGCCTGTGTCTGGGTGGCCCAGGGCCTTCCGAAGCCCTCGAGATAGCTCTGGTGACAGACGTGTGCAGACTGAGCGCCCAGCACAGTCTGGGGGTGGGAACACTCACCTTTGCAGGGGGTCGACGGCAATGGCCCGGGGTTCGCTGAGGTTACGGCTGAAGAGAGTACATCGGCGTTTGCCATCAACTGTGGCCACGGAGATGGTCTTGTTGCCAGAGTCGGTCCAGTAGATGTGCTTGTGGACCCAGTCCACCGCCAGGCCCTCGGGAGAGTGCAGCTGCTCGTCAATGAGGACATCCTGCTCCACGGGGTTGCTGGCTTTGTCCATGTAGGCGCTAGGAGCAACCAGGGCTCGCGTGGGCAGGCATGCCACCGCCGGGGCCCGTCTGCAGCTGCCCTTCCCCTCTCTTCCCTCTGGGCCATGGCAGTGCACCAGAGAGGAGCTTGGCTCAGTTCCATTCAATGGGTTCTCTGGGCCACCAGGGTAAGGACACAAGCTTGAGTCAGCCACAGTCTCTGGCCTGAAGGAGCTCAGTTTAGAAGGGACAGAAATTTATAGCCCAATAATTACACCAATACTCTGTGATTACGGAAAGTATCAGAGGCTGTACCAGCAGAGAAATGGAAACTACATCACCCTGGGGGGCTGGAGGAGGCCTTGTGGTTGAGCCCTGAAGGATCTGTTCACCAGGAACACAAGGAACAGACAGGTCGGGTTAGAGTCAGCATGTGCAGATGCCAAAGCACATGTTCTGAAACACTGAGAGAGCCAGCGGGCAGGGGTGGAGGGGGTAAGTGAGGGTGTGAGACGGGGAGTAGGTAGAAGGGGCCATCTCCTGATGGCCCTCGAATATGCGCTAAGGGTAAAACTGAACAGGTCAGAGGACATGGCCAGACAGGGGAGTTAGATCACTGTGGCACGTGCAGAGTACGAAAGGGTTTGGAGCGGGAGGGGATAAAGGCAGGGAGACCAGTTAGGAGGCTGTGAGCACGTCCAAGTGAGAGACGAAGAGGGTCTGCAGAAGGGCTGAGGCAGTGAGAATAGAGAGAAGGCGCCAAAATACAGCAGACACTCAGGGGGCAACACTAGCAGGGCTTTATGTCTCCCAAACGCTGTTTTCCCCAAGGCTTTCTTCTCCCCAGACCCTCTCTTTGCTCTGTTAGTTCCACAGTGCCCATGGCCATCCATGACTCAAATTCTCTGATCTTGACAAGTGTCTAAGTTTCAGACTATAAAGCCAACTGGCCCCCTTTGAATGTCTCATGGACACCTTGAACGCAACACATCCCAAACTATTCACCCCATTCCCTTCTTCTCAGCCACACTCAGCCTGCCTACCCCACCACCATCTCTCCCCTCCTGGTCCCATCTCAGAGAACGGTACCCAAGTGCCAAGCAAGAAACCGAAACTCTCAAAACGAAAGTGGGAATTCATTTCAACTCTTCCTGCTACAGCCCCACACACAGTCTGTCATCAAATCCTGCCTCTTTCAGTCACAACTGTTGGACACACACTGCTCGAGCTGGTTCTGGGTGTGCGAGTGTGAGTGTGTCTATGTGCGCTGGGGTGTGATAGGCACTGGGTTGTCATTGAGAAGCCACTGGCATTGCTTCCATCCATCCATCCCACCACCTGTTCAACAGTCCACCCAGGGCCTGGTCATCGGCAGTCCTGAGTCCAAGTGGATCTCAGGACAAAGAAAGGACATGACTACCAAAGGGGACTTGGGCACGCAGAAGCTCCCAGGAGAGAACTTTCTTGTGTGTGTGAGGAGCCTTCCTGGGAACAGACTGTGATGTGAAGGGCTGGTCTGGGTGTAGTGCAGCCCCCAGACCGGGTCGGAGGTGTCCTGTATACTTTTCCTTCATGATCATCACAAGAGATATCACTGTGTTCTGAGTGGGATCCTCCAGGCAGGCCCAGGTCTGAGTCATCTTTGAGTCCTGAGCATCCAACACACATGTATGTGAGTGGCTCTGAAAATCCCCGCCGAAGCCAGAGGCACCATCCTGTGCCTTGCACTGCCCGACCAGGCCGCCAGAGGTCAGTCAAAGCCCCCATGTGTGGGCCCAAAGGTGCTCTCCCAACAAAGCCCTCAGACTCCGCTGGCCCAGCAGGTGGGGAAGTCCCGGCAGTTCCACGTGCCCTGTGCTCCTGCATCCCCTCCTAAGCCCCAACTCTGTCCTGGGGGAACCTAGGGGCAGAGCGGGTGCAGAGGCCACCGGTCCTCTCCTCCTCTGTCAGGCCCTCTCCATGCCTTGGCTGCAGGAGCCAGGCCTCTGCTCACCTGTAGATCTTGCGGTAGGAGAGGTCACACCAGTAGATGCGATTGGTGGCAACTTCAACGTCCAGTGCCACGACGTTCTTGAGCATGGGGATGAGCCGTGAGTAGTCCCGCTTTACCAGGTCTATCCTCCGCACTTCGTGCCGGTTGGTGAAGATCAGGGATGGGCTTCTGCCAGCTGCCATGCAGGGGGGTTGAGAGGGAAAGAGTCAGCGCAACAGGTGGGGGGGTCTAGAGACCAAGGCTCTGCCACTGGTTTGCTGGGGGACACCTCATCTCCTGTAAAAAGTGGTGGCAACTCCTACCTCACAAGTTAGAGGAATAAGTGAGATAACGGGTACAAAAGCCATAAGATGCAAAGCACCACACATAACAAGAGGGATTTTTTTTTATTAGACATAAACTCCTCCAAATCTGAGATGACTCCATTTCCTCTGGCCTGTATGGGAGGTTTTCTGCAGTAACTCCAGCTCCCTGTCCAGCCTCATCACTCACCCCCCTAACACCTTGGTCCCAGCCACCAGGCTATCTGTCATCATCTCCCCACGGCAGAGCTTTGCTGCCTCAGGGCCTTTGCTCAAGCTGTCCTTCTACCTACAGTGCATTTTTCCCCAACAGCTGCCTCCTCTTCTGCTTGGGCCCCACTGCAACATTCAAGAAGGGGCAGCATGAATGTTACAAATGAGTTACAAAGATGACTGAGGCTGCAGGATGGAGCACAGACCTCAGGGCTGGTGGTGAGGCTCAAGGCAGGAGATTCAAGGAGGTCATTGTGAGTCTTCAATTTACACAGAGTGTGTTTGGGGACACAGCAAGAGATGAATCTGCAGATGCCAGCAGGGACCCAATCACAAAGGATCCTGTGATCTGGATATGCACTTTATTCTGAGCCAGTAGCTGGGGCAGGATGTGTATAATATGATACAGATCATTCACATGCAAAGGGACAACACACAACTGGTGTATATATAAACTCATTTTCAGACTTAGGATTAGATTTCAGGAAGAACATCAAAGGTTTAACACTCCTGGCAACTCCATGGGGAAGATCACTGTCCCCCAGGCCTAGGAGGGTCTAGAACTTGGCACAGGCCGCCGCTCCTCCAGCCTGTTTTCAGATGTAACAGGCCACTCTCAGGTATCTGCAGTCTCTGAGCAGAAACACCTATCTCTGGAGCTGCCTGGGCCTTCTCCCAGTCTTGTTTTCCAGCTGACGCTTCTGCAGGGCCCCTGGTCCCTGTCACTGCACATCTCTGCCAGGGTAATGTGCTCCTTGGGGGTTGGGAGGGACCAGCACAGAGCCATGTGGGGCCTGGGGCTGAGGGTGTGACCTGTGTGTAGTGATAGAGATCATTTCAAAGCAGGGTGGGGGTGGCAGGGAGGGTATGGGACACAGAGCATGGAAAAATACAGCTCCATGTGCAAGGAGAAAGGAGAAAAGCTGGGTTCAAGGCCAACTCTCCCATTGACAATCTGTGATCTCCTTGCCTGGAAAGTGAAAGTCGCTCAGTCGTGTCTGACTCTTTGCGACCCCATGGACTATACAACCTATGGAATTCTCCAGGCCAGAATACTGGAGTGGGTAGCCTTTCCCTTCTCCAGGGGATCTTCCCAACCCAGGGATCGAACCCAGGTCTCCCGCATTGCGGGAGGATTCTTTACCAGCTGAGCCACAAGGGATTTCCTCGCCCGGAAATGAGAGCAAAGACACCTTATCTTCCTGAGGGCAGGAGCTGGGTTAAAGGGTATCTTGAACTGATTTTTACTGAGAGTTGTGACTGTGACAGGTGCCCTGTTTGTTTACGACTGGAGTTTTGGTGGAACTGCACTCTAGATATTGATATGTGGGGGTTGTATATATATGGGCCATTGTGTGTTGTCTCCACTGCAAGTATACAGTCTATGTTACACGTCACACCTGTCCTAGGTGGGGGAAGGAACTGGTAGCAAGCTACATGTGATGTGCTAATGTATATTCTGTACATTGGACAGTTTGGGTGCTAAGTGTTTCGGGTTTGCCGGCTCTATGTCAATTATTGTAGCTGCTGTATTGTTATAGCCTACAGAGTGGGTATTTGTGCATCTGAATTCCAGGTTCATATATCCAACAGCCTACACAATACTTCCACTGAGATGTCTAAACAGTTTTGTTAAATTTAACATGTCCAAATTAATCCAATATTCTCCCAAACCTTCTTTTACCATCTTTCCCAATGCCTTAAATAGCAATCCCATTTTTTCGTTTGGTTAAAAACCTCATGGTCATCTTTGACTCCTTTTTTCAGTTTCACATCCTACATTCAATTCATAAGAAAATCCTGTTGCTTCAAAATAAATCCTGACCTTGAAAATATATTCATATTGTCTACTTTTCATTTTCTCCATGCAACACCCTGGTTTAATCCACCATCACCTCTCTCCGGGCTGACTGCAATGACCTCTGCAGCAGTTACCCAGCTTCCTCCCCTGTCCCTGACGGTCTATTCTCAACACAGCGGCTAGAGGGAGCTGGTTAAAATGGAAGGCACCCTGTCTCTTTACTCTGAACCCACCAAAGCTTCTTTCCCCCGGACTGATGGTGAGAGTCAGCCCTTATAATAGTCAAGATGGCCTTTATGATCTGCCCCAAGTCACCTTGTGGGCTTCATCTCCTCCTATTCTCTTTGCTCCAGCTGCACTGGCTTCCTCTTTGTTATCTCAACACGGCAGGCATGCTGCTATTTTTGGTTCCTGCAGGTCATGCATGGCTCACTCCTTCTCCTTCAGGTCTTTATGCAAATGTCACCTTCTCAGTGAGGGCTTTCCTGACAGCTCTCATTTAAAATCGTAAGCCATTGCCCCCTTGGACTTCTCTACTTTATATTTCTCCTGAACCCTAATTACTGTCTGCCATGCACTGAATCTTAGTTTTTTGATTTCCTGTTTCACCTACTAGAGTGTAAATCCTATAAGGACAGAGATTTGAATCTGTTTTGCTTACTGTTGAGTCTCTAGTGTCTACCACAATGTTAGGTGTTCAGTGTAAACAAATGAATAAAGTGAATTCCATCGGCTGACCTGATGATCACCGTCAGGTCTGCACGCAGCTCTTTGTGTGGGCTGCCTATGCCACTTGTGGCCAGCATGGTCCAGCTTATATCTGCCATGTGAGTGCAGTCTCTGGGTGGCTCTATGCATGGTCAGTGTTGTGTGCACGGTTGCACTGTGTGTGTGCTATATATTGCAACTTCCTATCTGAGTGTGTGAGGGGGTATGTGTGCACACCTACTCCTCGCATTAAGCACGCTGCTTCCTGGACTTGCTCAGAGCTGCTCCCCTGCCCCCACCTTGTAGTGTCCATACTGACCAACGGCCTTGCAGTTCTTGGTCAGTGTGTCCATCTCGTAGCCAGGGTGGCACTCGCATTTAAAGTAGCCCTTGTAATTGACACAGATCTGGCTGCAGGCATCTGGGTCCTCGCACTCATCGATGTCTGTGGGGAGGAGCAGAGGTCAGAACCAGCAGGAGGAACTGCCTCTGCTTGAGGGGCTGGGGTGGGGGTGCTCACCGCCACAGGTCTTCTGGTCCAGGAGCTGGTAGCCCGCAGGGCACGTGCACTCAAAGCCAATCTTAAGGTCAGTGCAGATGTGGGAACAGCCGCCATTGTTGTGCAGACACTCGTTCAGGCCTAGAGAGGGACATGGGCTCCTGAGGGTCCAGGAATTGAGACTGGGGTGGGGGCGGGACATGGATGGGCCTGGAGTTGAAGCAGAGATTCAGGGCAGCCTCAGCCTCCCTCAGAGCCTCATCGAGCCACAGCCTCGTCAGCCAGGTGACTGGGCAAGAGGAGGCTGAGAGAGGGTCCTTGCTTAAGGCCAGACACACAGACAGGACAGGGTGGAACCAGAACTCGGGTCCTTTGCCTCCCAGGCCAGGACTCTGTCCATCACCAGCCTGGAGGCAGCCAGGCTGCCTAAGGTCTTTCCTTTCACAAACACGTTTCTTACATCTCCTTCCTCATGACCTCAGTAAGCATGTGCCATGTCCAACCGTCAAGTACCTTAAGAATCCCCTGTGAAATGCCCTTGCTTAACCACCTCCAGTCTCGGGAAGCCCACTTCCCCCTGAGGCAGCTGGTGCCATGCAGGGTTGGCCAGAGTCCAATGGCTCCCTCAGAATTTCCTTAAAGCACTGATTCCTGGTCCCCTGGCTTTCAGGTGTCTTTCTCTGGATGCACTCTTTCTGTCCATGTCCCTCTCTGGACGGGGCCCAGAGCTAGTCTGCCACCCAGAGGGGTCTGAACTACTACAAGGGCTGCCCTCTACTGAGCCTGTGGTTATTTAAGACTGCCAGGCCTCTATCTCCATGGCACTGTTGCTAAGTCAGTTCTCTCCCACTGTGAACTATGGTGGACTTTTTCCCCACTCCTCTCCTCTCAGCCCCTGTCCCTATTCCTACACTTGGTCACAAGTCTGGTCCCAAGATTACCGACTGCTGCAAGGGATGAAGGGATCTGGTTCCCCCATCCTCCACTCCCTCACCACGTCTGGCAGGGTCCTAGTGGAGGTCAGAGAGGCCGGGACCAAGGCTCACCAAGTTCTCACAGCATCTTCTGGGCTTTAGAATCACAGAAGGTTAACTCTTCAAGCCAGGGGAAGGTGCCGTGCCACCCTCTGCCCATTAGACCCCTGCCCCGCCACTCCAGCCAAGCCAAGCAGAGCTGTGCCGAGCCAGCCAGGGCCATGCACACAGCCAGTCTGAGCTTCCCACCCCAGGCCATGCATAGCTGTGGGTGCCCCCCACCCAGCCTGAGCCATGCTGGGGCAATATTCCCCTTTACCCCTGGGCCGCCTCCTGTTTCTCTGGGATGTTGGCAGAACTGAAAGAACAAGACCATGGCAACCCCATGACTGGCGGGCTGGGGATGACTCGGCCAGGCCCAACACTGGGAAGCCCCAGCACCTCGGGGTGGGCTGAGCCACAGTAGCTCTGGGGTGGTCTCTGGAGGGCACCACCTTCGGATCTTCCCATCACTCCCAGCCCTCCCTGATCTCTCCCATAGCACACTGCATACTGCTCCCTCAGCGCCATCCATTCACTTGTTCACCTGCTCACTCATGGCCTCAGTCACCATCACTCACTTCCTCCCCCTCCTTCTGCAGGAGCGGCAGTCCAACCACCGTATTTACTGAGCACTGGGTGGAGCAGGAGGTGCCAGATGGCTCTGATGGGGAAGGGGAGAGTGCCACGTGACTTAGGCTTCCATGAAAGACGAAGGCGCAGAGTCCTCCAGGGTTGAGGTGAGTCAGGGTCAGAGAACAGGTAGAGGGTCCCTCAGCCCTGGAGAGCCAGCATGGAGGCAGAAGAGGGGAGTCTGGGCCTTCCCAGTTTGATCTACCCTGGAGGTGAGTCTGCTGGGGCCTGTAGCAGAGGGAGGGAGGGAAAGTGGTCCAGAGAGGCCTGAGGAGCATTTGGGGTCCCCACGGAAGGAAGGGGCAGTGCCCCCAGCACTAGTGCCCACCTGCATGCACACATCTACATGCTCACACACCAGCTCACATGCACAGGCACATTCACACAGACATGGCAGCCACACAGAGACACACGATGCAACTCCCTTGCCTTCCTCCGAGAAGGAGTCATGGATACAGACACTGGTCTCTCACCAGCACAGAGACACAAACACATGCGTACATACGTCTCTTTGGAGTGTCATGCAAAAGACAAGAGAGAAGAGAGTTCAGCAGGTTAGTAGTCTCCGGTAGGGCGCCTAGGCTCAGATGTTCCTGCCGCCCTATCCTCTTTTCCATAACTTCCTTCTTCTGGGACTTTTCAGGGCAGAGCCTGGGGGGAGTCTGTCACCTGCAAGCTCAGACGAAGGCCGAGTGACCTTCTCCCAGCTTCTCTTCCTTCCTGAAATCAATTTCTTAATCTTCAAAAGGGGAAAAAGTGTTTTGTTTCAGGAAGCTCAAGGGAATGATCTGCTCTGAAGGCCCAGGAGGTGCTGGGTGGAAACGGGCCTGCCAGGAAGGTAGGGGAGGGAGGGTCTGGCCTAGGCTCTGTCCGCTCAGGGGTTCTCTGTCCAAGCCACTGACCTCAGAAATGAACCTTCCTAGAGCCCGCCCTGGGTTTCGGTGATGTCCGCCCACCTGCAGTCCAGACTCTCCCACTCCTTTTAGCTTGGAACCCGGCCTGACAGCTCTGGCCGTCAGGGCAACTGCCTCCTTGCATTCCTTGCTTGTGTCCAGCCTGTGAGTCTGGTCTCCCAGAAAGTTCCTCAGGGCACAGGACGGTGCCACCCTCTGCTGCTGGGTCTGCCCTATCCTTACCCAGGCCTGGCCTGAGCCCAGTGACCTTCATCTGGACCTCGTCTGGCCACCCGCTGGCTGTTCCCCGCCTCTTACAAGGCAGGGTCCCCTGCTGGGGGGCTGGAAGGCCTCAGAGGCCAGGGCCCTGGCTAGGACAGCAGGGCAGAAACAATGAGAAAGAGAGAAAGTTCCCGAGTGAGCACACACTCAGAGGTCTGAATCTGAAACAACTGAAGAGAGGCTGTGTTTACGAGAGGAAGCACAATTTCTGAGCATTCGGAAAGGAAAGGCCCTTAGATTAGCAGAAACACAGAACAAGAGGCCCCAAAGGCAAAGAGCCCCTTCTGAGACCACGGGACAGCACACGGGTCCAGAGAGAGGGTCAGAACAGCACATGTGCAGAGGGGTGGGTGAGGGCTGTGGCCTGAGGGCCGGGAGGGGGTGTGACAGGGCGGGGGTTAGTCCAACAGCCGGACAGAGACAGGTACTGTACCACACTCTTTCAGAGGCTCATCCGACCAGTCCCGGCAGTCCCTCTGAGCATCACACACTTTCCTGCCGTCCACGCACTCGCCACTCTTACACTGAAATCTGCGGGGACCCTCACATGTTGACTCTGTCGGGCCGGACAAGAGAGTGGACAGCACCTGTGAGACCTTAGGTAGGGAGGGTTGGGGTGGGCTGGGCCCATGGGAGTTGAGGAGAGCTCCAGACTCAGCCCCCACCGGCCTCCAGATGGTGGCCCAGGATTGACAGCTGAATACAGGGTTGGTGGGAGCTCTGTTCATAGAAGGACAGGACCTCAGGGATAACCAGGATCATGGAGGTGGGCAGGGTGTGGGGGTCTACATCTGAACTACCAGCATTAGGGACCTTGGAGGGAAATGCAGCCCCTCTACAGACACCCTGGGGGCTGCAGGGACCATCTCCTGAGGGGGCCTGTGCTCCAGGGGTCCTAAACTGGGGAGGCGACCTCACCGCCCAATCCTTGATCCATTTCTCCAGATGACCAGGGGTTCAGGGTCCCTACTCCTGCAGGGTGATGACAGAGAGCCACCTGAGAATTAAGGGGGCTCCCTGGGGAGCAGGACTCTGCCTCTGCCCGGTCCGGGAACCAGTTAGTGACCCTGCTTGTGGGTGCAGATGTAGACAAAGGGTGGGGGCTGGATCTCCTGCAGTGCCTTCACATCCCTTCCCCCAGGCCTCTTTCAGCTTTTGCAAAGTCCTTAAGGCTCCACGTCTAGTGCCATGCGGACCCGCACAGAGGGGGTCTGGGTGGTTTAGGGGCAAGTAATACTCTGGGGGAAGAGGCATCATAAGGACCAAGGGGTGGTGTCTCCTAACTCCACTCTCTCCAGGGAGCCAGGGGAAAGCTCAGGGGGTGCTGTCCCCTTGCCACTGACCACACTCACCCTGCAGGCAGCCAGTTTCGTCACTCCCATCTGGACAGTCCTGCTCCTGGTTACAGCGCTTGATGGCAGGCACACAAGTCCCATCCCCACACTGGAACTCGTCTCCACGGCAGGTGCCCAGCGCTGCCAGGGGAGGGTAAGCGGAGAGGGTCAGTGCCCTCAGGTGCTGGGACAGCTCTCCTCCCCCACCTCCAGCCCCACCTCCACTCCACGTCCACCCCCAGCAAGAAGAGAACCAGTGGCTGAGCTTGGGAGTCTTCGGAGGACACCTGGCCAAGGCACAAGATGGGGAGACTGAAGCTCAGAGAGGGGGAAGGCCTCACCCAGGGTCACACAGCACTCTGGCACGCAAAGCCAGGACTAAAACACAGGTCTCCTGTTTCCCTCTCTACCGTCTCTCCCCAGGGCCACCCCTCTGGAACAGGCACCTAAACGTCTTTGGAATCTCAGTGCTCGTTACTTAATGACCCCACCCTTTCAGCAAACCCTTCCTCAGTGCCCAGGATGTAGGGGTGGGGGGGGGGGCACAGATTACTAAGAGCCTCCCCTTCCTCTAAGAGCTCAAGGGTGCAGAGCAGGGCTGAAGGGCAAAGGAGATCATTGTGTGGATGTGTTGTAAGACAAGGTGGCCAGGAACCTGCAGGAGCTCAGGGGAACCCAGCCCAGCAGGGCCCATCAGAGGAATCTGGGAGAAGCCTTGAAGGATGAGCAGGCCCAGGAGGTAGGGAAGGGTCGAGTTGGGGCTCTTCTTTAGTGTACCAAGGTCTCTGGCATTGGAACCGGTGGGTGACTGCTTGGGCCAGGGAAGGCAGGGGTGGGAGGTATGACAGGGGCAGGGGCGCATCCCGGAGGGTCATAGGTGCCTGTGAAGACCCTGAGCTCCACAGCTTAGCAGCCATGTGACCACACACACTTCACGTTTCCCCAGTTCTGTCGCGCCCGTTAAACCAAGACTAGGGTCGGGGTAGGGCGAGAAGAGGCGGCCCCCTCCGCGGACGGCGGCGCACCCGCGGCCCTGGGCGATATGGGGGTGGGCGGGGGCTTACGGCAGTCGGCCTCGTCCGACTTGTCCTTGCAGTCGCGGTCACCGTCGCAGCGCCAGCCCAGGTGCACGCACTCGCCGCTGCGGCAGGCGAACTGGGCGGCGGCGGCGCAGGCGGCGGGCGCGGGCGTGGCCCGGGGGCCCGCGCGGCCGCACAGCTCGGCCGCCTCGTCCGAGCGGTCCTCGCAGTCGAACTGGCGGTCGCAGACCCAGCGCTCTGGGATGCAGGCGCCGCTGTCGCCGCTGCAGCGGAACTCGCGGGGCCCGCAGGCCGGGTCGGCGCAGCCGCGCTCGTCGCTGCCGTCGCCGCAGTCGTCGTCGCCGTCGCACACGAACACGGCGGCCAGGCACGAGCGGTTGCTGCACTGGAACTCGTGCGGGGCGCACACTGCGCGGGACAGAGAGCCGGTCGGCCCGCCGGACCCTATCCCCGGCGCCCCGGGCCCGCCGGTCCCGCTCCAGGGGCCCTGATCCTCACCCACCGGCCTGAATGAGCCCTGCTGGGGGCCCCAAATGTGGACGGCAAAGGGGGCCTCCAGTCGGGGTCCAACTAGGGTCATGCTGAACGACCCGGTGCAGCAGGCTCTCCTGCCTAGCCTCACTGGGAGCGGGAATTCCTGTCCTGCTGCCTGCAGGATGGTGGGACTGAGTCTCTAAAGCTGCAGAGTGTAAGCTGGCTTGAAGGCCTCTCCGATGTTCCCAGGAAATGATATGTAGCATGACACCGACCCTTCCAGGAACAAGGCCTCGACCTACTTCGTTACAACACAGCTCAGGGCCCACCCCGCTCCCTGGTTTGCTTGCACTATCCCCTCTAAGTCCCTTGGCCTGGCATCCAAGGCCACTGGCATGGAGCTACTGCTGTACCCCATCACCTCACTCCACTCACACCCTGCTTCACATCACACACTAGACCATTTGTACACTTTCCCACTTCCCCAGCCTTTGCCCAGGCTGTTTCATCTGCTGGGCACCCATCTCTTGCCTACCACTGTCTCTCTTTATCACAGTGATGAGTTCAAATCCTTCAAGGGTCCAAATTCTACCTCTTTCATAACACACTCGTGCTCCCCTGCTCGGGAAGTCTCCACACACCTCCACTCTTCTTCCAGGTGCCCTGCACAGCCTGCTCAGGTGTCCGGGTCTCGTGTCGTTCTGTGTCTGCCCCATGACCACAAACTGCAAAGGGGTGGGCTCTGAGATTGACCCACTTTTTCCTGAAGGTCCAGCACAGAGCTCCCTGCAGTGAGTGCGTGTGGTGTAGATGGAGGCTGGACCAGCCCAGGTGTGAGGAATAATTTAGGGATTCACAATCATTATGGGCACAGGTCACTGGCCCTGCCTAGGGCCCTGGGCTTCCCCTCCCTGGTGGGCTGCTCTGAGCTCAGAGGCTGGGACAGCCTTAGAGACCAGTAGCCCCACTACCAGTTTACAGATGGGGAAACTGAGGCCCAGGGAGAGGAGCAACATGCCCAGGGTCGCACAGTCAGTCCGCGGTGACGAGGGGTCCAGAACTCAGGTTTGGGGCTCTTACTTCCTACTCTGACTCCTCTGGGCTTTCCGGTTTTCTTCCCACCCTGGAGTTCAGGCTGTTTCTAGAGTAGCGACCTGGCTTCCTCCCTCCTTCATTCCTTATACAGAGGCCAAGAAGAGGCTGGAGCCCCAGGCCAGGCATGGATACAGAGGCTGCATATGCATGCATGCTAAGTCACTTCAGTCGTGTTGGACTCTGTGACCCAATAGACTGTAGCCCCCCAGGCTCCTGTGTCCATGGGATTCTCCAGGGAAGAATCCTGGAGTGGGTTGCCATGCCCTCCTTCTGGGGATCTTCCCCATTCAGGGATCAAACTCTCATCTTTTATGTCTTCTGCATTGGCAGAAGCACCACCACTAGCGCCACCTGGGAAGCCCCGTAACTTGGTGGTGGCAGCACCCCATCTTTCCACGTGGGGGCGCCAAGAGTCTGTTTTTACTTTCTGTTGGAAAACTGTCCTTTTTCATTGTTAGTGATCATAAAATAGAAGGATGCCTTCAGTTTCACAATGTAGGCAGCTCATGTCATGTGTTGCTGATGGCTCTATCAAGTTTCTGACAGATGAATTTTTTCCCCTTCTGGGCTTTTGGGATGTTGGGGCCTTGGTAGGAAATGCACACCCTACTCTGTGATGTCTGCCCCTCAAGATTAAGCTGATGCCTAGATTAGCCCTCCTCCTCCCTGTCTGGACAGGGAGGAGGACTCACTACGATCAGAGTTCTAGGAGGAAGAGCTGCTTCATCGTGAGCTTGCTCCAAGGTTTCGAAGCTGACAGCACCTTTAAGATCTACATCATCAGGCCTGTGTTCAGGGACCCCTCCCAGCATTCATGAATGGAAGAAGCTTTGAGGAATGAGAGAAGGGAGAATTCTTTTTCCTTTGCCTTGGTGATTGGGAGCTGAAGCAGAGAAGCCCAATAGGACCTTTGAACATGACTATTTTCTATAATTAACAGGGAACAGCCCTGCCACAACATGCCATGCTGCTGCTGCTAAGTCACTTCAGTCGTGTCTGACTCTGTGCGACCCCATGGACTGCAGCCCACCAGGCTTCTCCGTCCATGGGATTCTCCAGGCAAGAACACTGGATTGGGTTGCCATTTCCTTCTCCAATGCATGAAAGTGGAAAGTGAAAGTGAAGTCGCTCAGTCGTGTCTGACTCTTAGCGACCCCATGGACTGCAGCCTACCGGGCTCCTCCATACATGGGATTTTCAGGGCAACAGTACTGGAGTGGGGTGCCATTGCCTTCTGCCACAACATGCCATAGTTAGAGCTATTCCCACACCTGGAAATAGTGGCTGATAGCCTTGATGACTGCAGAAACATCTGATTTTCAGGAGGTATGGAGGGGAGAGGATTCTCACTGGCCAGTGAGGCCCCACAGAATTATCACAACTGCAGAAATGAGGCAGTGTACCACTGGGCTTTGCAACTGCTGGTTCCAGCCAGGATCTGCCCCATACCCAGACACTTCCAGCTTCAGAGATACCCAAATTCCAGAGACTTACATTCTTAGAGTGCTGTGACCTAGAAGCCCCCAGAGGAGGCAGCACTTCCCCCGGGCCAGGAAGGATGGGTAAGATACAAAGACAGAAGCTGGCAGAGTGAGCAGGGTGGGAGACAGTGGTGGACAAGTCCTTGGCAAAAGCCCCTGAGCGATCGCCCGGATCTCTGCCCAGCCTCACAGCCCAGTTCCAACAGCCAGTCTGTCTCCCCCATTCATCATGAGCTCCCAGAGAGAGGCCTATAGGATTCACCTTCTTGTCCCTTCCAGAGCCTGGCACACAGTAGGTGCCCATTGCATATGAGACATGCCCGGCCAGGCCGCCTTCCCCACTGGTCCAGGCCCTGCTGGCCTGCCCCCTGGGAAGGAGATAATCCTGTGTTTGAAGCCCACTGATGTGGAACTGCCCCAGTGACCACTTCCATCTGTCCCTATAGAAGCCTGTTGAGAATGCCTTCCTGCCCCGTGACATTGGTGCTCAGATCTGAGATTTCAGCAACAGTCCTCAGGAATCTGTTCCCTTCCCCCCCCAACACTGCTGTGTTCTCACCCAGGCCACCACCATCTCTCACTATGGCCCCCACTCTGGTCTCCTGCCCCTGCTCAGAGATCAGTGTAGACTTATGGAATGGATGAGCAGATGTCAGGCATGGTTAAAACACGCATGGACTTTGCTGTCCGGACCTGAAGTCGAATCCCACTCAGTCCCATCACTTAGCCGTGGGCATTTTTCCTCGCTTGTCTGAGCCTCAGTTTCCTCACCCACAAATGGGGATGATAATGGCTGCTCGTGAGGTGGTTGTGAGGATGAAAAAGAATGTCTCTTCAAAGTGCCCGGCCGTTACTAGTGTCCTGACCGTTCCCCTTTCCTCTCCACCTCCCAAGCCCCCTGCAGAATCTGGCCCTCCTTCCCCACAAGTGGCCACTGCTGCCCAAGGCTGCCTGACCGTGACCCTGGGGACCAGACCCTGGACTCACACGTGGCACATCCAGCCTCGTCCGCTCCGCTCTCGCAGTCCTTCTCCCCATCACAGCGCCACGAGGCTGGCACACACTTGTGGCTGGTGGGTCCGCAGCTCAGCTTCTCTGCAGGACACACCTGCTTGGCTGTGGAGAGAGACACAAGAGCATAGCTTAGCCAAGGGGGACATAGGGCACGGTGCCAGTGAGCCCTACTGCCCGACTCCAGCCACGTGGCCTGAAGCCTTCCTGTCTCAGTTTCTTCATCTGAGAAGTTCCTCTGCCCCTAAGACTTTTCTATTCATGTATTTACTTTTGGGTGGGCTGGGTCTTTGTTGCTGTGTGCGGGCTTTCTCTAGTTGTGGTGAGCAGGAGCTCCTCTCTAGTTGTGGTGTGCGAGTTTCTCACGGCAGTGGCTTTTCTTGCTGTGGAGCATGGGCTCTAGGGCTGTGTGGGCTTCAGTATTTGTGGCATGAGGGCTCAGCAGTTGTGGTTCTCAGGCTCTGGAGCATGGGCTCCATAGTTGCAGCACATGGGTTTAGTTGCTCTGCAGCAGGTAGAATCTTTCTGGACCAGGACTTGAGCCTGTGTCCCCCCCTGCATGGCAAGGTGGATTCTTAACCACTGAACCACCAGGAAAGTCCTACCCCTAAGACTTTCTGAATCCTACAGTTGACCCTGTCACTGCCCTGCTTAACACCCTCTCATGGCCCCCTGGTCCCTGGCCCTCAAGACCCTCTTCAGTTGAGCCAACCCCTCCACCTGCCTCACCGGCCTAACCTCCCACCCTTCCAAGCCTTTCCTTTAGGCTCCAGCAATATGGAGCCACCATGCCCTGCATGCTCCTCTGCCATTTCCAGCTGTGTGCCCTTGGGCAAGATACACCCTGTTTGGGTCTCAGTTTGCCTTCCAGATCAGTGACTCTGTGATCCGAACCTGCAGATGGGAAGGGCTCGCCACGGCCCCAAGAGCTCCCTCCAAGCCTGCCTCCCCCTGTTAATGTGCCGAGCACGCTGCTGAGAGCAGTCGCTGTGTGCCAGGGCCCAGCGGGACCACACAGCTATAATTACTGCAGCCACAATCAGAGACTGACTCAATCAGGGGCCCGAAGCTCCAGGGCTGATTCTCAATTTGGAAGAAAGAATGAGAACCCTGATCCAGCCTGGGGATGGCTCCCATCCCGAGCATCCCAGGACGACCCACGTGACAGACCCAGCCAAGGCAGAGACATCTCAGACCTCCGTGCTGGCTTCCTCACCTTGCCTTCCAGGGTGTACACGGGCCGAACCCAGTGGTCTCTAGGATGTGCCAGGCGCAGTGCTAGACTCTTCCATAGTACTCCAGCAAGGCATAGGTTACACTGGGGCCTCTAGCACGAAGGTCAAGGGCATGGGCTCTGGAGCTTGGCGGCCTGGGTTCAGCTCAGTCACTTGTTGGCCGTCTATCTTGGCCATCAATCCTTATCTCTGTGCCCATAAAGTGGGCATAATACTATTCCCAGTCCCACTGGACTGTTACAACAACTACATTAAAGTCTGTAAAGCAATTAGAATGCCCAGCCAGTGCTCACTCATGATACCTACTATCATTTGCCGCTCGTAGCAGCTTATCTATTCCCTCAGTGAGTATCCTGCTGTGTACCAGACATAGCACCCAGCGCCGGGTCCTACTCACAAAGTCGTGAAGATCTAGGGGAGGGTGCAGTCAGCTGTGTCTCATGCCAGAGGCTGAGAACAGTCTGTGGCACTCTGGAGGCAGTGGGTTCCTGGTACCTTACCCTCAGTTCTTCTCTCTAATCTCAGACCAGTTTCCCCAACCTCTTAGTTCCATAGCTGGGATGAAAGCCCACAAGAGATGGAGAGAAGGACACAGGCAAGATGAGTTGGGGGCAGGTGTCTGAGTCAAGACCCCAAGATGCTACTACACCATGGGAAAGGAGTACCTTGGACCTCTCAACTGTGGACCCCAAAGTTATCCCTAGGAACATATTTCATAAATATAAGGCAACCTGTTGGGAATACAGGATTCATGGGATTCATTTTACAGAAATTTCCCTTTACAAATACTGTCGGGCAGAGCCCTGGAAGCACTGATACTCAAAGACCCTTTACACAGGCTTCCTTGGGGAGGTGGTACAGGTGGTGAGGGGCCTGGGAGTCAGGGGAGGGGCCCAGAGCACCTCCATCACCCACACACTGCAGGAACTGAGAAAGTACTTCCTGCTCTGGGCCCAGCAGAACACGAGGGGGCTGCAGCGACCAGCATGTCCCAGATAAGGGGTGGGCTGGTGGGTGGTAGGTGCAGGTTCTTGGATCCTAGCTCACACTAGACTGAATCCAGCCTTCCAGGGCAGAGCCCAGGCATCTTAGCAACTCCACCCACCCCTGCGTGCCCTGGTGGTTCTCAGGCACCCCATTTGAGAACCCCTGGGTTACCATTCTGCAAATCCAAAAGATACAGGAGATTTCATGTCTTTTAAATCTGCTTCCAGAAAAGTGTTAGAGGAGGCGCTGTGTGTCTGCAAGCCCCTGACACAGAGGGGACAGAGGGATGAGGCAGCACCTGTGCGCCAGGCCTCAGGAAACAGATGCTCATGGGGAGTTGTTAGGGAGCCGTGGTTACTGAGTACCTACTGTGGGGCAGGCTACTTTATGCTGAGTTGATATTTTCCCATGTCATCCTGACCCTCTCCCTGCTACATAAGCAGGCCCTGCAGGCTGTGAGTGGAAACTCCAGGGGCACCAAAGATGGAGTTAGGGGCACCCCTAGAACAGAGCAGGACACTGGTCCTGCAGGTAAGCACTCCATTTTACAGATGAGGAAACCAAAGCTCAGAGAGACCCAGACCAAAGCTCAGAGTAACTGGCCCCAAATGCACAGCAGTGAGAGTCAGAGTCTACAGTCCTTTGACTAAACCCTGCCCTTTCCATCAAACCCCTCACTCTCCTATGGGTAGGGTAGTGGCCCAATCATCGTTGTTCGGTTGCTCAGTCGTGTCCAACTCTTTATGACACCATGGACTGCAGCATGCCAGACTTCCCTGTCCTTCACCATCTCCTGGAGTTTGTTCAAACTTATGTCCATTAAGTCAATGATGCCATCCAACCATCTCATCCTCTGTCATCCCCTTCTCCTCCTGCCTTCAATCTTCCCCAGCATTAGGGTCTTTTCCAATGAGTCAGCTCTTCACATCAGGTGGCCAAAGTATTGAAGCTTCAGCTTCAGCATCAGTCCTTCCAATGAATATTCACGGTTGATTTCCCTTAGGATTGACTGGTTTGATCTCATCGCAATCCAGGGGACTCTCAAGAGTCTTCTCCAGCACCACAGGTCAAAGCATCAATTCGTCAGCATTCAGCCTTTTTTATGGTTCAACTCTCACATCCATACATGACATGTATGACATCCATACATCATGGCCCAGAACCAACCCCAAACTCTCTGCTCAAAAGTCCAGGTGATTGAAACGGCCCTTGACCCATCTGTACCATCTCCGGGGGCCTGGTTCTGCATACCCCAGTGCAGCAGGCAGCTGCTTGAACTTTGAATGAATATTTATACAGTTAATTGCATAACCTTTCAGCAAGGACAATGATTAAACAATCCGTCTGCTTCCTTTCTTTATAATTAATAAGACATTTGCTGTGTCCCTAAATAGACAGCTCTAATTACAGGCTCTTGAGGATTCAGTAGTGCCTGACACCAGCCCTCCTACCCTCAAAGAGCCGAGGCACCTTCTTGGAATGTGGGGGACACAAGAGGCCTTGGAGGTCACACTGAGGAGCACTGGCTGGAGTGACAGGAGACAGAGGTCCAGAGAGGGGAAGCGACCTGCCCAGGGTACTGGACGCTGGGCATGACAACCGCTGTCTCTCCCGGAACCTCGCTGTCTCTGTTGTGATGCAGCTATTTCCCAAAGCAGGACACGGACCTCGCCCTCTGAGCTCCTGGGTCAGACCGCTCACTACTCAGCCCCGGAAGCTGCTCTGGGGAGTGTTGACGCGCAGCATCTCCTCAAGTGTGTGTGCTCAGTCGTGTCTAACTCTTTGAGACCCCATGGACTGTAACCCACCAGGCTCCTCTGTCCATGGGATTCTCCAGGCAAGAATACCAGACTGGATAGCCATTTCCTTCTCCAGGGGAATCTTCCTGACCCAGGGATCTGTGTCACTTGTGTCTCCTGAATTGCCAGGGAGGTAAATTACCACTGCACAATCTCTTCATGAAGTGAAGGCTATTATCACCTTCATTTTACAGATGGGGAGAGTGAAGCCCAGAGAGCATAAGTCGTTTGCTCAAAGTCTTGTGAAGAGCAGAGCTGCACATCTTCCCCAGGTCCCTCAACCCCAAACACTGTTAACTTATGGCACTTCACAATGCACGGGGGGAAGTAGGCCCCGATGGTCTCCTGGTGACCCTGGTGAGGGTCACTGCAGGGAGGAGGCTCACTGGGCCTTGGCTTAGGCAAGTCTGCAAGATGGGAGGTGGCTGTCTAATGCCCACTTTCAGGATAATTGAAGCTAGAGGCCCCAGGCAGCATAGCGCGGGAGATAGAGCGTGGGTTTGGCATCAGACAGAGTATGGGTTTGGACTCCACATCAAATTTACTAACATGAAGGTCCTTCAACAAGTCACTTAACCTCTCTGCACCCTGGCTCCCCTCACCGGCACATGGGGTTACATCATCTCCCAGAGCTGGTGGGTGTTTATATGAAGAAACATGGAAATCCCTATACAGAACCCGGAGCAAACTTGGAACTAAGCAAACAGTTGCCCTTGTTTTATTTCATGAAATGCAAAGGGCTGGGAGGGCCCAGGTGTCACCCCTGGGGATAGACATCACAGCTTATTAGAGTCCAGAGGCCCTCCATGATGCAGCCCCCACCATTGACCTGAACACTTCTCCTTCTCTCTCCATCTCTTTCGCTCTCTCGCTCTCTCTCTCAGAAACAGATGCCCCAGGGAATGCCTCTGGCTTGCTGTCCAAGTATCTCCAGGTTCTCAGGGGCAGGAATGAGGAGCCCCACTTCCTCAGACATCAGGAATCCTCCAAGTCACCAAGGGCCTGCCACTGTACTCCAGAGTGATCGCAGGCATTTAAAAATTCCCAGAGAATCTTGTCTTAGAAATCCAAATCCAACCATCCTTTATCTAATTCAGAAGCCCACAAATTAATAAAGAGGGAAATGTCTGTTGACTGAAGGAAGGAAAGTGCCTGACGGCTTCTTATTGAGCAAGCACATCAGCAGTGCAGGTCACAGGACGCGCAGGGCCAACAGCCTCCACTTAGGGACTGCTAGCTCCCAGAGGCCAGGGGCTCAGGCAGTGGTGACTATGGGGTCCAGCTGCTGCCCCAGGAAGCATGGCATGGATGTCCCACTGTGCAGAAGGGGGCAGTCACACCAAGCTCCTTCTCACAGGGTCAGCTGGGTGGGCCCCTGACTTGCTGGATAAGCTCAGAAAATCTCTGATAGGAAGGTGTGCTTGGTTAATCAGTGAGGTCCCTCTTCCAGATGGAAAGGCTCTAACATGCATGATTAAAACCTCATTTTCAATAAGCAGCACCCAGAATTGTAACTCACTCACCTTGAACCAGCTTCCCTACCCACATGCCGCACACCTCCCAACAGATGCCTGAAGGTGGGTCACAAACATCCCCAATCAAGGGAGCTATAATTAGAGCTGAAATGCTACTTTCATTAGGCAAATGTCCGGGCTTTCCTACTGTGACTCCTGGCTCAATGTGACAGCCACAGAATCCAGAACCAGAAGGAAAGAGATCTGGGAGGAACCCCAGCCAGTGAGATGTAGATTATATAGAGGGGAACACAGGCATGGGAACCTGCTCCCAAATCCCTCCCTACTTCACGCAAAGCATCTTCACTTAAACTTCGAAGATTTTAAATCGGGGAGAGGGCCTAACGTCAAAACTCGATAAAAATCACACTGCCATTTCCTCCATCATCGACACTGTGAGTGCGTTTTTTTTCATTTGGTCCTCACCACCCATGTAAGATAGGTACCATTGCCCCATTTTGCAGATGAATGAACTAAGGCTCAGGGAGATTGGGCAACTTGCCTGCGGTCTCACAGGTTAAAGGACCTGAACCCGAGTATATCAGACATCAAACCCACTACATTTGACTACTGACTATAATCTTTCTTTGCAGGTGGGGAAGGGGATCTATCCTAAAAGTTGGCACAGTCCCCAGGAACCTGGTAGGCTGTGGAGGTTGCTATGACAACACCAACTAAATGGGCAGTGAATTGGCTGCTGGGTTCTCACTTGGTCAGGAGGCTATGAGCAAGCCTGTTACCAGGTCCTGCTGCCCCCAATTCTGCCTGGCCCTCAAGGTCCCACACTGGCTGACCTCCTCCAGGTAGCCCTCCCCACACACAGGCCTTCCCACCTGTGACCAGTGTAACTGCACAGAAAGTGGGATCCTGGCCTTGTGCCCAGCTGGGTACAGGCGAGGGAGAAAAGGACCTCAGACTCTTATGAGTCCAGGAGTCTTAGAATCATGGTCTCTGGAACTCTGGAATGTTAGAGACTACAGCTCAGATGGGGCAGGAGAGCATGCAGGACTCACCCTGCATCACTGGGAGAGCCCCCTGACTCCCAGGATGCAGAGAAGAGAGCTGGGTGTCCCAACTCCCCTGGTGGCAGCTCCCACACAGTACTCTGTCAACCCCCAGAGAGACTTGAGAGCCTGCCTTTTGTCATGGAAGGCAGACCAGCCACGAACAACCTGTGTGTCTTAGAAGCAGGGCCCTCAGCATCTCTAGGCTTCTAGTTACTCAACTACCTGATAACTGCTTTACAGCTGAGCCCGAAGCAGGCCTGGGGAGGCAGAAGGTGTGAGGCCAGAGACCCGCCACCCCCCACCACTCTAGCCCAGCACAGCCCAGAAGATGGGAAGGCAGCAAGTGCTGGGAGGGGCAAGAGGAGGGAAGACAGAGAGAAACACAGGCAGGATGAAGAAAGAGGGCAAGGGAGAAGGGGAGGAGGGGGCACGCAGAGAAGGGAGGCAGCCCAAGTGCAGGGCTGGGCAGGAGGGAGATGGAAAGGAGCACCACTGCAAACAGACAGAGATGTGGGGAGGAGCAGGAGCATAGTTCTTCGGCAACAGGACAGACCCCAGTAATGACTGTGATGACGCTCCCTTCCCCTCCATCCCCAGTGTCCAGGGTAACTGCAGGCACGGGGTCTGGATGGCTGAGCTGGCTGACTGCCAAGGCGGTCACAGCTCCCCTCCCCAAACACGCACTCCGGGCTGCACATGGCTCTGCCCTATGTTAGCTGGGCCGCCTTGGGCAAGCAGCCGAAACTGTCCCAGCCTCAGTTTCTTTCTCTCTAAACAGACCCACCCCTCGCCCAAGCTGGCCCTGAGGAGGAGCCACAAGTGGGCGTGGCTGGGCTTTGTTCCTCCGGAAGCGCGGGACAAAGCACTGGGCTGCCCTCCCCCACCGTCCAGCACCTCCAGGACTGCATCGGGGTGCAGGGGCTGCTGGGTGGAGTGAGCAAAGGGTAGGGCCTGCGGTGTGTATGGGGAGGCGAGGCAGCTGTGCAAGGAAACGAGGGAGTCCCTTGTCTTGGGCAGGGGTGGCTCCTGCTTTCCCTTTTTCTCTCCCGTTCCCTGTTTCGCATGTGGAGACTGGTAGCTCTGTTGCTAGGAGACAAGGAAACCCAGTTATCACCAGCCACAGACCTAGATAGGACGCTGGGCTCCGCTGTTCCCACCTCTGCCTCTGGGGTGACTGTGACCCCTAAGGAAGATCCGGGGACTGCGACTAGCAGGTCCCCCTCAGCCCCACGGCCCTCCACGTGCTGTCCCTCTCCTGGCCTTTTGTCTCAGGCTCATTCTGCTGGAGCTCTGCCTCTGGGACCACCGGGTCCTTCCCCGCCCCCTTCTCATCTCCTTTTTAATTTAACAAATGTCACGGAATGACCTGCCCGGTGTTCATTTGCTTTGAGGATTAGGGCCTGCAAAAGAAATCACAGAGAGACAAAGGCTGAGTGCAGGAGGCGGGCCTGGGGCTTGGCTTCGGCCTTCATCTTGCCCCTGTTGCCTGTTGCCATCTGGGCCAAGCTCCTAGGCTCAGTCCGCCCAGAGCAGAGGACAGAGTTAGGGCCTTGAAGACCCCAGCTAGGTGGCCTTGGGCAAGTCACTCGACCTCTCTGAGCCTCAGCTTCCACCTCTGCAGAAATCGGAACGTGACAGTACCTGTCTCATGAGGCCACCCTGGGAATAAGATGAATGAAAGCAGACAGCGCTTTGCAGATAGTGATGCTAGACAAGTACCGACTGCCATTAGTAGTATTAGAATTATGATTGGAGTCCTCAAAAAAAATACTAGTCGGGGAAACTGAGGGGAGGCCTGGAGCATGTGTGCTGGCTGCTTCTCACCATCAGGCTTCAGAGAGGCTGCTTTTAGCTCCTGGAACTCTAAGAGCAGGGCCCAAGCTGCCAGAGGGCTGGGAAGAAAGCCCAGACACAGGTCACCGGACACCAGCGACTAGAAGCACCGGAGCTCGTGAGTGCTCAGCACAAAGTGCCTATGGGGCTGTAGGAGACAGATCACCTCACCTGAGCCTGCAGCTTCCCCACCAGGAAGACCTGGCAAGGAAACTGAGCCCCAGAGCCAGGCCCCACCACAGCCCAGGGGCAGGACTCACTGCACGTGGCCTCCGACTCGTCAGAGCCGTCTGGACAGTCCTCCTCGCCATCACACTTCCACCGCTCTCGGATGCAGTGGCCGTTGTTACAGGTGAAGTCGCTGTCTGCACAGGTCTTCTTGGCTGTGGGGCAAGGAGAAGAGTATGAGGGGCCTGGTGGGCACAGGAGGCTTTTCCAGGACATACAGTCAGGTGGCTACAGGGTGACCAGAACGTCCTCCGTCTGCAAACTGGACCACATGACCTCCCACAGCTCCAGGAGAGACTGACTTATTCATTCCACACCAGGAGGAGACAGGCAGTCCCTGACCCTGCTCTCCAGGTTCAACAAGGGTGATAGCAACCAACCACCAAGGGACTGCCTCTCCCCATCACACCTCTCTCTTCCCCGCATGTCCAGTCTCACTGTCACAGCCTCTAGGAAGCCTCCCCAGATCACATACAGTGGTTGCCTTGGCCCCTTCAGCCAGTTCTCCGTTCCTTTACCTGCCTTTCCTCCTCCTTCCGGCCAGACTGAAGTCAAGGCCTCTTCTGCAAGCACCAGGGAGCTTATTATTTATGATAATAAATCACAAAAGTAAGTGATCACCTCGTGGCAAGATTAATGAGGTACGTTTTGTTCACAGCGAGGGAAAGAGACTCTAGACATCCAAATCAGTCTCTGTCCTGAAGGCCTTTACAGCCCGGAGGGGAGGCCGCCACGCTGCAGGCTGGAATCCCAGCTCTGCCTCTTTCTATCTGTGTGACCTTGGGGATGTTACTGGACCTCTGAGCCTCTGTTTTCTTATCTATGTAATGGGGAGAAAGAAACAAAGGGCTCCGAGGAGAAGTAGCAAGAAGTTGTAATGTATGAAGATCAGGCAACAGAGACCCTGGTACACAGCAGATGCTCAGTAAGCAGCAGCTATTGCTGTTTTTATGGTTCAAGTCTGAATTAGAAGCAAAGGAAGTGGGGTGTTCTACACCCTCAGGGGGGATATACGTAACAGGCTGGGCTCTCACAGCTGGGAGCAGAACTGGGACCAACTCAGGGACCAACATGGTTTGCTTTTCTCCCTGTCCCTCCACTGGCCCGATGCTCCTCCAGTGTGGCTATTACATCAGATTCGACACAGGACCCAACTCAGGGTAATTTCAGTGGAGCCCACTGAACCCAAGGGAAACATAGCCGCTGCTCCTACACCTGCAGGCCAGGCTCCAGCTCTTTCCAGGAAGCGCCTTCCCAGCGACCAGCCTCGGGTTATGTAAATCCTCCCACAGGCCCTCTGGCCTCCTCTGGAGCCACAGGACTGCTCCCTCCCCCTGAGCAGCCCAACAAGGATTTGAGGACAGACACTAGGGCTCCTGAATCCATTCCATTTCTGCCTTCCTTTTCAATGAAATCTTTGCAGTGCATCTGCATTCTAGGCTGAGCTTTCACACTTTCCTTAGAAGAACATCTCTGCCTTTGCAGGGTGGGAAGAAACCAGAGGAATCAGAGTCTACCTACAGATGGGGGCCTGAGGCCTAGAGACAGAAAAGGGCTGGCCCAGGGAAACACAACACCACAGCGATCAGAACCAGCTCATTGCCTCCCAGTCCAGGACCCTGAAAGCCCTCCCTGAGCCCTGCACTCAGGGGTTGACGTGGGTAATAGATACCAATGTTGCTGTTGTTCAGTCGCTAAGTCGTGTCTGGCTCTTTGTGACCTCTGAACTGCAGCATGGTGAGTTTCCCTGTCCTTCCCTTTCTCCCAGAATTTGCTCAGACATAACCATTGAGTCACCGCCTTTTGGCAAATCACAGCCTATGACACATCAGAGAGTAAGTACAGTTATGAGCTCTGGCACCTGGACATTTCCAGAGTGCTCCCTTCACAGGAAGCTCTGCATCCGAAAAAGAAACATCTATTCCTGTGCTTTCTTTTTCCTGTTCTAACATTCTCCAAGTGCATCCCATGAGCCAGGCTCTGTGCTTAACACTTTACCAGGAAACCCCACGACGAAAGGCCTGCTGTGGCCCTCACTTGACACGTGGGGAAATTCAGTCCCAGGGTGTTAAGTTACACACTCAAGGTCACAGCTCGGGGGCAGCAGAGGTCACAATTTGACCTCACTGTCAGCCAACCTTCTTCCCCACCAGGGCTCTCCAAACAAAATGCCCAGTGGCATCAGATATGGAACAAAAGCCCTGGAGTAGATGGGAAAGTCCACGGAAGCTCCAACTCGGTGCTTGGTGAGCATGTATCTGTGCCCTGAGCACACGGATTGGGAATCGGCCCGGCCTGTTAGTGCAAGTGCACAACCAGCAAACCCCAGGAGAGAAGGGCCAGGCTGACCGAGAAGGTGATGGAGGGGCTCCATCGCTGGGCCTGGGCCAGCCAGATGCTCACCAAGCACCCTCTCCTCCCTGGCATTCTGGGAGTGAGCTTGGCCTCCCGCAGTGTGCCAGGTCCTGGTGGGCCCCAAGCGAGGAAGCCAGAGCAGCCACAGGCACCATCACAGTCCTGAGGGGAGGAAATGGCAGCCTCAGGGTGCATGTCCTCTGGCAGTGTTTTAGGGAACAGATTCATTCACTGTCATGACCAGTTTGAACATTTTCCACCCTAGCACCTTTCATTCAATATCCCAGTGACGACTTATAGCTATCCTGACAGCTGTTGTTAATTCCATTTTACAGAAGAGGAAATTGAGGCTCAAAGAGGTAGATGTGGTAGGTGGCAGAAGTGGGATTTCAATCCGATGTGCAGCTGCCAAAGCTTGGGCTCTCTGTGCTAAGTCCCTTAGCCACCACGGTATTATCAGGCTAAGAATGAGGACCCCAGAGAGGCAAATGCAGTGGGACTAGATCCCAGGGGCTGCAGGGCAAGGCAATGTGGAAGGTCAATCATAGACCAGAGGCACCTACATTGAAGTGCTCCCCTGGAATGTACCCAGAAATGTGCAGTAAACCTGGGCCTCGACGACCTGTGCTTGGCTAATGCACCACCCTGGGGAAACTGAGGCAGCATGGTCAGTTTCATGCTGGGAACTGGGCTAAACTACCTGGGCGGGCCCTGTCTGAAGTGTGACCATGTGGAAGGATTTGGAAGCAGAGCTGTCTAAATCCTGGCATGGCCACCTCCTCTCTGGGTGATGCTGGGCAAGCTCCTTCCCTCTCTGGGCAAGTGGCGAGGGTGGCTCCCCCAGGAAGCACTGGCACAAGGGCAGAAGGCAAAAAGGGATCTGAGCGAGCATCCTAGTGTGGGGTGGATCAGTATAGAGAGGCTACATCAGCCCTGCCAAGAGATGAGGGATCAGCAGTCTTGTGAGGCTGTCAGAGCAAGCCAGGCCAGCCCCCACTCTCCTGGCCTTGGCAGCCTTGGCTCCAGCTCCCAGGGTGATTCCCAAGCTGGGCTCAGGGCCGTGGTTCTCTATTTCCAGGGATTTATGTCCCTCTGTGCCAGTCGCCCCTTGGACAATGCCCACCTCTGTGAATCCCTGTCCTCCACGGCCCAGGAATGGTACACAGTCATCCAGGGTCTGCGACATCATAATCTGGTGCCATGGCAACAGATGGGCTGCCACAAAGGACTCGGGATTCCAAAGGGCAGTGGGGAGGGGCCAACCCCATGGCCGAGTGGGAGAGAATGGGAAATCCAGGACAAAGGAGGCGAGAGCTGCTCTTCATAACAAGAACGCAGACCAAGGAAAGTGTCAGGCTGCTCACGGTTGATGGAACTCTGTTCTGCCACTTGTGGGCTGTGTGCCCTTTTGCAAGTTACACAACTTCTCTGAGTCTCACTTTTTTCATCCACATTCAGGGATCATATCCCTGCTTTACCACGCAGGGTTGCTGTGAGAAGCAGTCGGGCTATATTAGATGGTGTCTGGACTTCACGAAAAGCAGAAAGGTGTGCGTTTGCGATGTGTGAAGTCAGCAGCCTCAGCTGCTGTGTGTGTGACACTGGCTCATCCACCTCCTCATCTGGTATGGAGGTGTGGTGCTGACTGCATCTTCAGCCCCTCTCTGTGCCCAGAGCCTATGATCTTGTGAAATTGTTATGATCACTCAGCACCTCCCAGCTCCTCCGCCCCTTCCCCGAGACAATGTGCATCCTTCATGCTGTTATTCCCCACCCACACTCATCCCACAGCCCCAGTGCAGACAGGGGGCTTCAAAACAAAGATTAGTCAGGGCTGCAGGGCAGAACTGCTCAGTGTGGCTTCGTCTTGGCAATCACAATGCTCCCTCCTGTCAGAGCCCAGGGCCTTGAAGTCCCCTCTGCAGCTCTCCCATTCTAGAAGCAAAAGCCAAGCCCAGGGAGAGGCGGCAGATCAAAGGCACAGCACACACGTGCACCTGAGCCCAGGTATTCTGTCTCCTGGTAACACTGTGTAGCCAGGAAGCCAGGGAGGGCTACCCAACCATCCCAGGGGTCAGGGAAGGCTTCCTGGAGGAAGGGACTGTGTTCAAGGAAGAAAGAAAGGTCAGCCAAGCTGCGGGAGTAAGGAGAGCGGAGAAGGGCATTCAAGGAGAGGGATAACGGCATGGGGTGTGGAGGAGCCAGTGGAGTGGCCATTCGGGGCTCATTCGACACTTAAGGGGCAAGGGGCCTGGCAGCTCTACTAGGCCATGGGCCAACTCACCCTGCCTGGCACCAGGCTGCCCCTCAGAGGCCCAGTGCAGCGGCCTGGCTTTCCCTGAGCATATCCAGGGACTAATCCCCTATCCCTGCTAATCACAGGACAGCCAACAAAACCCACAGCTCCAAGCTACCCAGGTCTCCTTCAGTATTTGGGGGTGGGGGTGGGTACGTGGACCATCAGGCCCTAGCAGGGGAGGAGAGACGAGGGACCCCAACAGACAGCTGGGGACCATCCATTCAGATGTTTGGCATAAGCTTTATTCTTTTCCCTTTGGGAGATTCTTGATGCCCATTGGCTCACCAAGGACCCTGAGAGGCCTACAGGAAAGATATCAGATTGATTTTGTTTCCTGCAATACTTTCCAAATTTGTTAAGTCAAAGACCATCTTTGTTGGATGCCATGTCTACTAATTTCCCAAGAAAAACCAGTGCAATGAATTGCACTTGATGAAACACTGCTGTAGTACGAGCCCTGCATCCTACAGATCAGAAGATGAGGTCCAGAGAGGGGAAGGACTGGCCTATCGTCACACAGCAGAGGCGGGTACCCAATCTTCTGTCTCTGGGCCACCTCCACCAAGCCATGAAAAACACAAAACACTGTTCCCAGAGCATTTGGCCCTGAGCGAAGCTGAGAGTTTCAGTCCTAAGAGCAGGGACATGTCTAGAGGTGAGCCCAGGATGGCTGGGCGGTGGGGGGCACTGATACCAGGCCACACAGGACGGGGAGATGAGAGAGATGAGGGCTGTGTTAGCCCTCAGGTTCCTGCAGACAGGTCGCGGGCCTCAGGGAACATTTTTTGATGGCAGAGCAGAGACCCACAAATGAGATGATTCCAACTGAGCACTGTTTCTGAGCCACCTGGGGCAGATCCCTTCCCTCCCAGGGCAGTTGAGAGTCTGGAGGAGCAAAGATGTAAACCCCCACCTTGGAGACTTGTGCACAGAGGGGACTCATCTGTTCCCATTTCCTCTCCCAGGCCTGGACCAGCCCCAAGTGTCCTGGCTCTGGCCCTGCAGCCCAGCCCGAAGGCAGCTGGGCCACTGGTACCCAGGTCGGGCAGATGAAAGAGCCACTCCCCCCATGGTTACCCTTCTGCAGAGCTCGCCAGGCCCCGGCGTTGCCAAGACGACCGCTGCCAGCTGAAGGAAGATCCGGGGTGGGGGCAGGGGGCGTGCCAGCCCGCCCCTGGCCTACTAACCTGGCAGGCAGATTTAAATGACAGCCCAGGAAGCTACTATTAAACTGTCACCCCAGTCAACAGGACGACGGACCCGGAGTGTTCTCTGGCTGCAGCAACAACACAGCGGGAGTGAGAGGGGGAGGAGACGGTGGCCCAGAGCAACCTGCACCCCCTCCCTGGAGGCCCAGTCTGCCTGCCCGCTCACCCGCCAGCCAGAGCCACCCTCTAAGGCTGTGGCGGGTTGTGGCACAGAGCTGCCACACAGCACAGGCCTGGAAAACTTTGTTTTCAAGCAGAGGAATGCTTTGTCTAAGTGAAACCCCAGGGTATAAAATAGAGTAAAATGGAGCTGTGCTACTGAAAGCAGGGTGAGAGGGGTCCACATCAGCCTTTGCCCCATCCCTCCCTCAGCAGCCCTGGTGGGGCCATAACACCCTGGGCTCACAGCACCCCCCAGCATTGGGTTCAAACCCGACACTGATCCCATCCCGGACACATGATGTTCCTAAGAACCCTCAGTTTAAAGATCCCGTGAGTTGGGGGTTGGGGGGAGATCCCATGAGTCTAATATAACATTTAGAACAGCTTCTGAGGGTTCAAGGTGCTCACTCTCCAAGAACCCAAGGTTCTAAGACTGCCACCCTGATCCACACACCTCAGCCGGATGACGGGACTTCAAGATGGTCCCTGCATGAATCACGTAATGTCGACAAGCTGTGAATGCCCCCCGACCCCGTCCTGTGAGGGACTGACTCTGAGTCCGCACTGACAGTCAGACCCAAGGCTCCGGTGCTGCCAGAGAGGCAGGCCGTTCCCACAGTGTCCCGACACCCACGGAGCGCAGGGGGAGGGGCTCAGCTCGAGGCTTTGTGCTGCCCAGCGGGCTCCGGGGCTCAGGCCACCACCATCCATCAGCAGGTGACATCTGAGTCCGCTTTCTCGTCCACCCTCTCATCCCACCTGGGGAGACAGAGGAAACGCAGCAGCAGATGCTGGGGGGCGGGGGGCAGGGAGGGGTGGGCATGTGAAGGGCCTGAGAGAGAAGATGAAAGAAAGAAGCGGAGACTGTGGGAGGACCACTCTTTGGGGAGGGCTCTTTGTTCTTAAATCGGACAATGTCCTCAGCGGGGTGTCCCCCTGGCCCCACACGCCAGCACCTGCCAGCACTTCCTTCATCTCAGTGTCCCCTTCACACAGGATCTGACGCCAAGCAGGTACCCAAAGAGTACCCGTGGCCCCACACCCCTGACAGACTGTGCGATCCCTTCCCACTAGGCCTCAGCTTCCTCAGGTGAGCATATCTGTGAGGACCCCTCCCGTTGACAGTCTGGGTCTGACACAGGTGGGCTGTGCTCCTCGGTGCCGCTCCAGGGGATCCCCTGGGGCTTCCGGCAGCCAAGTCCCTCTTCCAGGCCCCTGGCACATCCCAGCTGCTCTCCGACGCTGCCCCACCCCGGCCCTGCTGTCACCAAGGGAGGTCCAAGCCATCACTGGGGTATGTGGGACTCCCTGTCGCCACAGGGAAGATGCGTGTCTCCGAGGGACAGACGACAAAGGGGTCTTCCTGTCGTAGTGATTTGTGGACGCAGGGTATTGAGCCAGTGACAGCTGTGAGGGGGCGGGGGGAGTGGGTGTGGGGAGAGTGGATGGGATCAGCAGGGGTCCCTGGCAGGTGTCTGCACAGGACCGAGCACCACTCAAGGGGTGCCGCTCAGAGCAGCTGGTAGCATGGAGGGGACAGCCACTCCCTGCCCAATTTCCAGGCTCAGGACTGCCCGCCCTGGGTCTGGGACACCCCCTTGGTACTTGGATTTGAGGTCCCAAGGAAACAGCTAGAGGGAAACTTGCTCTATTCTCAGAGTGGAAGCCATCAGAAAGCAGAGGCGTGGTCAGGAAACCCTCCATGACCTCCAGCCAGGGCCCTGCCTGGTTTCCACCCACACACTGTCCCTCCATTCAGGTGAGAGCACGTGGCTAGCCCCAGCAGGGACTCAGCCTCCTCTGACCTGGGGACCGTCCCGTCTAACCCCATCAGTCACGGCTCTGCCTCCTACCGGCAGACCTCAGAGCCTGCCAAGGATCCCACCTTCCAGGCCCTGCTCTCCATCACCAGCCCCGACAGGAGAGGGAGCTCTTCTGCCTCCTCTTCCGCAGCTGAGGGAAAGGCTCCGGGTCTCATTGCAGGGGGCTCTGCCACCAACAAGCTGGGTAATGCCGGAGGACCTCTCTGGGCTCTGTGGCTTCCACCCCACTGACTTGGACTGGGAAGCCCAGGGCTCCGTGGACAGAGCTCTGCAGCGGAGGGCAAGAAGGCCAGGCCAGAGGGGCCTGAGAAGTCCCCAAGGGCAGATGCCACCTCAGTCAGCAGCCTGCGTCGGGTTTGCTAAGGGAGTGGAAACCAGGTGAGATTTCCCAGGTGGCACTAGTGGTAAAGAAACCCCTGCTAGTGCAGGAGATGTAAGAAATGTGGGTTCAATCCACGGGACAGGAAGATCCCCTGGAGGAGGGCATGGCAATCCACCCCAGTATTCTTACTGGGAGAATCCTATGGACAGAGGAGCCTGGCGGGCCCTAGTCCATAAGGTCGCAAAGAGTTGGACATGACTGAAGTTATTTAGCATGCACGCAGGAACAAGGTGGCCAGCTGTTCCTATTCAGAGGGCACCAGGTGGCACAAGGACGTGAATGATGGAGTGATGACCACCACCTGTCTCCTCAACGCTGCCCCACCCCATTCACACAGCCACCCTCTGCCCATGAGGCAGCGGCTGGGAAACAGCCCTACCTGAGTGGAAAATGAACCGCTTTCACCAATTAGGTGGTAGGAGAAGCATTTTGAGAGGAGCCTCACTGGGTTATGGGCTTCCCAGATGGCTCAGCAGTAAAGAATCTGCCTATAGTACAGGAGACGCAGGTTCAATCCCTGGGTCCAGAAGATCCCCTGGAGGAGGACACGGCGACACACACCGGTATTCTTGCCTGGAAAATCTCGTGGACAGAGGAGCCTGGCAGCCTGTGGTCCATAGGATTGCCAAGAGTTAGACAAGACTGAGCACACAGCGCCACTGGGCTATCCTGGTGATAAATGGGCAAGGACGCCCTGTCATTGGGAAATCCATCTCCTGGGATTGGGTGGGCTGCAGCCTCTCTGGGGGCGTCCCTTCTGTGTTGGCCCAGAGTTTCTCACCCAGGAGGCTGGTACAAGCTCTCTGTCACCCTCAGCCCCTTGCTGGCAATCCAGGAAGCCTCTGCCCACTAGGAGGTGCCAGTAGGAGGCCTGAGGATTAGGACACTGCTCTGCGAAGTAGTTGAGGGCTGTGCCTGGATGGCTGCTGGCTTTTATCTAGAAAGAAGTTAAGACCATTTTACTGTGCCTGGTGTTAGCAGTAGGCTCTCTCCAACCCCTGGCCTGGGGGCCTGGCTCCACTGTGTGACCTTGGTAAGCTCTCTGCCTTCTCTGGGCCTGGCTCTTTTCCTCCATGACAGGACTGGATTAGACGAGATGATCTCTAACTTCCTTTTTTTTTTTTAGGTATGGTACTACTATCACCAGGTCCAGAGTGAGGCTGGCAAAGGAGGGGATCCGTGGCTCGGTCCCCAGGCCCTCCCAATCTGCCTCCATGGCTCCAGGTGGGGGCTGGAGATCCACAGCCAGTAGTCACTGACCTGTTGCAGGCCCCTCCATCATCAGAAAGCCACCTTTCCTGGTCCTTTTGGGTTCCCATCTCCCCTAGAACCTGACCAAGGGTTTAGCAGGTGCTCAGGGACACTTCAAGCTGCTCTGCTAACTGCTCTCGCCCACCCCTGGCTACCACTGCCCCACACCCACCCAACGGTCACGGACGAACCGTGGGCTTGCCTACCTGGTGTCTATACTTGTGTAGCTCCACCTGCAGGAGACGCTTCTCATCTCCACGTGGCAAAACCCCCCACTCCTCAAGTCCAGCTCAAGCATCAGTCCTAGACGGTGTCTGATGACACCCTCTACCTCCAACAAGGCCCAAAGGAGTGGAACTCCAGCCCGGGGCCCAGAGCACCGAGGGTAGAACGTTCGCCAGCTCAAGTCTCCACAGGCTGCTTACTTTGCTGCCATATTTTTGGCAGGCCAGACCTACCGGGACAGTGCTCTCAGCCAGCCTTCCACACTGTGCCCACCCTGGCCGTCAGTGCCAAGGTGAAGCTCTGCAGCCTGGCCAGACAGCACTCATCCTGTTGACAGCCTGGAGGCCCCAGGAGGCTCCACCCGACCAGAGCGGGCTCAGTGAGTCATCCCAAGGCCCAGCCAGACTGTGGAGCCGGCCTCAGGGAGGGGCAACCTTCCTCTCCCATTGTAGCTGGGCCCTTGGGCCCTTGGCTGCAGGAAAGCCCTTCACAGGATTATTGGGAGGGAATTCTGCAAACCCAGGCCCTGGTTGGGGGAGGGGGTTGGGGGTGGGAGAGCCTCTGACTCTGAGCCTTAGAGCCTTAGCACTACTCCAGGTTGCCCCAAGCCCCTTGCCTTCCCCATGCCTCAGTCTCATCAGAGGAGATGAGAGTCAGGCTTTCATGTGCACGATTCACGGACCTCCACCCTCCAGGTGGAGAGCGGAAGGGACAGAAGGAGGGCACGCCAGGCATGCAGGCAGGGCTGCGTGCTGCCAGCCTGTGCAGTCAGCACCCGCCACTAGAGGGGAGGCAGGTGTGCAGCTGGGTGGTGAGGATGGCAGAGCACTTCCGTTGCTCAGGGTGGATGCTCCATGAAGAGAGGGCAAGGGCCCTACAGCAGGGGCCACCAAGGAGCAGCAGCTCAGCCGTGGGGAACTATGGGGCTGTTCTGGGGACAAGGAGTCTCTGGCTGAAAATTCAGCAAAGGCTGAAGGAAATCTGGCAGAAGTGGGATTCTGAATGAATGCGGTGCCAAGTAATAGATTCGGTGAGCCCCCCACCCCCCACTCTTCAGCAGGGGTCTTCATAGCAGCTTTGTGAGGCGGGGGAGGGAGGCATCACTTCCTTTGAGAGATGAGGAAGCAAAAGCCCTTGAAAGGCAACGGACTGTCCTAAGGTCACAGAGCTCAAGGCGGGACCAGAATCCAGGTCCTTTTATCCCTAACGCTCAACAGGAAAGAAAAAGGTGAGAGGTGGACCTTCCCTCACAGAAATTACAGCCAGGGTGAGGAGACAAGAATTCAGATATAACCGTCTGGACCCAGAACAAGATTAGACGGTCCTGATCAGAATCAAGGGTGGTAATGATGCTGTGTGGCCTCAGGCAGTCATCTCCCTCTCTGGGCCTCAGCTGAAAACAAGGATGCTGAACTCACCCCTGAGGAAGCTCTCACCAGCGCCTCTCCTTTCTGTAGGTGAGACATGCTTGGGGGGCAAGGGCAATGAGATAGGAGCCTTTTGAGTAGGACCTCAAAGCAGGGCTGATTTTGCACCAATGGGGAAGCAGTAGGGGCTGAGGAAGCCCATCCTGAGAAATCTTATTTGATCCAGAAGGAAAAGGTAGATTCTAAAAGCAGATGAAGGAGGCAGTTTCTTTTCTGGCTTCTTGGTGCATTGGGAAGGAAACGAGGTCCATTCTCTGAAGCCTTTCAACATCTCAGCGGGGAAGTGTGAGCGCATGGGTGGCAACCCCACCCAGCAGCAGATTCCCGTGAGAGATGCCCCCGGGCTCCCTCATCACACTGATCACCTGGGGCTGCTCATGACTTGTTCAATCCAGCCTGCATGTGGCTGGCAGCTGTGCAGGCAGCAAGCGACTCAGGGTCCTGGAACTACAGGTGAGTTAACTTCTCAGAGCTTCAGTTTGCTCACCTACAAAATGGGGATATCAATCAATAGTCACACCCTTTGGGGCAAGATGTACAGGAGATGATAGATGTTGAAATTATATAGTGAATTGTATATACTTTGGCCACCTGATGTGAAGGGCCAACTCATTGGAAAAGACGCTGAAGGGAAGAGGAGAAGGGGATGACAGAGGATGAGATGGTTGGGTGGCATCACTGACACAATGGACATGAGTTTGAGCAAGCTCCAGGAGATGGTGAAGGACAGGGAAGACTGGCGTGCTGCAGTCCATGGGGTCGCAAGGAGTCAGACAAGGCTTAGTGACTGAACAGCAATATCAACAATAGCCCACAAGGGCGATGGAGCTCTTGTCAACGATATGGTTTATTTCTTATTATTACTCCCAGCGGCTTTCCTGCTGGGACTTTGGAGGAGAGCTGAGTTGCCTTCCTGCTGGAATGGGAGAGGGCTACAGGCAAGTGGACAAAGGATGCGGCTCAGATGGAAAGGCTCCTGGGTCCCCGAGGTGCTGTGGGGCGGCCAGTGCTGATGACCTATGTGGAAAAGGCATGGAAGAGGGCAAGGGGCAGAACACACCTGCAGGGCGGGACCTGGAAGCCATCTGATCCAACCCTAATATTTCATAAATGCGGAAACTCAGCCCAGAGAAGGCCTGGGCCTTTCACACTTCCAAAGCAGCCTCAGCAAAGCTTACACTCCCTCCTGAGACCCAGTCACAGAGCAGAACTGCAGCTTAAGAGGCTCATGGAATCGTAAAATAGCCTTAGAATCACAGAACACAATCTCCAGTTCCAGGAGAGTATCTTATTAGAATCTTAAAACACACAATTAAAGTACTTAGGCCCAGGCAGCTCAGTCAGGACCACGGATTCCCAGATTCTTTCCAACTTTGAAATCAGAGAAAATCTTAAACTTAGAAACAACAGAACTCTAGAAGCTTCCAATCACAGCATCTAATTTAGGCGCCAGGAGTGGCAAAGGCCTATCCCCTTCCCCCAACCCCTCCCCTGAGCAGTGCAGGAATCCTCTGTTCCCACCACTGACATATGGCCATTCCGCCCTCTTGAATGCTCTCGGCAACAGGGGACTCAGTCAGCTGTGCCGGCTGGAGGCTGGACACGTTCCTTCCTCTTGAACAGGGAGGGAAATAAGTTCTCAACAGGAGATCTCCACTTTGTACAAATGGATTTTTCACCCCTCCTTGTTCTTTGGCTCTGGTCGGAAAGATTCCCAGGGAAGTGGCAAGGAGCCAAGAGCTGCCACAAAATGACTTTAACCAGCAGACAGGCTGGTAATGGGTTTCGGTGGGAAAAAGGAAGGAGAGGGGCGATTAATTCCAACTTGCTATGCGATAAAGGAAATTAAGGCATAATACGGAAAGGCAGCAGTTCTATTAACCTGTGTGGAATACCAATTACTCAGTCTCCTCAAAATTGCTGGAAATAAGAAAGAAAACCCCCAAAGAGAATGTGATTGTGGCCCAGGGCTCATCTGGATTAGGCTGTTTGTTTGCCCTGGCACCCTAATGATGGGAATGAGGGGAAATTCCCTGTTTCCTGGGAGATGACTGCACCAGAGTCAGGGAGAAAAGGCAGGCCCACGTGTTGCCACGGGACCACTTGGCAAGTTTTCTGGGCAGAGGGGGTCCTCGGCCCACTTGAGGGAGAGTTGGGTGCAGTCAGGCCCCAGCGTACACCCTTAATCCTGTGTTCTGGGAGGGACTCTGGGAGGGTCAAGCATCTGATGACCCTTGTTCCAACTGGAAAATCGCAAGTCTCTGCTGTGGGAAGCTGAAGGAATCAAGCAGGGGCCCTTGGGTGCTGAGTACCCAGCTAGGTGCTGGCAAGCCCTGCTGTGAGGCCAGACCTTCAAAGGTGCCACATCTCAGGTACCGGTCCTGGTGGACTGGGACCGTGGGCTCTGGCCAAGGCTACCTCTCTGCAGCTGGCCAAGGGGCAGACAGCATGGGCAGAGTTAACAGCCACAGGCCACAGCTCAGTGTCTCCAGCCAGGGGCCCAGGAGAACTTCTGTGATGGCCCCCAACCAGACCTGGGCAGAGGGAGACAGTCGTGGCTGTGGGAGGTGAGCTGAGGGTGGGGGTGGGCAGGTGCCCAGCAGAACCTCAGTTCTGCTGCTATCCTGGCTGAGACCCCTGCCACTGCACAGAGCCCTCAGACAGGGGGCCGTCACTCAGGGGTTCTGAGCCAGCATGGTCCCCCACCAGATAGGTCCCACCACAGCTTGGATAAAAGGGAAGCTGCCTCTTAAAGAGCCTGCTCTGTGGGCACGCCTACCGCCCACGACAATTCCACCCTCCTCAGCCTTTTCTTCACGTGGACGTTGTCTCCCAGTACAGAGATTTGGAAGATGCTAGTCTGCAGCCCTCTGTGGCCCTCCTCCCACAAGGAGCAAGTTAAGGAACCAGTGTTCACTTCCTGGCGGGGCCCTTACTGGCCGTGTGACCTCAGGCAGGTTACTTGCCCTCTCAGAGCTTCGGTTTTCCTCATCTAAAAGTATGAGGCTGAATCCTGACTTGCAGGGTGGTTGGTTGTAAGATAATGTATCAGTGCCTGACATAGTGAGGCAAGGTCCTCTCGATTTTTTTTTCCACACTCCCACCCCCTGGCTCTGTACCTAGTAGGCCCTCAGGAAGTTTTTGTTAGAATTGTTAAAGGGTTGGGTCAGTCCAGCCACCAGCACACCCTGCCATTCTCCAGCCATGGCCCCACACTGGTCTCTCCTGAGCCCCAGAGAGCCAGAGTCCTGCAGGCCAGCTGTACACTTGCCAAACCCACTACTGTCCCACCTGTGCACGCCCCCACCCCCACCTTTCTGTGAACATCACTCTGTCAAGAGGGGTGGGGAGGCTGAGCAGTCTCTGCACACAGCCCAGCTTGATTCTCCACCCCCACAGCCAGGCCTGGTCACAGGCGCGTGCTCAGGCAGACATGCAGACCCATGGGTGCAGGCACACAGCACACGCACGTGCAGATGGGCACATATGCACACAAACACACACTGCCTGCTTGCACACTCGGACGTGCACCACACACTGAACACAGACACACATGCCTCCCTGTGCACACACAGCAGCACATAGGCCACACACTCACACATGCACAGGTGGCTTCATATTACGCTCACACACTCCAGACAAATATGCATAGATTTTCCTGCCTCTCCTGTGACAGCCAGATGGTGGGATTCTCCCAGAGGGCTACCATTTAATGCTCTAATTAATTTTTTAAAATTCTGTGTACCCAGAGCCTGGGTTTGTTCCAAATGTCTCAGGCATGGTCCCAGTCTGAAACCAAGGAAGGAGATCTTAGGGAGAAGGATGGTGGGGCTTCCACTGCCCCCAGGAGAGCCTGCATCCTCACTGGAAGGCTATGATACCTAGCCTAGACACCTAGCCTAGTAAGGGGGTCTGGGCTCAAAGTCCTCTTCCCTGGTTCCAAGAGCACCCTATAACCCAGGACCAGGAGACAGCCTTCGCAGCATCCCTGGCAGGTTGTCTGGCCCTACCTGTACTTTGGTCCCTGCACAGGCCACTGGGCTCCTGTTCAGACTGCACTGCAGGGGAAGGTGTTTACAGGGTGGGCTCTGGGGCTCACATCTAGATCCAAACTCGCCCTTTACAAGCCCTACTGTGTGACTCTGGGGCACTGTCAGTGGAAACAAGGCACAGAGCCAGTGCAGTCTGCCGGGCAAGAGGGATGAGGCGGGAAGATATGGGCCAGCCCAGAGGGACTTGCGATGCTCCCTGCCTTCCCGCTTGCACACCTCCAGTGAGGGGGAGCTCACTCCATCTCCAGGCAGCTCTGACTAGACCAGAGCACATCCTTACCAGGTTCCCTGGTGAACCCTGGCTGTTCTCTGGGCCATGGTCCCCGGTGGTTCAGGCTGGCAGGAACCACACAGCACTCACCCTCCAGGCCTTTCCTCCGCCTTTCCTGGGGCACGTTCTTTGCTGCTGAGTGTTTGGGAAAACGCAGCAATAAATTTACCGCCTCACTTATGAGTAATTTGCTGTCAGGAGCTCTGCGTAAGCAGAGGGCTGAATTAACGAGGCTTAATTAACATTAATGTTGTGACAGATTTCAACCAAGTGGGGAAATCCCCCATCCTCACAGCCCAGGCCCTCGCCTGCCGCTTCTGGGCTCATGTGGGAGGTGAGAGGCCCGGGGAGGGTGCTTAGAGCTGCTGATGGACGTGACCGAGGGCCGCCTCTTTCCCAGGATTAGAGGGATTGGGGATCTGGGGGCTGGAGGTTTGCAGATCAGCACAGGAAGCCAGGAGCCTCTGCATCACCAGTTCCAAAGGAGCCTTTCAGGCTAAGCCCTTCGTCCCCTTTGCCTGGCTCAGTGACACCTGCATGGGCCTTCAAGCCTGAGAGCCCAGGGTTTGGATCTGCCACTCCCAAGCTGAGGGGCCTTGGGTGAGTCACCCCACCTCTCTGTGCCTCACCATCCCCGTCAGCAAAGCAACAAGACAAATCCCCGCTCTCAGGGCTGTCAGAGGATTCCCGAGGTCATGCGTGGAGAGCAGAGGGGCTCTGACATCTGCATCTCCTCCTCCTACATCATGAGCGGAAGAGGAAACATGATTGAGTGACTAACAGGCACTAGGCGCATCATCTCATTTAATTCTCCTAATAGTTCTTTGAGGAAGAAACTACTATATCCCATTGTACGGATGAGGAAACCAAGGCACTGAGGGGAGCTGATTTGCCCAAGGTCACATGAATAGTCATGGCCGGGGGCAGTGAGGGGACCACAGTCACTCACTACGCCCATTGAGCGCCTCTGGAAGGATCTAAAGAGCCAAGGCAAGGGGTGAAGTCAGGCAGTGGGGGCCATGAGGGGTGGGCACAGGGCCTGGGCCAGTGGTGGAATCACTCTGTGGATGGCAGAAAGGGAGAAGTGTGTCCCGTGCCAGCAGGTGTCCCACCACACAGGTACCTGGTTTTCAACCACTATGCTAAGTCACTTCAGTCGTGTCCGACTCTGTGCGACCCCATAGACGGCAGCCCACCAGGCTCCCCCATCCCTGGGATTCTCCAGACAAGAATACTGGAGTGGGTTACCATTTCCTTCTCCAGTGCATGAAAGTGAAACGTGAAAGTGAAGTCACTCAGTCATGTCCGACTCCTAGTGACCCCATGGACTGCAACCTACCAGGCTCCTCCGTCCATGGGATTTTCCAGGCAAGAGTACTGGAGTGGGGACTTCATTAAACTGCCCCCGCAAGGGTCCAGGCATGACAGGCTTTGGGGAGGAGACAAATGCAATAGAAAGTGCACAGCCTGCTCTCGGGATTGGTCCCCTCTTCTACTTCTCTCGGCTTTCCCCCAGGGCACCCACCAGCTCTGGTAGGGGGTAGGCACACCATCATTTATCATTAATGATTGCCGTTATTAATATTAATGTGGAGGACAGCTCCAACCAGGACCAACTCTAAGGAGCAGCAGGAAGGAGGCCCAGCTCCCACTTACCCATCCGACACCTCGGGCTCTCAGCCATCATCCTGCACACTTCTTAGATCACCGAACAGGACAGGCCATGTCAAGGGCCTGGGGCTCCTCAAGGGGGACAGGAGGGACTCTGGGCCCCAGGTCCCTAGGGCTCACCTGAGAGACGACCAAGTTGGTGTCTTAGTGCTATGGGTGTGTCTGGGAACCGTGTAGGAAGGAGGGAGGGGACAGTATGTGGTGCGGGGTCAGATCTACCTCCAGGGAGTACGGCTCCTCAGCCCTGCCAAGCCCCATACACCCGCAAGTCCTGCCCCAGGAAGCCTTCCCCTCCCCGCAGCCCTCCCCCCACCTCCTGACTCAGACACTAGCCACATGACCTTGGGGAAGCCTCTCCTTACCTCTGCCTCATCTCTGTCCCCTGCACGATGAGGGATAAAAACAGTGCCACCTTATGGGGCTGATGGGAGGGCCGAGTGGCAGCGGCTCAGTAAGCGATGGCTATGATTACTGACCCTCGGAGGGTAGTGGATGCCAGCCCAGTCAGGTACCACCAAGCAGTGGCGTGGGTTCAGGGGTTTTCCAGTCTCCACAGGGCCACTCTCAGGCAGCAGGATCAGCTGGGGGGCTCTGTACAGCCCCTGTGACAGGCCAGGGACCTAGAGTGCCTCCAGGGGTCTCTGTACAGCCCCCATGACAGGCCAGGGACCCAGGGTGCCTCTCAGGACAAAACCAGAAAAAGCTCTGCTTTTGTAGATAGAAAGAACTGCCTTATAAGGAAGTGAGACCTCCATCCCAGCAGGTTTGTGCAAGTAAGAGATCCATTCATTTATTCAACTAGCATTCACTGGGCCCTTCCTTCTCAGTTCTGGGCCCTGTGTTGGGCACCGGGAATTGGGAGAGACAGAAAGAGACCCAACGCCGCCAGGGAAATCTACCATCTAAGAAAACAAGAGATACTGAAGGTGCCAAACCGATCCCAGGCCAGGTCTGCCCAGTCCTGTAGAGGTGTCAGAGGCTAGAGAAAAAGCAAGAGGCCCTTTGGCATGAAGGGGGCTTGGGAACCACTTGGGGTGGCTCAGTGCACGTGCTTTGGCCCTGCAGATGTAAGGCCAGGCCCCACCTGCTCTGAGCCCCTCAAGGCCATCATCACAAGGGCCTCCTGGTGCTCACTCTCTCCCTGCCCTTGTCCACCTTGACCACAGCTCAGTGCTGGTCCCCAGAGCCCCACCCAGCCCGATACCCAGTAAGGAGTGGACAGGAAGTATCTTTGGAGGGAAGGTTCTGCTGGCAACAGGGAATGGAGGAGAGAGGGGTGGCTGTCTCTGCTGGGACAGGGACAAGGGCATGGTTGGCCCCAGGCAGAGGGTGGGCTCACCCCTTGCCCACTTTCCCGCCCCACAGCATCCATGACTCCCCCACACCCCCACCCTCCCGCCCCAGCCATGGTTCCCTGGGGAGCGGGCTCCAAGGAGGCCCAGCAGCCAGACCACCAGCTGCTGCCCCCTCCCCATACAAACCCTGGCCACAAAGCACCTCCCCCCAGCTCTGCCCGCCCGCGGTGACAGCCTCTTGGCACCAGCTTTCCCCTTCCCTCCATCTGTCAGGAGTCGGTGCAGACAGACTGTGAGAGCCATCAGAGGAAGTAGCAGCACTGCTTGGGCCCTCCCCACCCCTGCCGCCCCAGCACTACCCCCCACCCCAGGTCCTTTCTCTCCCCACGCCTGTGTCTACCTTTCCCTTGCATCTGTCTCCATCTTTTCTGACTGACGAAGACACTGACAAAGTGGGGGTGGGGAGGAGAAGAACAGCCAGCCAGGGACCCCCACTTACTGGTAACCACCACACATCTCGCCACCACACTTGACCTTCTCCTCAGTCATTAAGGAGTTGAAATCCTGTGAGCCTGTGGGCTCAGTGTCCCCATCTGAACAACTGGCATAGCAATCCTGCTGAGCCCGCCTCTCAAGGGATAGGAGGAAAATGCCGTGAAGAACATAAAGGGCAGCAGGAACGCAAAGGCAGGGCCGTCGAGGTAACAATCCTCACCTTACTGATGTGATGTTATTGATGTTATTGACGTGAGGTGAGCAGGGCAGGGCTGGGGGAAACCAAGTCTCAGAGAGAGCTGTCACTCAGCTGCGTCAGAGGCAGGGTCAGATCAAAGGCCAGGTGTCCTGGCTGTGTCCACACCAGCACCCCAACCAGGATGCTCAGCCCTGGCTCCTTTAGACCTTCCAAGGAGCTCTATGTCTCCTTGAATTCTGCCAAAAGTGGGGGAAGAAATCAGCTTTTTTTCTTTATTTAGAGTGAGCCCTGCCCAACTAGCAGCAGAATCCACGGGTAACAGGGAAGCCGTGTTGCAGAGCCGGGGGGAGTGGTTGCGGGAGTTGACAGAGTGCAGGCTGGCGGGCCAAGTGTCCCATTGGACATGAGCTTTTGTTTTAAAACTGGGGCGGTTCCAAGCAAATGAGGACAAGCTGGTCACCCTGCGTGGGAGCAGGCTCTTGGTAATGCCAAAGCGCTGGCCAACGCGGGGGCGGGCCTTTTCAACCAACAGAGAGCAAAACCCCTGTCCCCCTTGATCCCAGCAAAGCTTGGCCCGAGGCCCCAGAGGCCCCAGGATGGGGGGCAGGGAAGGAAGTTCTGGTCTAGCTGCCATCTTGGGACCCTGTGGGGCCATGTGTGACCCCGACCGCAGCTCAGATGTGCCCGGGGAACAGGGGAAGGAGACTTGGGTCCTCTACCCCTTTCACCTCCAAGGAAGCTCGAGGTTCAGAGAAACCAACTGCCCAAGGTCACATACTGAGTTAGGTGACCAAGGCCTGCTTTTCCATCTGCAGATCCTCCCTAGGTCCTGGCACAGAGCAGGCCTGCAGTGAATGCTGGAGCTCAGACTTGAAGACTCCAGTCCATGCCAGGTGCTTCTCTGGGGCTCACACGTGGCTCAGGAGCATGCAGCACAAGGAGCAGAAACACGGCCTGGCAGGAGGGGACCTGGGCCTATGCCAGAGATCCCCACCCACTCTCCCCCGCTCCCCCTCCTTGGCAGGCCCTGGCCAGGTCCCCTGCCCCATCCTCCTGAAGCCTGAGTCTGTGAACCACAGGCTCTTAATCGGACCATCTCGGTATGCGGCAAGGATGGAGGGAAACACAGGGACAGGGGAGCCCAGAGCAGGCCCTGACCTAGCCAGGATGGGAAGGCTCCCTGGAAGTGGTGACTATTGAGGCAAAGTGGGACTGAACAAGCAGAGGAAGGGTCTTCCAGGCACGTGAGAGTGTGAAGATGCCTCTTCGACATCACTCACATGGGGGCGGGGGGCTGGAGCACAGAGCCGAGGGTTTTGGGGGGCAAGAAGATGGTGAGGTCTGGGGCTGGAGATGCCAGGTGCGTGCTGGGTCTTGAAGGACCCTGAAGGCCAGCCAGCAGACTGTCCTGTGAGTGGTGGACCTCCCTGCAGGGTGCCGAGCAAGGGCAGGACAGTGCTCTGAGTGTTTGAGCGCTCTTGGCTGCAGAGCAGAGAACAGACAGGAGGGAGGGAGCAGAGGCAAGGCTGGGGCTGCTGCCCTGGTCCAGGGAGGCCGCAGTGGGATGGAGTAAGGGCCTGGGCCATGAGCGGGGGAAGGACCAGGCCACGGAGGCTATTAGTGGTAAGGGAGAAAGGGGCTACAACGACTCCCGATTCCTAACCAAGACATGGCGGAGGTGTCTGTGCTGTGCACTGGTCTCGGGGGCAGAGGAGGTCCAAGCACCACCCTCCAGCACCCAGCAGCAGGTTCTTGCAAGATCTGTCGCCTTGCTGACCAGGAGACAAGCTGTCTGTAGAGGTGTCACCATTACCTCTGGACACAGCACATCTGTCTTCAGCCCCCACTTCATAGGGAGGTAGGTCACAGCTACAGAAGGCAGCCAGTATCTATAGAACCTGAGAGTGTGCAGCCCACCAGGGCCCAAGAAACAGTGGCCCGAGAGGGAATAGGCCTTACTCGAAGTTATATAGCATGTCAGCTGTCACAGGCCAAGAAGGGATACTAAGCAGGCTTGAGGTGAAGGTAGGGGGCAGAGTCTGTGAGCAGAGGCCCCAAAAACAGAGGCGGGACCAGGACAGGGCAGGAGTGTCACAGGAGGCAGATTTGAGGTTGAAAGGAAGACAGATTCTCTAACAGGAAGAACTGTCTAGGGACAGAAAAAGCTCTCAGTTGCTGAGTTAGCTCCCTGTCCCTAAAGGTATTCAAGCAGATACCTCCCCCACGCCCACACCCAGCCCCTGGAGTTGCTGGAGGGAATTCCCACATTGGGATGAGTATGGAAGCCGGCTTTAGCCAAATGAAGATGCTTCTCCCAAGAGCCACAGCTCACTCAACACAGAGTCACCAAGGCTTGCCTTGCGCCAGGCTGGGGACATCCAGGGCAGGTGGAACAGAACAAGAGAAACCTTCTCAGTCAGTCTTCCTCATCCTCACCCAGGGAGATGAGGCCAAAGCTGGGCAGGGGGCACAGGGTGGAGGCCCTGGCTGCCCAGGCTCCATGTCACAGGTCTAAGGGACTGGGCACATGTGGGGCACAGGGTCAAGGGCTGGACAGGGTCAGACACAATACAAACTCCTCCTACACCCCACCCCTCCTGGAGGTCCCCAAGGCTCTGGGCTCATTTCCTAATGAGGTCCCTGGAAGGACTCTTCCTAATTAAATTAGGACAGTAAGTTATGGCCTGGGGCCACAGGAAGAAGCAGGGACAAAGGAAGCCCTTCCTATTCCACCCAGCAGTGAGCATCTCCACATGGGAGGGGACACCTAAAGGTCAGTTGGGAGACAGAAGTTCAGAGGAAGAGGTCAAAAGAAGCTGAGCAAATCATGTGCAGGCACTGCTCTCAGGGCTTCTCTTAAATAAACTCATATTCATCCAGCCACTTAGAGGGTTAGGTGTTGGCTCCATTTTAGAGACAAGTGAAGTAACTTGCCTAGGGCCCCACTGCTAGGAAGTGGGGAAGTATGGACTTGCCCCCAGGCAGCCTGGTCAGAGGCCCTGCTATTCTCTGTGTCACAGTGGAGTTACTTAAGGATGAGGTGATGCAGGAGCAGTCAGGAGGAAGGGGACCTGGGGGGTCTTTGTGTCTGTGGCTCCCACCTGGCCACAGAGCAAGCAAAGGTTTGGAGTCAGATCTGGACAAGGGTCAGGGAATCCGAATTTCAAAAGCTGCCCAAAGTGACTCAAGCTCCTGATGCAATCCTCACAGGTGGGAAAACTCAGGCTCAGGACAGGTCAGAGACTCACTCAGGTCCCTCAGTAAGTCAGTGACAAGGGGAGGCTCCCTGGCTCCCAATGTGGTGGCACTGAGAGCCTGGGGGGACTGGCTCTCAATAGGACAACAGTGACAAGGGCTAAGGCCTCTGCTCCCAGGGGAAGAACTCAGTGCAGAACCACACAGCCATCAACCTCTGAGCCCTGGTGTGGACCTGTGCCCAGCGCAGGAAGAACTGACTAGTTCTGCAGGACCCAGTGAGGCTTCAGCTACTATACCAAAATCAGGAATTGCTCATTGTCCGTGCGCATGGGCCTCCCCGGTGGCTTACATGGTAAAGAATCTGCCTTCAATGCAAGAGACCTGGGTTCGATCCCTGGCTTGGGAAGATCCCCTGCGAAGGGAATGTCCACCCTCTCCAGTATTCTTGCCTGGAGAATTCCATGGACAGAGGAGCCTGCAAAGAGTCGGACGTGACTGAGCGACTAACACTTGCACTTTTTCACACAGTGCAGGAGTCTGAGGTTCAGGTTTGAGGGACTTGTCCCAGACCTGCAGCTAGGACGTGAAAGACTGCGGTGGAAACTGAAGTCCAGCTGACACTGGGAGGCCATACGAGCCCATCAATCACCTCTGAGAAGCAGGCAGTTGTTCAGGTAGAGGAAGGAGAGCGCGGAGACATGAGAGCATCACGTGTGCAGCAGATATAAAGCCTGGGGCTGCAGGTATTAAAGAATCGGCCTGGTCAGACTCAGCAAAAAAATAAACAGGCAGAAACTCCCAAGTGGAGGCATGTTCTACTAATAAACTGTTGGTTCCAGCTTTGCATGTTTGGTTTAGGCCACATCCCCTGGGTTGGCGTTGTGAAGGGTTGGATTTCACACTGCTTACTCTGGGCCTCCTGGGCCACAGAGAACAGGGGCAGCTCCTTGGACCCCCACACCTGGGGCCTGGCCATAGCAGAGCTCCAGTGAACTCCGTGGTTCTCAGGGGGAAAAGAGAATCCCAGAGAATTAGAGCTGAGAGGGGCTGGGAGATGCCCCACTCCTAATGAGTAGAGACCCAAGAGGGTCAGGAACCTGCATACGGCCAGTTGGTGAGGTAGGAGCGGGGGTGGAGCTGAGGTGGGCCTGGACTCCGGGCCATGACGTTTCTATCAAGCTCAGCCCTCTGGGTGGGGGGTGGGTGGATGCAGACAGTGGGCTGCAGGCTGAGACTTGGAGGTGGAGAGAAGCTGCCATGGCAGGGGGCAGGCTGGGAACAGAGACTGCTGGCACCTCGCCAGCTACAAATAATTCCCCGCCACAAACAGCCCAGTGGGGGGCTTTGGATTCAGCTTGGCTGGGCGGCCTTGGCCGGCGTGGGAGGAAGGGCGTCACCGTGTCCCTGCCGCCTCCGTGTGTCTGGAACGGTCACCTCCCTCCTGGTGCACACCCCTCTCTGAGGTGCACACCCTGTGCACACGCACATGTACTGGGACACATGGTGGAGAGGCGGCTGAGGGTGACAGGGGCAGCAGATGGCAGCTCAGAGTCTAGGAAGCAGAGAGGGCAGGGGGGTGGGAGGAGCACTGGCCTGAATATCCCTGGATTCGTGCCACCAGGAAAGCCCACCCTGGGCCTCCAGCTATTCAGTCCTGCAGCTTAACCTGGGCCGATGGGCCCTTCTTGCCTCTCATCAGCTTCCAACTCTCTGATGTTAAACGGACCCACTGGGGAACCAAGGCCCCCTCCTAGATAACTATGCCAGGCGCAGCTGGTTAACCAGGTCTTCTTGTTTCTCTCTGCTTAACCAACTCCCCCAGGCCACCCAGGAGGCAGCCACTATGAGGCCTCCAGTGCAGATGGCGGTGGATGAGGTGATTCCTACAGTCCCTCCCAGCCCAAGAAGCTGCTGTTCTCCAAAGCAGCCGAGTCCTCCCAACTGGCCAGATGACCTACATCTCTCCTGCTGCTATTTCAGCAGTTGCCCTCTTGTCATGTCCTTGGTGGAGGAGGAGGAGGAAAGCTGCTGATGGTCCCTTCTACTTAGCTGTTCCCCGTGCGGAGATCATGGGCTTGGGAAGGGAAGTGGGGTGCTCATTTCAGGGCCAGGTCTGGACAGAACACTTTATATCAGCCTGGGTACCTCTGAGAGGTAGGCTCATTATCCCCATTTCAGAGACCAGCGATCTAAAGCTCAGAGCATAAGACCCATACCAGGAACCCTGGCTAGTGGGTCACAGAACTAGTGGTCTGACTCCATTTTTCTCCATCACTCCACAGCATCCAATCCAATCACAGGCATAGGAAGAAGGCAGAAGGGAAAGCAGCCCAAGGAACCTGAGCCTTAGGGCTAAGTTCTGGAAATGGACCCTAAATAGTCCAGCTACCCTCCATCAGCCTGCCTGGAATCCACCCACAAAGCCAGCTACACTCACACCAACCTTCACCAGGCATCAAGGAGCTTGAGGGCCACAAGACCCCTTCCCCCAGGCCAGGACTCACCCTGAGCCCAGCTCCAGGGAGAAGAAAACTGCTCAGAGTGCTGGTTACAGTGCAGGCGGAGTATGGACCAATGGGTGAAGGGGAGATGACGTTCAGAGAGGGAGAGTCCCTTACCCAGGGTCACACAGCAAGTTAGGGGCAGGGGCAGAATCACTTTTATAATGCTGTGGAGGAGATAGATTCTACAAACATCATGAGAAAAATGAAGACTGGTTGTGTTCCCTCTTGTGTTCTCTGGTGGGGGTGTTCTCCTTGGGGCCAGAATACAGTTGTCCTTTCTCCTCACTTTGCTTTGTGCGGCCTGGATCTGGCTGCTTTGTCTGCCCCCTGGGACTGGGGTGAAGTGGCCCTGTGCTCACGGAAAAGGGAGGTCCTGTGGACTGCCCACCTGGCAGGAAGGGGCCGCAGGGAGTCAGGGTGTCATGAGATAGGAAACCGTCTCCTTGAGGGGGAGCGACAAGGTGAGGAGGAAAACACATGCTCAACCCTGTCTTTCCCAGGGCTTTCTTCTTCTTAAGAGAAGAAGCAGAACAAGGCACAAAGCGTAATCCTGATATTTACCCCAGCACTGTGTAGACAGGAAAAAAAATAGAACCAACTAAATACAAGTCTATCCATAGGAGACTATGTCATTAAATCAGGGAAGATTCATGCAGTGGAATGCTATCTAGCCCTTTAAAACGATGATCGGCATCTACTGTTCTGACACAGAAAGATGTACATGTTGTAGGGAGAAAACAACTGGCATAACACATGCTCATTTTGTAAAAAAAATAAAATAAAATAGCACATGAACTCGCATGCAGAGAATACAAGAACATTTCTGGGAGGACAGGCAGCTCCCACAGTGGTATAACCACATGAGAAACTCCTGCCTTCCTCTTTTCACTTTTCTGAATTGTCTGGGTGTTTTCACTTTTTTTAAACAAGTACGAAACTATCTTCATATAATCAGAAAAACTTTCTTCCATTGGAAAAATAAATGAAATCAATTGAAGTGAGTTTTGGCTTGAGCACCACCAGTAACAGGCTGTGTGGCCCCAGGTAAGTCCCGCACCCTCCCTGAGCCTCAGTTTCCTCAAGAAAATGGGGATGATAATGAACTTCTGCACCACCTTCCCCACAGAGCAGCTGTGAGGCACAAACTGGAAAAAGCCATATTGTGGTTCTAACAGGCTGAGAGGGCCAGAAACTGAATAGTCTGCAGAGTGGCTGGTGTAAAGTCCCTTGTGGAACTCAGAGCCAGTGACCAGAGGAGGGCGGTGGCCACATGACCATTCCCGTGGACTCCCAGACTGGCAGACCTCAGGGAGGCTTTGGGCTGCCATATCCAAGGGGCGGGTGTGTGGAGGCCGAGAGGAATCATGGGAATTGTGTGGACCTAGGAGCCCCATGGCCCTGCTTCTCTGGGTGACTCTTCCAGTCACTAGAGGGTCTTGATAATAAGCTGGGCTCTGCACCTGCAAAGCACTTGGCTTGTGGGCACCTGGCCTGGGCTCTGCCAGGGACAGAGAGGTCAGACCTGGTGCAGGGGGATGGGGGAACTCACAGTTGGGGCCTCTCCTGAGCCACTCCAACCAAGGGGCTATTCCTGGGGCCTATGACATACGTGGCCTATAAGAGGAGCCAGGGCCACACGACTGGTGATGGAAACTGCTGCTTCAGACTCAGCTCATGCTCAGGGGCACCGAGGGGCCAGTGCTGCTCAGGAGGGAGTCCGTACACCCACTGGCAGGGGTTGGCAAAGACAGATGCCTGGGGTACCTAGAAAGGAAGAGGGGCCACAGCACACCCCCACGTCACTCCCACTGTAGCTGTGACTGGGATGTGTGAACATGTATCTCCTCCTTTACCTGTGTCACACTGTAGCTGGACAGGCATGGCCCAGTCCTGTCGCTGACCGACCAACGCATCCAGGGCAAGTGACTTCGCTTCTCAGAGCCTTGGCCTCAGGTGACCCAGCTCACAAGAGAGGACCTTACTATGGTCCCTAAAGGACACCCAGCTCCCTTTTCCAGCCTCAAGGACCCCTCAGGGGCTTCTCAGAGGCCCCTGGGTCCCCCATATCTGACTGATACTAGATTCCCACTCTCAAAAGTGGGGGACATTTCCTCAGTCCATTCATTCATTCACACACCACTCAAATGCCTTGGCTCTGGGCCAGGCCCTGTGGTCCTCCACCTCAGATACTCCCCAGCAACCACAAGCTCCTACAATGGGCTATAACAAGGGTCCACAAAGCCATGGCATCCAAACATAGGAGAGGTTAGATCACACAAGGAAGACAGGGAAGGCTTCGTGGCAGAGGTAATGAGCTGGGTTTTGAAGGACTAGTAGGAAACAGAGCAGGACAATCCAAGCAGAAGGAAAGTATGTATGAAGACCCGTCGGCGAATTGCCTGGGAGCCAGAGAACCAAGAGCTTTCCTGGTAGCTCAGCTGATAAAGAATCTGCCTACAATACAGGAAACCCCGGTTCAATTCCTGGGTCAGTAAGATCCCCTGCAGAAGGGATAGGCTACTCACCCCAGTATTCTTGGGCTTCCCTGGTGGCTCAGATGGTAAAGAATCTGCCTGCAATGCAGGAGATTTAGGTTCAATCCCTGGGTTGGGAAGATCCTCTGGAGGAGGGAATGGCCACCCAGTCTAGTATTCTTGTCTGGAGAATCCCCATGGACAGAGGAGCCTGGCGGGCTACTGTCCATGGGGTCGCAGAGTCAGACATGACTGAGCGACTAAGCAGAGCACAGCACAGAGAACCAAAGTCAACATTTTGGATGACTTGGGTTCTTGGCCTTTTCTGGAGGCAAGATGGTGAATAGGAAATGACACTCTTTGAGGTTACCTGCATCAGTGACATATCGCTGGGGCCTCAGTTTCCCTATCTGTATAATGGGAACAGTAACCACCATCCCCAGGTAATGGCCAAGGAAGACCCTTGGAAACTATGGAGGGTTACATTCATGGGGGGCTATGTGAGGAGAGGACCTTATGTTGGGGCTCCGTGCTGTCTCCAGAGAAGAGGGTCCCTCCCAGACAGAAACCTGTAGTCCAAGGAGGCATCACTGGACACTGCAATCCCTCACCACTTCTTCCACACCCTCTGAGCCCCAGGCCCTCTGACCTCTACAGGGTAATCAGAGCTTGGAAAGGAAGAGCCCGAGGAAAAGTCCAGGCTCCAGAGTGGACAGGCCTGGGTCAAGTCCCAGCTCTAGCACTCAAACATCATGACACTAGCCAAGTGACTTCTCTTTGAGCCTCGGTTTCATCATCTTTAAAATGGAAATAATAAGAAAACAGCCCTCAAAGGGTTGTGAGTAGCAAAGCCACTGAATGCAGATTGTCCAACATGATACTAGGCGCGGGGTAAATAGCCTGTATCGAGTGTTAGTAATTCCCTGGAGGGAGCTATTTCGGCATATTCCTTGCTCAGGTTGGCAGGACAACTTGGAGAAGAAGGATCTGGGACCAAAGGAAGAACAGGGACAGGCTATGGGCGCTCAGGGACCAGGGAGGAAGAGGACAAGAGGTCAGGGAAGGCCACCCGGGGGAGGTGGCACCTCCACCAGAACTTCAGACTGGGCGCCGGGGCATGTGGGCAGGTGTTATCAGTGCTGTTTAGATCCAGGGCCCTGGGGCTTGGCTGCACGGCCCCCACAGCAGGGCCCCACACCCTCCCCTCAGCCCAGGGCTGGCTTCCTGGGGGTGGCACTGGCCTAGGGGTCTGACCTGGACCAGAACACTTACTTCCATTTGCTTATAGCCCTGAAGGGGCGCAAACAAATGTGTACTCTCCTGCTCCCTCAGCCCTCTGCTTCCTCCCTCTCTTCACCCTCTCCCTGGGGGCATCTCTCTGGCTTCACCTGCTGCTGCTATTTCCCCAAGGAGAGAAAACTGTCAAGTCAGTTTCGTGCAGACAACTCAGAGGACTAAGAGGCCCGCTGCACTCAGAACCCTCGGCAGGACTGAGTGAGCCCAGGGGGTTTCCGGAGGGGAACTTGGTCCCAGGAGAGCCCGCAGGAAGGCCCATGGGAGAGTCTTCAGCAAACACTCCCAAGGCCTGCTGGGACCAAGCCATGGAGGCACCATCCTGGGCCCAGGGAAGGGAGATGCTTGGGGTTTGCTGGGGGCCACAGGGTTTCCTCCCCTTTCCAGGCACAGACAGGTCATAAACCAGCCTCGGGACTATCATTTGGCCTCAGGGAAGGCTTGCTCTGCCCATCCCAGGGCCCCAGACACTCGTTCATTGAGACCAACCAGACTGGTTTGGTTCACTTCTTCCCTCAGGCCCTCCCTGGGTGACTTTCTCCATTCCCAGGTTCAACTCAGGGCTGAATGGCCTTGGGGCTACCTCCACTAGGGCTCAGCAACTCTGTGGCTGGGGCAAGTCTCAGAAATGGGAGCCTTGAGACCTCTGGCTAAGCAAACAAGAGCAGGAGAAGCAGGGACATCTTGGCAGACAGATATCTAGTCTTCAGTGAACTCCTCCAGAGCAGACAGACCCATTGCCATTCACTGAACACCTACTGCTTATCAGGCACATTATCTCACTTAATCCTCACAACACTTCTGGGAGGGAGAGACTAATACCACCTCCAAGGCCATTCAGCCAGAGGTCACAGTTGGGATAGAAAACCAAGAGTGTCTAATTGAGGGCCACATTGAGTTATTCCAACACCAAGTCTCTAACTCCCCTCTCTTGACTCCTGTGTCTCAGCCCTGGAGAAGGCTTTCTGAAGGAGGTGAAACCTGCACTGACAATTCGAAGGTGACAAGAAGAAGGCTGCCAGATGAGGGAGCAGAAAGTGTTCCACACAGATGGAACAGCATGCGCAAAGGCCGTGAGAAGCAGCAGGAAAGCTAGAACATGACAGAAGTCTGGTGTCACAGGTTCATTCACAGGAAGAGCAGGAAGGGGTTGGAGGGCAGTGGCCATCAGGAGCTGGTCACAGAGGCCCATACGCAGAGGAGTCTCAGCTGACCTTATGCTATGGGGACATGGGAGCTTCAGGAGGACTCTGAATGGTGGAACCAGCAGTTCAGATGAGGAAACAGAGGTTCAGAGAGAGCAGCACGGTCTGTCAGATGTCTCCATTCAAAAAAGGACACGAAGCTGGGCCTGGTGTCAGGGGTGTTAGAATGGCTTAGGTCAGGTGGCACGCCGAATACCAAATGCAGTGTGCAGCCCCAGCCGGAAGTGGTGGCCAAGCTTTAATTATTTACAAGGCCACTGCCCAGCAGGCCTCAGCACTCCTGCAGCCAGGCCTCGCCTAGCTAATGAACTCTCTGCCGGGGAGACCTCACTGCAGCCACTGCTTATTAAACTTGAAGTGGAGGAGTGACGAAGGCTAGGAGAACAGGGCAGCCTAAAAGAGCCTGAATAGGTAGGGAAAACTGAACATACAACCGGGCCACCTGTCTACACAGCACACCCACACAGAGAAGCTGGAGGGGGATGAGAGGGAGAGGCTGATGTCCCCTCAAAATGAGGAAACAGAGGCCTGGGAGGACTTACCTGAGGCTACCAGCTAGTGCTTGATGTGGCACACATTCCATAGTTGGGTGCCTGCATTCAAACCCAGCAGTTTCAGTTTACTGAAAAATCATACACCCTTGAGCCTGTTCCTTAACCCCTCTGTGCCTTCGTAAAACGAGGATGTGCGCAGGTGACTTCATAGAGTCACCCCGTTTTGTAGACTCGAGGAGCACAAGGTGACGCATGTAGAATCCCACCACAGCAAGAGCTCAGTAAATGTTCACTGTTCTTGCTGTTGCTGCTCTGGGAGCAAAGGGCTGGCTGGAGACCAGAACCCCGGTCTCTGCCCCAGACACTAAGGAGCAACAGGAAACTGAGGCCAAGACGCCGGCTGGTCTGTGTGGCCCAGGTGCGGCCAGGAACCCCACCCCTTCCCTTGGCTGGGCTGCCCCTGAGCTTCCAGCCCCTTCCTCCACTTTGAAGGCCCTTTGAGCTGGGAACTGACACCCCATGAGCCTTTCCCTTTCCCATCCTGCCAACTCTATTCGAAAAGGCAAGTCCCATCCGTTGTGGGTTAAGTTTCAGCACTTAGAAGGTCAAGTTCCAGCTCCAACCATGAGGAGCTGTGTGACTTTGGGGGCATCAGGTCACCTCTCTGAACTCCAGTTCTTCCTCTATAATGTGGGGCCTGTATCATCTATTTCTAAATGCTAAGTCCTAATGAAAGTGAAAGTGTTAGTCGCTCAGTTGTGTCTGACTCTGCAACGCTATGGACTGTAGCCTGCCAGGCTCCTCTGTCCATGGGATTCTCCAGGCAAGAATACAGGAGTGGGTTAGCATTCTCTTTTCCAGGGGATCTTCCCAACCCAGGGATTGAATCCAGGTCTCCTGCATTGCAGGCAGATTCTTTACCATCTGAGCCACCAGGAAGGCATCAAGTCCTGAGGGAATGGCATTAATTACCATCTTTCAAGGCCTGGCTCAGCTTCTCTTCCTCCAGAAAGCCTTCCTTGGCTTCCTCCAAAGACAAGCTCCCTCCCCCCAACCTCCATCTTCTCACGGAATTCGAGGTCGGCATTCTAGCCCCTTTGGGAGCTTGAACTCATTTTGCGGCACACAGACTTCACTTACAAATTGCAATCCCCAGTTTACAAGCTAAGAGGTACAGAGGTGGAGTGGCTGAGGCCCTCTCACAGGGTGGAAGGGGTGGAATGATTAAATATAAGGCAGGGAGGACAGTTCCAAGCAGAGCAGTTTGGGCAGGTGGCCCAGAATGGAGGGAACTTCCCAGATGGGGAAGGAAGAGGTGACAGAATACCATTTTCCAACACCTGGCCCCATACAGCCACTGGATCTTGCAACCCTTTCCTAACCATTTCTCTCTGTGACCCCTAGGAGTCCCTTTCTAAAGACCTTGGTGGTGTGAACTCACATCCATTCCCTTCTCTTCACCAGCCCCATGTGAAGACTTTCTATGTGTATAATCTGTGGTAAAGGAATGGCTACCCTCATTTGGCGGATGATGAAACAAGTCCGGGAAAGTCCAGTGTGTAGGATCAATACTCGATACTAACAGCCAAGCCCTCAATGTCAGTTGTTTTTGTTCACTAACCCTTAGTGAAAAACAACAACAAAAAAAACCCTTAGTGAACCCTTTTGTTCACTAACCTCTGACCCCACCCCAGCCATCTCAGAATGAAAGCAGGAGCCCAAAGTGGTCATCAGATTGGCCCTCGCCCCGCCACCAGCTACTTCACTCTTTCTTCTTGCCCAGAGCCTTGAACGGAGATGAGAAGCACTGGGATCACCCTCCTGGGTCCTTCTTCACCACACTCCCACCACCACCACCACCACCACCACAGATAATGCCCCTGAGCTAGGAGGCAGGCGGACACCCTGACCAAGTTCGGTCACTCTCAGCTGCATGACCTTGGGCAAATCACTCAACTTCTCAGAGCCAGAATTCTTATCAACAAATGAGAATGACAAGAAACACTGTTGCTCTTCACAGCCATCCTCACAAAACTGTTGCTATGCAGACTCAGGGAGATAAAGTAAAACCAGCCCAGAAACGTAGTTCCTATTTCCCTACCTCATGCTTAGCACTCCTACTAAAAGGGACCACAGAAGAACAACTCCCAGCGAGGAGACTCACTGTCATATTTTACCCTGACCTAGGCATTTGCAGAATTTCAACAGAATTGGGAAATGGTCAGGATCATAATTAGGCTAAGAACTCTGGAGTCAGATGCTTAAATTTAAGCTCCTACTTAACAGCTCAATAGCTGTGGGGTAAGTAACTTAATCTCTCTCTCCAGTGCCTCTTTTTTTGTGTGGGTTTTTTTTTTTTTTTTTTTGGTCTGTAAAATAGGACTGTTCTGAAGATTAAAGGAATTTATATAAGACACAGTGGTGGACTTGACACAGTGGTAGACTTCCCACAGTGGTGGACACACAGCTAACAGTCAGCCCATATTAGTTACATCCCTTTAAATGACATTTCTAGAACTGATCCTCAAAAACAGGTCAGGAATCATTAGCCCAAGTAGTCAGGAGAGGAAAGACAGGAGGGAAAGATGTACCCATGTCACACAAGCAAATCTGGGATCAGTTCAGTTCAGTTTGGTCGCTCGGTTGTGTTCAACTCTTTGCAATCCCAAGGGCTGCAGCACGCCAGGCTTCCCTGTCCATTACCAACTCCAGGAGCTTGCTCAAACTCATGTTCATTGAGTTGAGTCAGTGATGGTCTGAGAATGAACCTGGAGGCTGACTGGCTGGCAAACCAAGGAAAAACAAAACAAAAACAAAAACTAGAACTCAACAGACAATGCCAGTCCAGGTGGTCCCTCTACCCCTTGCCACTGTGTGGAGCTGTGGGCCAGTTGCCCTCATCCCGCAGAAGCTGTGCTCCCTGGCCTGGGCGGGGTGGGGGCGGGGGGTGTGGGAGATGGAGAGGTGGGGGCGGGGGGGGGGTTGTAGGGGGTGGGGGTGGGGTGGGGTGGGTCTGTTCTCCAAAGTGCCCCAGTGCCTGGCAGACAGCAGGTGCTCAGTAACAATGGATGAATGACTACCTGTGTAAGTGTTTATAGTCTTGTTTTTCTGTTCCTGGAACTACATTCCTTCCACTGTGACAACTGCTTGCTAACTCGCTTCAGGTTCCGCAGACATCAGAAACCGCGTGCACTTCAAGAAAGAACTTCCAAAGCTGCTGCACCCGGGTGCCGGCGAACACCACACTCAGCAAAGGCGGTCGGCCACCTCATGTAGCCCGCGGTTCACGCACGGCCCTGGGATCCTCACGCCCCTTCCAGGAAACAAACTCTTCCTTCTGGGGCCCTCCTTCCTGCTCTGCCATGACTCACTCCTGGGCCTGGCTGGCAGGAGACCGCAGTCGGCCAACCAGGGTGGTACAAGAAAGGTTTTCACCGTGACTAGGCAGAAAAGCAGCGGGCGCCAGCGCCCGGCCTGCACCTACTACCCAGGGGATGAGCGGGGGTGTGACCAAGGCGGGGCCAGGGCAGGGCCCCACCGCCCGGGGCGCCAGAAAACTGCACACCCGTCCGCTCCACGATTGGCCTGCTCAGACCACAGAGACCTATGGGGTGGTCCTCCCACAGCCAATCAGGGGCCCCAGAGAGCCCATTCATTCACACAACGCTGCAGGAAAAGAAGCGAGGCTAGGCCCACAGTTGCGTGGAACTTTGAAACGCGCGCGCGTTCTGTGGTGTCGAGGCTGGAGTTCCGGAGGGCCTGATCGCAGAAAGCTAGACGCGTGTAGGGGCTGTCGCTTCGCCGCCTACAGATCCTTCCCAGCAGTCTGGGCGTGGCGTACCATCCTCCCCGGCCCCGCAGTGCCGGGTTCCGCTCCGGCCCCAGCGGGACCCGCGGGCCGCCGGGAACCGGCCGGGTTCCTAAGTGCCCAGAAGGAAGCGGCTCCCGGGCGGATTCCTGGCGGCAGCCTCCGGCAGTAAAAGCCCACACAGGTGGCCCGGCGGAGGCTGCAGCCACGTGGGCGCTAAGCAAAGCGTCCCCCCACCGTTCCCTCCTTCCCCGGCCAACCACTCACGGCAGTCGTCCTCGTCACTGTTATCCGAGCAGTCGTCGTCCTCGTCGCACCTCCACACGGAGGGGATGCAGCGCTCGTTCCGGCACCGGAACTGGTTCTCGTCGCACTCCTTGACCGACCCTGCGCGGGGGGAGAGGAGGCGTGAGCCGGATCCCCAGAGCACAGCGGTCCCGGCCGCGGGGAGGGGTCTACTGAGTGAAGCAAAGGGGGCGACGCTGAAGCCAAAGACTTGGAGGCCTCTGGCACCCTCGACCAGGAAGGAGGGCAGGATGATAAGGGTTCCAGGGATGACGGGCTGCTCTGTGGCACGACGAGGCCAGGCACACACAGTCGGTGTCACACCATTTTGATACACTCCCCATTCAGAACACTCACCCGCCCACACGGCCCATAATGAGAGATCCACACAGACACAGCCCACAGGGAGCCCCCCGAACACGCCGCGACACGCGCACTAGGCGCTGCGGGCACATCCCCCTCGCACGCAGCCCCTCTTTCTCTGCAACACGCAGGGGTCGCCGGAAACGCATTGTCAGCCGGGGAAGTCTCTTGGCTCTGCTCATCGCCGCCGCGGAGCGCGCGTGTCAAATTAATCCCAACGGCGAGAATCACACAAGCCCTCGCGAAACCATCAGTGACCAACCCAGCAAAGTTCCTGGCCCCCACGGCGCCCATCCCCCAAGAACGGGTGCCGGGGGTCAGAGCCCACTACACAAGAGAGCCGCGAGGGTGGGGGTCGAGGGCAAATTAACGGAGACCTGGGTCCCCAGGAGTATATCCTGCACAGGCGCCCCGCTGCCTGGCCCGGGCTCAGGGACCCCGGCGCAACCCGCCCGTCGGCCGCCGGGCATTGCTTTGTTGGCCGCTCCAGCGGCTCAAAGCCGGGCCGGGCATCGGCCGCACGCACCTTGGCCGCCGTGCAGTGGATCCGCTGCCGCCGCCGCGAGATGCTGGAGCTGCAGTAGCAGCAGCAGCAGCGCCAGCGGCCGGAGCGCGCCCCGCTCGGGGCGGCCCATGGCGGGCCCCGGGCTCCGGCCGCCGCGCCCCGCGCACCCTGTGCAGTCGCCTCGCCTCAGCCCACCGAGTCCTTGCCGCGGCGCCGGGGCTGCCGCTGCCGCTGCCCCCGCCGCCGCCGCCGCCGCTGCCGCCCGCCCCGGCTCCTCGGCTGCATTTCAAGCAGGTTTCGTGACGCTCGGCGGCGGGGCGGGCTCAGGCTGGGCGCGCGGCCCCGGGCCTGGGCTGCTGCCGCCGGCGCGCGCGCCCCCTCCCGCTGCAGCCTCCGCCCCACACTCCTCCCTCTGACGCCTCCTCTCCCTCCTCCCTCAAGCTCTTGGTCCGCTTCTCGGTTGGTACGTTCTCAGTGACCCTGCTCAGGGTCCCCCTCGTGCTGGGCGTTGCAGACGCTGGGATGAGCCAGGCAAGACCTCTACCCCTAGAGGCAGCAGATGGCCTAAGGGAAGCAGCACAGGCTGCCTGGAAGAGGTGACAGGCTGATAGGAGGCTGAGGAATGCCAAGGAATGAACCTGGGCGGGATGGAGACGATGTTCCCGGGTGCACAGGCCTGTGAATGTACACATGGAGTAGGGATGATAGTGGATAGGGGTTGGGGTACCAGGATTCATGTGATCTGGGAGAAACTGGGGGAGCAGGAATGGACCTCTGCACCCCTCCAAGGCTCCAACCCAGATATCACACATCCTTGTAGCTGGTTAACGTGCCCATGCTGCATTCTCATATGAATGCAGTTTGTGTGGCCAAGGATAAGAGGCAGGTGGCTTGGGCCTGGTGGACAGATTTGATTCATTCATTCTCATTGGGTCATCCTGTTGGGCCAGGCAGAGGGGCAGACAATCAGGGGGACCAGCAGGGACAACGGGATTGTCTTCGCTGTGATGGTGAAAGGCAGAGACTGGAGGCCCCCGAGAAGGGATGCCTTATCCCTGCTAATGGAGGACTCACACGCAGGGCTGCTGTCCGCCCCTGCTGGCATGAATAAGACCCCTCCTCTGGAAAGTCTCAGCCCCACTTCACGCATTCCAGAGTGCAGGTGACTAGATTTTAGTTACCTGCTGATAAGCAAGCCCCAACCAGCACAGCCTTTTTGGACAAAGAGTTTTAAGTGCGCTGGCCACTAAAAGAGCCAGACTTGAAGGTGGTTAGGCCCAGTGCGGGTCCACCTTCCCCTCCTTTCTGGCTGTCTCACCTCCATGGCAGGGATATAGAAGAAAGGGCCTCAGGAGTTGTTAGCCTCAGGCCTAGAAGTTACTCTGTCTCATCAGCAGTCCTATTACTGAGCTGTATGTCTTCCCACAAAGGGCAGCCCATTGGCAGTGTTTGTGACCACCCCATGAGGAGGGTTGCAGACCCCAGAGAGCCCAGCAGGTGCTGCTGCCATCACCTCTTCTATCTTTTGTTCATTCAGTCATCCAACGAACACATTCCAGCCCTGCTCTGTGTCAACCCTGGGCCTAGGAGTGCCAAGGTGAATCAGACAGTCTACCAGCTTCATTGCTGGGGAGACAGACCATCAACCAACAGTCGATGAAATGCAGGCATACTTTCAGCACAAAGTTATGGAGCACCTGCTATGTGCCTGACATTGCCCAGGGATACAGTATAGAAATAGATGGCGTTCCTCCTTGCCCTCCTGCACCTTAAATCTTAGTTGGGAGAGAGAGACACAAAAGCAAGAAAACAGAAACAAAAAAATGACCATAATTTCTAATCATCATAACTGCTATAGAAAAAATAAAGTAGGATGATGTGAGAGTAATATGAGGTAACTTTAGAGAGGTGATCAGAGAAGGCCTCTCTGAGGAGGTGATATTTCATTGAATGGCCAAGGATGAAACTACCGTAGATTGAATGTATCCTCCCAGAATTACATTAAAACCTAATCTTCATTGTGAAGGTATTTGAAAGTTGTGTCTCTGGGAGTCAGTTAGGACATACATGAAATTAATGCCCTTAGGAAAGAGGCTCCAGAGACATCTCTGGCCCCCTCTACCATAGGAGGACATAGCAAGAAGATAGTCATCTATGACACAGGAAGTGGGCTCTCACCAGACATCAAATCTGCTGGCATCTTGACCTTTCATTGCTTTGACATTGAACGTCTCAGGCTCCCAACAAATTTCTGTTGTTTTCAGGCGACTCAATCCGTGATATTTAGTTATGGCATCCCCAGTGGACTGAGACAAAATCCAACCCTAGGAAGATCAGCTGCAGAGGCATTCCTGGACAGGAGAGCAGCAGACAGACTCCTCCAATTGGGCTGGAATCTGGTAATAAGGAGAAGCTGGGTGAGCAAGTAATGTCAGAGAGAGCAGCAAGGTTCTGATCACATGAGGGCTTTGTAGGCCACAGCAAGAGGTCTGGATTTTGTTCCAAGCGCAATGATTCCCAATGTGACAGCGGGATGCATAGGACTGGATCCCCTCTTGTAGCCAAAACTGACCACTTCAGCTTAGCACCTCCTTTACTTTGTGGTCTCAGAAAAGTCATTCCCCATCTGTGAGCTTCAGCTGCTCATCTGTGAAGCAAAAATGGGGAATTTCATAGGTTCGTTTTAGTTTTCAGATTGTGTGAATTGAAGTTCACGGGCAGCAAGGTAAAGAGATTAAGAGCGTAGGCTCTGGGTTAGACTGCCTGGGTTTAAGTCTGTTCCTTCTCTTTCTAGCTACGTGATATTGGGCAACTCACTTGACCTCTATGGCACAGTTTCTTTACCTGTAAAATGGGAATGATGAGTATCTCACAGGGTTGTGAGGATTGCATTAGAGGAGATTATTTATGCAGAGCATGCAGTGTACAGTTCAGTTCAGTTCAGTCGCTCAGTCGTGTCCGACTCTTTGCGACCCCATCAATCCCAGCACGCCAGGCCTCCCTGTCCATCACCAACTCCCGGAGTTCACTCAGACTCACGTCCATCGAGTCGGTGATGCCATCCAGCCATCTCATCCTCTGTCGTCCCCTTCTCCTCCTGCCCTTAATCGCTCCCAGCATCAGAGTCTTTTCCAATGAGTCAACTATTCGCATGAGGTGGCCAAAGTACTGCAGTTTCAGTTTCAGCATCATTCCCTCCAAAGAAATCCCAGGGCTGATCTCCTTCAGAATGGACTGGTTGGATCTCCTTGCAGTCCAAGGGACTCTCAAGAGTCTTCTCCAACACCACAGCTCAAAAGCATCAATCCTTTGGCGCTCAGCATTCTTCACAGTCCAACTCTCACATCCATACATGACCACTGGAAAAAACACAGCCTTGACTAGACGGACCTTTGTTGGCAAAGTGATGTCTCTGCTTTTGAATATGCTAGCTAGGTTGGTCATAACTTTCCTTCCAAGGAGTAAGCATCTTTTAATTTCATGGCTGCAGTCACCATCTGCAGTGATTTTGGAGCCCAAAATAAAGTCTGACACTGTTTCCACTGTTTCCCCATCTATTTCCCATGAAGTGATGGGACCGGATGCCATGATCTTTGTTTTCTGAATGTTGAGCTTTAAGCCAACTTTTTCACTCTCCACTTTCACTTTCATCAAGAGGCTTTTTAGTCTCTCTTCACTTTCTGCCTTAAGGGTGGGGTCATCTGCATATCTGAGGTTATTGATATTTCTCCTAGCAATCTTGATTCCAGCTTGTGCTTCCAGCCCAGTGTTTCTCATGATGTACTTTGCATATAAGTTAAATAAACAGGATGATAATATACAGCCTTGACGTACTCCTTTTCCTATTTGGAACCAGTCTGTTGTTCCATGTCCAGTTCTAACTGTTGCTTCCTGACCTGCATACAGATTTCTCAAGAGGAAGGTCAGGTAGTCTGGTATTCTCATCTCTTTCAGAATTTTCCACAGTTTATTGTGATCCACACAGTCAAAGGCTTTGGCATAGTCAATAAAGCAGAAATAGATGTTTTTCTGGAACTGTCTTGCTTTTTCCATGATCCAGCAGATGTTGGAAATTTGATCTCTGGTTCCCCTGCCTTTCCTAAAACCAGCTTGAACAACAGAAAGTTCACGGTTCACGTATTACTGAAGCCTGGCTGGAGAATTTTGAGCATTACTTTACTAGCATGTGAGATGAGTGCAATTGTGCGGTAGTTTGAGCATTCTTTGGCATTGCCTTTCTTTGGGATTGGAATGAAAACTGACCTTTTCCAGTCCTGTGGCCACTGCTGAGTTTTCCAAATTTGCTGATATCTTGAGTGCAGTACTTTCACAGCATCATCTTTCAGGATTTGAAAGAGCTCAACTGGAATTCTATCACCTCCACTAGCTTTGTTCGTAGTGATGTTTTCTAAGGCCCTCTTGACTTCACATTCCAGGATGTCTGGCTCTAGGTCAGTGATCACACCATCGTGATTATGCTGTGGATGTGACTAGTGATAGAAGCAAGGTCAAATGCTGTAAAGAGCAATATTGCATAGGAACCTGGAATGTCAGGTCCATGAATCAAGGCAAATTGGAATTGGTCAAACAAGAGATGGCAAGAGTGAATGTAGACATTCTAGGAATCAGCGAACTAAAATGGACTGGAATGGGTGAATTTAACTCAGATGACCATTATATCTACTACTGCGGGCAGGAATCCCTCAGAAGAAATGGAGTAGCCATCATGGTCAACAAAAGAGTCCGAAATGCAGTACTTGGATGCAGTCTCAAAAACAACAGAATGATCTCTGTTCGTTTCCAAGGCAAACCATTCAATATCACAGTAATCCAAGTCTATGCCCCAACCAGTTACGCTGAAGAAGCTGAAGTTGAACGGTTCTATGAAGACCTAGAAGACCTTTTAGAACTAACACCCAAAAAAGATGTCCTTTTCATTATAGGGGACTGGAATGCAAAAGTAGGAAGTCAAGAAACACCTGGAGTAACAGGCAAATTTGGCCTTGGAATACAGAATGAAGCAGGGCAAAGGCTAATAGAGTTTTGCCAAGAAAATGCACTGGTCATAGCAAACACCCTCTTCCAACAACACAAGAGAAGACTCTACACATGGACATCAACAGATGGTCAACACCGAAATCAGATTGATTATATTCTTTGCAGCCAAAGATGGAGAAGCTCTATACAGTCAACAAAAACAAAACCAGGAGCTGACTGTGGCTCAGATCATGAACTCCTTATTGCCAAATTCAGACTGAAACTGAAGAAAGTAGGGAAAACCACTAGACCATTCAGGTATGACCTAAATCAAATCCCTTATGATTATACAGTGGAAGTGAGAAATAGATTTAAGGGCCTAGATCTGATAGATAGAGTGCCTGATGAACTATGGAATGAGGTTCGTGACATTGTACAGGAGACAGGGATCAAGACCATCCCCGTGGAAAAGAAATGCCAAAAAACAAAATGGCTGTCTGGGGAGGCCTTACAAATAGCTGTGAAAAGAAGAGAAGCAAAAAGCAAAGGAGAAAAGAAAAGATATAATCATCTGAATGCAGAGTTCCAAAGAATAGCAAGAAGAGATAAGAAAGCCTTCTTCAGCGATCAATGCAAAGAAATAGAGGAAAACAACAGAATGGGAAAGACTAGAGATCTCTTCAAGAAAATTAGAGATACCAAGGGGACATTTCATGCAAAGATGGGCTCGATAAAGGACAGAAATGGTATGGACCTAACAGAAGCAGAAGATATTAAGAAGAGGTGGCAAGAATACACAGAAGAACTGTACAAAAAAGATCTTCACGACCCAGATAATCACGATGGTGTGGTCACTGACCTAGAGCCAGACATCCTGGAATGTGGAGTCAAGTGGGCCTTAGGAAGCATCACTACGATGCAGTGTACAGTAGGCACATAATAGCTACTCGTTTAGTTGTGAAGTGAAAGTTGCTCAGTCGTGTCTGATTCTATGCATCCCCATGGACTGTGGTCCATGGAATTCTCCAGGCCAGAATGCTGGAGTGGGTAGCCGTTCCCTTCTCCAGGGGATCTTCCAAAACCCAGGGATCAAACCCAGGTCTCCGCATTGCACATGGATTCTTTACCAGTTGAGCCACCAGGGAAGCCCAACTAGTTTAGTTCAGTCAATCAGTTCAGTCACTGAGTTGTGTCCAACTCTTTGTGACCCCATGGACTGCAGCACACCAGACTTCCCTGTCCATCACCAACTCCTGGAGCCCACTCAAACTCATGTCCATTGAGTCAGTGATGCCATCCAACCATGTCATCCTCTGTCATCCCCTTCTCCTCCCACCTTCAATCTTCCCCAGCATCAGGGTCTTTTCCAATGAGTCAGTTCTTCGTATCAGGTGGCCAAAGTTTTGGAGTTTCAGTTTCAGCATCAGTCCTTCCAATGAATATTCAGGACTGGTTTCCTTTAGGATTGACTTGTTTGATCTCTTTGCACTCCAAGGGACTCTCAAGAGTCGTCTCCAACATGATTATTGAAACATAATTCCTCATCAAAAACTTTTGATAACATCCTAGCACTCAAACAATAAAGACTGAGCCTTCCTTGACCTCCTTTCCAAGAGGGTCTTTACTCCTACTGTCTGACGCACATCCAGCTGCCAAAGTGGGCAACTCATCTCTCGAAAAAGCCCCTACCAGAGGTTCTCCAGGCTCCTTTCAGCTCCCACCCAATCTGGGCCACTTCTCTCTCTCCCTAGTCAGCCTGTGACCTTCCCAAGGACAGGAGCTAGCTCTCATGCATGTCTGGGTTTCTGGCACAGGGCACATTTGATCAGTGTTTGTTTGTTGTTGCCTTTATTTATGATTTCTGTATCTTTAGGAGGACTATGTCGTATTCACCCCTATTTTCAGAGGATAAATACAAGCCTTGGTATATAACAAGCATTAGATAAATGATGTTTAAATCCTTGAAAAGATTAGAAAGAAAACCATGTCAAATAATAATGATAGCTAATGCTTATTGTACATTTGCTGGGAGGGAGGCGGTCAGGCACTGTCTGGGTGTTTTAAATGCTTTAACTCATTTGGTCCTTACAGCATCTCTATGAAGCAGGTTTTATGTTGATCCCATTTTACAGATGAGCAAGGTAAAGAAAGGGTGGGGAGATCATACAGATAATAAATGGGAGGGCTAGCAGTTGAACTCAGAGGACAGATCTGGGAGTTTTTCAGGGCACCTAAGTTGGTTAATTCTCATGAGGGACAAACAGAGAAAGCCAGCCCTTGGCACACACCAGACAGGAAATGGATGCTGAGCTTCTGGTACAATTTGTGCTCAAGTGACTTCTTGTCCTTACCTGTCCTCTGTCTCCATCCTGGGCTGACTCACGCATACTGGCCTCACCCAGTCCTGGGTTTCCAAAGAAAACCCTCAAACCCAACCCCAAGTACAGTGAGTTTTCTGTGAAACAGAAACAGGTGACATTCCACCTGCTGTTCACATGTCCCTCCCAGGTCTCTGTGTCCTGCCTTCAGAGCTATCAGAGGCCCAATGGCCCACCCATTGCACATTCTACTCCCGCACTCTGTCCCCCAAGACAGCCTCAGTCCTCTGCCAGGCTGTAGTCTCTGCTGAGAATACTCTTGCCCTGGCTCACTTCTGTGCATACTTTGGGCCTCAGCTCATAATCCTCCTCCCCTGGGAAGCCCTCCAGCCTCCTTTAGAGAGGTACCACCCCTTCTTCTCTAGACTCCCACAAGACTGTGTGTCCCAGTCTCTCTGATCACACTGGGATATCATTGTTGGATTCCCCATCCAATGAGTTGCTCAAGTCAGAAACTGGGTCGTCGTGGTCCTTGCTGTGTCCCCAGTGATGATTTGTTAAAGGGTAGTGTGATATGAATTCTCTCCAGGGCCAGGGCCAGAGAGCCTTCTGCATATACACCTCCCCCAGCTGCTCCAGCTGGCTTTGTGCTAGGCAAGGAGCACAGATGGGCCAGACTTTGTCCCTGCCCTTGAGGATCTCGGGTCTAGGGGCAGACAGTGACAGTGCAGGCTGATAAGAGCCCGAGAGGGGGTGCCCATGGCATCACATCCCCACCCTCAGATACCCAAGGCTGCATCACCCATCCAGCCAGGGTCAGAGACTAGTGGCCCCGAGCTAACCACAGCTGAGCTGCAAGGGCAGCAGAACTCTCCCACTGTCCGCTGCCTTCACTTTACAGAAGTCTAGCCTGGTCTGTCATGTGTACTAGCAATGAATTGCCATGTCCTTACATATTTACCTCTCTCTCCTCCTCTCTCTCTCTCTTTTCTAGCAGAATATCTTCATTTCCCATAATAGAAGAATTCTCATTTATTACATGAACTTTATACAGGTCCAAACTGCCATGGTTTAAATCATATGTTAGCTGTGTAACCTGGGACAAGTTACTTGAACTCTCTGTGCTACATCTTCATCTATAACATGAGGATGACAATGTTACCTAATAGTATTAATTACCTGCATAGCAAAATAACCTAAAACTTAGCAACTCAAAACAACAAATATTTACTATCCCTTATGGTGTCTATGGGTCAGGAATGTGGAAACAACTTGGTTGGGTCATGATGTTGGCCAGGCTATAGTCTTCTGAAGGTTTAACTGGGGCTGGAGGGTCTTGGTTGACTTGCTCGTGTGCCTGGCAATTTCATGTTTGCTGTTGGCAAGATGACTCAGCGTTTCACCAGACAGATTTCTCTATAGGACTGCTTGAGTGTCCTTACAACATGGCAGCCAGCTCCCCCCATCCAAGAAGGAGAAAGAGAAAACAAGAAGGAAGTCACAATGTCTTTTATGGCCCAAGTAGGGAGGTCACTCCATCATTCTGGCAATATCCTTTTGATTTCACATGTTAGCCCTATTCCTTGTGGGAAGGGACTATGTAGAAGAATGACAGTCAGGAGGCAAAAATCACTGGGCCATCTTGGAGACTAGCTGCCACATATCTCATAGGATTAGCGAGGATGAAACATGTTAATATAAGTAAAGTGCTCAGAAGGGTTTTCTGTATATAGTACATCTTATATGTGTGTTTGTTGTTGCAATCATTGCTGTTTTTTTCTGGTACATAGTAAGGACTCCATAAGGGTTATTTACAAATACCATAAACATTATTCCTATTATCTACAGAACCCTATTCATCATATAGAGGAAGACACCCAGCAATTGAGAGGATAAAAGCACTTCAGGGTTTCAAAACTGACCAGAGCAGAGCAAGACAAACCCAGCCTTGGTTTCTTGCCTCTTGGCTGTGTACCCCCAGGAGAGTCACATCTGCTTCCTTCACTGCCTTGCTGGAGGACACTGGGCAGGTCTTTTTTCCTCTCTGACCTTGGGGTTCCCATCCGAAACATGAGGGTTGGACTAGGTCAGTATTTCTTATGACAGATCAGTCACTCTTACCCACTGGAGTGACTTTTTCCATTTCCACTTACCTCCTCTACTGTCATCCTAGTATTTTCCTTTAAGTCCTTTCACTTAATAATAAACTTCACTTCATCCTAAGCAATGCTAAGCAATAATCTCCATAAGATCACAGGTTTGATATGTTAATCATATTCTCCAATACACATTAAAATAAATGTGTGCTTATTCAAATAAATGATACCTTTCTGTCCAGCCAGATGCGTCTTGCTTCTCTCGGGGCTTCCAGCTCCTCGCCCCACTTAATCTGAAGAGGATGGAGTACAGGAGCCCTGGCCATTCTGCCCATGACAGCAAACCTCTCAAGGTGACCGAGAGGCCACCAGGGTGCTGGCCACCTGAGTCAGAGGACCTGCTGCTGGAGGCTCAGCAATTTTCCGTTTGCTTTGTTTTGGTTTAGTTTTAATTTCTTTTTTTCTTATTAGAGTTTCACTTCCCATACTTTAAAGAATCAAATATTTCTGCACACTTGTCATGAGAAACTTCAGTCGTTCACTCCCCACCTCTATTTCCTTCTCCCCAGAGGCAAACATTTTTCTGTTTCTGTTTCTTGATCTTTCAATTTCAGGCACTATCTTTTGACTTCCCACCATGAAGACAAGGATTTAGCTCTCTTACCACCACTACCACCACCCCCTGCTCTCCCAGAAACATAAACACATAGACATCCACACAGTCACTCTCTGAGTCAACCCTTACCCATCCTTCCAATATGATTGTGATTATGTGATTTTAAAAGGTGTTTTAATTTTTTTTATTTTTAATTGTGGTAAGAAACACATAACCTAAAATTTACCATCTTAACCCCTTTTAAATGTACAGTTCGGTGGCATTGATTACATCCACATCGTTGCATAACCATCACCCCAGTCGGCTCCAGAACTCTTTTCATCTTACAAACTGCAACTCTGTACCCATCAAATAACTTCCCATTCTCCTTTGTCCCCAGCTCCTGGCAACCACATTATAACTTCTGTCCTATGAATTTGACTACTCTAGGTACCTCATGTAAGTGGAGTTGTACAGTATTTTCCCTTTTACAATTGGTTTATTTCACTGGCATAATGTCCCCAATGTTCATCCATGTTGTAGTGTATTGCAGGGTTTTCTTCCTTTTAAGGATGAATGCAAAGAAATAGAGGAAAACAATAGAATGGGAAAGACTACAGATCTCTTCAAGAAAATTAGAGATACCAAGGGAACATTTCATGCAAAGGTGGGCACAGCTAAGGACAGAAACAGTATGGACCTAACAGAAGCAGAAGATATTAAGAAGTGGTGGCAAGAATGCACAGAAGAACTATACAAAAAAGATCTTAATGACTCAGATAACCATGATGGTGTGACACACACCTAGAGCCAGACATCCTGGAATGTGAAGTCAAGAGGGACTGAGGAAACATCACTACGAACAAAGCTAGTGGAGGTGGTGAAATTTAAGCTGAGCTATTTCAAATCCTAAAAGATGATGCTGTGAAAGTGCTGCACTCAATATGCCAGTAAACTTGGAAAACTCAGCAGTGGCCACAGGACCAGAAAAGGGCAGTTTTCATTCCAATCCCAAAGAAAGACAATGCCAAAGAATGTTCAAACTACCACACAGTTGTACTCATCTCACAAGCTAGGAAAGGAATGCTCAAAATTCTCCAAGCAAGGCTTCAACAGTACGTGAACCAAGAAATTCTAGATGTTCAAACTGTATTTAGAAAAGGCAGAGGAACAAGAGATCAAATTGCCAACATCTGTTGGATCATAGAAAAAGCAAGAGAATTCCTGAAGAACATCTACTTCTGCTTCATTGACTATGCTAAAGCCTTTGACTGTGTGGATCACAACAAACTGGAAAATTCTTAAAGAGATGGGAATAGAGGATCCTGCTGTGATGTATGTCAGAGAGTGTTTTGCCTATGTTCTCCTCTAGGAGTTTTATAGTTTCTGGTCTTACATTTAGATCTTTAATCCATTTTGAGTTTATTTTTGTGTATGGTTTTAGAAAATGTTCTAGTTTCATTCTTTTACAAGTGGTTGACCAGTTTTCCCAGCACCACTTGTTAAAGAGGTTGTCTTTAATCCATTGTATATTCTTGCTTCCTTTGTCAAAGATAAGGTGTCCATATGTGTGTGGATTTATCTCTGGGCTTTCTATTTTGTTCCATTGATCTATATTTCTGTCTTTGTGCCAGTACCATACTGTCTTGATAACTGTGGCTTTGTAGTAGAGCCTGAAGTCAGGTGGGTTGATTCCTCCATTTCCATTCTTCTTTCTCAAGATAGCTTTGGCTATTCGAGGTTTTTTTGTATTTCCATACAAATTGTGAAATTATTTGTTCTAGCTCGGTGAAGAATACCGTTGGTAGCTTGATAGGGATTGCATTGAATCTATAAATTGCTTTGGGTAGTATACTCATTTTCACTATATTGATTCTTCCAATCCATGAACATGGTATATTGAATCCTCTATGACCCACAGCAGGATCATCTATGACCCACCTCCCAGAATATTGGAAATAAAAGCAAAAATAAACAAATGGGACCTAATTAAACTTAAAAGCTTCTGCACATCAAAGGAAACTATTAGCAAGGTGAAAAGGCAGCCTTCAGAATGGGAGAATATAATAGCAAATGAAGCAACTGACAAACAACTAATCTCAAAAATATACAAGCAACTTCTACAGCTCAACTCCAGGAAAATAAATGACCCAATCAAAAAATGGGCCAAAGAACTAAATAGACATTTCTCCAAAGATGACATACAGATGGCTAACAAACACATGAAAAGATGTTCAACACCATTCATTATCAGAGAAATGCAAATCAAAACCACTATGAGGTACCATTTCACGCCAGTCAGAATGGCTGCGATCCAAAAGTCTACAAGCAATAAATGCTGGAGAGGGCGTGGAGAAAAGGGAACCCTCTTACACTGTTGGTGGGGATGCAAACTAGTACAGCCATTATGGAGAACAGTGTGGAGATTCCTTAAAAAACTGGAAATAGAACTGCCTTATGATCCAGCAATCCCACTGCTGGGCATACACACTGAGGAAACCAGAAGGGAAAGAGACACGTGTACCCCAATGTTCATCGCAGCACTGTTTATAATAGCCAGGACATGGAAGCAACCTAGATGTCCATCAGCAGATGAATGGATAAGAAAGCAGTGGTACATATACACAATGGAGTATTACTCAGCCATTAAAAAGAATACATTTGAATCAGTTCTAATGAGGTGGATGAAACTGGAGCCTATTATACAGAGTGAAGTAAGCCAGAAAGAAAAACACCAATACAGTATACTAATGCATATATATGGAATTTAGAAAGATGCTAACAATAACCCTGTGTACGAGACAGCAAAAGAGACACTGATGTATAGAACAGTCTTATGGACTCTGTTGCAAAGGGAGAGGGTGGGAAGATTTGGGAGAATGGCATTGAAACATGTATAATATTATGTATGAAACGAGTTGCCAGTCCAGGTTCGATGCACGATACTGGATGCTTGGGACTGGTGCACTGGGACGACCCAGAGGGATGGTATAGGGAGGGAGGAAGGAGGAGGGTTCAGGATGGGGAACACATGTATACCTGTGGCGGATTCATTTTGATATTTGGCAAAACTAATACAATTTGTAAAGTTTAAAAATAAAAAAAATTAAAAAATAAAGAGAGATGGGAATACCAGATCACTTTACCTGCCTCTTGAGAAATCTGTATGCAGGTCAAAGAGCAACAGTTAGAACTGGACATGGAACAACAGACTGGTTCCAAGTTGGGAAAGGAATACATCAAAGCTGGATATTGTCACTTTGCTTATTTAACTTATATGCAGAGTACATCATTCAAAATGCTTGGGTGGATGAAGCACAAGCTAGAATCGAGATTGCCAGGAGAAATATGAACAACTTCAGATATGCAGATGACACCACCCTCAGGGCAGAAAGTGAAAAGGAACTAAAGAACCTCTTAATGAAAGTGAAAGAGGAAAGTGAAAAAGCTGGCTTAAAACTCAACATTCAAAAAACTGAGATTATGGCATCTGGTCCCATCAATTCATAGCAAATAGATGGAGAAACAATGGAAACAGTGAGAGACTTTATTTTCTTGGGCTCCAAAATCACTGCAGATGGTGACTGCAGCCATGAAATTAAAAGACATTTGCTCCTTGGAAGAAAAGCTATGACAAATCTAAACAGCATATTAAAAAGCAGAGATGCCACTTTACTGACAAAGATTCATCTAGTCAAAGCTATGGTTTTTCCAGTAAGACAGGTACTGATGTGAAAGTTGGACCATAAAGAAAGTTGAGCGCCACAGAATTGATGCTTTTTGAACTGTGGTGTTGGAGAAGACTCTTGAGAGTCCCTTGGACTGCAAAGAGATCCAACCAGTCAATCCTAAAAGAAATCAGTCTTGAGTATTCATTGGAAGGACTGATGCTGAAGGTGAAGCTCCACCACTTTGGCCACCTGATGCAAAGAACTGACTCTTTGGGAAAGACCCTGATGCTGGGAAAGATTGAAGGCAGGAGGAGAAGGGGACGACAGAGGATAAGATGGTTGGATGGCATCATCAACTCAATGGACATGAGTTTGAGCAAGCTCTGGAAGTTGGTGATGGACAGAGAAGCCTGGTGTGCTGCAGTCCATCAGGTAACAAAGTTGGACATGACTGAGCAACTGAACTGAATTGAACTAATAAGGATGAATGATATTCCATTGTGTGTATATTCCATATTTTGCTTATCCATTCATCTGACAATGGTCACATGGGGTTGCTTCCACCTCTTGGCTTTTGTGAATAATGCTTCTATGAACATGGGTGTACAAATATCACTTCAAATCTCTGTTTTCAATTCTTTGGGGTATATACCAAAAACGAAACTGCTGGGTCATATGGTAATCCCATTTTTATTTTTTGAGAAACTGCTGTACCATTTTTCATAGTGGTTGCACTGTTTTACATTCCACCAATGGTTCACAAAGGATCATACCCTTTACAACATTTGTTATTTTCTGTTTGTTTTGTTTTTTACAGTAGCTATAGACAGGTATAACAGCTATAACAGGTATCTCATTGTTGTTTTGATTTGCATTTCCTTAATGGTGATATGCCCCAACCAGTAACGCTGAAGAAGCTGAAGTTGAACGGTTCTGTGAAGACCTAGAAGACCTTTTAGAACTAACACCCAAAAAAGATGTCCTTTTCATCATAGGGGACTGGAATGCAAAAGTAGGAAGTCAAGAAACACCTGGAGTAATAGGCAAATTTGGCCTTGGAATACAGAATGAAGCAGGGCAAAGACTGATAGAGTTTTGCCAAGAAAATGCACTGGTCATAACACCCTCTTCCAACAACACAAGAGAAGACTCTATATATGGACATCACCAGATGGTCAACACCGAAATCAGATTGATTATATTCTTTGCAGCCAAAGATGGAGAAGCTCTATACATCAACAAAAACAAGACCAGGAGCTGACTGTGGCTCAGATCATGAACTCCTTGTTGCCAAATTCAGACTTAAATTGAAGAAAGTAGGGAAAACCACTACACCATTCAGGTATGACCTAAATCAAATCCCTTATGATTATACAGTGGAAGTGAGAAATAGATTTAAGGGCCTAGATCTGATAGATAGAGTGCCTGATGAACTATGGAATGAGGTTCATGACATTGTACAGGAGACAGGGATCAAGACCATTCCCATAGAAAAGAAATGCCAAAAAGCAAAATGGCTGTCTGGGGAGGCCTTACAAATAGCTGTGAAGAGAAGAGAAGCGAAAAGCAAAGGAGAAAAGGAAAGATATAAACATCTGAATGCAGAGTTCCAAAGAATAGCAAGAAGAGATAAGAAAGCCTTCTTCAGCGATCAATGCAAAGAAATAGAGGAAAACAACAGAATGGGAAAGACTAGGGATCTCTTCAAGAAAATCAGAGATACCAAAGGAACATTTCATGCAAAGATGAGCACAATAAAGGACAGAAATGGTATGGACCTAACAGAAGCAGAAGATATTAAGAAGAGATGGCAAGAATACACAGAAGAACTGTACAAAAAAGATCTTCATGACCCAGATAATCACGATGGTGTGATCACTGACCTAGAGCCAGACATCCTGGAATGTGAAGTCAAGAGGGCCTTAGAAAACATCACTACGAACAAAGCTAGTGGAGGTGATGGAATTCCAGTTGAGCTATTTCAAATCCTGAAAGATGATGCTGTGAAAGTGCTGCACTCAAGATGCCAGCAAATTTGGAAAACTCAGCAGTGGCCACAGGACTGGAAAAGGTCAGTTTTCATTCCAATCCCAAAGAAAGGCAATGCCAAGGAATGCTCAAACTACCGCACAATTGCACTCATCTCACACGCTAGTAAAGTAATGCTCAAAATTCTCCAAGCCAGGCTTCAGCAATATGTGAACCATGAACTTCCTGATGTTCAAGCTGGTTTTAGAAAAGGCAGAGGAACCAGAGATCAAATTGCCAACATCCGCTGGATCGTGGAAAAAGCAAGACAGTTCCAGAAAAACATCTATTTCTGCTTTATTGACTATGCCAAAGCCTTTGACTGTGTGGATCACAATAAACTGTGGAAAATTCTGAAAGAGATGGGAATACCAGACCACCTGACCTTCCTCTTGAGAAATCTGTATGCAGGTCAGGAAGCAACAGTTAGAACTGGACATGGAACAACAGACTGGTTCCAAATAGGAGAAGGAGATCGTAAAGGCTGTATATTGTCACCCTGTTTATTTAACTTATATGCAGAGGACATCATGAGAAACGCTGGGCTGAAAGAAGCATAAGCTGGAATCAAGATTGCCAGGAGAAATATCAATAACCTCAGATATGCAGATGACCCCACCCTTATGTCAGAAAGTGAAGAGAAACTAAAAAGCCTCTTGATGCAAGTAGAGAGTGAAAAAGTTGGCTTAAAGCTCAACATTCAGAAAACGAAGATCATGGCATCCAGTCCCACCACTTCATGGGAAATAGATGGGGAAACAGTGGAAACAGTGTCAGACTTTATTTTTCTGGGCTCCAAAATCACTGCAGATGGTGACTGCAGCCATGAAATTAAAAGATGCTTACTCCTTGGAAGGAAAGTTATGACCAACCTAGATAGCATATTCAAAAGCAGAGACATTACTTTGCCAACAAATGTCTGTCTAGTCAAGGCTATGGTTTTTCCAGTGGTCATGTATGGATGTGAGAGTTGGACTATGAAGAAGGCTGAGCGCCGAAGAATTGATGCTTTTGAGCTGTGGTGTTGGAGAAGACTCTTGAGAGTCCCTTGGACTGCAAGGAGATCCAGCCAGTCCATTCTAAAGGAGATCAGCCCTGGGATTTCTTTGGAAGAAATGATGCTAAAGCTGAAACTCCAGTACTTTGGCCACCTCATGCGAAGAGTTGACTCATTGGAAAAGACTCTGATGCTGGGAGCGATTCGGGGCAGGAGGAGAAGGGGAGGACAGAGGATGAGATGGCTGGATGGCATCACTGACTCAATGGACGTGAGTCTGAGTGAACTCCGGGAGTTGGTGATGGATAGGGAGGCCTGGCATGCTGGGATTCATGGGGTCGCAAAGAGTCAGACACGACAGAGAGACTGATCTGATCTGATCTGAATGGTGATATTGTGAGTCATTTTATGTGCTTCCTGGCTATTTGTGCATTTTCTTAGGAGACATGTCTATTCTAGTCCTTTGCCCATTTTAAAATTAATTGATCTGTTTTGTTGTTGTTGTTGGGTTGTAGGAGTTCTTTATATATTCTGGATCTTAATTCCTTATTGGATACATGATCTACAAATATTTTCTCCTGCTGTGTAGTTGTCTTTTGATACATTTTTTATTTTTATGTAGTCTAACTCATGTATTTTTTCTTTTGTTGCCTGTGCTTTAGTGTCTTATATTGAAAGGATTTTTATGTGATCATAATAAAATAAATGCTATTCACAGTGTGCCATGATTAGTATTTTTTCCTGAATTATTATGTTTTTCCTGGAATTGGTAATGGACATTTATTTATTTGTCACTTTGTTTTTTGCTTCATTTCTAAGTATTCACTCATTATTCCCAAACTCTCCATCATTTGTGTAGACTTCTCTTAATGCAATCACCCATAATAGCCTTTTACCCATTTACTTGTCTGGGAAGTCCCTGCAAAATTCTGACGAGTTGACGGCAAGGTCAGCTGCTCAGATCTCATTGTGGGTTTTCCCTTCCCCATCATCTGGAGATTTCTCTGCACATGTCTCCTGTGTTGAATCTCTTGCTTCCTACATCCCATGTCTTCCTTTTTCAATATTCACTATCTTATTTGGGGGAACATCTGCTCATAGCTTTCTTTTTTTATTATTGAAATATAGTTGATTTACAATATTGTGTTAGTTTCAGATATTCAGCAAAGTGACTCATATATATGTGTGTGTGTGTATATATATGTATATACATATTTTCTTCAGATTATTTTCCATTACAGGTTACTATAAAATACTGAATATACTTCCCTGTGTTATACAGTAAATCCTTGTTGCTTATCTATTTTATGTATAATAGTTTATATCTGTTAATATCATATGCCTAATTTATCCCACCTGTCTCCCCTTCCCCTTTGGTAATCTCAGATCATGAAAACAACCCAAGTACCCATCAATAGACACCTGGTTTAAGAAGACTATATATAATGGAATATTAGCCTTTAAAAACAATGAAATAATACCGTTTGCAGCAACATGGATGGACCTAGAGATTATCATATTAAGTGAAGTAAGTCAGACAGAGGAAGACAAATGTCATATAATATCACTTATATATGGAATCTAAAATATTATACAAGTGAACTTATTTATAGAACAAATAGATTCACAGACATAGAAAACTTATGTTCATAGCTTTCTAAGAGGAGGTATTTGAGGTAAACTTTTTGAGAGCTTGCTTAAAAGTGCCCCTCATTTAATTGGTAGTTTGATAAGATATAGAGTTCTAAATTGGAAATAATTTTCTTTCTGAATCTTGACGTCTTGTTCCATTGTCTTCTCTTTATCGGGAAAGGCTGTATTTTGTCACCCTGCTTATTTAACTTATATGCAGAGTACATTATGCGAAATGTCATGCTGGATGAAGCACAAGCTAGAATCAAGGTTGCTGGGAGAAATATCAATAACCTCAGATATGCAGATGACACCACACTTATGGCAGAAAGAGAAGAGGAACTAAAGAGCCTCTTGATAAAAGTGGAAGAAGAGAGTGAAAAAGTTGGCTTAAAACTCAACATTCAGATAACTAAGATCATGGCATCCAGTCCCATCACTTCATGGCAAATAGATGGGGAAACAATGGAAACAGTGACAGACTTTATTTTCTTGGGCTCCAAAATCACTGCAGACGGTGACTGCAGCTATGAAATTAAAAGACACTTGCTCCTTGGAAGAAAAGTTATGACCAACCTACACAGCATATTAAAAAGCAGAGACATTACTTTGTCAACAAAGGTCCGTCTAGTCAAAGCTATCCTTTTTCCAGTAGTCATGTATGGATGTGAGAGTTGGACTATAAAGAAAGCTGAGAGTCAAAGAATTGAAGCTTTTGAACTGTGGTGTTGGAGAAGACTCTTGAGAGTCCCTTGGACTGCAAAGAGATCCAACCAGTCCATCCTAAAGGATATCAGTCCTGAATATTCATTGGAAGGACTGATGCTGAAGCTGAAACTCCAATACTTTGGCCACCTGATGTGAAGAACTGACTCATTTGAAAAGACCCTGATGCTGGGAAAGATTGAAGGCAGGAGGAGAAGGGGATGACAGAGGATGAGATGGTTGAACGGCATCATCGACTCAATGGACATGAGTTTGAGTAGGCTCCAGGAGTTGGTGATGGACAGGGAACCCTGGCGTGCTGCAGTCCATGGGGTTGCAAAGAGTTGGACATGACTGAGCAACTGAACTGAACTAAACTGATTTATTTATTTATTTGGCTGTACCAGGTCTTAGTTGCAGCATGCAAGATATTTCGTTGTGGCATGTGGGATCTAGTTCCCTGACCAGGGATCGAACCTGGATTCCCTGCATTGGAAGCATGGAGTCTTAGCCACTGGACCACCAGGGGAGTACATCCCACGTCTTCTATTGATAGTTGCTATTGAAAAGTCCAATGCCATTTGGTTTCCTGTTTATAGGACCCTGTTCTTTCTCTCTGCTGCTGCTACTGCTGCTAAGTCGCTTCAGTCATATCTGACTGTTTGCGACCCCATAGACGGCAGCCCAGCAGTCTCCCCGTCCCTGGGATTCTCCAGGAAAGAACACTGGAGTGGGTTGCCATTGCCTTCTTTCTCTCTAGAAGCATTTAAACATCTGTGTCCTCAGAGTGTCTTTGAGTAAATCTGTTTCCATTCAGTGTGTTGGACCCATGCTGGGTCCTCTCATCCTGGAAATTCATCTTCAGGTTGGAGAAAGTTTCCTAGAGTGATCTCTATAAAATAACAATTTCCTCATGTTCACTTTCTGTGTTTTTTACTTTCTGGATCTCCTTAATTATTCCAACATTGGCCCTTCTGAACTAGCGTTCTATGTTTCATATATATATATATATATATATATATATATATATATATTTTCACCTCTTTTTGTTCTCTATCTGGAAAATTTTTTCAACCTTCTACAGAGGTTTTTGTTTTATTTTTCCTCTGATCGTATTTCCAAGAGCTCCTCGTTTTTTCACTGACTATTCCTTTTTTATAGTACCTTGTTCTTTTTTCATAATGCAATATTTTCTCTTATTTCTTTAAAGATGTACATAACATTTTGTTGTTGCTTCTGTTAAAGTATTTATCACCCTGCAGAAGTCTCTGCTTCCTCCAAGTTAACTTTTCTCTCATCGTTTAAAAGACTAGCCACAAAATGGGAAAATACGTTATAGCTCAAATAATGAACAAGGCATTCTACCCAGAATACATAAAGAACTCTTACAAACCAATGGGAAGAAGACAAACAGCTCAATTAAAAAATGGCAAAAGGGACTTCCCTGGTGGTCCAGTGGCTAAGACTCTGTGCCCCCACTGCAGGGCCCCCACGTTGGATCCCTGGCCAGGTATCCTGCGTTCTGCAGCTAGAGTCTGCATGCCACGACTAAAGACGGGAGATCCCTTGTGCCACAGCCAAAACCCGGCACAGCCAAATAAATAAACAAAACATATATTTTTAAAATAGCAAAAGCTATGGACAAGCATTCTAGAGGAAATATGAATGAAAAATAAACCTGAAGAAAAAATGCTGAACCTTACAGAAATCAGGAAAAAGTAAGTTAAGACCACAATGAGATTTTCTACAGAAAAGGAATTGGACAGTGACAAGTACTGGTGAGAATGTGAAGCAACAAGAATTCTCCTACCCACGTAGTACAGTGAAAATTGCTGCAGCTGCTTTGGAACTTGTGATTTCATTACTAAGGGAAAACACTAGAGATAGGCATGCAGACAAGCATCAAGAGACCCATACAAAAATGTTCACAGTGATGCCATTTACAATGGCAAAAACCTGGAAACCAAGCTAATGTCCTTAGAAGAAAAATGAATTAATAAATTATGTCATCTGCATATAATGAAATCCTGTATGGCAGTGGAAATGAAGCAGATAACAACTGCAGTCAGCTATAGAAGGGAATCTTAGGAGCATAATGGAAGCTTAGAAACATAAGCTGAGGGAGAACAGCGTATTCAGAAGACTTCAGACAACACAATCCAACATTTAGAGGGCTCAAAACAGGCAAAAACAAACTGTATTGTTTAGGTTTTCATACATATGTGATACAAGCTTTACTGAGGAAATGACTCAACAAAATCCGAGATAATGGTTACTTCTATAAGGAAGGCAGATTGGAAATGGGATAAGGAAGAGGCCCACAGTGTTAATCATGTTCTCACGTTTAAGTTGGGTTCAAAGGTGTTCATTATGATCCCTTATTCCCAGGGTTGCCATACATCCGGTGTTTCCAGGATAGTCCGGGTTTATACCTGTTGTCTCATATACTTTTTCACTGCAATTCCTTTCTTTCTCAGAAAGTTCTGGTTTGGATAATAATGTATATGACTACTCTATTTGTTTCTTATAAAGTACAACATGCATCTCTCTTGTATATAACTTTTATTATATCATATATGTAATGTTTAATGCCAGGGCCACAGCCTGGCCACGATCTAAGGGGTTTTTTGTGGTTTGGCCCTGGTATCCTTCTGAACCAGCCTGGGTATCTGTCCTCAGGGTCTCAGATGACCCCTGCAGCCATTTGGATTCCCCAGTGCCTGAGTCCTTATACCCCACCCCACCCAGGGTCCCACTCCCCAACTCCCATCCACTTGTGACTCTGTGTAGGACCATCCTCCAGTGTCCCTGAAACCTCGCCTGCAATCAAGGGTCACTGACATCCCCTTGGTGCTAGGCCCTGTGCTGGGCAACACTGGGCTTCCAGTCCAGGCCCTGCCCTAGAAGACCTGTCAAGGTTCAGATGGAGATGGAGATGTGATAACCCAGGGGACCAGAGGAGAGACACGGCTCCGGGCTACATATGGCACTGCAAGAAACGTGGGCCAACCTGGAGACCCTGGGATGGCTGCCTGGAGCTGATCGAGCTCACGGGAAAGGTGGGGAGAGAGCTCCAAGCAGACAGAAAGAATGCAGAGAGCCATGCTGTGGGAATGAGCGGGCTGGGCTCGGGGAAGGCAATTCACATCCTTCACTCTAAGTAGAGCAGAGGGCACAGGACAACGGGGCAGTGCAGCGGCGGGAAGCAGGGCTGGAAAGGGCACCTCCTGGGGGCCCTGAATGCAGAGCCTCAGATCTCGAACTGCATCCCAAGGGCAGCAGAATTAAAGTGAGGCAAAGAAAACTGAGAAGTCTGGAAGAGAGCTATCAAATGAGGTTAAGAAGGAAATTAGGGGGAGAAAGTCAGAGAGATAGAAGGGGACCAAGCAACAGAGAAGTGATACTATTCTGCTTAGTCTTGGAAACCCACCCCGGCAGCCTCTACTCCTCCATCCTGCATCCACCTCAGTACATGGGGTCACAAAGAGTCGGACACTTCCCACTTCCCGACTGGATAACTCAGTCAGTAAAGCATCAGACTTTTAATCTGCGGGTCCAGAGTTCCTGTCCCTGTTCAGGCACTCTGATTTGGGGGGCTTCCCAGGTAGGACTTCCTGGGTTCAAATTCCAGCATCGCCTGCGTCCTTCCTGTGTAACCTACCAGCATCCTACCTGTGTACCCTTGGCGGGTGGCTCAGTCTCTCTGTGCCTCCAGTTTCCTACTCTGTGAAAGGAATCTGAGGAAAGCCCCTACCCCAGTGAGGCTTCATTGAATCATTAAGGGCCAGGAATCTCTTCATGAGCCATCATTGTGGTTAGGGTAGACACCATCCCTTCCTCCAAGACAGGGGAGATACAGCTGAAGAGAGAGACGATGTCTCTGCAGAGCCTTGACTGTGGCCCAGGACCCCACACAGGGCTGGACCTGTCCCCTACCTGAATGAATGAAGCCTCATGCCTCTTGAAGTCTCTTTTCCCTGACCTTGGCTGTGTTGGGTGCGGAAGGTGGAATGATCATAATGACAAAAACATTTATTGAGTCAGTGCCTTCCCTGAAGCAAATCTCTCCTGCTTTACAGTTCCTCATGGATCCTCACAGCAGACCTGTAGGTGAAGCAGCTTGGCCTCTACTTTATAGGTGAAGATACTGAGGCTCAGAAAAGTGTGAAGCCTGCTCAAGGTCACACAGTCAGGGTATATGACCACGTTCAAGCCACAGCCTACAGCTGTCTAAATGCAGAATCTCAGGACATCAGAGCTGGGAGACCCTAAGAGGGGCATCTTGGAAGTGGGATTTTAGTCACAGAGTTCTTTCCTCAATAAAAATATATGTGCAAACTCAAGATAAAAAATTCATCCAAGAGGAATATATTAGCCATGCGAGTCCAGGCTCTGCTGAGGTGACAGATAAACTCTGAAGTCTCAGTGGGGGTAACACAATAAAAGTTTATTACTCACACAAATATAATGTGGGTTAGTGGCTCTCCTGAGCATCTCTCCTCCGCCTGATGACTCAGGGGTCGAAGTTGCTTCCATCTTGCATATGTGCTAAGTTGCTTCATTCGTGTCTAACTCTTTGCAACCCCATGGACTGTAGCCCGCCAGGCTCCTCTGTCCATCGGATTCTCCAGGCAAGAATACTGGAGTGGGTTGCCATGCCCTCCTCCAGGGGATCTTCTTGACCCAAGGGTCGAACCCATGCCTCTTAAGTCTCCTGCATTGGCAGGTGGGTTCTTTACCACTAGCGCCACCCAGGAAGCCCTGTTTCCATCTTACAATATACCCCTATAAGTAAGTGTAAGTAAGTGAAGTCGCTCAGTTGTGTCCGACTCTTTGCGACCCCATGGACTATAGCCTACCAGGCTCCTCCGTCCACGGGATTCTCCAGGAAAGGGTACTGGAGTGGGTTGCCGTTTCCTTCTCCAGGGGATCTTCCCAACCCAGGGATCGAACCTAGGTCTCCCGCATTGCAGGCAGTCGCTTTACCATCTGAGCCACCAGGGAAGCCATACCCTATAGACCATGTCATTTCAATGCATTGTCACTATGGGAAAGAAAGAAAAGAGCCAGCAGTGTCACGCTGGGGATTTAAAGCTGGGCCTGTACCTTGCTTCTGCTCACACTCCTTCCAAAGAACCCAGTTACCGGCCTTTGTCACCTTGGCAAGTTAGGTGAGAAATGCAGTCTTCCTGTGGATCCAGAAAGAAAAAATAAGACTGGTGAGCCTGCAGTCACACTGAGTGCTTCTGCTGAAGGGTGGTGAGGAATCCTAGAACCTCAAAGCTGGCAGCACTCCACCTAGGCCCCTTCGCCAAGTGGGGAACATAGTCTGAAAATCTCCACTGGAGTCCAGCAGCTGAGGAGGCTCAGGCCAGGAGCAGTTTCATGCTTCCACTAAACGTGATTTCTGTCTGCTCCTGGCTGTCTTGCCTAATTCTTATAGGCAATCAGCTGGCATGGTGACCTCGTGTGTGTGTGTGTAAGTGTGTGTGTGTGTATTAGTCACTCAGTCATGTCCAACTCTTTGCGACCCCATGGACTGTAGCTGGCAAGGTTCTTCTGTCCATGGGATTCTCCAGGCAAGAATACTGGAGTAGGTTGCCATGCCCTCCTCCAGGGGATCTTCCCAAACTGGGGATCAAACCCAGGTCTCCTGCACTGCAGGCAGACTCTACCATCTGAGCCACCAGGGAAGCCCCATGAAGGTCTCTTAGCTCTAAGCAGTTCCTGGAGTAATCTCTGAAACCCTTGGCACCAGCTCCAGCTGTTCCCTTGCTGTGCCCACAATAGCCTGAGATACTCAATCCCTTCAGGGATGAGGGGCTTCATGTTCCCACAGGAACCTGGATAGATGCTGGCTCCACCTGGTAACTGGGTGACAGTTTGTTCAGACCCAGAAATGGGGCTGGGAGTATAGGCCTGGAGCCCCTCTCCTGATATGTCAAGGAGTTGACCTCCCAGAGGCAGAAAGGCCAGGCTGCATCCCAGCAAAATCAATCTCACCGCCTCCCCAGACCCCCAAAAAAGACTCCACCCTGGCCTGGGGTCTCCTAACTCCTGCTTCTTCCCTTGAGAGTAGGTGAGGGTGACCCAGGGCTGTCCTGGGAGCCCAGGGACCAGGAGCTCCCTTTGGGAAGGCTGGTATTTTTCTGCCCCACCACTCCCTGGCTGTGTTACTTTGGGGAAGTTCCTTCACCTCTCTGAGCTGCCATTTCTGCATTTATTTAAAATGGGCAGAATAATCCTATACGTCAGGTATCCGAAGAATCCCTCCCACTGGTGTCAGTGCTGTGAGAGCCGGGACCAGTGTGATCCCCGTGAGGCCACTGGGGCGGTGTTCTCCCAGTTCCGCCCTGTGGTAAGCAAATGCTGATAAATCCTGGTTCTTTTTATTTAAGAACAAGGCTACTAGGGGCACCTGGAGGAACAGCTTGGGGCCTAGCTAGAGGGCAGGGGCTTGCTGGTCTGAAAGCACAGTGACAAAAAGGAAACAGGAGCCAGGAATCAGCCCAAGAACACCCTCTCACATGGGACCCTCAACCCAGGAGCCCAATAGACATGTCACTATCTTCCCCTCCAGGCGTGAGCTCCAGCAGGAGGTGGTGGCCTGGTTTCCCAGGCCCTGCTACCCGGGCTCCGGGTTGTCTCTGAGGAGACATCCTCCAAGCCTCAGGTCGGAGCCAGCCAGCCCACGTGGGGAGTGACTCCAGTATGGATGCAGTTCGGCATTTCCATATGTGGGTGGTGTTGCATGTTTCTGCATGATTGAAACTTCATGTCTGTGCTCAGGAGTGTAAAAGCCATTTCTGCAGTGTGTGATTCTCTGTGGGTAGCTTGGCCCTGTGTGCTTGGATTGTGTACTGTGAGTGAGTTTGTGCCTCTGTATGTGTGTACCTATATGGGTGTAAAGTCACAGATATTGCCTTGTTGCTTGCCTGAGTGTAAGCCTGCACATGGGTGTCTAGAGTACATGCATGGGCCTTTGGGTGTGTGGATGCACCCTATGAGAGGAGAGTGTGTATTTCCACGTGCTTGCATGTTTCTGAGTCTGTCATAGTGTGTTTGGAGGGGATCGTGTGCTTATGTAAAACTAGTAGGTGAACAGGTCAGGGACTGAAACAGACACATACACCATCACAGTGGTGTGTGATGAGGCATGAAAGGGGCCATGGAGACCATAGGATTTCAGAGGAATGTGGGACACACTGCTTACAGGGAAAAGGAGGTCTTTTCATAGGGTTGTGAGAGAGCCCTCAGGCAGAGGGAGTAGCCAAGCAAAGTCCCAGGAATCAGAAAGGGCAGCGTGAAACAATGTCATAAGTGTCCTCACTCAAGAGGAGCTGGAGGGTGGGATACAGGACAGGAGATGGCAGTGTGGTCATGGCTCCCAGTCGCGGGGCCTGCTGCAGAATCTTCTGTCTAAGCTCAGAGAACTGAGAGCCGGGAGCCCTAGAGGATGGAGGATAAGAGGAATCACAGGTCCCCTCCCTGCATCAGCTAGGCCGGCGCCGACTTGGGTTTCTAGGGAGATAGATGTCCAGGCTCCTGCATTGTTCTCAGGCTGCTGATTCTCTGTCCTGGTGGTTATGGCCTGTGTACCCGACTAGACCCTGGGGTGGGGCTGGAGTGGTGAGGGTGGGGAGCAGCCTGGGACAGGAATCCCAGGGGCCTGCATCTTCATTGCTAACTCTGCAGCTGACATACTGACGATGGAGCTGATGGGAAGGACTCCTGTGGGTTTGGGATTCATCACACACTTTATGCACGGTGCCCTCTGTTCACAGCATAGTGGGTTAAAGCAAGGACTCTGGAGCTGGAAGGCTTGGAGTCAACTCCTGGCTCTGCTGCTCACTAGCTTGTGGCCTTGGGTGTGTTACTTAATTTCGGTGTGCCTCAGGTCCCTGATCTGTGACGGAGAGATGACAATAGGAGAACTGTCTGGTACTGTTGATGGGCGGGTGAAACCACTTAACTTGGGAAAAATACTTAGAACAGCCCTGGCATGGTAATTAAAAGCTACAGAAACTTCAACTACTACTTAATTTTTTTTTATTCTATGTTCTCACAATGACCAAATGAATACTCCCCACTTTCTTCATTTCAAGAATTCAGGCTGTGAACTCACCCAGACCTGGCTCTGAATCCACCCTGAGCTGTGTGACATGGGGAAAGACTGAGCTTCCATCCTCTAAGCTGTGAATAAGGGCTGTTGTCAGGAACACACGGAGGGATGCATGGAAGTTCTGAGCCCCACCGCGAGAAGTCATGTGTCTACCCATCCAAGAATCTTCTCCAAGCCACCACTTGCCCTGTGATCTTGAGCAAATCCCAAGCCCTTCCAGCTTGAGGGGGCTCATCTGTTCACCAACGTGAGATCACCGCTGTGAAAATGCCTGGCTTTTGTGTCGATGGCCAGTGCTTATTGAGCACCTGCTGTATGCCAGGCTCTTTTCCAGCCACTTTAGCTTCATTAATTCAGTTAATCCTCCCACCAACCCTGGGAGCGGCATACTGTTCCCTGTTACCCTGTCTTCCCCAGGATGGAGAAGTCACACCTCATAGACCATGGCAAGGGGCAAATGAGATAATGGAGGAAAATTACTTTGGCCAGGGCAACCTGGTGGGCTTCCCAGGTGGCTCAGAGGTAAAGAATCCACCTGCCAAGTAGAAGACGCAGGTTGGATTTCTGGGTCAGGAAGATCCCTTGGAGAAGGAAATGACAATGCACTCTAGTATTCTTGCCTGGAGAATCCCATAGACAGAGGAGCCTGATGGGCTACAGTCTGTGGGGTCACAAAGAGTCAGACACGACTAAGCAACTGAGCACGCACACACACGCACACACACACACACACACACACACAGAGGCACCTGGTGAGTGCTACACATGCATTTGTTGTTATTCCTGGAACTTCAAAATTTATAAAATGCAAGTACCTCCTTGTACTCCTCTGGGAAATTGTGGGACAGGGAGCAAGCATTATTATTATCATTTTTGCTGTGTTCATTTATTTATTCATTCATTCATTCATCAACCCTAACCCATCCAATGACCAGGGCTGGGCCAGGAGCTCTGAGGATCCTGAGGTATGAGGCTGGGGACTCCCAGCTTGACTCAAAGGTAGAAAACCCACCAGCTTCTAAGGGTTCCCTGGCCTGTAAGGATTGCAGAATGACTCACTCTAGTGGACTATTACCTGGCAGGCATGGGAACCCAGTGAGACCAGATCTTTTCATTTTTAAAGAAAACCTGAAAACCTAGATTTTTTTTTTTTTTGGATGAACTTTCCTAATCTTGTGTTTTAAATGTTGACAACCAATTTGATTAAAAAAAAAAAAAAAACTACAGTACATGCTGTGTCCTGCCCTAGGAATATTTGAACCCTCAGGAAATTGAGGCCTAGAGATGCAAGGGAACCTGCCCAAGGTCACACAGCTTTGGGGAGAACCTAGGACTCAGACCCCGGACTCTTGAGTCTGCATCCCCTTCATCAGGTCTGGAACATGTAGAATTTGTGGAGGACTTAGGTCATTAGCCCTCCAATAGCGATTGGCCACCTGAGAGATGCCACTGAGGCTAAAAGGGAAGCTGCTTCAGATGTTCAAGCTGGTTTTAGAAAAGGCAGAGGAACCAGAGATCAAATTTCCAACATCCACTGGATCATGGAAAAAGCAAGAGAGTTCCAGAAAAACATCTATTTCTGCTTTATTGACTATGCCAAAGCCTTTGACTGTGTGGATCACAATAAACTGTGGAAAATTCTGAAAGAGATGGGAATACCAGACCACCTGACCTGCCTCTTGAGAAATCTGTATGCAGGTCAGGAAGCAACAGTTAGAACTGGACATGGAACAACAGACTGGTTCCAAATAGGAAAAGGAGTACGTCAAGGCTGTATATTATCACCCTGCTTATTTAACTTATATGCAGAGTACATCATGAGAAACGCTGAGCTGGAAGAAGCACAAGCTGGAATCAAGATTGTGGGGAGAAATATCAATAACCTCAGATACGCAGATTATACCACCCTTATGGCAGAAAGTGAAGAGGAACTAAAAAGCCTCTTGATGAAAGTGAAAGTGGAGAGTGAAAAAGTTGGCTTAAAGCTCAACATTCAGAAAACAAAAATCATGGCATCTGGTCCCATCACTTCATGGGAAATAGATGGGGAAACAGTGGAAACATTGTCAGACTTTATTTTTTTGGGCTCCAAAATCACTGCAGATGGTGACTGCAGCCATGAAATTAAAAGACGCTTACTCCTTGGAAGGAAAGTTATGACCAACCTAGATAGCATATTGAAAAGCAGAGACATCACTTTGCCAACAAAGATCCGTTTAGTCAAGGCTATGGTTTTTCCAGTGGTCACGTATGGATTCGAGAGTTGGACTGTGAAGAAAGCTGAGCGCCGAAGAATTGATGCTTTTGAACTGTGGTACTGGAGAAGACTCTTGAGAGTCCCTTGGACTGCAAGGAGATCCAACCAGTCCATTCTGAAGGAGATCAGCCCTGGGATTTCTTTGGAAGAAATGATGCTAAAGCTGAAACTCCAGTACTTTGGCCACCTCATGCGAAGAGTTGACTCATTGGAAAAGACCCTGATGCTGAGAGGGATTGGGGGCAGGAGGAGAAGGGGAGGACAGAGGATGAGATGGCTGGATGGCATCACTGACTCGATGGACGTGAGTCTGAGTGAACTCCGGGAGATGGTGATGGACAGGGAGGCCTGGTGTGCTGCGATTCATGGGGTCGCAAAGAGTCGGACACAACTGAGTGACTGAACTGACTAACTGACTGAGGCAATGGGGACGGACAGGCAGCCCAGCCCTCAAGTCATGTTAAGAAATAAGATGCCATGGCCCCACCCACACTTCCAGCTTGAACACCTGTGCAGGTGTGTGCAGAGTTCCCAAACCCAGTATTGGAGACAGTGCTGGGAGTCATAGGAATTCCAGATCCCTGTTTCCCTGAGAAACTCTGGCCATAGGCACGTGTATAATAGCTGGGGCAATCATGGTGGCCGAGATAGGGCTGGGCCCAGCTGACTGGACAGTGGCCAGAGCCCTTGGAGACCACTGAACAATGCATTTGGTCCAATCCTCCAGTGGCACAAATATGACTTGGGCCAGCCCCATTTACTTTCTGGGCCTGTGTTGTTTCCACTATGTGATAGAGAGCAAGAAAAAGTGGCAACCCCATGCCTTTTCAGAGTATCGGGTCCATTCTGAGGAAGGGGACTTTGCTTCCAGGAAGGTCATCTGTGGGGACCTGGGGCACGGACAAAGCCACCCCTCAGCTCAGACTGTCCATTCCTGTGAGATGCCTGGCTGGGGAAGGGGGAACCAGAAGATAGCTCACCCTTTCCTCCCCTCCACAGAGACACTGTCAAGCATTCCCTAGGTCTCTAATTGCTTGGGCAGGCCATTCATCCCTCCCAAGCAGCCCCTCCATTGCTGGGCTGCTGGGTTGATCATAAATTCCTTTTCTGTGTGCCTTCTGTCTGGCTTCCTTTTAGAAGGCAGCATGGTAGAGTAGAAAGAACTCTGCTGCCAGGTGACTCCTGCAAGTTACTTAGCTTCTCTGGGTCTCAGTTTCCCTATCTGTAAATTGGGGGTGCAGACCTGCCTTGCTGTTTGTAAGGATCAAATGCATATAGAGCATCCGTCCCACGCCTGGCACAGAGTAGGTGCTCCGTCAGTGACAGGTCCCTTTTCCCACAACGCTGCACGCCTGAAGCCTCAGGAGCCAGGCATGTGGCATCAGCTGAGCTCCCCTCACTGGGAAGTTCCACCCGCCACACGGCAGCACTCGGTGGGCAATGCTGGCTGCAGTCTCCTGCCATTAATGGAAGGCATTGTGCCTCCCTGGAGTCCAGAGAGGCAGGGCCAGGCTGGGTCCCCTGGTTCCCTGCCCCTCATGGGGCAGCCCTGTGGGGTGAGGCTGACCAGGAAGAGCTGGCCACAGCGTATGCTCACCTCCGCTGCGCCCTCCTGCCAGTCAGTGCCTGCCCGATCCAGGCCTCCTGCTCAACCTCCAGGTCCCGCCACAGCCCTCCCCCAGCTGCCCACCCTCTCTCGCCTAATTTCATGTCCCCCAGTGTTCTCTCTGATTCTGCTCTTCCTCCCTACCCCACTATCCTTCCTCTCACCTAGCCAGAGGGTCTTTCTAAGCCCGCGTGTGATCCTATTGCTCCCCCATTTAACACCCAACAAGCTCTCAGTCCCCTCCAACCTCAGTCTAGCATTCAAGATCCTTCTCAGTTTAGGCCTTACTACCTTTTCCCACCTCACCTGCAGGAATTCTGCACTTGAATTCCTTTCCAAACCCTTCCCCACCTCTTCCTTTTCAAACGCTTTTCACACCCCAGGCCTCGGCATGTGCTGTGCACCCCTCCTTCTATTCATTCTTTGTTTAATTAGCATTTGAGACCACTGCACACAGGCACTGCTTAGACACAGAGACATAAAAGCAAAGAGAAAGGACAAAGGCCCTCCCTCAGAGAGCTTACTTCTAATAGGAGAGCCAGAAAATAAATCAGCCAATTTAAAGTACCTCAGAGGGCAATAAGGGCCATGCTCAAAGAACAAAGCAGAGAAAGGGGACTGGAAGTGCTGATGTGAGGATGGTGCTGGCATTTTACACAGGGTGACCAGGATGATCCTGCTGGGCCCAGCCCAGGACCTTCTCACCTTGGGAGAAACCTGTGTGCCTAGGAGTTGCTGCTGATGCTGCTAAGTAGCTTCAGTCATGTCTGACTCTGTACGACCCCATAGATGGCAGCCCACCAGGCTCTGCCATCCCTGGGATTCTCCAGGCAAGAACACTGGAGTGGGTTGCCCCCTCCCTCTCCAGTGCATGAAAGTGAAAAGTGAAAGTGAAGTCACTCAATCGTGTCTGACTCTTAGCGACCCCATGGACTTCAGCCCACCAGGCTTCTCCGTCCATGGGACTTTCCAGGCAAGAGTACTGGAGTGGGGTGCCATTGCCTAGGAGTTAGAGGGCTGCATTTGAGCCATTCTAGTACAGCTTCATGGAGTCCTGGTGCTGACCTGGAAGCCTGGGTGGTTACTACACAATATGAGAATCCCAATAGGAGGCATTCCTGCTGGAGACTGGGGGTTGACTCCCAACCCATTGAAAGGGTCAATGCCCCAGGCAGGGGGCAGCCCTCACTCCAGAACTGGGCCTTGAACTGGGACTACTGGCCCAGGTACCTCATGACTAGGAGCACCACAACTTCCACTAGACCCTGTTCTGGATCAGGAGCGGTGGGGCTGAGCCAGTCAGGGAGAGCATGTCAGGTAGGAGCATGACCTGAGCAAAGCCCTGGTGCTCAGGCTCTGTGTGCCCTGTGGGGAGGGCAGGTACACATGGCAGATACTGGGCTGGGCCTTCCAAAGGGCAGCCTTGCCAGCTCCTCGGCCAGGGTGGCCAAGAAGCGCAGTTTGTGGCCACATTGCGCCAGCCCTCTTTGACTTTCTTTATGAACTTAATTTGTCTCATGCGTCACACTGACAGCTCAGAATGAGGCCGCTGCAGGGGCCCCTCGCCTGGTTCTTCTGCTACAGTTCTGCCTGTGCTTAGGTAAAATGGACCCTGTGGTGCTTCTCTACCGCTAACCTGTGCCCAGGGCCTCTGGCGATGAGGTGGTTCGTAGTTCTTTGCAGAAGGACCCTGGGGACTGGAAATCTGACCTGGGATAGTTTCTTATCCTTGGGTTCAGAACAAGCTCCCTATGTCCATTTTACAGGTACGGATGGTAAGGTTCAGCAGAGTTCCACAGTGAGTCTGTGGCAGAGAACCCAGGCCTGCTGGGTCCTAGCTGGAGCCCTTTCCACTGCCTCATCCAGTTCAGGATTTTGTCAACAAGGCCTCCCAGGCGAGAGGACAATGTTCCCATCGCTCCATCAGTAGGGAATGGGGGTGGAGAATGAAGACTCCACGGAGCCCCAGAGGCTGAAGTGAAACTGGGATCTAATTCAGAAATAGGTACAATGGGGGTCAGGAGAAAGCAGAGGGGTCTTGCCCTCCCCAAGTCCCGGCAGGCAAACTCCCTCTCGTTTCCTAGGGGAGTTACACTACTGCTCGAAAGAAACATAAGTCCCAGTTTGGGGGACAACATAACAAATCATACCGGTGTGCAAAGTCTTGAAAGAAACTCTTTGAATATGGTTATCTTTCAGAAATGTAGGGACTGAGATCCCCATCACAGAGGGCATGCACGTAGAGGCTGGGTTGGTCCTAGTGAGAGCACCAGGCCTAGCCTCTGAACCCCAGGCCACTGGTTCATTCATTCATCTGCTCATTCAACAATTGTTTACTCACTGCATGCTAGGGTCAGGCTCTGTGCCAGGCACAGGGGTGCAGTGTTGAGTAAAGAGGGCTGTGTCCTTGCCCTTGTGGAGTTGACAGACTAGTGTAGAAAACAATATCATGGTTTGAGGAGAAATTAAGCGAGGTGAGTGAGGTGGCGACCATGTAGCTGAGTGGTCAGCAAGGCCCCTCTGAGAGAGACATCTGAGCAGTCACCCACTTAAAGGGAGGGAAGGTGCCTCCAAATACACAGGAAGAGTATAGGGAACAGCCAGTGCGGGCCAGTGCAAAGCCTTGTCTGTACTGTCTTCCCTCCGTTCCCAGGCTAGGTGGAAAGCCCCCAAGATGCCCCTGCCTTCCCCACCCAGACCCCAGGGACTCTCCCCACACGGCTCCCAGCCCTGCCACCAGAGGGAGCTAGCGAGTCCAGGTCGCATCCTTGCTGCAAACAATGTGGGGGCCCATGGAGATTCCCCGGTGTGTGGCACTCATGTCAGAAGGGAGGCACAGGGTGATTTTAGGAGGTACATGGCCAAATACCTTTTTTCCACAGTAATATATTTATTTTATAATATATTTAGAAAAAATAACGAGCACATCAAGCATGGTGTTATTGCCAGGGACACATGAGGAAAGGTTTTGTTTCAATTCAAAATAGAACACACAGAGGTAGATGGAGAATGTTGCTGCTGCTGCTAAGTCGCTTCAGTCGTGTCCGACTCTGTACGACCCCATAGACGGCAGCCCACCAGGCTCCCCCGTCCCTGGGATTCTCCAGGCAAGAACACTGGAGTGGGCTGCCATTTCCTTCTCCAATGCATGAAAGTGAAAAGTGAAAGTGAAGTCGCTCAGTCGTGTCCGACTCCTAGTGACCCCATGGACTGTAGCCCACCAGGCTCCTCCATCCATGGGATTTTCCAGGCAAGAGTACTGGAGTGGGGTGCCATTCCCTTCTCCGAGATGGAGAATGTTAGCCATCGTTAAATCTTGGAAAAGTACATAGGGTATTCATTTTCTAGTCTTTCACCTCTTATAGAGGAATTTCAGAGTACAAAGTTGGTGTGGGGGAGAATAAAACTGAAGAGTGGGGGACATCCCTGGAGGGCGCTGAGTGAGGGCAGGACAGAGCTTGGTGGATTTGAGAGCGCTCGGCTGCAGAGCCGAGAACAGACAGGAGGAGGAGAACAGAGATGAGGCTGGTGCTGCTGTCCTGGTCCAGCGAGCCTGCAGCGGGATGAGAAAAGAGTCTGTTTCCTCTGCTGTCGGTAACAGGGAACAGCAATGCATAGCCAAGCCCAATAACAGAGCACAGCCAAGTGTAGGCTTGGTAGCCAGACCGCCTCCATGTGGCTCTGTCCTGCAGCCTTGAACCGGTTCCTTGACCTGCCTCAGTGTCTCCATCTAAAGACTGATATGGTAACAGTACCTACTACCTCATCAGGTGGTCCTGAGGCTCTGACAACTTAGTAGATGTAAGATATCAAAACGCTGCCCCACCAGAGGCAGCACTCCATCAACACTGGCTGTACTATGCTGGCTCATTCCTTGGAGGACTCTTGGCAGGGCACTCTTGATGGAAAACTGCCTGGTGATGGCCCTGGGGAGAGCTGCATATACTGCCTCCTTTTTGCCTACACACACACACCCTAGCCAATTCTGCATGCAAAATGCATTATATAAATCAACCAGATTTATTAATACTTCTATTGGGCTGTTAATTTTTTATTTTAATTTTAAAAATTTAACAACATTGTTTAGTTTTCAGTGTTCATTTTTAAGATTAAAGTCTACCTGAGGCAAATCATGCTGATTTCACTTGCAGGAATAATGAAAATATTTCCTTTTAAAATAAGTTTGAGAGTCAGTCGATCTCTGAACTTATAATATTCTTCACAATATCCCTGTAAATCTAAAACTGTTCTAAAATTAAAAATTTATTTCAAAAACCCAGATTCAATTTTTTTAAAGTTTGGACAGAAAAGAGTTGATTAAAGGGAAATATTAAGTACTGGCTCTGGAGATTTGCAGGGACCAATGAGTGGAAAACTCTTCTTTGCCGGGAACCAGTTTGATCATCCTGCTTTCCTCCCAACCCTGATCAACTGTGTCCACAGGATAAGGTCTTGCAGGGCAGGGAGAAGGAAGAGGAGGAATTATTGGTGATACAACACAGAGCTCTGTGGGGCAGGAGCAGCCTTCTAGAGGGGTCTCTGCCAGGGTCCCTCTCAGAATCCTGATGGAAGTGTTTAATGATGGATTCGGGGGTGATGAAACACCCTGAACCTACAATAGTGGGAGCAGTCAGTGCCTGCAGAGCTGTGCAGACAGCCCTGCCCAGGCCCCTGAGGGCGGAGGCTCCAGGGAGAGTGCCACCTGACTAATGGAGGGTGCAACCCGGCCCGGCAGGGAGGGGGTGGTAACAAGTCCCCAGTCTCTCTCACCTCCACCCTCCAAGCTCCTGCTGTTGCTTGCCATGGACTGAAGCATGGAAGCCAGAGGTGAGGGGGCTCAGGTGATACAGTTGGTGGAACCGAGGGCAAGGCAGAGGGTGTGTCTGTAGGCCAGTGGAGCACCTGATTCCATGCTGGGCAGATGGAGGTGGGAGGGTGGCGGCAGACATTCAGCAGGTTTGTGGAATGAGCCAAACTGCCTGGGTTCACACCTACCGAGTGATACTGGACAGTTGCGTCCCCTGTCCGTTTGTCCATCAGAGTAGCAAACACCCTCTCTGGGAATGCGGAGAAGCTGAAGTGAGTCTGTGTAGACTTTGTGCAGTTGGGCACACGGTAAGCTTGTTGGTTAAAAAAGAATATCATCTGCCCTTTCCAAGAGAGGACAAAGCCTCTGCCATCTCCAGCCACCTGGCTCCTCACAGCCACTCGAGGGCCTGTAATGTCCTCAGCTCAGTTCACGGATGGCCCTGCCACTGCCAGGCATGCTTGGCATCTAAATCCCACCACGCTGCTTCTCCCCTTGTCCCCTCCTGATTATAGACCAGGAGCCTGAGGCCCAGAGAGCAGAGTCACATAGTAAGTTAGTGATGGGTCAGTGGATTTACAGGGGCCTGGTTGGCCAGTTCATTAGCAAGAAGGCCCTTTCCCAGGATCTGGCTTGATTTCCTGGCTCGGGGGCCTCCCCAGGAGGTGGGAGAATCATGGTCAAGGCTTCCAGCTGTCTGTAATTTTCCAGCCTAATTACACACCTGCAAATCCATTTGCTACTAATGATACAGAGTGAGCCTCAGGGAATATTTGGAGGGGGGGGGGAACCAATCATTCAAATTCAAAGAATAAATAATCACAGTTCTGCAGAAGTGTGAGTGCCAGGGGAGGTTTGGTGATTTCAACACCCTCCATCTCCATCAAGTCATCCCTATTCTTTTATGAACACCCAAGTGGCTTCTTGGTCTTAAGTAGGAGATTGCAAAAGGCCCCCCTCCTCCCATAACCTCTCTTGGCCCAGCAGGTACAGCCCTACAGTCCCTATCCATGCTGTGTGACCTTGGGTGTGTGCCTGCCCTACCTGGGCCCTGGTCTTTCTCATCTGTATAAAGGAATCACAGTCTGTCTCCAATTGTACTCATCTGCCAGTCTAGGAAATGAGAAAACACGCAGACTCGCCATTATTATCACTCTCCCATCTTCTCACAGCCCACTATGCTCCAGCCACTCTGAACTCCTGCCACTCCCCAGACATACCTCGTGAAAGGAGGTAGGTTAGATTTTGCTATGTAACCTCCTGAATTCAGTAGAGTAGTTTTAAAAAACTAAGCATTTACAGGTCAGCTGGGCTTATTGCTTCACCTCAGTCAAGACAAGTTGATTATGAAACGGGCCCCAGTTTTCCAACCTTGTTCCCATATCGATGCCCCTTGCAATGTTCATCTGCCATAAAAAGGGAGAGGTTATTTTTCTACCCCTGGTCTTATGACTTGCTTTGATCAATAGGATGTGGCAGAACGACAACGGGCTGGTTCTGAGCCTTGGCCTCAAGAGGACACACATGTCCACTCGCTCTCTTGGACCCCTGCCACTGCTGCCATGAGGACAGCCTGGGCTAGCCCACTGGAGGATGAAGGAACTGCAGAGAGAGGCCCCATCCACCCTCACCCAGGCCCGCCTAGACCTGACAGCCCCAGTCAACTAGGGTGACCCACTGCTTCGTTTGCCCAGGATTGAGGGGTCACCTGGGATGTAGGTCTTTCAGTGCTATAACTGGGGCAGTTCCAGGCAAACCAGGACGGTTGATCACCCTACAGTTGACTCACCAGCTGATTCAGGTGCAGGAATAAGCCCACCTGAGTTCAGAAGAGCTAGCCAGCTGACCTGTAAATGCTTATTGTTTGAAACCAATAGAGCATGAATTTGGGAGGCTGAATTTGGGAAGCCATTTGTTAGACAGCGAAAACTAACAAGGGCACCTTCTCCATTTCTCTGTGAAGATCTCAGAGTTGCCCTGCACATGCAGGGGAGCCAGTAACAGAGATTACCTTGTGAATGGCAGCACTTGGAATTGTACAGGGTAGAACCCTAGATAAACTTCAAGGCTCCAGTTCAAATGTCACCTCTTCTGTGAAGCCTTCCCAGACTTCCCTAGATCTAGTTCACTAGAGAAAGGGAGTCTTTTGTGCTAAAAATGATAAGGATAGAGTAGGATAATTTAATAGTGAGTTTAGAAATCCCACTAGGGGATTAAAGACAGAAAGGGAATTTTAAGGGAGTTTGAGAGACTGTTGTAAGCTAATGACCCCTCAAGAAAAGAATCCAGTAACCTAGCAGCAATCTACACCACCTTGAAGGAAGACCAGGTACATCAAGTGCCAGGCACAGTCAAGCCACAAAACCTGGTAGTTAAAACACAGACAATAGATACAGGATCAGAATCTTGTTACGTGAAGTCAGGGAGTTAATGGTCCTTGAAGAGTAGCATTTCTGCATGTAACCAAGACAGGAATATAGGTGAAAGATTTAAAAAAACTAGGGGAGGGACTTCTCTGGTGATCCAGAAGTTAAGACTCTGCCTTGCAATGCAGGGGATATGGGTTCAATCCCTGGTTGAGGAACTAAAATCTCACATGCCACGGAACAACTAAGCCCAGCACCACAGCTACTGAGCCTGGGCGCTCTGGAGCTCTCGTGACACAGCTAGAGAATCCGTGCATCTAAATGAATGAGCCCACGTGATGCAACAAAGATCTTGCATGCTGCAACTAAAGCCTGACACAGCCAAATAAATAAATATGTAAAAAAAGAAAAAAACCACACACACAAAAAAAAAAACAGGGAAAAGGGGATATTATACAAAACCTGAGATGAATGACCATGTTTTAGTAAGTATTACAATCCTTTTTCTAATATACATATGATTTAAAAAGCACCATGACAGTCCCAGTTGGACCATGTAGGGTTAAAGGAGGAATTGACATAAGCCTTGACATCTGCCCAAACATGAGGAAGAAGGTGGTCTTCTCCATTCCCCATTTTTCTTTGATTATAAAAATGTAACCCCCTTTGCTGTTGGAACTGTGCTCCCTTGCTGGCCTGCTTGTATCTCTCACAAGCAGCCTATGGTAATAAACTCATGCTTTACCTATTGCTTTGCCTCACGCGGAATTCTTTCTGCAACAAGGCAAGAGAACCTGGGCTTCAATAAGTTTTGACACCAGGTGAGCAGTTTCAATTAAAAGTGAGTTTGAGAACCCACAAGGAATTGTGGGTTCAAGCCCCAGTCTGAGTTTTGGTTGGGTCTGAATCCCATCCAAGAAGTGCAGTTTCAAAAAGAACCAGTTTTGGAGTCAGGCCTGGTTCAAAGGTTCTTCTACTTATATCTTGGGCAAGTCAATTTAACTTCATCTGGAAAATTGAGACGACAGAAAATAACCATTATCTTCTAGGATTGTTGTGAGAAGAGAGTGCACAGTGCTCGGCAAACAGAGTGTACAAAGTTGGGGTGTGGTTCATAAAAGAATGGAGCACAAGCCTTTTTCCTCTACACTTCTGAATTCTCTCCTTCCTGTCCCCACCGTGGTGCTCCTTTCCCAGGTTCTAAGAATTTCTTTTCCCTTTAAATGCAATCAGCTCCTCATTGACCTCCTGGAGGACCAGGCTTGCTCTGTATTATGCATTGGAGCCAAAAGGACACTCTTTTTTCAATTTTTTAATTACCATACAGAAAAATTTACTTTTATGTACAGTTCTATGAATTTTAAACACATGTATAGGTTTGTGTAACCACCACCACAATAAGGACACAGTTCCATTATATAAGGGATTTTTTTTCAAAATATGAACTTTTATTTAAAAAATTGGATGTTGATGTATGGCAAAACCAATACAATATTGTAAAGTAAAAAATAATAATAATAATAATAAAAGAAAAAAAAATAAAAAATTGGAATATATTATACATATATTCAGTAAAAAATATATTTAAAAGTATATAAGTTATTCATTGAGAACTGTCTTCCACCCCAATCACTCCCCAGATGAGATTTCTAGTTTCTAGTGCCTTCTAGAGATATTTTATGTGCGTGTGTGTGTGTATGTGTGTGTTAGTCTCTGACTCTTTGTGACCCCATGGACTGTAACCTGCCAGGCTCCTCTGTCCATGGAATTCTCCAGGCAAGAATACTGGAGTAGGTTGCCATTCCCTTCTCCAGGGGATCTTCCTGCTCCAGGCATTGAACTTGGGTCTCCTGCATTGCAGGCAGATTCTTTAACATTTGAGCTACCAGGGAAGCCCTATTTTATGCATATGCAGGCATAAATACATTCAACTCGTTCCACACCCTGATTTTATATTACTAGAACTGCATTTGTTTTTTTGTACTTAATATATTAATACAGGTTGTTCAGATAGACTATAATAAATATAGTCCATCCATACGTGGGACTTACCATGTGCCACTCCCTGGGCTTCCCTGGTGGCTCAGCAGGTAAAGAATCTGCCTGCAATGTGGGAGACCTGGGTTCGATCCCTGGGATGGGAAGATCCCCTGGAGAAGGGAAAGGCTACCCATTCCAGTATTTTGGCCTGGAGAATTCCATGGACTGTGTAGTCCCTGGGGTCGCAAAGAGTCAGACATGACTGAGCGACTTTCACTTCACTTCACTCCCTGGTCTAAATACCATAAGACCAATTTTACTTATTTACTCCTCAGCACAGCAGTTTAAGGTGGGTGACATTATTATTACTGATACTCATCCCATTTTAGAGGTTAGAAAACTGAGGCACAGAGAGGTTAAGTTAGGTAACTGGCCCAAAGTCAGTCCCACAGCCAGTAGTGGCAGAGCTGGGATTAGGACTCAGGCATTCTGGGTCTAGAGTCTATGTTCTAAAGACCACATTAATCCACTTCAAGCAGTGTCATGAAATGCCATTACATCCAGACATGGTCATTTATTTAACCAGCCTCCTCTTGATGGCCATTATTTGCCACTGCAAACAAGGCTGCCCTGGATATCTCTGTCATTCATCTTTCTGAACATGTGGAAGTGCATCTGTTGAATTAATTCATAGAAGTTGAATGCCTGGGTCACAGGGCATATGCAGTTTTATATTTGATAGATATCTCTAGATTATCTTCTCAAGAATTGTAAGAATTTTTACTCCAGTCAATGTTGGGGGCCAGAGTGAGGCACTCGGCCCGTGGCAAAGGTCATGAGGAAGGAGGCTCGACATACGCAAAGGCGGGATCGAGCCTCAGGAGTCCCCCTGGAAATCCTTGAGCAGCTACCCCCATAACCAGAGCCTGCCTACTTTACTACTTTGTGCTCTCACCTACACCTCTGACTTTACGGGGGGCTGTCCCCCACCACCTCTTTCGGAGAAGGAGTTAACTTAGAGCTCCAGTTAATAAAAACTCCTGGGCGTGACAAGAGTGTTTTAACCTACAAACTCCTCTGAAGGTTCTCTGGCCTGCCTGACAGGCTTGTCCGGCCACATGTGATTGCTCACAGCCTCCCAACCGTGAGAGGCACGAGATGCTTTAAACCTTCTAAAAACAGGTTCCTTAGAAAAGTTAGAAAACTATTAGTATAAGTATAATGGGCTGATTAGAAATTGTATTGGTGAAGGGTTTTTCATTTGTTGAGCCAATGTTTGTTGCTAAGTCTCCACATCCCCTGCCCTTACACACGTTAATGAATATATAGAAGAAATAACTATTAACCTTTGATATAAATCACGTTAGACCTTAGGCTAAGTAAATTCTTTCCTTAACTAAAACCCACTATACCCTCACCCTATAGGAATGTAACTTTATTTGGGTGGCGTCTGTTTTAAGAATAATCACCCCTGGAGAAATGAGTGTCCTGGTTGACTGACCGCTGTCACAAGGAGAGGGTTGTAAATTGTCAGCAGGCCCCCTGGCCAGAAAATGATGTAACACCCCTAAGACCTCTGTATACATTTGTATGAAGCACCTGACTTTGATAAGAGTCAGGACTGCTGACCCTGCATGACTTTTGCATAACATCTCAGTGTATAAAAGTAGACCATGGAAAATAAAGAATTGGGATCAGTTTCTCGAAATACTGGTCTCCCCATGTCGCTCTCTCTCTCATTCTGGCTGAGTCTCCATCTGGAGCGTGGAACCCACCATGCTTACTAATTTTGCCTGGGCTTCTAAGATCCGACCGGGGAGGCCTCAGTGTCTCCTCTCCTTCGGGAGAACGGAAGGACGCCTTCGGCCTACGTAAGTGGTGCAAGCTTCTTGTCTTGAAGTTTTATTGGTCTCCCGCGTAAACCAAGCTACTCAGCCTCTTTTCTCCACTGATTTTTCCTACTGAGCTATCCTCATTCTATTACTCTTTACATCTTTAATTAATATCTAATTGAAGCTATTGTATCCTGATCCTCGCTGACGCCGTCCCTGCTTTGAATACCCTGGATCAGCCGGGGCTGGACCCCGGCAAGTCAACAATGCATGAGAGAACTTGCTGCCCTACACTCTCACCAAAACAGCATATTATCTAAAATTTTGGTCTCTGCCATCTACTGGGGGAAGTGGTAACTTTGATCCAGTTTTTGTTGGCATTTCTCTTACTATAACTGAGCATGGACATTTTTCCTTCTTTCAGAAACCATTTGTATACACTTTCTATGAACCATTTGTTCATGTCATGTGGCCATTTTATATTATTGATCTTTTAAAAAATTGACATGTGGCCTCTCACATATATGTATATATATGTACTCATATATATGTGTGTGTATGTGCTAATTCGCTTCAGTCATGTCCAACTTTTTTCTTTGTGATGCTATGGACTATAGCCCACCAAACTCCTCTGTCCATGGAATTCTCAAGGCAAGAGTATTGAAGTGAATTGTCATGCCCTCTTCCAGGAAATCTTCCCGACCCAAAAATCGAGCCCATATCTCTTATGTCTCCAGCATTGGCAGGTGGGTTCTTTACCACTAGCACAACCTGAAATTTTACTTGTGGTATTTTTTCAAATCGGACACATCAAATTTTAGCAGTTATATTCATATTTTCTTATGTGGCTTCTGAGTTTGAATCAATTTGGGAAAATCTTTCCCTTTCCCAAACTCAGAACTACAAAAGAAGTATCCATGTTTGTTTCAATACTTTCATGGTTTCATTTACTTTTAAATCTTTGATCCACACAAAATTAATGTTGATGTAAACAGTAGTATGTGATTCCTGCGCACTTTTTTCAAATTACCTCAATATCACTTATTAGTCAATTTTTACTCATTCACGTGAAACGATACCTTATCAATTTAAAACTCATATGTGTTTATGTCTAATCCTGGATTCTTTCTCTTATCATCCTCCCAGCTATTCTTTCTGTGTTTTTGTGTGATAGCATTTATGTATAATAAAATGCCCAGGTTAAATGTGTTCAGTTCACTAAATTTTGGCGACTGTGTACAATGTATAACTACCATTCAAGGTAAGACAGAACATTTCCATCATTCCAGAGATTCCCTCATGCTCCTTTCCAGTCAACCTTCATCCCTACCATCCCAGGCAGCAGAATATACATTTTCTTCAAGTGCCCATGGAATATTCTCCAGGATAGATCACACGCTGAGCCACAAAGCAAGCTTGGTAAATTTAAGAAAACTGAAATCATATCAAGTTGGAAGTGCTCATATTATTTTCTCCATAGATGTTGTTCAGTCACTCAGTCATATCGAATCTTTGCGACCCTATGGACTGCAACATGCCAGGCTTCCCTGTCCATCACTACCTCCTGGAGTTTGCTCATGTCCATTGCTCAAACTCATGTCCATTGAGTCAATGATGCTGTCCAACCATCTCATCCTCTGTTGCCCCCTTCTCCTCTTGCCTTCAATCTTTCCCAGCCTCAGGGTCTTTTCCAACGATTTGGTTCTTTGCATCAGGGGGCCAAAGTATTGGAACTTCAGCTTCAGCATCAGTCATTCCAATGAATATTCAGGATTGATTTCCTTTAGGATTGACTGGTTTGATCTCCTTGCAGTCCAAGGGACTCTCGAGAGTCTTCTCCAGCATCACAGTTCGAAAGCAGCAATTCTTCAGTGCTTGGCTGTCTTTATGGTCCCCTTTATGGTAACTCTCACATCTGTACATGACTACTGGAAAAACCACAGCTTTGACTATATGGACCTTTGTCAGCAAAGTGGACCTTTGTCTCTGCTCTTTAATACGCTTTCTAGGTTTGTCATAGCTTTTCTTCCAAGGGGCAAGCATCTTTTAATCTCATGGCTGCAGTCACTATCCTCTGATTTTGGAGCCCAAGAAAATAAAGTCTGTCACTGTTTCCATTTTTCCCCATCTATTTGCTATGAAGTAATGGGGCCAGATGCTGTGATCTTAGTTTTTTCAGTGTTGAGTTTTTTCACTCTTTTCTTTCACCAGCATCAAGAGGCTCTTTAGTTCCTCTTTGTTTTCTGCCATTAAGGTGGCTTTATCTGTATATCTGAGGTTATTGATATTTTTCTCAGCAATCTTAACTCTAGCTTGTGATTCATCCAGCCTGGCATTTTCTATGACGTATTCTACATGTAAGTTAAATAAGTAGGGTGACAATATATAGCCTTGTCACACTCCTTTCCCAATTTGGAACCAGTCCGTTGTTCCATGTCCAGTTCTAACTGTTGCTTCTAGACCTGCACACATATTTCTCCCACCTCTTTAAGAATTTCCCATAGTTTGTTGTAATCCACACAGTCAAAGGCTTTAGCATAGTCAATGAAGCAGAAGTTTTTCTACTCCATATATAATAAAATTAAATATTCATTGCTGATTTTTAAAAGCCCTATTTCCTGAAAGAACTTGTGTAGAATTGGTATTATTTCTTCCTTAAATGTTCAATAAAACTTATTAATGAAGCCCGTCTGGGCCTGGAGTTATCCATGTGGGAGGGATTTTTATTACAAATTCCATTTTTAAAATAGATATGGGGATGCTTAAGTTTTCTATTACTTCTTTTGTCAGTTTTTCTAGAGTCACGTTCTTAGGGATATTATCTATTGCATGTAAGTTGTCAAATTTTGCATAAAGCTGTTTGTAATGTTCCTCATGAATGTTTTTCACATGAACTTTAGAATCTCAATTTTCCCCTGACAAGGAGTACTTTACACTCACTTCCATTTTCTGAGCACTCAGACTACATAGCATAGCTCTTCTTGTAATTAAATGTGATCATGTGATAGAGTTCTAGCCAATGGAATTCAAGTAGAAGTGATGTGTATTAATTCTCTGACTGGCTCATAAAAACTTCCCATGCTTAATCATTCATATTCCTCTGCCAGCTTCAGGCAGATGCACACAATTGCCTTGGAAACCATGTGTTGAAAATAGTAGAGCCAAAGATTAAAGAAGTCTGATTGAAAGACACACACGTAGATGCCCACCAATCAGGAACATCTATTTTGGGCTTTATGTAAGCTAGAAATAAGTATCCATCATTTTCTAACCATTATATACTCAGGGTTTTTTCCTTTAAGCAATTATCCTACACTAATTAATATACACTCCTAGGAACTGTGGTTTTATTTTTATTAGAAGCATTCTAAATGTATATAATAATATAGGGAAAACTGACTTATATTTACTGTCTTCCTACAAAGTATCTCTTTCCATTTATTCCTATCCTGTTTTAGAAGTCCAATAGCATTAAAATTTTTTTCATGTGTATCATGAATTTTTCAGTATTTAACGTGTTGCTAGATATTTTATCTTCTGTATTTTATCTTTTTTGCTATTTCCATAGATGGTATTTTTCCTTTAAGGATCTTTTATAACTCATTGTTCATGTATAGGAAAGTTATTATTTTTTTATGCTTTAATTTTGCACCCAGTTATCTTACCAATATATCTTATTTATAATAAGTATTCTATTTTATCTTGCTTTTCAAACACATAATACCATATATGAATAACAATACTTTTGTCTCTTTCCAATATTTATGTTCCTCATTTCTTGTAAAATTATAACAGTTAATATCTGCAGAGTAATGTTAAACAAGATAGGTGAGAGGGGACATCTTTTTCTAGCTCATGAATTTTTGTGGGATGCTTTAAACTGCTAAGCATCACACATACTGATGGATTTTCCCTTGTTATACATGATCCTAGGCTTCCCAGGTGGCACTAGTGGTACAGAACACACCTGCCAATGCAGGAGACTTAAGAGACACCATTTCAATCCCTGGGTCAGGAAAATCCCCTGGAGGAGGGCATGGCAGCCAGAAGCCTGAGGGGCTACACTCCACAGGGTCGCAAATAGTTGGACATGACGGAAGCGACATAGCACACATGCACACATGATCTTATTAATTAAGGAAGTATCCATCCTTTTCTATTTTATCAAGAAGTTTTCTAAAATCAGAAATTAACATTGAATTTTATCAAATGCCTTTTCAGAATCTACACAGAAAATAACAATTTTCCTCCTCTTTTGATCTATTATTCATGACATTCTATAATATTACATTAATGATATTAATCTACTTTACTAGGTTTTAAAAAATTGAACCATGTAAAGATTAGTTACAGACGTGTGCTATTTTCTTAATGTGCTTCTGGATTCTAAGTGATATTTCTGATTAGTCAGGGTTTTCCAGAGAAACAGGATCAACGAGATATGCGTACATATGTGTGTGTGTACCAGGAGAGATGATGGTATAGTTCTAGTCTGAGTCTGAACATCTAAGGCCAGGAGAGGTGATGCTGTAAGTTCTAGTTCTGGTCCAAGTCTGACAGGTGGATAAGGTCAGTGTCCCAACTCTAAGACAGTCAGGCAGAGGGAAAGAATTCCCCCTTCCTCCACATTTTACCTACTCAGGCTCTTAACTGACTAGATGACACTTCCAACATCAGGGAGGGCAATCTGCTTTGTTCAGTCCACCAACCCAAGTTAGTTTCATCCGGAAACACCCAGAATAACGTTTGACCAAATATTCAGACACCCTGTGGCCCAAACAAGTTGACACATAAAGTTAACCATCACGTTTCCTATGATTATTATTTTACTTTTTGATAGTCACTCCCACAATATTTATGCAAGGTTGATTTATTGTTTTCTATGTTGTGCTTGGCTATCCATGTTAAACAGTCCTTATGGTAATAATGGGAAGCTTTCCTTCCTCCAGACAGGGTATTAAAAAGCAGAGACATTACTTTGCCAAGAAAAAGATCCATATAGTCAAAGCTATGGTTTTTCCAGTAGCCATGTGAGAGATGTGAGAGCTGGACAATAAAGAAGGCTGAGCACTGAAGAACTGATGCTTTTGAACTGTGGTGTTGGAGAAGACTCTTGAGAGTCCCTTGGACTGCAAGGAGCTCAAACTAGTCAACCCTAAAGGAAATCAATTCTGAATATTCATTGGAGGCACTGATGCTGAGGCTGAAGTTCCAATACTTTGGCCACCTAATGCAAAGACAGAGAAGGCAATGGCACCCCACTCCAGTACTCTTGCCTAGAAAATCCCATGGATGGAGGAGCCGAATGGGCTGCAGTCCATGGGGTCGTGAAGAGTTGGACATGACTGGGCGACTTCCCTTTCACTTTTCACTTTCATGCATTGGAGAAGGAAATGGCAACCCACTCCAGTGTTCTTGCCTGGAGAATCCCAGGGATGGGGGAGCCTGGTGGGCTGCCGTCTATGGGGTCACACAGAGTCGGACACGACTTGGCAGCAGCAGCAATGCAAAGAGCTGACTCATTGGAAAAGACCCGGATGCTGGGAAAGATTGAAGACAGGAAGAGAAGGGGATAACAGAGGATGACATGGTTGGATGGCATCACTGACTCAAAGGACATGAGTTTGAGCAAGCTCCAGGAGATGGTGAAGGACAGGGAAGCCTGTCATGCTGCAGTCCATGGGGTCGCAAAGAGTTGGGCACGACTGAGTGACTGAACAACAACAAAAGGCTTAGAAGAAGCCCCTGTAAAACCTTTAGAGTACGGTGATTTTCAAGAATAGCTCTTTAACAATGTCCTTTGTTTATTCTGTGCTATTTGGCCTTTTCAAATTTTCTTTCAGGAAAAGCAAATTTGATCCTATCACACACCTGCTTAGTCACCTGCACTGACTGTTCCTCAAGATAAACTAGTAATTGATAAGGGGAAGTTTCTCTTTGCAGAAATAGTCTAGCTGAGAGATGATAATGGGATAATAGAATATCTTCATTTTGGAAACCCTAATGAATGATAGGCTCCCTGGTGGCTCAGATGATAAACAGTCTGCCTGCAATGTGGGAGACCTGGGTTCGATCTCTGGGTTGGGAAGATCCCCTGGAGAAGGAAATGGCAACCCACTCCAGTACTCTTGCCTGGAGAATTCCAAGGACAGAGGAGCCTGGTGGGCTGCAGTCCATGGGGTCACAAAGAGTTGGACACAACTGAGCAACTAGGTTTCACTTTCAATGAAATAGTGGATCTAGTCAATGTTCATCGGTGAACACTAATATCACAAAATGCACAGACTGCAGGAAGCCCACCCTGACCAAGCCCAGCTCAGTGCTGCCTGATGCTGTTACTCCTGTCCCTCCGTCTGGTGAATCACCCCCTCCTGTCATTCACCATTGGTAGGTCTCAGCCCTCCTCAGCTCCAAGCAGGTCTGGGGCTCCTCTGAGACTGCGGCTGCTGGGTATCTCCCAGGGGATAGGGGATTGGGCATCGTCTCTAGTCTATGACCTTCCTGAGGGGGATCTACTCCATATCCCAGGCTTATGGGGATTTGCAAGATGAGCACATTTCTCCTGGCTAAGATATTTGGGGATACAGCTTGGAAGCACTCCCCCCACCCCCAGCTCTGGCTTCCAGACACAGCACTCCCTTCCAGGCTCACCCAGGCTCACTCAGAACCCAAGACCAGGCCTCCCTCCCTCTGTGGCTCCACACTTGGGCTGGGATAGCCCCTCCCTTTCTGGGAGGACTAAGGAAGATTAAGGTGATAAAGGGATTTCACAGAGAGCAGATGTAAAACTCTGTGCAGGGAAGTTTTAATCTTAATAGATTAAGATCCAGGGCCAGGCTCCTGGCTCCCGACTCAGAGCCCAAATCTTTGCTGATCAGGGCTGGCTCAAGTTCAAGGAGTTTAAGGAGTACAGCTCCTTCCAGGCAGTCAATCTGAAACAGATGAATGATATTGTTCATGCTATATGGATAAGAAACCAAGGCTTAGAGAGGTCAGAACCCTTTAAAGTGGCTGAGGTGCAATGTAAACCCAGCTTTGGTCCAAACTGCCTCCCAGGAGAACTAGGCCCCTGAGCTGAGCTAAGGCCTTTCTCTGCCTCATGGCACTCCCTGTCTAGTGACTGAGACACATGGGGAACTCAGAGGAAGAAGTAGTCACAGTGGGTTACAGCAGTCGGGGAGGGTTCCTGAAGTTGGTGGAAGAGAGACACATGAGATGTCTCTGGGAGCTTAACACCACTCTCTTCAGGAAAGGACAAGAGTAGCTGTCAGCTACCTTGTGAGCAGAGCCATCTGAGCAAAGAGGTAGAGGAGGACCAAACGTGGTGGACTGGGGTCTCCACGTAGGGTCTGGTCGAACTGAGATCCTAGCAGGGGACCCTGAGTGAGCAGGGCACAGGTTGCAGTTTGCCTCGGTCATCTTGGCCAGGGGAGCTCTGGCCAGGGGCAGCCTGGAGACCCTGGAGGAGACCATGAGCAGACAGGAGGCTCTATTCTGGGCTCTGAGGAGGAGCAGGAATCAGCTCAACTGTGGAAAGTCATGGGATCAGACTTAGGTCATCCAAGAATGGCCAAGGAGATAATCACAGGCCTGTTTCCACAAAGTTTTCCTTGCCAACTAACTTCCAACCCTTGACCCAAGGGTCTGCAGAAATCTCATTTCCAATACAGACCCCTTCCCTCCCCGTCCAATGCTTCAGGTGGGAGTGGACCCAGAAGTCCTTGGGTCTGTCATCTCTCACCTCACACTGCCCAGACCCCAGGACAGAGTTTCAGAGATGAAGACTGGCCAGCAGGCCCCAAGGCACACCCATTTGGTAGATGGGAATACTGAGGCTGACAGTAGGAAGGGACTTACCTCAGGCTATGCAACTAATGAGGGGAATGGCAGGCCGAAAATATTAATCTAAGGTGGGTCATTCAGTTCTCTTTGGGGAGAGGAACAGTCTGTGAGCAAGCACATGTCACACATTTTGACTATTGAGAGTGACATCCAAGCTCAGAGAGGCTAAGGCTCTTGCCCCAGGGCACAACAGCTAGAAAGTGGGCAGGTGACTTCTTGGCCAAGCCTCAGTTTCTTCATTTGTACAAGGTGGGAATTGAGCCGGGAGAAGGTCCCACGGAAACAAAGGAGGAGCTCAGGAACCTCTCCACACTTGTCCATGAGAAGCAGCTCCTGAAAACCAGGGTTCCATTGACACCAGGTCCTGCTGCCAGGCCAAAATCTCGCTGTCCCTGGGACAGAGGCAGGGAACAGCCTCTTCCCTCCTCAAAATACCCTCCAGCACTCAGTGGCTGCCCTTGGGCTGCAGTTAAACATTCCTGTTATATCAGGAGAATGACAACCCCCACGTGAAAGCCGGAATCTCCCAGTCATCCCTGCTCTCCTGAGCTACCTCATCACCTCACCAGGACCCAGGAACCCGATCAGATGTGACCCAGTCCTCAAGCAATTCACACGCTTGCATGTGTGTGTGTGTGAATGTGTATGTTGTGGGAGGAGGCACATGCATGCAAGTGGATGCGGGTGGGGAACGGAAGGGGGCAGGGAGTGCAGAGGAGAAGAGGGAGGAAAGGAACTGATGGTGACTGCGCAGGTGGATCAGCCCTAAGGAGCAGGGGTGAGGAATCACAAAGGAGGGAACCTTTCCAGTCTGGAGATCAGGGAAGACTTCCTGGAGGAGGGGCTAGGAAAAGCAGGGAAAGGGCATGAGAAGTGAAGGGAAGAACCAAGGTGGAGAGATGAGGACCATTCTGCTATGTCCGGGGAGCTACAGGGAATTTGGTGGAAGCTCCAGGCTGAAAAGCACGATGGGGAGAAAGCTTTGGTGGAATGAAAGGACCCTGGGATAGGGATTTGAAGTTACTCAGTAAATGATGGAAAGCCACTGAAGTTTAGTATTCATATTTTAAAAAAATGCTTTATTATAGATAATTTCAAGTCTATATACAAGTAAAAAGAATAGAATAATTCAGCCCCATGTACCTATCTTTGAACCTCAACAGTTATCTGTTCATGGCCAAGTTTGTTTCACTTTCACCTCTACTGCCAACCTCCCCCACAAACTCAATTATTTAAAAGCAAACCCCAGAAAGCATATCACTGAATGCATTAAACTTCAGAATAAACTATTAAAAGATATGCATTCTTTTTTATACAAATTCTTTAAAAAAATAACATTAATAATAGTTAATCACATAACCACAACATTATGGGCTGAATTATGTCTCCTCAAAGTTCATGTGTTGAAATCCTAACTCCCACTACCTCAGAATATGGACTGTATTGGTGATATGGTCTTTAAGGAGGTAATTCTGTTAAAACGAGGTCATTAGACTGACTCTAATCCATAATGACTGGTGTTCTTGTAAGAAGAGATTAAGACCCAGACACACAGAGAGAGAAGAAGAAACAAAGACACAGAGGGAAAAGGGCGGTTACAAACCAAGGAGAGTTCTCACAAAAAACCTACCCCATCGGCACCCTGATCTTGGACTTCTAGCCTCCAGGACTGTGAGAAAATACAGTTTAAACAATCCAGTCTATAGTACTCAGCTGTGGGAGCCTGAGCAAACTAGAGAGGGTGTGTTATATTTATTTATTTGGATTTACTATTATTATAACACCTAAAATATTCATCAGAAATATTTAATATTGTCAAATATCCAACGCTATTAATAATTATCTCATAATTTTGGTTAACGGTTTGAAGATCCAAATAAGGTCCACACAGTGCATTAGATCCTGAGATCCAGTAAGCCTCTTAACGTAAAGGTTCTCACCTCTTTTTTCTTCTTTACCATCTGGATTTTTATTGGATTACCAGTAACATTATTCAACATGTTCCCCGGTCCCCAGTATTTCAGGTAAATTGGTGGTGGATCTAGAGACTTTATTGTGTTCATTGATGCTTTTCTAGGAAAAAAAAAAAATTCATAGGTACTCACTACTGAGAACTTCCACCAGCAGGAGACTACAGTCAGAGCAGTTTCAAGCTCTGGAGTCACTATCTTAAGTTCTTAATGATGTTTGAATGAGGGGCCCTAACTTATTTTGCAGTGATTTTCCAGAGAGATTTGATTTAGTCGTTCAGTCGTGTTTGACAGTTTGTGACCACATGGACTGTAGCCTATCAGGTCCCCTCTGTCCATGGGATTCTCCAGCAAGAACACTGGAGTGGGTAGCCATGCCCTCCTTCAGGGGATCTTCCTGACCCAGGGATCAAACCTGCATCTCCTGCATTGCAGGCAGATTCTTTACCATTTGAGCCACCAGGGAAGCCCCTTATTTTGCACTGGGTCCTGCAAATTATGTACCATTCCTGTAAGGGGTGGGGATGAGACCATCCCCAAAGGGGATGGGGAAACAGCACCCACCCCACAGAGGAAGGGCAGGATTGGGGCATGACTTATCCTGATGCTGTGGACCCAGACAAGTCCCTCTACCCCTCTGGGTCTCAGCTTCCCCATATGAACAGAGAGGACAACTAGATGGTGAGACTTGAGAGATTTAGAACAGTGAGTGGTAGGAATAGGAGCATTCAGAGTGGAGGACTTTTCCTCGCCCACTTTCTCTCCCCACTCATCTTTTCATTCCTCCTGGGAGAAAATCCGATTATAGAATCCTGTGGAATGTGCTGATAGTGCCAAGGGAGCCTCATTTTTCCTGCAAACACCCTGTTTGGAGCCATTCTGGGGCCTTCATTCCTATGAGGACAAGGCTGCCATACTGGAAGATTCCAGTCCCCTACAGGCTGGTGGGATAATACCCCCTCCCCAGCCTTTTCAGTAGCTCCCCCTACCCCCACCTCTCCTGCAGCCAACGCCTCCACAGAAAACCAAACTTTTTAAAAAGATCTCACCCTACCTGGTGTCCCAAGACCTCCCAACCCGAGGCTGGTCTGAGCAAGCTTTGGGTGACATCCTCTCACTGCACCAAGCTTAACCCAGCCTAGAGACCCTGGATCCCTAGGCTGCTTCCATAGGGTCTGGCACACAGATCCCATGGGTCACACAGCAGCCATCCTGGTGATCCTGCAGAACTGGGAGAAGCCCAACACACTTGGTGTGTGTCCCTCAACAGAGGTCCTCCAGAGTCCACCCTCCACATTCAGGCAGGAGCCTATCTACCTGGGTAGGGTTCCAGGCAAGTAGACAGGAAGGTGGGTGGCTTCAAAAGGTGCCAGGGGGACCATCACAGGAAGATAGACCATTCGGGATTTAAGCTCCAACCCAATAGTCCACCACAACCCCCAACATATTTGGGGCTGTTTGTTATGCAGACAGCCAATGCCGACTGAAATAGGCCATAAGTGGAATTACTCATCCTCCTGAAAACCTCCTCCTTCTTCTGTGATCCATGTCTCCAAGGGGCACATCCACGCATCAAGCCCCCAAGCCAGGTGGCTGGACGTCAGTGTAGAATCCACACTCTTCTCTCTGGGCCCCCTCCCGCCCTTCTCTACCCTGCTCCGAACTTGCCCTCTGCTTCCAGGTGGGTTTAGCCAGCGGGAGGTGCCCTCCCCATCTGCAGTGGGACTTGGGGGAGGCAGGAGTGAGGGTCGGGTATTTGCTCCCCAGGCTCCCTCTCGGCCAGGTCAGGGGCAGGCTGGCCCCTGTGAGCCTCTTTCCCTATCAGGCACCCTCTCCTGCCGCCGCCCTGCCAGTTCCAGGACCTTGCCCTCCCTCCACCTCCCACATGCGCCCAACCCGACCGTGGAGTCACCCCTGGCTGGTCTCCCCTTACCCTTCCTGGACTTAGAAGCACTCCCTTTATTACACACTCCTCCATAACCCACTTTGGGGGCACTATCGGTTTCCGGCCAGCACCCTGCATGAAACACCCCTCCCACCCTTCCACCAAAAAGTCACCAAGTCTTCTCAACTGTACCTCATGCTGTGCCGTGCTAAGTTGCTTCAGTCATGTCTGACTCTCTATGACCCCCTGGACTGTAGCCCGCCAGGCTCCTCTGTCCATGGGATTCTCCAGGCAAGAACACTGGAGTGGGTTGCCATGCCCTCCTCCAGGGGATCTTCCTGACCTGGGGATGGAACCTGTGTCTCTTACATCTCCTGCATTGACAGGTGGGTTTTTATTTTTCTTTTACCATTAATGCCACCTGGGAGGAGAAGGCAATGGCACCCCACTTCAGTACTATTGCCTGGAAAATCCCATGGACGGAGGAGCCCGGTGGGCTGCAGTCCATGGGGTCGCTAAGAGTCGGACACGACTGAGCGACTTCACTTTCACTTTTCACTTTTATGCATTGGAGAAGGAAATGGCAACCCACTCCAGTGTTCTTGCCTGGAGAATCCCGGGGACGGGGGAGCCTGGTGGGCTGCTGTCTATGGGGTCGCACAGAGTCAGACACGACTGAAGCGACTTAGCAGCAGCAGCAGCCACCTGGGAAGGCCCAGCTGTACCTCGTAAGCAATCCCAAATTATCTTCTCCTGCCCTTCCTCAGCTTGTCATCTAAATACCCTGGTATCTCTGAACTGCTCTCTCCATTCCACTCTGGTTCCCCTAACTCTCCCTTCCCAAGCAGCAGCAATGCAGCCTTAAAATGCAAATCTCCAAAGAAATAGTCTTAACATTTTATGGAGAAAGCACTACTGGCTTATTGTGCAAAATGTCAGAGAAGTGTACAGTGAAAAGTAACAGTCCCCCTCCTCCTCTGCTCCCAGAACACCCCTTCTTCCTGAGTCACCATGCGTAATGGTGCCTTGTGGGTCCTGCCTCACATTTTCCATTTCTATGTGCATATATAAATGTACATCCTTTGTACTCATGCAAATGGCATCCTATCATGCATATGAGCCTGCGAGTACCTTTTTTCACTTATAATTCATCTTGGAAAAGTTCACACATCCACACATGCAGATCTAACTCGTTTGTTTGACTGCACCAGGTCTTAGTTGCAGCACCCAGGATCTTCAGTCTTTGTTGTCTTCATTGTGGCATCTGTTTTTTTGTTTTTGTTTTTAGTTGCAACATGCAGAATCTCATAGTTACAGCATGTGCGATCTAGTTCCCTGACCAGGGATGGAACCCAGGCCCCTTGCATTGGGAGCGTGGAGTCTTAGCCACTGGACCCCCAGGGAAGTCCCCACCTGTTTATTTTTGATGACTGCTGTTTTGTGAGATGAATCTCATTCTCTCATCCATTGCCCAGTCAACGGGCACTCAGTTGTTTCACGTCTGGTGGCTGCCAATAGTGCCAGGCATCTCTGCACCTGTGGAGGGGCACTCCGCAGGGCTGACTTGCTAGATCAAAGGGCGAGTGCATCGAACAAGTAGATGTGTCACACCATCCCTCCACAACACTGTTCCGATCTCCATGTCCACCAGTAGGGTGTCTTCTCCCTCACATCTTTGTCAGAACTGGGTTTTAAGAAGAAAATCTGATAGTGAATTTTCTGCCTAAAACCTCTTACCTTGGGACTTCCCTGGAGGTTCAATGGTTAAGACTTCATGTTCCTAATTCAGAGGTCATGAGTTGGATCCCCAGTCAAGGAATATGCTGCAAGACATGACCAAAAGGAAAAAGAAAAAGAAAAATATATATATATATGTACATACTATGTATATTTCAAAACCTTCACCTTCAAGGAGGTGGAGCATGATTCCCCACCTCATAATGTGGGTTGTGCAGAATGACCTCCTGCTAAAGAGGACAATATGGAAAGGGGGAAAAAGAGTAACTTCACAGCTATATTGCAGAAACCTGACAAACACTGCCTCAGCCAGGGGGTCAAAGCCAACAACGGTGTTAAGTCCTGTTGGCAGCAAGTACTCTTATTACATCATGAAAGCCGCCCTTTATCCCTGGGCTTTTCCTCCCCCAAACCCTCAAGCCCAGTCTAATCACAAGAAAAGCATTAGATTGATTCCAGTTGAGGGGCAGTCTACAAAATACCTGATCGGGTCTCCTCAAAACTGCCAAGATCATCAACAAGGAAAGACTAAGAAGCTGTCACAGCCAAGAGGAGTCTACGCAGACGTGCAGCTAAATGTAACGTGGAATCCTGGTACAGCAGAAGGGTATTTGGTATAAAAAATAAGGATATCTGAATCAAGTATGGACTTTACTTAACCACATACTTAATAATTAGTTGTAACAAAATACTATACTAAGGTAAGATGTTAGAAATAGGGGAAGTTGGGTGTATGGGAACTCTCTATGCTACTCTCAGCAATTTTTCTGGAAGTTTAAAACTGTTCTAAATTATAACATTTAAAAAACACGAGCTTCATGTGGGCACCCAGTGACCTCTGCGATTAGGCCCTTGCCTCCTGAGTGTCTCTCCTCTCTCCTCCAGGAACTTTCTACCCCCATGATATTTACAAATTGAGTTTTCTGGAAAGCATTGCATTTCAATTCTGCAGGCTGTTGCAAACCATGTTTCTCTCCCTGGTTTGTCTTCTCCCCTCCCTTCCTGAGGAGTACTTCTTACTCAAGGTCAAAATCCAAGATAGACAAGACTCCCTCTGCAGAGCCTGCCTCCTCTCTCCTGACCCCCAGCCCAAACTTGGGGACCTCCAGGGATTTCCTGGAAAGTTTCCCCAAGCTTCCAACTGGATACAAGGCCTGTACTCCCTTCTGGCTATTGCTGCACCAAATTACCATAAGCTGAGAAGCATAAAATCACAGAAATATATTCCCCTTCAGTGCAGAGGCTGGAAGTCCAGCATCAAGGAAGGACTACACTCCCTCTGGGGGCTCTGAGGGGCTTCCTTCTTTTCCTCTTCTAATGGCCACAACTTCCTCGACTTGTGGCCACATCACTTCCATCTTCCAATCACCTTCCGTTCTGTGTGTGTCTCTCTTTGTCTCACTCGTTCAAGGACACATCATTGGATTCAGGGCCCATGTGAGTAATCCAGGACAATCTCCTTATCCCCCAATCCTTAACTTCAATGTCTGCAAAGACCCTCTCTCAAATAAGGCAAGACTTGCAGGTCTTGGGGGTTGGGACCTGCAAAGGCTGTATCTTTAGGGGCTATCATTCAGCCCACTGCTTCTCTGGTGGCTCAGATGGTAAAGAATCTGCCTGAAATGCTGGAGATCCTGGGCTGGGAAGATCCCCCGGAGAAGGGCAAGCCAACCCACTCCAGGATTCTCACCTGGAGAATTCCATGGACAGAGGAGCCTGGTGGGCTACAGTCCATGGGGTCACAGACAGTTGGACACGACTGAGCAACTAACACACACATTCAGCCCACTGGGTGTCCCGGGTGGATCCAGTGGTTAACAACCTGCCTGCAATGCAGGAGGCACAGGTGTGATCCCTGTGTCAGGAAGGTCCCCTGGAGAAGGCAATGGCAACCCACTCCAGTATTCTTGCCTGGGAAATCCCATGGACAGAGGAGACTGGTGGGCTACAGTCCATGGGGTCTCAAAAGTCAAACATGACTTAGGGCTAAACAACAACAATTCAGCCCACTATCGGGCCCAGTGTCACCAGTTCCACAGGACCCCTCCTGGGTCACAGATTCCTCATGTTCATGGGTTCCTCCTTGCTCCTCCTTGAGCCTTTGGAAAGGTAGGGCTTGAGAATTGGCCTCCAGGGTCATGCTGCCCACAAGAGCAGTCTGTGGGCACAGCAAGGCCTCAGCCATGCTGTCTGGAATGTAAATGTGCCTGTTGCAGATGGGGTTGTCTAGGAGCAGACCCCCAGGTGGAGCCTGATGTGGAGGATATTTACTAGGGATTAACACCTGGGGGCGGAGAAGGCAATGGCACCCCACTCCAGTGCTCTTGCCTGGAAACTCCCATGGACGGAGGAGCCTGGCAGGCTGCAGTCCATGGGGTCGTGAAGAGTCAGACATGACTGAGCGACTTCACTTTCACTTTTCACTTTCATGCACTGGAGAAGGAAATGGCAACCCACTCCAGTGTTCTTGCCTGGAGAATCCCAGGGACGAGGGAGCCTGGTGGGCTGCCATCTGTGGGGTCGCACAGAGTCGGACACGAATGAAGCGACTTAGCAGCAGGAGCAGCAGCAGCAGCAGCAACACCTGGGGAGAGAGGGGTGGGAACAGGACTAGGTCGAAAAGCTAAAGGGTAATGCTGGTCCAAGAGAACTTCAGCCACCCCTGGAGCAGACATGACTCATTTAATTATCCAAGATGGGCTGAAATATCTGGATCTTTACATCCTAGCCATGATCAGTCACCAGTTTGCCCTTCTGCAAAATGGGGGAAATGACAGCTCCTACTTTCTAGTTTGCAAGGAAGAAATGAAAGGCCCTGGGTTCACAGCTGCCATCTACAACAACCCCTGAAGGCAGCTGTTTCTATAGGGACAAGCCAAGGTTCAGAGAGGGCAAGCAACTTCCAAGGCCACATAGCAAGTAAGGGCAGAGCCAGGACTCAAACCCAGGTGTGTCTGATGCCAGAACCTGAGCCCAAGAACACTGGTCCAGCTGAACCCGGGAGCCCCGCCCACAGTGCGTCCCTTCACACCCAGTTCTTCCTCTCCCGCATCTCTGCGGCCTGTGCCGTTTCTCTTCCTCCCAGCCATTTCCCATACACCTTCCCTCCTCCAAACCACAGAGAGGCTTCCACTCCCCAGGGGACTCCACCAGTGAACCACCTTGCGTACCTACCCTCCCTACTCTCATGGCCAGGGCTCCAGCCTCCCAGGAGACCCCCACAGTTCTCGGAGCATCACCCTGACTTGCTTGGCCTCCAGGCCTTTGCTCCTGCTCCTCCCATGCCTGGAATGCCCTCCTCTTATCTTGCCTTTAAACTCATGCTCAGCAGCCCAGATGTCCCCACTCACACATTTCTCTCTCCTTCACAACATGCTTTTGATTGGCACTCTCCCTCCCATCTCTGTCTCCCAGAGGAGTCTATATCTCAATCACCGCTCAGTTGCTTTGGGCCTGGTATGAATCTGTTTCTCCCAACAGACTAAAAACTTCGAGGAGGGCAGAGAACTGCCGTTAGCTCTGACACAGCCAGCTGCGTGACCCTGGCCACCTCCTTTCTGAACCTCAATTTGCCTGTCTATAAAATGGAGCTAAAGGCCCCAGCACATTGCCAGGCTCGAAACAGGTGCTGAGCAAATGCTGACTCTGAGTCTTTAGCCTGTGGGCAACCTTGCATCTCCCCTGCAGGGCCTGTAAACTCTCCATGCTCGGCTGTCCCCTTTGCCTTCAGTTGCGTGTTTTCTGCCCACAGCTTCTAGCCCTCTTCTGTTCTGTTAACTGGGCGGTCACACAATTGCACGCTGCAGGTTGTTGAGAGGATGCAATGAAGACGAGGCAGTGCTTTCTAGGGTCTGGCCCAGCAGAGGTTTGGGGGGAGTTTTGCTTCCTTCTTTTTACCCTTCCAACTGGGAGCCAGGTGGGCCCTGATGGCTCAACCTCCCACGTGGCATCAGCCGCAGGCAGCCCTCCTGGGGCAGCAGCTGCTGTTCACCCAGGAGCAATTGCCAGCAATTGGCAGGGGCGGGAGGCGGCCCCAGTGCGATGATGCAGATCTGCTCCTTGAGTGGAGAGGGAAGCGAGGCTGCTGCCGCTGTCGACATCTGGCCTCTCCTGCCACCCCCAGACCTCCCCCACTTCCTTCTCCAACGGTCCCATCCACAGCTCGTGTCCTGAGTCCCTGGGTTCAGCCTCCTTCAGATTCCCTTTGAGGGGAAAGAGCAGAGCTCACCACCAGGCCCTGGGACCTTGGCAGGTCCTGCCAGTGTCTGGAAATTGAGGGTGACCAGGGCCAGCTTTGATACCCCAAGAACTTGGAAAGCAAATCTCCCCTACCCAAGCACGGTGTGATGGTTAAGAGTGTTGACTCTGAAGACAGCCTTAGCCACTGTTGGCTGTGTCTTTGGGCAAGTTATTTGTGCCTCTGTGACCTCATCTGTAAAATGGGATCATAGTTCCTACCATACATGACTATTGTGCAGACTAAACGAGATGTACATGTATGGCTTTTAGGGCAGCAGAGCCCCTAGGAAGAACTCGATAAGGATGAGCTATTATTTTTTATCTGTGCCCTGTGAGTCGGCAGGGCAGGGACTTCCCCCTCAAAGTTGGGAAACTGAGGCCCAAGAAGGGGCCACAGCTTCCTAAGATCACACAGCATCACTTCAGTCCTGGCTTCCTCATTCTCTAGACCAGCACCTCAAACACCACAGCAGCTCTCTACCTCCCAGCCCTGTGGGTCTCAAAACACGTCCTATGAGCTGAGTGCTGGAGGGACTCATCCCCAGCCTGTGTAGGGCCACAGAATGAGGAGCAGAGTGAGGGTGCTTTATATTAAGGTTACTGATGGCGGATGTTCAGAGGATTCAGAACACTGGTCCAGGGTCACTGCTGGCACACGGCAGCCAGGTCTTGAGCCCTTTTAACCAAAACTGTCTTGCAAACAAAGCTTTTCAGGGATACAGAGTCCACCAGCTAGGCACCCACTTTTCCTGAAACTTAGAAAGAAACTCAAAGCTTAGGTACCCGTTTCCCAGCCAAGAACCCCCTTCTCCCACCATTATTCCTGCCCAGGGCCTCTGGGCCCTGCCCTGCCCCTTGCAATCACCAGGCCACTCTGTTACCCACCTTGGAGCAAAGGAAGAATCTTGGTAGCCCCCAGCATGCTGCTGCTACTGATGAAGGCATGAATACCACGTGAGATACAAGCTTATATTTTTCTCCTGGTATTTCTCCCCTCTCTTCTCTCTTTTAAGCAAGGGCTCCATTAACCTGGCTCAGGAAAGGCTTACAATGGGGCTCTTCTCTTCCTGGTTTGGATTTCAAAAGCTCATTAGGGAAATTATGTTTATCAGGGGCCCTCTGAGGAAAGCTTGGGGAGAGGGGAAGGAAGGAATTTCCCCCAGAGGGAAAAGATAGCAGCCCTCACTGGGGGAACATGCAGGCCCTGAAATAACAGGATCTCATGTAGGACAGGGCACATGGTTTCAGCTCCTCCAAGGATGGGAGAACCCACATGGTCCAGGTTTGAGTGAAGCCACAGAGCCACAGGCCTGCCAGCACCAGGGGCTGGGGACAGTACCACTGGGCAGTGACTGGTGGGAACCAATCTGTCCTTTAGCCTAAGCCACAAGGCCCTTCTTCCCACACTCTGGGGAAGATTAAGCTTTCCTGGAAAAAACCGGAAGGTGTTATACACCTGGGCATGTGAGCTTGATCCCTACTTCCACTCAGTGGTCACCAAGCCGTTTTACATCACCTCCCCACACGCAATGACCTGAAGGGGCTGTGCTCTTATCTTCCCCCTGAGAGAAAGCAAGTGACCTGCCTGATGCCCACTTCCCTGGTTAGTACCCCTGTCCTGTCACGTGGAAGGATGTTGGCATCCCACAGGCCCACCTGGGTCCCCACAGTGACAACACAGGCCCCTGAAAGGTCCACCCTCTATTTCTGCCCCCAACTCAGAGGTGTTTCCTCAGGCGACAACCACATCCCTGTCTGAGGCCCTCCACTCTCCACAGGGCGCCCTGTACCCCAACTCCCTCCTGCACCCCTCCCTGCATGCCATACCCGCCATTCCAGCAGGGTTCCCCTGCCTGTGCCAGGAACCCTTCCCGTTTGGGGGGCTTCTGAGGGACTCCTTCTAGTCCTTTCAGCCGTGACCCCAGCCTGTTCTCCCTGCCCCACGGTTCTTCCGTGGTTCTTTGAACCCAAGAGTGACACCATCCCCAGGCCGCCGCCTCCCCAGCCCCGCCCAGGGCAGCTGGTGTAATTAACACGCTAATGCGGACTCGAAACAGCCTGCAGGGGGCGCGGGGTGGGCCGGCGCAGGAGCCCTGAACCTCCCCTTCAGCCCCCGCCCGGTTATCAGCCGAGTTTCATCCTCGCCTGGCGGAAAGTCTCTTAAATAATTTATTCGGACGTTATCAGAAACCCACTCCTGGCGCAGTGGGAAGCTCGTGAGCGCAGGAAGCCGCGGCCGGAATGACAAGCAGGGCAGGCAGGCTCCTGGACTGAGAGCGCTGCGTGCACCTGACCGGGAGGAGGGGCGGCCCAGAGTGCTTGGGGAGCGGGAGAGCGGGGCCTCTGAACCCCCGCCTGTCTTTAAAGAGGCTCGCGTGTAACAAGGTCAGAGACACACCTGCCCTGTTCCTCTCCGGAAATAAAGAGACCCCACAGGCCCGAGCACAGTGGGTCGTGGTACCTGCAGGGTCCTTCCCTCCCCCGCCCCCCAGTCTCTGCTTTCTAGGCACTCTCAGCTGTGCCCCCAAGGCCACCTCAAAGCCGACACAAAAGACCTGCTTGATCTCCCTCCCTCCCTCCCTTCTTTCTTCATCAATGCTAGGCCTGAGTGTGAACACTCAGGGTACCACAGTAAACAAGACAAGGTCCTGTTCTCATGGGCTTTGACCATCGGAGTGAACAACAAGCAATTACTTAAATTAAATAATTTATTGAGAAACACAAACAGGGTGATGGGGTAGAGGAACCCCGGTAGGGAGGCCACCTCAGGTGTCAGGCCTGCCGGGGAGGGTTTGTTGAGCGGATGCTGAAAGATAATGGGAAGATTTGAGAAGGGGAGTTTCAGACAAAGGGAACAGCAGGTGCTAGAAGAGAGACAGAAGATATCAGGGAGTTAGGCCAGGGTGTATTACCCAGGGCCTTGCAGGCCAGGTGAGGATCTGATTTCTAGTCTAAGTGTGATGGGAAGTCAATGGAGGATTTACGGTAGAGGAGTGGTACTCTGCCCCTCCTAGCATGTCTGATGAATGAATGAGTTAATTAATGAGAGAATCCGTGATTGTGGGTGTGAATGGGTCTAGTCATACAGATACAGCATTATTGTTATCACCACCACGATGAACACCAATATGAATAAATTCATACACCTCCTTGAAGTTTTCACAGAATAATAGTATTCTTGGGACAGGAGGCGTGGTGTTACAGAGAGAACTGGGAGGATGTAGGGACCAGGATCCATAAATCAGAAGACTGCTCAGGGCAATGAGGTAGTGACCTTAGACAGACCTGACAGGTGAGTCTGGCCCCTCCCCTTTGCACCTGCATAGGGTAGACCTTCACTCTTCACTGGGGTGCAGGACAAGGCTGCTCCAGGGGGGCTCGTCTCAAGGTGCCAGCTCAGTATTAGTGTCTCATGGCCAAGTGTGCTCCTGAGGGCCAGCTTTCTGCCTCTCGTCCATCACCATCCTCTGCACTATATCATCCCCCAGACATCTCTGCAGATCATTTCTGTTCCCCTTCCAGGCCCTTGTCTCTCAGGCCTTGAAGCTCTATTAGCAGTGAGAAGCTAGATGTCAGCTTGAGGGGAGGGTCCTTCTCTGAATACCACTGTCCTCTACCCTCAGGGCTATGCCTGTCCATTAGCCTGAGGAATTCATCTGTCCCTCTCCCCCTGTAGCCCAGTTGAGCAAGGAGCAGGTACCAGAGACCTGGGGCTCATGCCAGAGCCAGTGGGGTACCTGGATAGACAAGCATGGAGTCCCAGGCAGCCCTGGGCCTAGAGCTAGAGCCAGGGCACCTATGTCCAGTTCTAGATCTAGAATGAATAGTCAAGGTCTGTGGCCAGCCTCCTGGCTCCTTACCCGAGTCTTTGGGCCTCTGTTTTCTCATCTGTAAAATGAGAACAGTGATATGCCTCCTACATAGAATTGAGATAATAATTAATAATAACAAATAATAGCATTTCTTTGTTATTATTATAATAGTTAACCCTTAAAAACATTATGGCTAGGCATTGTTCTAAGTGCAATTAAAACAATCATTACAAAGTGCATAGCACAGAGCTTGGTACTCAGTAGGTGCTTAATAAGTGGTGAGTGAATGAACATTCTTAGTTTCCAAGGACAAATCCACTCACAGATAAACATGCATGGGGGCATGGTGTGCGCCAGGCCTTGGCTAGGGGTCTTGGACCCCTGCCTTTCCCTCCCATCCAGATGGCAGAATACTATTGCAGGCTGTCAGATGTGAGATATAAAAAGTGAATTCTGAGACTGTGGTAATTGATACATGTCTTTTTTGTTTTACCCTGTCTTCTTCACAGTGATTCACTCTCCATAGACAACTGACCAAGTTGTCTGAGGGTGGCCAGGCCTCATGCCGCTTTGGGTGGTGCAGAAGGGAAGGAGGGTCTCATTTGCTCCGAATATGGCTCACTGACAGCCCAGCACACACTCTGATCAAATATTTAGGTCCTCAAGAGCCCTGCCTGCAATATTAATGTGGCAAACTCGAGGCAGTGGATTCAGCCATGCTGAGGCTGGGGCTTCAATAATGAACAAGGGCCTAGCCCAGAGAAACATAAGCTGTTCTGGCTGTGAATAGGACAAAGACACCACAGGAAAATATCTGAAATGAGCTTCCCTCACTCAACACACATCCAGAACCAGTCCAGTTGCAGACATCAACATGGTGTTTGGTAACAAGCATCCAGAGACTTTTCTTTAAAAGTTTGTACAACGTTACCCTTGGGTTTTCCTTTCTTGTCATCCACATGAAGGAGATAATAAAAAATCTGGGGAAAGCTTTATGTTTAAGAATATTCATCTATTATATATAATAGTAAGAACTGAGAAGTATCCAAAATTCTAAGGGATATTCAAAATTCTAATTCTAAGGGATTAGTTAGAGAAATAAGAACATGTTCTCTGGCAAGAATATTCTGTAGCCAATTAAAAATTGTGTTTACAAGTAGTTTTAATGACACAGGCACGTAATCATAATATAGTTAAGTGAAAAGGGCAGGATAAAATTGCCATGTCCAGTACTAACAAAATTGTTACAAACATTGTCTGACCTTGGGAAAATTTCTTCACCCCTCTGGGCCTCTGTTTCCTCATCCGAAAATTAGGTATGATACCCTCCACAAGGCTTGTGAAAAAGAAGAAACTGATATTTAAAAATGGTCTATGACAGTGTCTGGAGTAGACAAGAAATTCAGGATTCTTGCTATAAAAACTTTAATAAAAGGGACTAGAAGACACTATCTCCAAACCCATTAATATGACAAGCTGTGTTCAAGTAGTAAAACCAGGAGTAATTTTAATTTTCTGCTTTCCATACTTTTTATAACTTAAGACAGTTAAAACATTTCTAATGCCTTATGTTACTCATTCAGCAAATATTTATTGAGTGCTTCCAATGTGCCAAGTGCTGTTCTAGGCTCTGAGATCCATGGATGAATAAGACAGAAATCCCTGTCTCTGTCTCGCCTAAGCAGGGGAACAACGAGCAACAGACACAACTCGGAGGCAATGGCAACCCACTCCAGTACCCTCGCCTGGGAAATCCCACGGACTGAGGAGCCTGGTAGGCTACACTCCATGGGGTCGCAAACAGCTGAACACGACTTAGCAACTGAACAGCAACAACAACAATTCTCAACCCTGAACTGAGCAGAGACTGCAGGGAACAAGGCAGAATCAGGAAAAACAATGACCAGCTGCTGTGACTGTCCAGGCCTGAATCGGGGAAGTTCAGCCCAGGGTGGGGATGTGGAAGATGCTGGAATCTGATGGAAGAGCCCACAAGATCTGACAGATTGGATGTGGATGGTAGAGACAGGGAGTCTTCCAGGATGATGTCAAGGTTTCTGGCCTGGAAGGGAAAGCTGTCCCTGCAGGTGAATTAAGAGATGAGGAAGGAATTGAGTATATTTAAAAATAAAACCGAACATAGGGAGAAGAGTTTGATGTGCAAGGCTCCCGGGGTGAAAGGAGCCAGGGGAGGAATGGACCTCATGTGCATGGATCTCGGGGCGGGTGACCGGGGCCTGGTGAATGATGGAGGAGGCCAAGCCTTTGACGAGGAGAGGCTCCTGCAAGCTGGGGTGGGAAACAGCTCTGTGTGGAACACTTAGGAATTCCCAGGGGACTCCGGTCCCCCCGAGGTGGGCCTCCTCTGTTAGGGCGGGAGTGATGCTGTGAATATTCTAGAAGCCTGGAGTCTCTCTAACACAACTCACCACAGTTCTCCTGCCAGACCATCCCTGGGCAGTGGGGATGGGGTTGGGTGGGGTGGGGGTTGGGGAGATGGGAGTGGTTGCAGGCAGAGGGGGAGCTCCTTAGTGGTCGGAGTGGAAGGAAGTCGGCCTTCTCTACTGTTCCTTCCCCCACCATTTCCCTTCCCTGGAGGCCCGCCCAGGCTTCTTGGAGACAGTGGCCAGACAAAGGCCTCTCCTGCCCATGACTAGGGGGGCTGAGTGAGGCCCAGGAGAATTTCCTGGAGAGTCCAGGAGAACTCTGAGCTCCAGGGATGAAGCCTGGTTCCACCTTTTGTTGGTAACTTGTGACTCAACCTGTACCCTCCTGATCCCATCCCTCACCATCCACCAGCCCTCCACACCCTGCTTACTTGTCTATTGACATGTGCAAGACCCACCACATTGTTCTCCTTCCCCAATCCACCACCCCCACCAGACAGAGCAGATCTGAGTACTGACTTGACCACCTCCTGGGCTTATGGCTGGGACATGCTCCCTGCCCTCTCTGGGTCTCAGTTTCGACTCCTGTAAAATGAGGATATTAATCCCTATCTACCTAGAGGTGATTGTGGGAGCATCACATGACATGTTATGAAACACCCGGTGTTTATTCGGGGACAGCTGGCACTTGTGGGGGACATTCCCCTCCCCCATCCTCCCCGGGTAAAATAGAAGAGCCAGCCCTCTCTGTGGCACCCCAGACCCCCTGTCCTGGTCCTTCCCTCAACAGGGAGGCCCCTGCACCATCCTGCTCCTCATTAACCTGCCACAGCAAGGATGGAAGGAGATAGCGTGGTGCAGAGGAGCCAGCAGCTGTCGCTTCTCCTTCTCGAACATTCCAACCTGGAGCACACAAATGCTGCTCTCTGGAAAGGGGCAGAAGGGAAGCAATAAAGGATTAAGATCAAGGAACTAATGGTAGAATTTTAGGCAGCAGTTCACAGGTGAGGAGAAAATATTCACCAAATTGTATTCCTGGCAAGGAAAGGGCCTTTGTCAACTGTAACGTGCTCTACAAATGCAAGCGTTGCTATGATTGCTGTAACTTGTTTGTCTGATCCTCAGGATAATACAGTGAATTGGGAGATGCTATTGCATCCATTTTAAAGAGAAGGAAACCACGGCTCGGAACCAGCAGCGGGCACCTGGCACTGGTCTTTGCAGGGCACCTTGCCCACCTCCACCCGTGTCTCTCCTGACATCTCCTCGGTGCCCCACTGGCTGATGCACTTAGCCCCAGGCCAGGGCCAGGATCCAGCAGCCCCCACTGCCGTGGGCCCTCCATGCAGCATGGAATGAAGATTGCACCTTACAAATGTCACTCGTCACCAGGCAGTGGCTCCCCTTGGACTGCCTCCTGCCTGAGTTCATGAAAAGCAATTTACTGTGTGTCAAGTGGCACAGGAGATACGAGGAAGGCCCCGCTCTGTGCAGCCTTTGGCATCTGGCTGAGACAGTAGGCTGCCGAGCAAGCCTTTGATTAAAGCTAGAAAGAAAGGATGCCCACAGGCCCAGCTGAACCGGTCCAAAGGGGCCCAGAGCCTCATTCCAGTCACACTTGTCTGCAGGTCATCCTCCCCTGATGCTTCAGCTCTAACTGCTGAGCCCAGAGCAGAGCTCCAACATCTCCCAGGGCCAGCCCTCCCTCCGTGGACCACCTTGCTGTGCCCAGCTCAGACGGGGATGGACTGGCCTGGCAACAAAGGTCTCAAGTGCTAAGTAAGGATTTGGGGCTGAATGAGGCAGAACATGGCAACTCACTCCAGGACTCTTGCCTGGCAAATCCCATGGACGGAGGAGCCTGGTAGGCTGCAGTCCATGGGGTCACTAGGAGTCGGACACAACTGAGCGACTTCACTTTCACTTTTCACTTTCATGCATTGGAGAAGGAAATGGCAACCCACTCCAGTGTTTTTGCCTGGAGAATCCCAGGGACGGGGGAGCCTGGTGGGCTGCCATCTCTGAGGTCGCACAGAGTTGGACACGGCTGAAGCGACTTAGCAGCAGCAGCAGAGGCAGAACAAGACAAGGGCAGGGTGGAGTCTATGCAGTCCTGCTGAAGATCTGGGTAGGTTTAGGAAGCATTTAGGGAAATTATCTAATGATGGGTGAGTGATGGGTGACACAGGAGAGCAGGAAATGTCAATTTTGAGATAGCCATCAAGGAGGCCAAACTTGGGCCTTCTCAGATCTCTGCTTTGATGGTCTCTGTGTGAGAAATAGAAACTTTTCAGACCTCCTTCCTTCTAGTTATTCACCTGTCTATCCATCTACCCACCCATCCATCCACCCATCCATCCATCCACCCATCCATCCATCCATCCATCTACCCACCCATCCATCCATCCACCCATCCATCCATCCATCCACCCACCCACCCATCCATCCATCCATCCATCCACCCACCCACCCACCCATCCATCCATCCATCCATCCACCCATCCATTCATCCATCCATCCATCCACCCACCCACCCATCCATCCATCCATCCACCCACCCATCCATCCATCCATCCACCCATCCATCCATCCATCCATCCATCCACCTATTCATCCACTCCTCCATCCATCCATCCATCCACCCATCCATTCATCCATCCATCCATCCATCCACCCATCCACCCACCCATCCATCCATCCACTCCTCCATCCATCCATCCGATACATACAGAATCCATCCTCTGTGTTTGGTGTGGAACTCTGTGAACCTAGGCTTAGAGGGCATCTCAGATAGGCCCTAGGGTCAGAGGGAGGTCCATCATACTGGACAATAACCATGATGTTAACTGTCATACTCAAAGTATTAACTTGGTACCATGCTAATTGTCAGACACATATTCTCAGCATGGCCTCCCCACAACCACCGCATGGAGTAGATCTTGTTAGTCCATTTATAAACGAGGGCACTCACTGAGGCTGAGAGAGATTAGTGCCTCATCCAAATTCCCATCATCCATAGATGTTGGGGTTAGGACTCACATCTAGGTCCACATGACCCTAAAGCCTGTGCTCCCAGCTTGTTCTAATGCCTAATGTGTGATGGGGCTTTGGAGAATGGTTGTGGGTATGGGCTTGTGTGCAGACCATGTGTTGAGTGCCCCCTCTGCCAGACTATTCTCTTGTTCAGTCCCAAGAGCAGGGCCACAGAGTAGGGGATGGAAGCTTCCATGGAAACCAAGCCAGGTCTTGAGAAAGACTCTGGGCATATCATAGTATGAAGTGGATCTTCAAGCAGCTGGATTTAGTGTTTCCCAGGTTGGAGGAAGGCAGACACAGCACATTAAAAATGACTGTGAGGCTGCTTAGGTTTATGCACTTTGTAATTCTTGCTCTGTTCCGGTATGATCTGAAATGAAATATGGGTAAACTGTGCCCATTATCGTGGTGGGCCTGGCATCTTCCGGCTTATTTATCCCTTCTAATCCACTTGGCAGTTTACGGGCCCGCCAAAGAGCTGCCAGCCTCAACACCTCCTGAATTTTTTCAGCTGAGGATCATCCCTCCTCCCTGCCTGCCATGGGACAGAAAACGGAGGAAGCCAGGAGTTCACACCAGTGATGCAAGGAGGCAGGGCAAAACGGTGCACAGCAGACTCGGACACAAGTTCTCTGTGGTCAGTTCCCTCCGTGTCTAAGAACGAGGGGTCTGGAGATTACCTTGCTGAGTGACCTTCGGCACCTCTGAGCCTCTCGGAGCCTCCATTCCCTGACTTTGAGATTGGACTTGGTAACACACATGCCAGCTCTAGCTCTCTGGTAGGGCCACCTGGCACAGAGCGCAGACGCTGACTCAAAGGTGCCCTAGGCCTTCCCTGATGGCTCAGCCGGGGGGAATCTGCCTGCCAATGCAGGAGACATGGGTTCGACCCCTGATCCAGGAAGATCCCACGTGCCAGAAGCCACTGCAACGAGAAGCCTACGCACTGCAACTAGAGAGTAGCCCTCGCTCTCCACAGCTAGAGAAAAGCCCGAGTGGCAATGAAGACCCAGCATAATCAAAAATAAATAAATAAAATTACATTTTATAAAAGGTGCCCCTGGTTCACAGGGAAAGATGCCTGTCTGATCAGTCTACTGTGGTCATTTGATTGGTGATGCTACATATAACGCGTATGTGCAGTTCCTAATAGATGCCTCTAAGGGCCTTCCCTTTCTGGCACCAGGGCTTCTATTGTGCTCCTCTGTTTAATGGAGCTGGTAATACCTGTCCATCTGTAAGCTGAAGGGTTAGGCCAGGAGAATCAGTTTTCCTCTGTGCTCCTGTAGCATTTTGTACAGGCTACTGTTGGCTGATACGTGTCACATGCTATACTGGGATATTTTGAGGGCTGGCATCTGATTCATCTCTGGGTCCCTGGCATCCAGCACAGAGCTTGGTACAGAGCAGGCACCAGTGAATGTCTGACAAAGGGATGGAGAGATGAGTGCATATGTGGAAAATGGATGAATGAATGCACAAATGAATTCCAACTTCATAGGGTGTTAGTGAATATTAGCTCCGTGTTGTTAGGGTCATGGGAATGGGGGAGGGAAATGGAATGTGAAAGATAAGATGTCTAGAGTGTCCAGGGTGAGCGAGAAGAACAAGGACACGGCAGAACAGGGAGGGGGTGTGCACGAGCCAGCACCCTGCCTGGGAGATAAGCAGGCCTGGGCTCCATAAGGCCAGCGAGGGGGTGGGCACTGCCTCCATCTGAGGGCACTGGGCAGGACCCAGCCCCTGGTGTTTTCCATTTTGTTGAGCAAATGGGATTGCCCTTGTTGCTTTCTCTGATGATCTACATAATGCATTCTTTTGATAAAAATATTCACTCAGAACAGAGAGTAAACAGAAAAAACTAAAAAAATCACTCCAACCCCACCACTGCAAAGTAACCACTGGTAAGATTTAGGTGATCCTTTTTCAGACATCTGTGCACCTAAATACAAATGCACAGGCATATATATTAAATATGAATACAAAGCTGCAAAATGAGACACTGCATGCTGTGCCATAACCTAATTTTGTCACTCAGCAGCATGTTGGAACATACTCGTCTGTGTCATCATTTTAAAGGTAAAGCAATTTCAGCTCAGAGATGTGAGGCCCTTGGCCCACACGTCTGCCCTTTGGGTTCTGTCTTTGCCTGCCTTGTTTCCTTCCTCCCCTTCCTCCCTTCCTTTGTTTCTTTTCTTCTTAAAGGAATTGATTCACTGGAAGCACAGACATAAAGAATTATAAGTCTTGGCATAGAGTATGTAAATGGATGATATTTAAATGCTGTTTTTTATTTGACTCTAAACCCAAAAAGCAGTCTGCATGGAACGTGCCGAGCTGCTGTGCTGATTATGTAGATCCTTGTCTTTTCTCTTCTTCTGAAAAGCCCAAAGCCTTAATTGAAAGTGCAACAGTGCATCGCTGTGGCTGGGGAGTTGGCAGGTGTAGAGCAAGCAGGGGCTTGAAATGTGCTTGGCGGAGGTGGGGGTGGGGTGGGGCTTGAGTGTCCCCACCGCTGGGAGGAAAGGAATGTGTCCCAGCTGGCCTGCTGTCCCTGGGGTGAGGGACCTACGGGGCAGTCACTCCAGCCAACTCACAGACTGGTGAGAAATAAATGCTTACTGTATTGCAACGCTGTGATTGTCGAGGTCACTCGTTCTGTGGCTGTGGCTGACTGATACATCAGGGATACACTGCTGAGTTACTCCAGCCTCAGATCCCAGTTCCCTCATCTGGAAAGCAGGGGTAGTGATGATCTCTACTAGGGCTGTTGTGTGTGTGAGATGGGCTCCTAGCTGCCCACATGGTAGTGAGCACGCTGTTAGTATGAGCTGTTATTAAACAGGTGACCTTAGAGTGAGGCTTTTCAAATCACACAACCCCTTCATGGGCTGTGGAACCAACTTAGTGCGTCAATACTGGCCCTTTTCTTTCGGTAGAACAGAAAGTTACCACAATACTCACTGTTAGAAAGTCCTGTAGGATTTGGTTTAAAGTGTGTGTATAAAACAGATTTCTCCTTGGGTCACAGACGAAAGGACTGGAGAGCCTCTGCTTGAGCGAGGTCAGGCTGTTTTCTTCACGGGAGGCTAGTCCGGGTTGATGGGGCAGGAGTGGGGGTTGGGGGATGCCAAGGGCAGAAACGTGGAGGCTGCCCCAGCCTGGCCTCCTAACCTGCTCTACCTCAGCAGCTTGTGGGGTAAGGGGGATCCCCAGGCAGGATTGATGGGGACACATCCCCTCCAAGTTCTCAGCTGCCCTTTTCCTGGTCCTCCCAGAGCACTTAGGTATAGTCCAGAAGGGGCAGGATTTAGAGTCAGGCTGGGACACAGAGCCCAGCTCTGCCCATTGCTAACAGAATGAATTGCTAACAGAATGAAATGAATTGCCCATTGCTAACAGAATGAAATGAGTCTGTGGGGTTCTTACCTCAAAAGTATTGGATAAGACAATTGTTACTATCCTCGTTTTTCAACAAATATTTATTGAGCTCCTCCAAAGTGGGGAGAGGGAGTCAAGTCCAGCACACAGTAAGCCCGTAATAAATGGGAGCAACTATTATCGTTATCACTGCATAATTTCCAGTGTTTTTTTGTTTTCACCTCAATCTTTCATTCAATTGCTTAGTCTACAAACAAGTATTGAGTACAGCATATGGGGCATAACAAGGATCCAGGTATGACCCCCACCTCGCTGCAGAGGCTGGCTCCTTGTTGACAGACCTACATTGCAGTGAGGGGTTAAGAGCTCTGAGTCTAGAAACTGATGGCTTGAGTCTGAATCTGGGCTCCTCTACTCACAGCTGAGTAACCTGGGGCTGTATACCCAGTCTGCCTCCTCCACGAAGTAGGGCCCATTAGGAACACTCACGAGGTTGCTGAGGAGCCAAGTAAGTATTCACATAGACTGAGCACTCAGAATACTGTCTGGCCTATAGGAAGCACACAGCAAGGGTGTGTTGGCTGCTGCTACTGCTCTCCAAGTTCAAGTGTGTGACCTGGAAGGGGACCCAGAAGACTCTTCCAGCCCAGGGGAGGCAACACACTTCATCTCAGTGCCAACTGCCTGGAGTGATGTTTTGAGAAGGATTCTGAGACCAAATCTGGGCTCAGTAAATAAGTAAATGAGTAGCTGGAGCTGTCGACATGGTCAAAGGAAGGAAGAATGGGTGTGCAAATTCACGTATTTGCCACCCCTAATCCAGCCTGATCTTCTGATTTTATAGAAAGGGGGCTGAGCTCCAGACAGGGGAAGGGACATGCCCTGAGTCGGAGCTGGCATTTGAGGCAGGACTTTTGACTCAATCCAAGGCTCCTGATGACTTCCTTCTGCCCAGTGTGTTCCAGGAAGCTCTGGAGCATCTCTCCTCCACACCTACTCTGCTGAGGTTTAGTAGTTTGCACCGGGCTTAATTGGGCTTGGGAACATTTGAGGCAAAATATAGGCCCATGGAGAGTGTTCACTTGAATGGCACTTTTTGCAATGATGAATGTGCTTGTTTGGATTTGAATGAGACCGAATCAGCAGATACAGTATTGCGCTGGAAACTGAAGGGGTGGAGAACTCTTCTTTTTTCCCTTGAAAAAGCATGATTTTTTTTATATTGCAATTAAACAGCCCTTTGGGCTGATTTTGCTTCTCTGCTGCTGACATTGAAAAATGCCAAACAAAGATAGCAGCCCAGCTCTCCTTGAGATGTGCCTCCAGGGATGGGGAGGCGGCCGCCAAGTCTCTCGGGAAAACTGAGTGAGGGATGACGACGCCGTCTTGGGAAGCGTGGCTTCCCGTCTTATAAGGAAAAGGCCCTGGGTGTCCAGGAAGGACCGCCAGCCTGTGCTGCACATTGCCCATCTTCCCTGAAACCCAGGAATGACCCTGCTTGTTAAGGAGCCCAAAGCCTGTGTATCTCAGTCCCTACATGGGGGCCGAAGGTTTTGAGGACTGGATGTGGCAGACAGGCCTTAAAAGGAGCTATCTCAGTCCTAGAGGGGCCATTGGCATTTGAAGGTCACCTTGCATCTGAACCCTCTCCCACAAGTGGGAAAATCTCAAGATAGTGGAGATGAAGGGTCATGCCCTTCACTCTGAAATCAAGGCAGAACAGATGGTCTCCTCTTTTCTCCCTAAAAGCTGGATTGTGGGCTTAGCTCAGAACTATGCTGGGACCTTGGAAGGAGGGACACAAGGCGGAGGAATCATCAGGAATGGTAGCAAGAAAGCAAACCATGGCAGTTAAGAGTGTGGGGTCTGGAAGGTACCAGCCAGGCAGAATCTTGGCTCTTCCATTTACTGACTGTTAATATTGGACAAGTTGCTTCACCTTTCTAGGCCTCAGTTTCCTCATCTGTAAAATGAGCAAGCACAGGTGAAGCATCTGACGTGTGCCTGGACCTAGTGAGGGCTCAGGGAAGGCTAGCTGACTCTGCCATTTGTGATGGTGGTGACGGCAGATTCCAGCTGATGGAGACATCTTCCATGAGATCCCCAGTTATGCTGCAGGGACACCCCAAGCACACAGATGCCAAGGCCTGGTTGCGGCTGGGTCCTCCGTGGCCTGGCCCTCTAGGCTCAAATCAAAATCCTTTCAACAAGCCTCTTTTCTGCTCAAGTTGCTTAAGTCTCTTTTTGTTGTCCTTAACCAAGACCCTGAAGGGTACACGCCATAATTAATCCACAGAATGATTTAGAGGAAGCTCCAGAATCTATTTGTGTGGTCAGGGTTGCCTCAGATTAAGAGTGTAATATATGTTATCTGTCTGATCCTCCACACACCCCCCTGGGAGGGACAGAGCGCCTTCTGTTTTCTACTTGCTACATAAGTACTTGTAGATTCACAAATGAGATAAGGGATGTGAGGGCTCTTGATAAATGAGGAGAATTTTTACCACCAGTGGTTCATATTCCTGCAGAGTATGGCAAGATCTTCAATACACCTCAGTTCAAATTTTATTTCCTTGCACAAATCATCCCCAGCCCCCGAACCTTGGTTTCCTCATTGGTAAAGTGGGAATTATAGCCCCCAGAAAATCCCAAAAAAGAACATTGTCATGAACCACAGTGCGAGTGTTGGATGGAGAGACAATGGCAGATGTTACTAAAGAAATTTCTGAGGGGGTGGGGAAAATAGGGAGAGGGGATTAAGAGGCACAAACTACTATGTATAAAAGCTACAAGGATATATTGTACAACACAGGAAATCTAGCCATTGTTTTATGATGACTATAAGTGGAGTATAATCTACAAGAATTTTGAATCGCTACATTGTACACTTGAAACCAATGTAATATTATAAAACAAGTATACCTCAATAAAAAAATTTTAGAACAAAAATATGTGATAATACTGTAAAAACTCTAACAGTGTACCACATCTTTTTACTTATTAAAAGCATTCTGGGAAGCCAATCCCAGAGACCAAAAATACCCCTTAAAAAAAAAAAAATCAGAGATTTAACACACTCTTATGCCTATGGTAAAATTAATTAGATTATGCAAAAACTGCAAAGTATTAGATTAAACTGGAAGAAGAAAAAAAAAAAAAAGGAATTTTCTGGTTCTTTCAGACCTCAGGCCCTGGGAAGAGCTCTGGGACTTGGGGGACAGGGAGTGGGCATGTGGGCAGGAGAGGCCTATGCTGGGCAGAGGGCCCACTCAGCTCCCTCCAGGGTGGGAACATGGCCTTTGTATGGCTCTTGGCTTTAGGAGTGTTCAAGCCACTTGCAGTTAGTTCCCAGGACTGCATGTTCCCAGGGGCTCAGCAATGTTCAGGCTATCCCAGCGATCCAAGCTCTGCTGGATTTTGTGTGTGTGTGTGGAGAGAAGGGTGGATAGAGATTTCAGGGTGGGATCGGGGAGCTTCTAAGAGCTTAACAAATCATAGCTGTTAAAAGAAATGTTTTTGGAGTTAAAGTGTCCAGCTTAGAATCCCAGTAACACAACCAACTAGCTGTGTGACCTTATATTAGTTAATTCACCTCTCTGAGCTGTAATTTCCCAATCTAGCACTCATAAAGTTTGGGGGAAGAGTAAGTATTTAGCACTGAGTCTTAATAAACAGTAGTTAATTACTATTACATTGTTGCTGAGTTTATCTTATCAATCACTTCCCAACGTATTCTCATTATCTTTGACTCCAGGTCTCTACCAGCACCAGAGGGGTGGAAGATCCGTCAGAGCAAGAGTTTAGCTACCAACAGATCTTGGCCTGCTCAAGGCTCCCAGGCGAGGCCTTCTTGGAGTTCACCGGTATTTGGAGCAAACCACAGCCTGGCTCTGGTGTCCAGGAATGTGTCTGGTGCACACACAGAGCTCCCCAAATGAGAGCTATAGGTATTATTTTGGGCACAGGACCTCATTCAGGAAGTGGATGAGTTTAATTACAGGAAAACTGTGAATAATGTCATCCTTTTCATTCCTATAACTGTGACTTCCAGACACCTGTTCCATTCAAGAGAAAAATAGGTTTAATTTGAAAAATGCTTCTTCTGCAGTCCCTAATCACTGTCTTATTGAAGTTTGTGGTACAGAATGTCTTCCATTGAGGAAGTGCATCAGAGCCATGGGGAAAGTCTAGGAGGGAAGATGGAGCTCATAATGTCAGAAGAGTTGTACCTCCTTTTACTTGGCTGGGGTGGGCATTGTCCAGACTTAGGGGCAAGGTCAATGAAACTTGACCACATGCTTGACAGGATATTTTGCATCTCTCACAGTGACATCTATGGAAAGTTTAAAGTCCTATGAAAATGCTGATGTTAAACTATTGAGTGAGAAAAACAGACGATCCTGACTTTCTAAAAACTGACAAAATTTCTCACATAAAAATAGACTGGAACTTCATTTCTGTATACTTCCCTTAAGGCTCAGATGGTAAAGTGTCTGCCTACAATTCGGGAGACCCGGGTTCAATCCCTGGGTCAGGAAGATCCCCTGGAGAAGGAATGGCAACCTATTCCAGTACTTTTGCCTGGAAAATCCCATGGACAGAGGAGCCTGGTGGGCTACAGTCCACAGGGTCGCAGAGAGTTGGACATGACTGAGCGACTTCACTTATTTACTTACACTTACTTCACTTCTATACAAGCTGGAGTATCAAGGAAGACTTACCCTCCCACCCAAGACAGCTAAAACACTGGACAAAATATACCAAATGATGGATTTCAGATGTTGACCAACAGGCAGTGCAGGACAATCACCCTGGGTAGTGAGCCTTTGATTGTCCCAGCTTCCCGTCTGGAGAAGTTTCTTGCTTTGGTGCAGGAAGAGGAACCTAGGTGGTACCTGGTCCCGGGAGCTAAAGAAGCAGAGTGAAAGCCTGTGGCGCCAAGACAACCAGAGTTCACAGGGCAGAGTAACAGAGGAGAGGGGGCCGCCCAGAAAGAAAGCTCCACAGGTCTGCCTCACTCATGCCTTCAGCTGAGACCTGATCAGGCCACGTGTGTGAGGAAACTATGCGAGGCTGGGGAAGAGCCACCCAAAAAGGAGCAGGAGACGAAACATCCAGAGCTCACACAACGGAGTGAATTGTTTGCATTCCTACTAGCCATAGGTGCAAAATTCTTAGCAAAATGTTACCAAATGGGATCCAAGTATATATAGAAAGAACAGCATATCATGACTCAGTGGAGCTTATCCTGAGAATGTAAGATTAGTTTCATGTTTGAAAACCAACAATGTAATTCACCACATTAACAGACTAAAAAAGAAAAACATATGATCATTTTAATAAAAGAAAAGAAATTGTGACAAAAAAATGTAATCTTCATTCATGATAAAATTGCTCTCAGCAAACTAAGGGAATTTCCTCAACCTGATAAAAGGCATCTACAAAAGACCAAATGCTTCCTAGGAGAACGCTGAATGCCTCCTAAGATCAGAAGCAAGGCAAAGCTGTCCTATCGCTTCTGCACAACATTATGCTGGAGGCGCTAGCCAGAGTAATAAGGCAAGAAAAAGCAGGAAAACGCTTTCAGGTTGAAAAGGAAGAAGCAAAACATATTTATTCACAGATGACATGATTACTTATGTAGAAAATTTTATACTTCCTACCAAAAAGTTAAACAAGTTTAACAAGATCGTAGGATACAAGGCCAATAGACAAGAATCAATTGTATTTCTGTATGTTAGAGATATGCGGGCTTTCCAGGTGGCTAGTGGAAAAGAACCCGCCTACCAATGCAGGAGACACAGGAAATGCAGATTCGATCCCTGGGTAGGGAAGATCCTCTGAAGGAAGGAATGGCAATGCACACCAGTATTCTTGCCTGGAGAATCCCATGGACAGAGGAACCTAGAGGGCTACAGTCCACGGGGTTGCAAAGAGTCAGACAAGACTGAAACACTTAGCATGCACACACACTTTTTAGAAATAAACTCTTGATATTTTAAAAGTAATATCATACTATAGCATACTATAGCATCAGAAATATAAAATACTTAAGGATAAATATGTTAAAAGACCTAAAATTATAATACATTGCTCAGAGAAATTAATACCTAAATAAAATGAGAAATAGACAATGTTAATCAATGTCAATTCTTCCCAAACTGATCTATAGATTCAATGCAATCTCAAAACCCAGCAGGCTTTTTTTTCGGCAAGAGTGTGGAAATTAACAAGCTGAGTCCAAAAGTTATATGTAAATACAAAAGACCTGGAATAGGAATAGCCAGAACAACTTTGAAAAATAAGAATTAAATTCGAGAACATATACTACCTGGTTTCAAGACTTAGGCTCTGGTAATCAAGATAGTTTGGTATAAAAATAGGCAAATGAATCAGTGAGACAGACTAGAAAGTCCAGAAAAAGACCCATACATACGTGTAATATGTACTCAGTCGTGTCCGACTCTTTGGAACCCGTGGACTGTAGCCTGCCAGGCTCCGCTGCCTGTGGAATTTTCAAGGCAAGAATACTAAAGCAGGCTGCTATTTCCTACTCCAGGGGATCTTCCTAACCCAGGAGTTGAACCCATGTCTCTTGTGTCTCCTGCATTGGCAGGCAGATGCTTTACCACTGCAACACCTGAGAGGCCCCATATGTATATGTCACTTGATTTTCACAAGAGAAAAGGATGCTCTTGCCCACAAAAGGTGCTGGAACAATTATATGATCAAAATGACTGAAAAATAAGTTTGGCTGTTGTCTCAGAGCATATACAAAAAAGATCACAGCCTTAAATATGAGAGCTAAAACTATAAAATTTTAGAAGCAAACATAGAAAATCTTCTTGACCTTGGGTTTCACAAAGATTTCTTGAAACAACACAAAAACTGCAAATTACAGAGGAAACAAATCAATGAACTGTACTTCATCAAAATGATAATGTTTTGCTTTTCAAAAGGACATGTTAAAAAAATTAAAAAGCAAACTACAGACTACGAGAAAATGTTTGCAAGCATATATCTGACATAGTGATGATCAACACACAACTTTGCAAATATATTAAATTGTGTATTTTTAAAGGGTGAACTTTATGGTATAGGAACTATGCTGCTAAGTCACTTCAGTCGTGTCCGACTCTGTGCGACCCCATAGACGGCAGCCCACCAGGCTCCCCCGTCCCTGGGATTCTCCAGGCAAGAACACCGGAGTGGGCTGCCATTTCCTTCTCCGATGCATGAAAGTGAAAAGTGAAAGTGAAGTCACTCAGTCGTGTCCGACTCTTAGTGACCCCATGGACTGCAGCCCACCAGGCTCCTCCATCCATGGGATTTTCCAGGCAAGAGTACTGGAGTGGGGTGCCATTGCCTTCTCTGATAGGAACTATATCCTCCCCCCCAAAAAACTGTAAACAAAGCAAACATATATCCAACAAAGATCTTGTATCTAGAATATATAAAGAGCTCTTAGAACTCAATAAGATGACAAAAAGTTAATTTTAAAAATTGGCAAAAAGTTTGTACAGAGACCTCACTGAAGAAGATATAAGAAGGGCAAATAAGTACATGCAAGGATGCTTAGGGCTTCCCAGGGGGCGCTAGAGCAGGAGACATGAGAGATGCGGGTTCAATCCCTGGGTCAGGAAGATCCCCTGGAGGAAGGCATGGCAACCCACTCCAGTATTCTTGCCTGGAGAGTGTCATGGACAGAGGAGCCTGGTGGGCTACAGTCCATAGGATTGCACAGAGTCAGACACAACTGAAGCAACTTTACGCAACTTAAGCAACTCACGCAAGGATGCTTAAGATCGTTAAGGTCATTCAGTTCAGTTCAGACACTCAGTCATGTCTGACTCTTTGCGACCCCATGGACTGTGGCACGTCAGGCTTTCCTGTCCATAACCAACTCCTGGAGCTTGCTCAAACTCACATCCATTGAGTCAGTGATGCCATCCAACCATCTCATCCTCTGTCTTCCCCTTCTCCTCCCACCTTCAATCATTCCCAGCATCAGGGTCTTTTCAAATGAGTCACTTCTTCCCATCAGGTGGCCAAAGTATTGGAGTTTCAAATTACAAGACATCACACCTACTAGGAGTTCCATTATGTCAGCTCCCAGGCAATACAGTCAATTTGACTCGCCAGCTCCTGGTGATTAGAAGACTGCTCCCTTTCTCCATCTAAGACCTGCATCGTGGCACTCCAAATACTCTCCTGCGTGTTTGGAGTCACTTGATCTTGTTTGGGCAGGACAGTGTCTGGAACCCAGGCGGGGGTGGACAAGGAGAGGGAAAAGGTGACCTCAGTCATCTTCAGAGTAACACTAGCAGACCCTGTGGAACAGGGGTTCAGGGACAGGGACAAGCCTAGTCCCACTCCTACCTGCAGTTTTATCAGAGAAGCTTGGGGGCCAGAGGTAAATGGGTGAAAGATGAGCCAGATTCAAGGGCCTGGAGTTGGAAAGGACTGAGGAAGAACAAAGTGGACAGATCTGAGAACTTAGCAGACGGCCTCAAAGGCACACTGGATGAAAAATTGGATTGGCATGGTGGTGGTGGGAAGGGGACAAAGAGAGAGGATTGAGGATGAGCCAGGGAGCCAGAGTCATGCTGTTCACCAAGGCAGAGCGTATAAGGAGAAAGAGAGGGTGTGTGCAGACACCAGCTTCCAGCTTTGGAAAAGTGTGGTTTAGCTGCCTGTGGCATTCGGGCACTCGTCCAGTGGGATGCTGGCCGTGTGGGTCTGAGCAGGCACTGTAGTAGTCACAGAGGGAGCATCTGGGAGCCTTGAGAATAGAGCTGTCGGCCAGGGATGGGGATAAGAGAACAGGGGAGCCAGTGCCAGGCGCCGAGGGGCATCTATGGTAAGGGAAGACCAGGTTATTGAAAAAGGAAAGGAAAGCCAGTGGCCTGATTCCCTGCCAGCTCCTTCCTGGCTGGGACTTGAGACAGCATAAGGGAGAGAAGGGGAGTGGAGAGGACTCTGGCCCTGAAATTAGAGGCCCTCTCAGAGGTGCCAGACAAAGTGCCTACCCCAAGGAACAAGACAACCTGGTGTCCTAATGTCCCAATCTGATTTTTTTTTTTTTTTTTTTTTTTTTGGTGAGAAGTTGGACGAAATTCCTCACTATAGTCATCGGCCCTTCTGTTTTTTCCTTTTTAATTTATGCATTCATCCTGCAAATGTGATGGAGATACTGACCTCCCGTCACATGCCAGGCATAGGCTGGTGCTGGGGATACACTGGGGACCGAACAGACACAGTTCTATGAGGACGCGCCAGGGACTGAATCAGACGTGGTTCCTGCCCTAGACAGGCTGAGGGCAGCCCGGCTAATGAGGGGACTGGCAAGGACTCTGGCGGGGCCTTCTGGAGTTCTCATCTCCTGTTTCCTCACTCTTTCCATCATTTCATCCTTCCTTGCTGTGTGTGACCCTCGGTGCCCAGCCCCGGCTGCCCTGTCCTCCTCTCCCCCTCTTTAGGCAATGGCTCCCCTCTCAGGGCCCCCAGACGCTCCTTCTACTGACTGCCTTGGTGCCTGCTCAGACCCACACGGCCAGGAGCCACTGGACAAGTGCTGGATGCCACAGGCACCCAAACCAAACATTTGCAAAGTAGGAACCTGATGTCTTTGTGTGTAACCTCTCTTCCTCCTGGTTCTCTCTGCCTCAGTGAACGGCATGATCTTGGCCTTCTGGCTCATCCTCACTCCTCTTTCTCCCTCTCCCAACAAATCCAGTCCACTTAGGGAGTCCCATAGGAGATGCCTGCTAAGTTCTTCTTGGATCTGTCCACTTCTCTCTTCCTATTACCTGTACAACTTCAGGCTCTTATATCTGACTCATTCCCTCCCATTCCCCACCTATATTCCTTTGGCCTTAAACTTCCCTAATGTGTAGCAGAGAGGAGATTTTTAATTGCAAGTGACCTAAAGCTAACTCAAATTGGCATGAGCAAAAAAAACAAAAAAAAAAACCAAAAAAACCCGAATTACTTGGCTCATATAACTAAAAAGTTCAGCTGTGGCTTCAGGCCTAGCTGAATCCTGGAGACTGAATGATGTCAATAGGACCCAGTCTCTCTGCTTTGTTTATTTTCATTAACCAGTATACAGTTTGGGATGACCTCACTCTTCTCACTTCATCAGGGCTAGAAGAAAGAGATTCCTTTCTTCCCTACAGACATGACAGAGTCCACTGACCGTCATGGGTCGCACACCCACTCCTACACTAGTCACCGGGGCACAGGTGTGTGCAGTGTTCTGAGCACGTGTGGGCCACAAGCTCACGCTTGAGGTCAGGCGTGCAGCTGAGCACTATCTAAACCAAATCAGACTGCAAGTAAGGGAAGGAAAGTTCCTCCAGGAAAATCCATGTCTCTGTCAGGGTGGGTAAGATGGTTGTGAAGTTGATGTCAACCCTGCTTTAGACAGGAAAGCCTAGCAAAGGACAGGAAATCGTAAAAAGGTTTGCTGAGCAAAAGCAGTGTTAATTATAGTCATTTACATAACACATTTTCTATTTCTGCCCAATTATCCCGCTATACAATCGCCTTCACATGTGTCTTTAAGTAGGTGTGGGATTCACTTTGTTGTATGTGGTATTTAATTACAGTGCTGAACTCTGGTCATATGATGCTTATCTGCACAGTGCGCTGCATGCTCCTGAGCAAGGCTGCCCGCTTTCACCCTAAAATAACCGAAGCAGGTCTCCCCCCAACCCCACGGCACCCTCTGCCACCGCAGGGTGGTTTTGGGATAACCTCGGAACTGACTTTAGGATGAACCTGACCTGAACCCTTGACCAGAGCCCAAACTGCCAATGCAGGTGTCCTGAGAGTGGGGCTCCAAGATTCTGATGCCCCTACTGGCGTGAAGAGCCCCTGGGAGTGACGGTTGACTAAGCTCTAAGAAATGGCTCTGGTGGATGCCCTGGGGAACCTCTCCCAATCACCCCCTGCCCCAGCCCTCACCCTGAGATTATCTATCCCCCTTCCTCAATAAAAAGGGACTGACTAGTTATCTTGGCAAAAGCTCCTCCTGGTGGGGGCTTTTCAAGGATCCCTTACTCCAAAAGACTGGGCTTGGTCTAGGGTTTCAGGTGCAGAAGGGCTTGTCTGAACACGACTTTCTGAAGACATTTTACCATCTAGATTTTAGGGAGAAGAGGAAGAGCATAAACACTAGTTTTGAGTCTATGCAGAATATAATTCCTGGGTGATCCTGCGGTCGAGTCCAAAGTCATCTGTCCTGGGGCGCCCCCTCCTGGACATCATTATGAATGACGTCCAGCTAAGCTCAGGCCTCCGCCGTGTGGACAAAGGCTCAAGAGGGCAGGTGGAGAACTGCTCTGTTCTTCAGTCCTTAGGCCTTACAGACCCGCAAGGAAGTCCTGGGCGTGGGCAGGTAGTACCCCAGAAATCTGTGACTGACATTTTCTCCTCTCCCTCTTCAGCAGGCAGAGTGACTCCAGCCCGGACCTGCCACAGGATGACTGGGAGTCTCTTCATTGTCTGCTCACCTACGAGGCAGGGTCTGCACACACTTGCAGCTTCAGAGTGTTGTCTGAGGCGGGCCAGCAGAGCTGTACACAGTTCACAAAGTGCTTCTGTAGCTGTTGCTCCAGACAGTGCTCACACAAGCACCCTGTAAGAGCCACGGGTACCTGTGTACTAAGTCGCTTCAGTCGTGTCCGACTCTTTGTGACCCTATGGACTAGAGCCCACCAGGCTTCTCTGTCCATGGGATTCTCCAGGCAAGAATACTGGAGTGGGTTGCCATGCCCTCTTCCAGGGGATCTTCCTGACCCAGGGAATCTTCCTGACCCAGGGATCAAACCCGAGTCTCTTATGTCTCCTGCAATGACAGGCAGGTTCTTTACCACTTGGGAAGCTATAAGAGCCACATACACCCTAAATGTGTTGGTGTGGCTCATGTATTAATAAATAGCCTGCCACAGGGATTTTTCTGTACAGTGGAAGTCTGATGATGTTGCTCTCCTGGGGCCTGGCCATTGCCTTAGGAGAGCCCAAAGTCCAAGAGGCTCCCAAGCCTTCAAGGCCTGAGAGGGCACTCACAGGTGGCCTCATTCCTTATTCTCCAGGAAGAACTAGTCACTGCCCCCTCTGAGCCTCCCTACACAATGCTGAGCTGCCTCCTGCCTGCCCTGACTCAGGGCGTTCCCCTGGACTCTTCCCTCCTGTCCGCTTCTCAGCCCTGGCCCCGCTTAGCCTGAATGGCATCTCTGCCAGGAAGCCCCTCTGACCTTCCGTCAGGGGCAGTCCTTCCTCGGCTTCCACAGTTGGGGATTCCCTCTGTCCAGCCTGACATAACTGTATGCAGCTAGCCCTGCCAGCTCCGTCAGAGTCTGAGCCCCTCCAGGGAAGGGCCTGGCACCCAGGACAGGCTCAGCGTGGGGGCGGGGGGGAAAGGAAGCAGGCTGTCCTCAGGAACCTAGCCAGGACAACATCTACCAGGCAACCTGCCGGGCAGGAGCCAGGGACCTGCCACTTGCCTTATCTGTGAGAGCTGTGGTCAGAGATACCCGTCCTGGGGTAGCTGTCTCTAGACTCATTCAATCACATGGTGAGTGCCAGTGACTGTGGAGCCTGGGGAGGGCTCCCCAGAGAGCTGCCCCTCCCCAGAGACACTGAAGGGAGTGCAGGTGCACTCCCACCTGCACGAAGGCAGTGATTGAGACCCAGCGACAGCCGTGGCTGCTACCCTCATTCACTCACTCACTCATTCATTCACAAATTTTTTTTTTTCAGTGATCAGCTGTGTAGAGGTATAATTCACAAACAATACAGGTTATTTATTTGACATAGTCTGAGAAATTCTGATAAAGTGTAGCTACCACCCCATAAGAAACAGGGCATTTCCGTCTTCCCCCGAAGTTCCCTGGTGACCCTTTGTAGTTCATGCCCTCCACCCCCAGCCCTGGCCACACTGGTTCCTCTAGCTCTCTCCTTATAGCTTTTCCTTTCCTAGAGTATCATAGAAATGAAATCACACAGTGTGTGTCCCCCTGAGATTGGCTTCTTTCAGGACATCGTTTTTGAGATTCATCGCTCTTGTTGCATGTGTTGATGGGTCACTACTTTTTATGCCAAGTTGTATTCTGTGATGAAGATGTATTAGTTCAACCCAGGCCCCATCTGAAGGACCACCCAACCTCCTTCCCTCTTAAGGAAGAATAATTAAAGGTCTTAAAGCACTGTGTGGATGTGGTTCTGGGAGAGAAGGGGTGGCAGGGCCCCTTCCGAAGGGGACGGTCAGGACAAGCCCCCCTCCTAAGAGCTTCTCTAACCAGGCCATTGTCGCCTTTCCCAGCGGGGCTGGGGAAATGATTTTTTTTCCTGGCTGCATTCCCAGATCTGATGAAGAGCTGTCCCCAACTGAAGTCTTTTGAGCAGCGCATTCATTTAATTTTCTCTGTGTGGATGTTCTTTTTTTCAGCAGGCAGGTATTAAAGGTTATAAAAAAGTGGCCTTTGCTTTCCTGGATTATGCCTGCTCCTCCTGAGTGGGGCAGAGAAAGTGGGGCGTCAGCTGGGACAGCCAACACCTGAGGACCCCTGCTTGTCCAAATGAGCAGCAGCTGCATGGGTCTGTTTCTTTCTCTGGCGGGGGTGGCCTTGCTCAGAAAGCCCCTCCACCCACAGTGACAGTGTGTGGCCCTGGGGGAGTCAGGACCATGTGGATGAGATGAAGAGTCAATGTGAGAGAGACAGAGAGATGCAGAACCCTGGCTTGGGCCAGCTGTGCCCTCAACAGGAGACCTGGCTTCTTAGGGCCTAAGGTCTGGGGGCCTGAGTAGGAGGGGATTCACCATTCTTAGCTGTAGCTAAGCTAGCACCTGAAAGACCGAGTTCAAGTCCCAGCATATATTCACTGAGGGACCCTGAATTCATTTAGCTCCTCTAGACTCTGTCTCCCCATCTGTAAAATGTGAGGTCACTCAAATGTCCTTTGAGCAGAAAAACAGAGGCATCACCCCATACCTCCTGCTTGGCCCTGCCCTTACTCCTTTATGTGAACATCATTAAAATGGTGATAACAGGCACCCCCACCCACACATCAATTCGGTGTCCCTGGCCCGTATCCCTTTAGGGATTAGGGAGTCAGTACTCTGAAAAGCCAAAGTTTAGATAACTGGTGCATTAACAAGAATGGGTGTTTGCAAAGTCGCTCCAGCCGTGTCTGACTCTGTGAGACTCTATGGATTGCAGCCTGCCAGGCTCCTCTGTCTACGGTATTCTCCAGGCAAGAATACTGGAGTGGGTTGCCGTGCCATCCTCCAGGGGAATCTTCCCAACTCAGGGATCGAACCTGAGTCTCTTAGGTCTGCCTGCATTGGCAGGCAGGTTCTTTACCCCTAGTGCCACCTGGGAAGCCCCATTAACAAGAACACTCCTCTATTAATTCTCTTGCTGGCATCTCAACTCTCTCTCCTCTCCTTGACCGTACATGCAAGACTGTGAGCAAGCGACTTAACCTCTTTCTTTCTCAGTTTTCTCATCTGTAAAATAGGGAAAATCCTAAGCTAACCTTCATAAGACTCTTGTGAAGATTCAATAAGATAGTCATGAAAGATGGAGTGTTTCAAATGTTGCCTCAGACAAGGCAAGCACTCAAGACAAGCTTGCTGCAGTGGTGGTGGGTGATGATGGTGCTGAGGGGTTTGTCCTTCTTCCACCTGACCAGACCGAGTCAAGGCCTGCCCCATCGTGCAGCTACCTACATCTGGCCTACTGTGCAAGGCTGGACTGGCCACCGGCCATAATGCAGCTACACCTCTCCCTGTCGCTGCCCCGGTGCAGCCTCTGACCAGCCTCCTCGCACCATACGGCTAGTCTCTGCCTCCACTGGGGATGGTGGGTTTGATGACGGACTCACACCCTTCAAAATTAAAAGGACTTTGGTATGTGTTCTAAAAGTCAAAAACCCAACTAACAAAACATTTTTGATGTTTTAATCCCTCAATGTCATGGTCTTCTTTGCTCTGGATCAGTACTAACTTCCTTTCTTATCAACAGTAGTCGGATTTCCTTTCCAATATATGTTTCATTATATTGTGTTTATTTTACCTCCTGCTCTTAAAACACATGTTTAGAACACTTTTCAAACAGTTAAAATTTGTTTGCTTGTGAGAAAAGACCTCCCTCCCTTGGGGGATCCCAAAACAATTTCTGGGAAGCTGGTGAGGATGGATCTCAGTCTGGACTCATGAATAAAAGAGACCCGGAAAAATCAGGGTACTGGGGTCTGAGGCGGGCCTATCTCTGTGCCCAGCGTATGTCTCTTTTTTTCCTGCACAAACACACTTCTGGGAACCATGTCATACCTCACAGCATCCCGGTTGCCAGGTAGTACTCGCCACACAGAAGGCTCCTGGGGAAAGTGTGAGCGATAACGCTTTTCTCATTGCTACCAGCTATGCAGGCTCTACTCTGTCACGAGCACCGCGCTCTTTTTACCCCTCACCCTCGCAGCACCACGTTGTGGGTGTGACTATCCACTTCACAATTCTCCTCATTTTGCAGAAAACAGGCTCAAGATCCAACACAAGTCACCAGGTCACTGCCATGCTCAGGCGTAGGGTGGGAACTCGGGAACCTCTGGACTCCAGGACCCCCTGAACAGACCTGCGGGGAATCATGGTGTCTGCGCCTCCGCTCTGTGCCTTTACATTTTGCATCTCGACACTTGGTACCACGCCTTGTACACTGAACCAGATTTCTTAAACATAGAATCTTCTTTGATTGTTTTTGTATGCAACTTGATGTTTTGGCACATGCCTACCCTCTGAGAAACTATTACCCATGTCGAGAGTGAATTTATCCATCACCACCACAAGCGTCCTCGTGCCCCTTTGAAATTGCTTTCCTCCTGGCCCCTTCCAGGCAACACCATCCTCCAAGCCAACACCAGTCTGTTTTCTGTCACTATTGATTAGTTTGCATCTTCTAGAGTTTCCTATGCACTCTTGTTTTTATCTGGCTTCTTTCACTCAGAATAATGATTTTGAGATTCATTCATGGTGTGATGTGTATTGATGGCTCATTTCTTGGAATCTTCCTTGAATTCTTGTGATAAGTCCTACACGGTCACAACCTATTATTCTTTGAATACTCTTGGCTTTCTAATAGTTTCCTGAGACCTTAAGCATCTGTATTCCTTAGTGAGGGTGGTAAACCAAAATTTGGACCCAGGAGAGACTGGCCAGATAGCCACGAGCAGCCTAGAAAAACCCTGACAGAAGCTTCAGTGTGCCAGCGACAAGAATTTAGGAAATGATGTGATTGCATGAGTCTGTATCCATGTGCAAACCCACATGGGCCCACGATGGGCTCCTATTAATGAGAAACCAGCAGCTTTGTCCCCTCACTGACCACAGAGTGGACTTGTGCTGATTAATTGATATCTCTGTGTGGGGCCTCCTTAAAAGGAGGAAATAACCAGTGGCTTTATTTTACTTTATTTTATTAATTCCATAGAGAAATCAGAAGGGTGAAAAGTCGAATAATCGTTATAAAATGCTTGGAAAAAGCAGACCCAATCCATGAAAAGTTTGGGAAAGAAAGCCATCATGTGGCCACTAAAGCAAAGCAAGGATTCACAATTTTTTAGGACAACTAAGAACCTTCTTGCTGCTTATCACATCTGAGAAAAATAGCTTCCTCTGGGAAGACATCTGAGAAGGGAGGGTGGGTGGGAGAGGGGCCAGGATGAAGGGAGTGGAAGGTGAAGGGAGAGAGAGGCAGAGCAGAGAGACAAAACCTGGAAGGACAAGAGAGGGGGAAGGGGGAGAAAAGAGACAAGGAGATGGGGAGAAAAGGAGACGGGGAAGAGAGAAAGACGTTAGGCATTTAAAAAGGCACCGGACGAGGGAAGCCAGTTAGCACCGTTGTTGCTGTTGTGAAGTCGCTCACTCGTGTCTGACTCTTTGAGGCCCGTGGACTGCAGCGCTCCAGGCTTCCCTGTTCTTCACCATCTCCCAAAGTTTGTTCAAACTCATATTCATTGAGTCTGAGATGCCATCCAACGGTCTCATCCTCTGTGGTCCCCTTCTCCTCCTGCCTTCAGTCTTTCCCAGCATCAGGGTCTTTTCTAGTGAGTTGACTCTTCACATCAGGTGGCCAAAGTATTGGAGCTTCAGCTTCTGCATCGGTCCTTCCAATGAATATTCAGGGCTGATTTCCTTTCGGATGGACTGGTTGGATCTCCTTGCCGTCCAAGGGACTCTCAAGAGTCTTCTCCAGTACCACAGTTTGAAAGCATCAATTCTTCAGTGGGCTCAGCCTTCTTTATGGTCCAACTCTCACATCCACACATGGCTACTGGAAAAACCATAGTTTTGACTTATACTGACCTTTATTGACAAAGCGATGCCTCTGCTTTTAGGTTTGTAGGTTTGTCACAGCTTTCTTTCCAAGGAGCAAGAGTCTTTTAATTTCATGTCTGCAGTCACCGTCTTCAGTGATTTTGGAGCCCAAGAAAATAAAATCTGTCACTGTTTCCATTGCTTCCTCATCTATTTGGCACAAAGGGATGGAAGCGGATGCCATGATCTTAGTTTTCTGAATGATCTTAGATTTTAAGCACCCTCCATGAGGCTTTAAGCAGAGTACAGTAATGGTACTTGAGCAGCTCTGAGGCAGGAGGGTAAGGGCATAAGGAGACGGGATGTGCTGTGGGTTGAACTGTGTCCTACAGAAAGATGTGTTCAGGTTCCACCTCCCAGGACCTGTGAACAAGACCTAATTCAGAAACAGGGTCTCTCTCTTTTTTTTTTTTTGGCTTCACCAGGAAGCTTGCTGGATCTTAGTTCCCTGACCAGGGATTGAACCTGGTCCTGGCAACACGGAGTCCTAACCACTGGACCATCAGGGAATTCCCTAGAAATAGGGTCTTTGCAGGTATATTCAAGTTAAGTGTGGTCACACTAGATTGGGGTAGGCCTTATATTAAGAAGCTTAGACACAGACACACACACACGCAGAGAACGCTGTGTGAAGAGAAACTGAAGCGATATGTCTGCAAGCCAAGGACTGACAAGCATGAGCAGAAAACAGCAGAAACCGGAAGAGACAAAGAAGGAACCTCTTCTGGACCCTCCAGAGAGACAGCACTGCCCTGCCAGCACCTTAAGTTTAGACTTCAAGCCTCCAGAGAAAAATCAGTTTTGGTTGTCTTATGCCATGGAGTCTGTGGTAATTTGTTCTGGCAGCCCTGGGGAGCCAATACAGGGTCCCTATCAAACTGAAGTATCAGCAGCCTCTGTTTTGGGCTGAATCATGCCCCCTAAATGTGCGTGTTGAAGTCCTAGCCCCCAATATTTCAGAATATGACTGACTTTGGACATAAGGTCTTTAAAGAAGTAATTGCATTAAATGAGGTCACGAGGGTGAGCCCTATTCCACCTGGTAAGAGAAGGACATCTGGACACAGACAGATGGAAGGAAAAGCACGTGAAGACAGAGGAGGAGGTGACCTCTACTAGCCGAAGACGGAAGGAACCAACCCTCTCAACCTTGAACGCAGACTTCTAGCCTCCAGAATCACCAGGAATACACTTCTGCCGTTGAAGGCACCCAGTCTGTGGCGCCTTACCATGGCAGCCCTAGCAAATGGATACACCCCCAAACCCCAGCATTCACCAGCCCCACTGTGGGGAGGGCAGCTGGAGCTTTTCCTGGCTGCTGCCATGAGCGGCTCAGGTGGGGATGGGAGGGGGCCGAGCTCTGCCTTGGGCTCCACCTGGCACCTGCCCAGCCCTTCCAGGAGCACAGAGTCCTCACCTGGTGCCCAAGTGACCAGCCTGAGTGGTGCGCACCTCTATGCCAGGCTCCCTGCAGTGCTTCCGCCTGGGCCCTTCCTCCCGTGGCCTCCACACCTGGGTAAATGGTTTTGACTTTTCAGTTCTGTCTTTAACCCTTCATTTTCTGCCAGATCTGGGGATTCATCATTTAAAGCTGTCTGCTGTTGCGTGGACAGCACTTCTAAGAACATTAGAGCAGAAAGGTTTACCTTCCTTCTGTTTTGTTTTTGTTTTATTTTGAATACATGAAGAAATTAAGGCTCAGAGCAGGGAAGAGACTTGTTCCAGGCCACACAGCTATTTGGTGTTGCACTGATCGGAACACCAGGCTCCTGAAGCCAACCAAGACCTCAGCATGCTCAGCACAAGTACCTTGTGAGTTCTCAGACAATCCAATTCGGTCATTGTTTTTTTCTGCCTAACGGTCATATTAAGATTTGGGGTGGGCTATAGTTTTCTTTTCCCCCAAATTTAGAAGCCCTTCAGCATCTTATTACAGCAAAATCCACATCACCGTTAATAAACCATGATGTAACAAAGAGCTTTTATTATAAAAATAAATGTCAGTAATAACTGCTCAACCAGACACTTTGCAATTAAAAATAAAACTATGCAGTAAAAGAAATGCAGTTCACACCAAACTAAGTTGTTCCCTCTCCCTGCCCTCCACTTGCCAGGAGTCCACAATATTGCTTCCCAGTTTCAAACTGTTTGCTGGCATTAGGCTGTTTAGTTCTGCTCTATTCTCCAAATAATTGGACAATTTCACATTTTTAGCTCAAGATTGATTCCCCAACAGATAGTCGCACATCCTTTCAGTCCATAACAACCAGCTCTATCAAGAAAATAGGGAGCTGGCAACACCCACCACCACCAGCCTATCAAAGACAATAACGTCAGTGTCTACACAGCCATTGAAGGTGGCTCTTTGCTTAACGTAACCCTGAATTTCGATCTCATCACTGTCTAAGATGAAAGCTCAGACGGTAAGAACCACGTTGCGTTAGTCTACTCGGGCTGTGTAACAGAAAACCAGAGACTGAGTGCTTCAGGCACAGATGCCTCTCATTTTCTCACAGTTCTAGAGGCTGTACGTTTGAGATCATGGTGCCAGGTTGGTCAGATTCTAGAGCGGTCTCTCTTCCTGGGTGATAGACAGTGGCTTTCTCATTGTGTCCTCACAAAGCAGAGAGAGGAAGCAAGCTCACTGGTGTCTCTCCTTATGAAGGCACTAATCCCTTCATAAGGGGCTCCATCCTTGTAACCTCATCTAAACCTAAGTACCTGCCAAGGGCCCCATCTCCAAATGCCATCATATTGTGGGGTTAGGACTTCAATACATAAATTTAGGAGGGGGTATAACTTGGTGCATACACCCATCTACGGGCCTCCCAGGTGGCAGTAGTGGTGTAGCCCGCCTCCCACAGCAGGAGATGTAAGAGACATGGGTTTGATCCCTGGATAAGGAGGATCCCCTGGAGGAGGGCATGGCAACCCACTCTAGAAGTCTTGCCTGGAGAATCCCATGGACAGACAGAGCCTGGCAGGCTACACTTCATGGGAGCACTAAGAGTTGAACACGACTGAAATGACGTAGCTTGCGTGCGTGCACCCATCTACTAAAACAGTGTACTGGTTATTGGCATAGTGCTCGTGTGCAAATTTGCACTTGGAATCTTATTAGTAAGAATAGTTTTTTCTCTTGCATGTCTCTCATGCAAAAGCTTTTTTTTCTGGAAGCAATTTTCCCTTTGGTATGCTAGTGAGGACAATCGAAAAGGAATGAAGTATGTTTGAATCCTATTAGTTAAAAGCAAGTGGAAGGGTTAATTGCTGTTTGCAGCTCTGGAACTGCTCTTTTTAGCTGCAGAGGCTCTGAACTACTCCCAGTAGGAGATCCCAGGGATCTCTGATAATTTCCCCCTGATTATTGCTGTAATAATTCCTCACTCCTCCAGCCTTTCTGTAGTTTATGGGTGAAATAGCTTTTAGAGAAGTGAAAAAATTAAGCAAATGCCTTTGATCATAAGTGCAGATAATACACATCACACAGACTCTCTTTTGTGAGGGTTTTCTATACATATTGACACAGCTAATCTTTGCTTCTGCAGCATGTACATAAATATTAATCAAGATGACTGGCATATGGTACTGTTATGTGTCTTTTAAGAAAACCTCCAAGTGAATCCAATATTTCCCATGTGGCACCTGATACACTGTGGGTGTGGGATATTTATAGAGCAGTAATAATGATATTTGAAAACACTGTAATGTCTTAAGGCTTTATTTCCCTGCAACTTTCATCTCGAAGGCTGTATTTTGCAGACATCAGCTTCTGCCAGCCCTTCACAGGGATGGCCGGAATGCTGAGCTTTTTTGGGATTCACAAATGGCCATTTTCTCTGAACCCCTCAGAAGGAAAGTCACCTTGTCAGGTGGATGGGAGATATTTGCAGGTAAAGACTTGCCTCTTGACTTGGCCTTCCAATGGGGGTCTTTTGCCCTTCAATAGAATCAAGTTTCAAATGCATTTCCCCTTAAAAACCTCAGTAGAGCCTCATGCTACACATGGTAGTTCAGGAGATTGTCAAGTCAAAGAGTTAGGATCAGATGATCTGCCAATCTGGGAGTGAACGTAGTAACAGCTTTAATTAATTCTCCTTCCCTCTTTTTGAGCCAAGCAAGATATCGGTTTGGTGACAGAGGTAGAATTGGGATCTTTTTGTTCCTATCCCAGTGCTCACTTTTGGAGAAGACAATGGCCACCCACTCCAGTACTCTTGCCTGGAAAATCCCATGGACAGAGGAGCCTGGTAGGCTCCAGTCCATGGGGTTGCAAAGAGTCGGACATGACTGAGCGACTTCACTTTCACTTTTCACTTTCATGCATTGGAGAAGGAAATGGCAACCCACTCCAGTGTTCTTGCCTGGAGAATCCCAGGGACGGGGGAGCCTGGTGGGCTGCCGTCTATGGGGTCGCACAGAGTCGGACACGACTGAAGTGACTTAGTAGTAGCAGTGCTCACTTTATCAATCCCGGTTTGTTTCTGTAGCTAATAGAATAATACATCTTGCCAGATTCAGTCCTATTACATTTTATTTTAAAATGTTTACCAGAAAGCCTACTGGGATAATATCTCTCACTTTGAAGTGTCTACTAGGTGCAGGCCCTTGCAATCCCGCATTTAATTGTTATCAGAATCTTACAGGGCAGGCATCATCATCCCCATTTTACACAAGAGATGACTAAGGCTCAGAAACTTCAAGCATCCAAAGTCCCCAAACTAGTACACCATTGAGTCAGTATTTGAAGCTAAACCTATCTGACCCTGTAGCCCTGCTCCTGTCACCAGAGTTGAAGAGGAGTAAAAGATGAAGTTGGAGATAGAGCCCATCCACCTGAGCAGGATATGGCATTCTGTCTGTCCAGGCCAGAGGCATGGGCACCAGGTATTCACACTGTAGCCTGAGCTCCATTACAAGTTAGCCACTGACTGCTGATCTGTCAGGCTCAGGGGACCCTGCCTTGCAAGAGTACTCCAGCTACTCGGGAGACACCTCTACACAGACAGTAATAGTGCCTGTGGATCCAGACTAGACGCAAGGCCAATTCGGGGCTGTAACCTTAACCCTAGAGGTTGAGAGTTGCCTCCCCAGAGATGGCAACGCAGGAGCTGGATCTGGAAGGATGGCGAGGAGCCAGTCAGTTGAAGAAGGGAGCTCCGAGGGGAGGTGGACTTGGCAGTCAGGGAACCTGCAGAGGGAGGAACTCTGGAAGTCAGAAGGGTGAAGAGGGAGGACCTAGGCTAGAGTGGTTGGCAGAGATCAGATCCCAGAGGGTCATGATGTATTGCCAAAGCCAGGGGTAGATTCCACCCAGGGGCTTGGGGAAGCCCTGGAGATCATAGTTGGGAAAGGAGGTCTGACTTGCACAGATAACCCATTCAGTGGAGAAGGAGAACTAGAAGAAGGGGTAAGCCTGGGGCCAGGGTACCTGGGAGGCTAACGTGAAAACCCAGACCTCAGGTGACCATGACCTGAACCAGGGAGACAGAGAAGGTAGCCCATCCAGACCTATTCAGAAGAAAGAATGGACAGCCTGTGGGAAGGGAGAGGGGACTCAAGAGGACTCCTAGGTCTCAACCCAGTACAGGAGGGTGGTTGGTGGTGCCAGCAGTTTAGCCTGGGAACACAGAGGTTGAGATTTCCCAGGGAGAGCTGGATCCAGGGGACAGGGGAGTGGACAGAAAGATCAGGAGAGGAGTGAGGGGTTGAGCCAGAGTTTCAGCGGGATGGGTAGAATGACAGTTCTGAATGTCCAGAAGTGCTAAGAAGCCAGCAGCACTCAGCCACCCAGGTAAGCGTAGAGAAGGGAGACCCTTGGACAGTCCTCCGGTCTGGTTTGTCAGGAGGGTGTGAGGAGCTCTGGTGTGTGGCTGGAATCTGGGCTTGAGGAGGAAAGGGGGTATGGGGCCAAGACACATGCACAGACCATGAATTTTCCAGGACCTGAAGGAAGCCATAGATGATGCTTGTATCATTTCCTTCTCCAGACAGTAACTGTAGGTGCCAGGAGGACCCATGTTCACTCTTAGGGGGCCCCACAGTCAACAGGAACCAGACTCCACAGCAGCTGCTTCAAGCACAGCGTTTGCTGCCCCTCTTCCTTCCTGCAAGAAGCTGGCTGTGCTGCTGAATCAGCAGGAGAGCACAGCCAAGCAAGTGTTTCCTGGGCAACCGCGTGCTTCAGGACATGCATGCCCAGGGCCGTGTGGAGGACACGGGGAGCGCTGGACCAGAGTGCACACCCACCACTCTGCCACCATACTCGTTACCCTGCCCATGACCCAGGAGATCCCCGAGGTCCCTTCTGGCTCTCTGAAGTCATTAATGCCACCTGTGAAAGGAGCACACACAAAGGAGAGGGCAGATTGCAAGCTCTCTCACAGGGCAAGCTCAGCACACACACGATGGAGGTTAGGGCCACGTGCCAGGGCCTGGCTGGGAGTCTAAGCACTGTTGGAGAGCTCAGGAAAAGGAGAACTCCCTGTGTGCTCGGGAGTTGGGGAAGGCCTCTCTCCCTGATGGCCATCACTGTTTCTGATCTCAGGAGTCTCTTAAATGCCTCACAGGCCAGCTTTTAAAAGATCTTGGCAATAAACAAGTCCAGTAAATAGGACCCCTGGAGGATGCCAGGCGACATGCTAGGTGCTGTACATGTGCACTTAGCTGCAAAGCTGCCTCTGCAGGTGAATACTATTATCCCCCTTTAAAAAATAAATATTTGTTTGGCTGCACTAGGTCCCAGCTGCAGCATGCGAGACTCTCCATTGTGGTGCGCTGGCTTTTCTCTCTAGCTGTGACGCTCGGCAGCAGTTGTGGCGTGCATGCTTAGTTGCCCTGCTGGATGTGGGGTCTTAGTTCCCTGACCAAGGATGAAAAGCACGTCCCCTGCACTAGAAGGCAGACTCCCATCCACAGGACCACCGGGGAAGTCCTCCTTGACCCCCGCTTTTCCTATAAGGAAATCGAGGCTTGAATGGACTGGGGAACTTGCCCAGGTGGAATCGGAAGGCATGACTGTCTGACCCCAGGTCTGTCTGCCCACAAGGAGGTCCAGGGACCTTCAGTCTGTCCAGGCAGCAAAAAGGATAGCTGCTTTTGGGCCATAGAAGTTTCTGAGGACTCATGAGATGTTTAATTCACCCTGACCAGCCAGGTAGGTACTCCCAAGAAACTTGTAATGTGAAGAGCAACATTAGAGAGGTTTTAGGGAGACAGCTTTTATGGGGTTTAGACCCTTGGGAGAGGCGAGTCCTGTAATCAACCAGCAGCAGGGGCAGGCTTGCAGCTGCTGAGAGACTGTCACCTCCTCACAGTACATGACCCCACAGCAGCTCCATGGTGGCAGCGTCTCAGCGGTCTGACCGCCACACATCTGCCGGCCACTCTGCTGCTGCCAACTGGATGTGACAGATCAGCTGGAGGGCGTGGGAGCCGATGGGTCTGGGAGTGAGCAGAATGTGCTGTGTGGGGGGCTCCTCCTCTCCTACACAGCCCTGGGCCCCATGCACAGACCTCCATCTGTGCGGGCATCGCTCACTCCTAATGCAGCCTGGCAGGTGCTCTGCCGAGTGGAAGTGGGATGAGGGTCTGGCTGCAACCCTGACTCATTTTTGTGGCAGGAGATTGATGCCTTGTTCCAGGGTGACTGCCTACCACCTAGTTCGCTGCCTTCAGGAAAGGATCAAGCTGGAGGAAACACATTCAGTCATTCCGATTTAGGGAAAGGTGTCTGAGGCCTTTCCCTTCCTTTCTGTGTCACTCCTGGAATCTTAAATCCTAAGTAACTTTTTATTCAAAACAAATTTATTTCTAAGGCATTGGCCCATTGTCATTTGAGAAACTTTACTGAGAGTGGAGCTGGCAGAGCTGGTCGTATCTTCTAACCACACTCGGGCCTGCAAAGACGTGGTGTGCTGTGGCCCACGGTATTTTGCTTTTAGAAGGATGACTTTAATGTTCAGGCTCTACCTGACTGCGGTGCCCACTACAATTATGGACAATTATGATGTCTTGCTGAGAAATCACTGTGGGATGTGGGCTCTACAGAAGACAAACTGACACACACATTCCTGCCCGGTGGATTCAGAATCTAAACGTAGTTGTGTTTAGAGTTCAGCCATGGCGTGAAACACAAAGAATTCTCTCATGCTGTGTGTGTGTACACGCACATGCTTGGGGGTTTGGGTGTCACTGAAAGTACCTCTAAAGAAAAAACCCTTTCCCAATAGTGCAAGTGGAGGTAATCTAACCTAAAATCTTTTAGATTACCCTGGTAATCTAAAAGGAGGTAAGAAACGAGAGAAATAAATGACTAAAAAATCAGGATATTTTAAGACTGAAAAGAGGCTTTGTTTGTAACATAGCTGCTGCTAAGTCTCTTCCGTCGTGTCTGACTCTGTGTGATCCCATAGACAGCAGCCCACCAGGCTCCCCCTTCCCTGGGATTCTCCAGGCAAGAACACTGGAGTGGGTTGCCATTTCCTTCTCCAATAACATAGAGCACGTCACAAAGAGAATGTCAATCTTTCAATAAAGGCTGCAATTACCACAGTGACAGGCCTCTGGCTCTCATTCCTTAATATAGGAAATATTGATCAAGATTCCAAGCGTGCCAATTTTTAAAAATAATCGAAATCCCCAAATGTCAAATTCTATTGCTATACAAGTTACAATCACTCACTGATAGCCACATTTTTAAAAAAAATTAGGAGGATTAGACTTATAAAAGTTAATATGCCTCTTTACTCAGTGATTCGGATCCTGGAACAGACCCTCATAAGGACAAACCATTTTTAAAATACTGTGGAGGGATTCGGTAGAATTCATCCTGGCTTATTTGATGTCCTAGTGCACTTCCAGCATGGGCCACATACTCTTCTGAACCATGGTTAAAAAAGAGAGGGGTCTTACATAAACAGATGGGGGTGAGAGCCTGGATAGACAAGCTGGACGAGGGAGCAGGTGAGCCTGGAGGCAAAGCAAACACAGGAATGAGAGGAGTCACCTGGGTGAGCCAGACAAAATGAGAGAGGCTCATCTTAGGTGAGGTTTACACTTAGCTTTTCCAGGGCCTCTGCAGACAGTGACTGACTTCTGTCCAAACCCCACGGTCAGGCTTGACTCATAGTTTGGTGGCTTCCTAGCCGCAGGGCCTTCAGCATGATATTCAGTTTCTCATCTGTAAAGTGGAGCCCTTTCTTACGGGCCTGTCGTGAGACTCAGTGAGTTCATTCATCTAAAGGGCCCGACACCATGGTCAAAAAGTGTTAGCTATTATTAATCAGAGGAGTGAGTGTATTTTTTCATTGTTTGGCTACCCAACAATTAAATATCTTCCTTTTGTGTGGGTCCTGGTGGGAGGTAGGCCTTACCCTGCATGTAGAAGGTGAAATGTGGGCCTGGGGGCAGTCAAATGTAGGTCCTTCCCTGGGATTTTAGTCCTGAGGGAAAAAGACAAAGGTTTGGACAATGTTTAGAGATGAATTTCGGAGCTGGTGGCCGTAAGGAAGGGTTAGCTGGACCATGTGATGGAGCAGCCAGAATTTGTCCTAAAGAAAATCAACCCTAAATATTCATTGGAAAGACTGATGCTGAAGCTCCAATACTTTGGCCACCTGATGCAAAGTGCCAATTCACCAGAAAAGACTCTGTTGCTGGGAAAGATTGAAGGTAAAAGAAGAAGAGGATGGCAGAAGATGAGATGGTTAAATAGCATCAGCGATTCAATGGACATGCATTTGAGCAAACTCCAGGAGAGAGTGGAAGACAGAGGAGCCTGGCATGCTGCTCTGGTTCATGGGGTGGCAAAGAATCATACACGACTTAGTGACTGAACAAGTTGGCATGACCCCACCTGCCTAGCCTGCCTAGCTCCTGCCTACTATTCTTCCAATAAATACCTTTTCTACTGAGTTAGCCAGAGGTCATCCTGTGGTTTGCAACCTAGAAGTCTATAAGGAGCCATGGTCACCAGTGTTGTCAAATACCACCGTCCCTAGAGACTGGGGGAAGGAGCACTGCCCTGTCATCGTCTCAAAACCCAGGATGACCTCACAGTCGCCCAGCAAGACCCCCGGGCAGAAATCCTGCAGAGGGAGATCTTGCCAGACTGCTCTGAAGGGTCCCGAGCATCAGGGCAGAAAGCTTAGGAGGGCAAGACAGGCAGAAACCACACAGTGTACCTCTGAACTTAGAAATGGCATGGGGCCAGGAGGCCGGAGGTTAGGGGAGATGAGCAGACATTTACTCAGGACCCGAACCATGGCTTTTCGGTCTCTAATCCTTTACTATTTTTCTGCCAACTGCTTCTTTGCAGGGAACATGAGAATTTTCTGCAAGTGGGGCAAGGGTGTGTTTATCAGTTTGTTGCAAATTACATGGTAAACACCAGCCCCCTGGTTGAGGCTGTTACTGAGTCTCTTTGTTAGATTAATAAGATTACAACAATCTGGGCAGAATTTCAAGTGTTTATTTTCAAACCTTATTTCAGAGGGTGGTAGTAACATAGTACCAGGCCTTTCTGGAATCTGCATGTTTTTGCTTTAAGCATCTATCTCTCCACATATGTAGGGGGAGAAGGTCATTAATCTTCAAGCTCTGATAGCTTCTTGTCGGTGCTCTATAGCCCATTTTTTGATCACAAAATTAATGTTTAAACCTCCATGGTGTCACCCTTGTCCCACAGACTTTAAAGGACAGACTGAGTGTCCCTCAGTTTGTAATTATATGCATTTCAACAAAATTGACTTGAAGTGAAATTCCGTAACACAAACTATTTCCCCCTTGACTCATCTTACTACACGATGGATGTTGTAGAACATCCTCGGCAAAAGCACAGCACCTGCACCCTCAGTGCCGTGAGGGAGAGTTCTGGGGGACACATGGGCATGGCTGGGTTGGTGGCTGGGGCGACTCTTCTCACTGCAGTTTGGGACCTCTCATCACGACCTGCCCTCCGGACTCACTGCCTAGCACCATGCCCTGCCTGCTGCAAGGACTGTGGGGGGAATAAGGGGTGACTGAAAGCCATCTCTGTCTTCATGGCAGTTCCCCAACGCCCTATGGATTCTCATGCTCCCGGCCCAGGTTAAGCTACTTCCCTCAACCTGCTACACCTTTCCCGCCTCATCACATCCATCCAGACCCACGCATAGGACTGCTTTTCTGGATCATCCCTAAGCTCTCAGCCTTCCCGGGTTCCATATTCATACTGGTCCTGAAGTTCCCCACCTGGTTTTAGATGTGACTTCCTTCCTTCCTGTCTGATTCTCTGCGCTCTTTGGGAGCATTTCAAATTCATCTTTATATCCTCCATGGTGAGCTTGTTATTTGCTCAGTCATGTCCAACTCTTTGTGACTGCATGGACTATAGTCCACCAGGCTCCTCTATCCCTGAAATTCTCCAGGACGGAATACTGGAGTGGGTTACCATTTCCTTATAATGTACCAAAATTAGGAATTTAGTAAATGGATGAATGAATGATAAAGTGAATGAGTTTGTAAATAGAGATACAAATAGTAGATAAAAATTTACAAACAGGAGATAAGATAGTAATTAGCTTTATCTAAGGGCTTTTCAGTTGATGAATTTCAGAAATTTCATACTCATCAGTTTATATGATCCTCATGGCAAATTAGAAAGGTAGTTCCAATTGTTTGAATTTTGCAAAGAGGTTAAATCATAACAATAATAACAGCTTTAATGTTTGAGGACCGACATCCTCTGTTAATCTTAAATTACTGTACTGTACAAAGTAAACTATCACCTTTTACACTTGGGGAAACTGAGTCTCAGAAATTTGTCTAAAGCTATAGCCAGGATTCGGAGAAGGCAATGGCACCCCACTCCAGTACTCTTGCCTGGAAAACCCCATGGATGGAGGAGCCTGGTAGGCTGCAGTCCATGGGATCGCTTAGAGTCAGACACGACTGAGCGACTTCACTTTCACTTTTCACTTTCATGCATTGGAGAAGGAAATGGCAACCCACTCCAGTGTTCTTGCCTGGAGAATCCCAGGGAAGGGGGAGCCTGGTGGGCTGCCATCTATGGGGTCACACAGAGTCGGACACGACTGAAGTGACTTAGCAGTAGCAGTATAGCCAGGATTGGAACTCACATTTTGGGATTCCAAAACCTATTTAGTTACCTGACACAACATTGGCAGAGAGAGGATGGAGCCAATCCCAGCCAGATCAAGGGTCCCTGAGCTAACCCTTGAAGGACTGAAGTGAAGGTCAGTGAGGGATGGACAGCCTGGTCAGTGGGACTGACATGGGCAAAGGAAGGAGGTGGAAGCAGGCATGCCCAGCTTGGAGCCTGGGGCCTGAGGGACAGTGAGAGGGGTGGGCAGTGGCCTGGGAACAATCCATGTCAGGGGCCAGGAGGGACGTGCCATAACCAGCCTCAGATCCTCGAGGGTAAGGCTCTTGGGCTTTATGTTCTGCCCAGTAGAACCATCGTGGGCGGGATGAATTCTGCAAGGCCTTTGAAGTATTCTGCTGTGTACCTGGGGGGAGGAAGCTGAAGGCAATGAGACCAGTTTCAGGCTCTGGCGATAATCTCGACAAACCATAAAGTGACCTTGCGAGGGTAGTGGAGTGGGAATAAAAAGGGGGAAACAGATACAGGAGATGTTGAGAGTTTTCATACCTCTCGCCTTCTCTGTTCTCAAGCCAAAGAAATGTCTCTGATGAAAAACTTGCCCATGTTTTGCTGGTTCAGGCCTCTGAGCTTCATACTTACTATTCCCTCTACCTCTGGTTCTCTCGCTTCTCCACACCCCCACTCACCTGAAGAATACCTATTCATACTTCAAAGTCTTGCTCAGATGTACACTCCTCCAAAAATTGTTTCCTCACAAGTGTGTATGACGTTTGTTCCATCTTTGTATTTTGTACACAATTCTGTAGGGGAATCGATGCCAATGTAGTTTGTTTACACATCTGTCTTCCCTGGCAGACAGTGAACTCAATGGTTGGGACCATTTTCCCCTGTGTGTTCCTGCGCCTAGGGCAATGCCTGCATGCTCCAGACACGATGTTGAATGAACGAATGCATGCATGCTTGAATGTGTGAATGAGTAAATGAAGAGTGAAGAAATTCTCTCCTTCCTCTTTTCCAGCCATTCATGATGGAATAAGTAGGAAGCTACACTTGTCATTCTCTGTCTGATGAGGTACTTTGCTTTGAAAAATGCCTTTAATTTAAGCTTTGATTTTATAAAATTAATGAACATCTCATTTGGCAAGTTTGAAACACTCAGAACAAGCAAAAAATGATTAGAGGGTAGGGAAAGGAAAGAAGAGGAGAGAGGGAAGCCCAGCGGGGCCACTGGCCTGCAGCTGCTGTTCTCCTTGGGCACGATCAGGAAAAACAAAGCACCCAGCCCTGGGGTGTCTGTTACAAGTGACCTCAGGCAAAGCAAAGGCTTTGCTTCACCTCCTTCCATTAGCTCACAAGAGGATCCCAAAGGAAAAGACTTTGAAAATGGAGAAAAACGCCATGAAAGAGACATATTATTATTCTGCTTGGATGCTAAAATGTGGCTTTGTGAATGAAGTGCTGGCTTCCCATGCTCACCCAAAGAAAAAGATGATTTTAAGGTTAAATGTATTCCTTTCACTTACTAAGACATACATTAATTAGGGAGAAAGCATCTTCCAAAATATAAACTTGAATATGTTAATAAGCACAAATCTTCACAGAAAACTAGGAAGTACATGGGGACTAGCAGACTAACCTCAGACAGAAGCCATCTGTGACTTTAGAACAAGTATTTTTACTATCTGGAGGTGGCTCGCTGTTGTGAAATGTTAAATACCGCTAAACATTATTATGCCTTAAAAAAGTAGTTACAGGCTCCAATAAGCACACTTGTATCACAAGAACACACAATCTAAAGCCAAAATAGTTCGATTTAACGTGCCAAAAATATGCTCACCCCATACATTGTTAGAAAGAGCAGTAGGAAAAGAAATCTAAAATTTGCAGCTAATTCATTTGACGGCAGCCAGTGTCTCCCATCTTCCTTGGCAAGAGGGCTATTTTTCTATGTTGTATTTTGCACACAGAAATCTGCATAGAGTGATTTGCATACCAAAAACACACTTGTGAAAGAAACTGTTTGCCTAGGAGCCAGGGAGGGACGGGGTTGCGGCTGTTGGCTTCTATATACACAACACCCCCAGGCTGCTTGCCTTTCATCTCCCTACGTGCCGCATTTCCCACAAAGTGTTATGCACTTCATGATGCATTAAAAATTAAAGAATAACCAAGAACCATAACAACAATCCAGCACAACACAGGGTAAATCTTTGCTAACAGCCTTCAACTCTTTACTAAGGAGCTGGTAATAATAAGTGCCGTCATACACTGAGCTCTTGTTTTACATCAGGTGTTGTACATGAATTACTGCTAATTCTCACAATCAGTCTTCAAGGTAGGTGCTGCGGTTCCCCGTTTTCTTTATGAGTAACTGTGACTTGGGGAGGTAAGCTAACTTGTCAACGCCATGAAAAGGCAGTGGTGAAGCCAGGTTTGGAAAACCTGGTCTGGCTGGTCAGCCCTTCCTTGCCGCTCCTGCTCTCCACTGCCTCTCTCCCCACCCCCAGTTTTGCCGCAGACCATCATCGTTCCATTTCCAAGGGTTGAGTCTAGCAGGCTGGGGTGGTGGGGACACATGCTAAGAAAGGTGTATGTATCACTTTGGCTTCCTGCCACGGTTTGAGACTAGAGCGTGGAAGCGGGACAGCCAGTGTCAAGTCTCAGCAAAGGTGCCCGATAAACGAGTTCAGTGACAGACGCCGGGTGAATGGGCAATGACCTGTGAGTCAGAGGATGGGGGGAGGGGCGGAGAGCCAGATCTCAGCTGCACAGAGAAAGTACATGGTAGTTGAGATGCAATGGGACCCTCCCGCTCGGTGCCCATGCGCTATCACCAGTTCAGTGCCAGCCCAGCTGTATTCTTGGAAACAGAAAATGGTTTTGTGTGTGCTTAATTATAATGCTACTTACAGAGAATTTATTAGCAGCAAATTAGATGCTTGGTGTATTTCTTAAGGAAAAAAATTGGTAGTGGCACTTTGAAATCTGTTCATCTGATGAATCCTTTGCAAATTTTCCCAACATGCAACCTTTGAAAGAAAATCGGCCATTTCTGGAAAGTCAGTGGGGGAAAAGTGCAGAATGAAAAGACTGAGGATGACTGTAAAAAAGGTTAACAAACATTTGCTTTAAGTTGTTTCTGTGTGTGTTTTTCTCACCTGGTTTCTCTTTTTCCGGCCATGGTAGCAGAATTTAGATCTAATCATATTTCATTATCCATGGACCGCCATTGTCCAGACTCCTGGCTTTGAGACTTCATTAGGGATTAGTCACTGTTAGAAAGCAGTTTTACCGACACTTTCAGTAATAAATCCCTTGTGATACGATCTAGAGCAGCTCTGTCTCATAGCAAGTTCCAGGCTAAAGCAAGTAATGTGATAGCAAACTGTTTTGGAGGCAGACAAATCTGGTTTGAATCCAGGTTTTATCAACTGTAGTTTTACCTTATTTATTTAATCTGAGACAGTTTCCTCATTTGTTTAAAAAAAAAAAGGAAAAGAATATAAGGGCCGACCCTGGTTGCCTATCGACAACCATTTAACTCGTCCTTGCTAATGACGACAATAGAAAATCCTGGTTTTGTTCAGGTCTCATGCGCCTAACTCCGAAGATTTATCGCATTGGTCTAACCTATCTGTTCTTGTCGGTGACTGGTTTATAGGGTCTACAGGAAAGCATGTGACCTACTTCTTGCCTATAAGATCAAAGGGGAAATCAGCCAGAAGCTTCTGAGAAAGATTTTCTTCTCTGATAAGAGAGACATGTGAAGAGAGCCCATCTGCTTTTGCCTGCCTTGCTTTCTGATCCTGATGCTGTCGCTGAGACGTGATGTTTGATGTCGTGGCAACCATCTCTTGAACGCAAGGGGAAACATCAAGACACGCAACAGACGGCAGAGGAGAAGGACCAGCTGGAAGAGCCTGAGTCCCTGGGGACAACACCGATAATGCTGAACCAACCTTGGTCCACTTGTCTCCAGATTTCTTGTTAAAAATCCGTGTCTTGATGGTTTATCTTGTTGTGTAATAGATTTTGTGTTACTTGCAGCCAAAAACAAAAACAAAAAATCCTTAATTTATACAAGTAAGAAACTCACAAAGTGATTCTAAATGATACATTGTATGTACTTAGCACAATGCTTGGTACACTAAATGGTTGCTAAAAATATTGGTAACAGCACTTATCAGACATAGGTAATGACCTGAAAAAGCAAAACTTTCAAAACACCACACAGATAAATAAGATGAATGATACTGATTTAGCACAACCAAAAAGCTTCATATTCTTGGTAAGGGTCAGGGGAGACATTAAGGTATGAGACAATGATTACACCAACAAATCCTCATATCTGGGAGTAAGATGTAACTACAGCCAGAATTCAAGCAGTATTAGAGATGAAAAGACCATGGTTCTTTGCCAGGTTTCCATCCATCCTCTTAAAAACGGACAATCACCCTGTCAGCAGCTCACGATTCATATCTGAAGACTAACAATTATGTGTATGTGGATTACCAGCCTTGCAAAGGGGCAGAGTTCTTTCAATACACAGAATCTCTTTCAGAAGACCAAATTTTACTATTATTTTCTGAAAACATGTTATATTTCTTTATGGCAGGAAAGCTAGACATACAGATATACATATATTAAAAAATAATTTAGAAATATCATTTCCTTAGGAATGTTGTTGTTGTTTAGTTGTTAAGTCATGTCCGACTCTTGCAATCCCATGGACTATAACCTGCCAGGCTCCTCTGTCCATATCATGATAGCTATTTTTTAATGAGATTAAATTCATTTAACACACAATTAACCATCCATTTTAATTTTATTTATTTATTTTGACCATACTTTGTGGCATGTGGGATCTTAGTTCCCCAATCAGGGATCAAACTCATGTCCCCTACCTTAGGAAGATGGAATCTTAACCATTGGACTGCCAGGGAAATCCTAACGATTAACCATTTAAAATTATACAATTAAGTGGCATTTAGTGTACTCGATATTCACAATGTTCGACTCACTCCACTTTCAAAACTCTTTTACCACACCCCTGGGAAAAATACTCCACGTCCATTAAATAAGCACTTCCCATTCCCTTCAGAAACTGCTGCACTCAATATGCCAGCAAATTTGGAAAACTCAGCAGTGGCCACAGGAATGGAAAAGGTCAGTTTTCATTCCAATCCTAAGGAAAGGCAATGCCAAAGAATGCTCAAACTACCACACAATTGCACTCATCTCACACGCTAGTAAAGTAATGCTCAAAATTCTCCAAGCCAGGCTTCAGCAATACGTGAACCGTGAACTTCCAGATGTTCAAGCTGGTTTAGAAAAGGCAGAGGAACCAGAGATCAAATTGCCAACATCCACTGGATCATGGAAAAAGCAAGAGAGTTCCAGAAAAACATGTTTCTGCTTTATTGACTATGCCAAAGCCTTTGACTGTGTGGATCACAATAAACTGTGGAAAATTCTGAAAGAGATGGGAATACCAGATCACCTGACCTCGGCTCTTGAGAAACTTATGTGCAGGTCAGGAAGCAACAGTTAGAACTGGACATGGAACAACAGACTGGTTCCAAATAGGAAAAGGAGTATGTAAAGGCTGTATATTTGTCACCCTGCTTATTTAACTTCTATGCAGAGTACATCATGAGGAATGCTAGGCTGGAGGAAGCACAAGCTGGAATCAAGATTGCCAGGAGAAATATCAATAATCTCAGATATGCAGATGACACCACCCTTATGGCAGAAGGGAAGAGGAACTAAAAAGCCTCTTGATAAAAGTGAAAGAGGAAAAAAAAAAAATTGAAAGAGGAGAGTGAAAAAGTTGGCTTAAAGCTCAACATTCAGAAAACGAAGATCATGGCATCTGGTCCCATCACTTCATGGGAAATTGATGGGTAAACAGTGGAAACAGTGTCAGACTTTATTTTTTGGGGCTCCAAAATCACTGCAGATGGTGACTGCAGCCATTAAATTAAAAGACGCTTACTCCTTGGAAGGAAAGTTATGACCAACCTAGATAGCATATTGAAAAGCATATTGAAACATTAATTTGCCAACAAAGGTCCGTCTAGTCAAGGCTGTGGTTTTTCCAGTGGTCATGTATGGATGTGAGAGTGGGACTGTGAAGAAAGCTGAGCACCGAAGAATTGATGCTTTTGAACTGTGGTGTTGGAGAAGACTCTCAAGAGTCCCTTGGACTGCAAGGAAATCCAACCAGTCCATTCTGAAGGAGGTCAGTCCTGGGATTTCTTTGGAAGGAATGATGCTAAAGCTGAAACTCCAGTACTTCGGCCACCTCATGCGGAGTTGACTCATTGGAAAAGACTGTGATGCTGGGAGGGATTGGGGGCAGGAGGAGAAGGGGACGACAGAGGATGAGATGGCTGGATGGCATCACTGACTCGATGGACGTGAGTCTGAGTGAACTCCGGGAGTTGGTGATGGACAGGGAGGCCTGGTGTGCTGCGATTCATGGGGTTGCAAAGAGTCGGACATGACTGAGTGACTGAACTGAACTGATTCCCTTCATCCCAACCTCAATTAATCATTAATCCCCTTTCTGTCTCTATGGATTTGCCTATTTTGATATATTACATAAAAGGATTGTATATTACAATCATACAAAAAGTGACCTTTTGTGCCTGGCTTCTTTCTCATCCAAGTAACAGCATGCATCAGTATTTTGTTCCTTTTTTATGGTTGAATAATGTTCCATTGCATGTGTATATCACAGGCAGTTTATCCCTTCACCCCATACACTGACAGACATTTGAGTTGCTTCCACCTTTTGGCTTCTCATGGTATTTTAACATCCCACTTGTCATTATTCTAGTCCAGGCTACCATTCTCTCACCCGGATTACAGCAACATTTTAACTAACCTCTCTTCTCCACTCTATTTCTTTCCACACGGCAACTTGAAGGCCATTCCATGCTTGTAGTCCTTCAGAGGTTTTTTAGTTGCTCAAAGAACACTCTGGGTTCAAATCTTCAACAAGAACTCTAGAGCCTGCAGTGAACGTTTACCTTTCTTGTCTACCTGTTTTCCTATTTCATTTCACATCACCCTCTCTGCAACTGAATGGTTCCAGCTGAAGTGAACTTCTCTCAGTTTCTCAAAACCATCAATACTCCTCTTTCTTCAAGAGAAGGGCACCTACTATGCTGTGTATCTTCTTTGCTGGACTGACTCCTACTTATCCTCTAGGTATCATCTCAAACACCACTTAGATGCAGATGAGATGGTTAGATAGGATCATGACTCAATGGACATGAATTTGAGCAAATTCCAGGAGACAGAGGATAGGGAAGCCTGGTGTGATGCAGTCCATGGGGTCACAAAGAGTCAGAAACAACTTAGCGACTGAAAAACAACATACAGTACCCTATACTTCTTTGCAGCATTTGCCCAACTGTTGATTATTTTTCCTACTAGACTGTAAGCTCCACAAGGCAGAAACCACGTGTTGTGCTCCTCATGAGAACCTTTCTGCCTAGCACAATGCTTGGCACATGGTAGACACTGATTAATAGTGTTATAGACTGGGGCATGGGCAGAATTAACAAACTGCCTCTAAAATTTTGGATACTCTCTGAAGGTCTCAAAGTATGTCAACTAAAATGGACACACATACAAACCAACCTTAGTCATAATTACATTGTTCATACCCTCTCTACTTACCTACCCATCTAAATGGTAGAATTCAGGAAAACAAGATAAAGTTTTATAAATATGGAAATATCCTTTCAAACAGTTCTTTGCTTGTGATTTAAAAAATAACTGATATTTAAGACCACCTAAAACAAGCATACTCTAATCGAATAGTTGCCTATCAAAATGTGATTGTCTGACTTCAGTGATTATTCTTGCCTTTGAAAGGATCTAAAAGAAAATGTTCTAAAGACACACTTGTACAACAAGAAAAAATTCTCATAACATTAATACTTTCATTCTTTCCAGTCTTTATCAGTGTGGTTTAACATGTAAATACAGCTTTTGTTTTTCAAGATTTTACCTACTCTCTTTATTCACTTCTCAAAAAACAGATCAATGGATGAGATTACAGCTCCTTATCACGAAATTAATTTCAGATACTTGAAAAAGCTACTTTTAATCACCACCTGGGGGAAAAGATAAATAGTCCAAGCCAGCTTTTTAGTTGTAGGTACTAAAGATTAGAGGGAAAAATTAGAGAATGTGATAGAATAAAACCTCTTGCTAAAACTGCAGTACCACAAATTTTTTTAAAAGCACTGTTTTTATGATTGTCAATCCTTTTAGGTTAAGAGCTCAGGCACTGAGTTGGTGCAGGAAATAATTTAAATATTAATTTAAATGTATTTAAGTATTTTGCAATTTGATTACTTGTAAGTAATTACACCATAGGTTTTTCACAACTGAGACCATTACAAACTTTTCATTAGTGCAAAATTAGGAATGTTTTGTAGTACATACAAATAAAAGATTTTTTAAAAATATTTTTGAGGTACTATAAAAGCAATTTATGAAAAGGAGAGTCACTGGTTTTGTTAAGGTGTTGAGGTAACGCAATGAAGAACACGTGGACTCTGATTCAAACTGTATCAATTATTAGCTGTATGAGCAAGTTATGTAGCTTCTAAATCTGTTTATGCATAAAATTGACTACTTCAAAGATTGAGATTATGTGAAAAATGAATATAACATTTCTAACAATGCCAGACATACACTATGGCTTTTCTACCAGATATGCACGATTTCACAGAGTGGTAATTACAGACAAGGTAAAACAGTGAATAGAAGTTTAAATAGTTCCAAAGGAATAGTACTAGGGAAAAAAAGTGCCTAATGACTCTGAACTCACATTATCTTTCTCAGTTTGAGTTTTATTCTTTATTGTGTGCTACCATGGCCTCTATTTAGTAAGACGTTTGTAAACTACCACAAACAACAACAAAAAGGCAAATAGAAATCTAGGGACTGAATATGAAACCTGCTGACCCAAACTAAGTAAACCCATCCTCTTGACCATGTCCATGACATTAAGAATCATGTCCAACAGTTCTCCATAGATTATACTTGTCTACACATGCACACTGTATATTACAGAAATCATCTGGTATTGTCAACAGAACCACCATCAAATACCACAGACCAGAACAAGTGGTCTCTTATTATCTTGAGACTCCATAGATTTTGTAGCAATTCCTTAAATTATATTACCTTAGAAAGCAATTTATTTAATAAATTAAAAAAAATTATTTGGCTGCGTTGGGTCTTGGTTGTAGCATGTGGGATCTTTGATCTTTCATTGTGGTATGTGGGATCCAGTTCCCTGACCAGGGATCTAACCCTGCCCTCTGCATTGGAAGTGCTTAGTCTTAGCCACTGGACCACCAGGAAAGTCACAGCAATTTACTTAAAAAACTCTTGACAAAAGAAACTTCCCACAAACATTTTGCAACACTAGCCAAAAATACGCTGTTTCTGTGCAACTCTTTGTGACCCTATGGACTGTAGCCCACCAGGCTTCTCTGTCTATGGGATTTTCCAGACAAGAATACTGGAATGGATTGCCATTTCCTTCTCCAGGGGATGTTCCTGACCCAGGGAATGAAACTGCATCTCCTGCAGTATGAGCAGGCTGATTCTTTACCACTGAGCAACCTGAGAAGCCCAAACCAAAAATATATTTGTTTTAAAATTTTGCAGAAATGAACCTGCACAATTTAGTTCCTCAAAATTTATTATTTCCCTTCCTTGAGAACTTTTCTTTTCCACAAACCCAGAAACTAACTTCCCAGGAAGTCAAAGAGTCTTAAAAATACATTATGATCCTTCCTCTGCATCCTCCCTAACAAAATAGAAACACTACATTTCATTGCATCTCATTCACAAGCTCTGATTTTTTAAATATAGATTTCATTGCATCTCATTCACAAATTCTGATTTTTTTCTTCCAGTTCTTTATTATCCAATCAAGACAATTCAAATGTATTTAGGCACTTTTTAACATCAGTTAACCACTAAGCAGTTAACTATTACATAGTTAAAACATTAACATATCCTAAGTTTGTGTTTTTTAATACAAGGTGTTAGGGCAATTGTGCAACATTTGGTTAATCATATCAAATATTATATTGGAGTTTCTTATTCACATTCTATAAACATCTCTAATTCACAGAATTTCACTTCTTTTATAGTTTCCTCAATCAGAGATGTGAAGGCTACAGAAAACTGAAAATGTGCTTTATAACTTTAATACATTTTATGAACCTCAACCATTTCAAAGATCAATGAAATATCTACCAAGGTAAATGAATGACATACCAAGTTAAATGAATGACATTTGTTACATTAAAAATGAGATTTTCCTTTCAAAGTCACCAAAACCATTAATATTCAACCAAAAATTGTTGGAATTTGTAGGGTTTCATGTGTGTATGTGTTTAAATGTCAGGGTGGTATGACCTTCTTTGGATGTAAGGCTGTTGAAAGCTGAATCATACAAAAGAAATCTTTAGAGAACAGAGACTTTTCTTTACATATTTATTCCCAGAGCCCGCCCTTCATCTCATCTTGGTTTTCCACATTGATCCAATTGTAGCACTTCCTGGAGCGAGCTATGTTCTAATCAGCAACATCAGGAAGAGAATAGGACAAAGCCAAATGAGAAAACGCAGATCTCATGTCATGCTCTTTGAAAAGAGTGAATGCATTCTAAGCTATCGGGAAATGTAAGTCACAATTTAACTTTAATAATTTTTATCTGCAATGGACATGAACAAGAAATATGGAACGAATCCTTCATCTATTCAATAGGTGCACGATTTCTATTGAGATGAGCACCATGTAGCAGAATTTTACTTTGTTCTCTGTCCCATATAGTTGGGCTGACCTTGAAACCTCATCAGTAGGCTCTTTTGTAGTGATGCCTGGATAATCTCCACTGAATGGTGAATCAAAGGAGATACAACCTAGAGGCACTAAATCACCTAACATTACTTCCTGTCAAGAATTTTTTCCCCTTATAATTGCTGAAAAACTATTGAGTTAAACCAACCATGCCGACTCCCCAAAGACAATGGTCCAAACCCTCAAATGAAACGGTTGCAATTCTCTTGGATTGCTAAAAAGCAGGAATGGATCACTTAAAGAAAACTAGGTCTGCACGTTGTCACCTCCCCACAAACGTTAACATCCTAGCACTAGTATTATTTGAACATAATCCCCCACGGAATCGAAATACTGGCTAACGGTGGCTACAGGAGTCTTCCAATCCACGCCTACTTTCGGGATTTGGGCGCTTGAGGGACTGGAGGGCGAGGCAACTTGAAATAGACCTTGACCGAGTCGTAGATGAACCACTGCAGGGCAGTCAGGGTGCCAATCATGATGATCCGGGCGAACAGGCCTTTCCACACGCCCTTGAACCCCAGTCTCTGGAGAACGTCAAAGGCCGTGCTGCCTTTCTCCTTGTTCAAAACGGACACGACGGAATCCGCAGGGTGGGACACCACGGCGCAGAAGACGCCAGCGATGTAGCCGGCCACAAAGGTCACGGCCAGCTGCTCACTCTTGGTGCAATGGCTCTGCGGCTTGGGCACCACGTACTTGTAAAGCGCCTCGACCGTGCGCTCGAAGCAGGCGAACTTCATCATGGTATAGGGGATCTGGCGCATCCAGAGCGGCGCCACGCCTTTGTAGAAGGCCCACAGGCCCTCCTCGCCGTACATCTTGGGGGCCGCGGCCCGGAGCGTGCGGGCATAGCCCTGCTGCGTCTGCATGCGAACCTTCACCGCTTCCATCGGGGCCAGGGCCACGTCGGCGAAGAACTCGGCGCTGGCTGAGGCGGCCAGGTACAGCCCGGTTCTCCATTCGTAGGCCTTCTCCTGGCCCAGGAGCTCCGCGTACCGGATTTTGAAGACCTCGTAGAGGCCAAACTTGAAGAGGCCCTGCATGGAGTAGCCTAGAAAGGTCGGGGCCCAGCCTCGGGCCAGGCCACGCAGCCCGTCGTCCCGCAGTGTCACGCCAAAGCCGCTCAGGATGCCCTTGTACTTGCTGGGGTCCACCTGCATGCGACACTTGACCAGGTCCAGAGGCACGATGGCCGTGTGCGTCAGTCCGCAGCTCAGCATCCCGCCCAGGCCACACAACAGTAGGTACTTCGTGGAGCCGTACTCGTAGCTGGACTCCTCCAAGGCTGCTGCCCAGGGCCTGCCATTGAGTTGGCCCGCGCTTCTCCCCCGCAGGGCTTGGTAACCGCCAGCATCACACATGGCCGCGCTGGGTCTAGGCACACGCTTTCCTCAGCCTGAGCTCTTTCCTCCCTCAGGGGCCCCAGAGCACTGCGCATGCGTCTGAACTCCCCCTCCCGACCCACCAACGTGAGCTTGCTAACCCAACGGTCTGGTCTGAGCGAGGGACAGGTCGCGCCAGAGCCCAAAGGACTTCGACCGCTCTCTACATGCCTGCACACCCCCTACCGGTTTGACTGCCTTTGGATCTCAACTGGCTCCTGAAATTTTAAGTAGGAGCATCGCCCCGCCCCTCACCTCCAGGACGGCCCTTGGCCCCGCCCTCAAGCTTTTGGGCGAATAGGCTTCTGGTAACGATAGGAACCCCGCCCCTCAACCCTCCTCAGCTTCCTCCTCAGTGGTTCCTAGGTCTCACCTTCCGTGGTAAGGCTTTCCATGCCTAATGGCGCCAAGTGGCTTCTGTCCAGCTCAGCAGCTTAGTCTTCTACAAAGATGCTAAAAAAATAAATCAACAAGTACAAGCATGAGTAAACACATGAATAGGCAAGTAAGTAGATGAGGAGATGAGTGACAGGGTGAAGAGTCGCCATGCACTCTTTCAGGAAGAGTTGCCTTCCTGAAGGGCCTTTCTGGAGTCCTCACTCAAACAGCCCGCTTATGGTAATGGTCATCTCCATGGCCACAGAATGTTCGAGAACCAGGAACCTAGCATTAGAGGACCAGTCCCTGAGCTTCCAGCCTTACCTAACATTCTTACAGCGCAGACAGGGAGGATACCTCTCCCCCAAACCCACACTCCACTCGTTTCCCTCCAAGAGTTATTGTGGGGTCTTAGGAAGGATGAAGAAGGCAATGGCACCCCACTCCAGTACTCTTGCCTGGAAAATCCCATGGATGGAGGAGACTGGTAGGCTGCAGTCCATGGGGTCGCTAAGAGTTGGACACGACTGAGCGACTTCACTTTCACTTTTCACTTTCATGCATTGGAGAAGGAAATGGCAACCCACTCCAGTGTTCTTGCCTGGAGAATCCCAGGGACGGGGGAGCCTGGTGGGCTGCCGTTTATGGGGTCGCAAAGAGTCGGACACGACTGAAGTGACTTAGCAGCAGTAGCAGCAGGAAGGATGGAGGTTCTCCCTAGATTGAGAGAGGGATGCTGATTATTTGCATTCATTCGATGTTGTTCCGTTGACTACTGAATCCCTGCCATGATTTTGGAGATTAGGAAATTCTAGTCAAAAATCCTCTTTCCTTTTAAGGGAGCTTGTAGTCTCATTGGCTTGGAAAATGAGAACTAAATGATTCTACTAGTAAATCAGTAGCATATATTCATACATTCACTCACTGTGTGCTGGGCCCTATGCAGGGTTAGGGGTTTAGCAAAGAGTCAGGCATATTCTTTAAGTGTGAAGTATTAGTCACACAGTCGTGTCTGACTGTTTATGACCCCCATGGATTGTAGCCTGCCAGGCTCCTCTGTCCATTCAATTCTCCAGGCAAGAATACTGGAGTGGGTAGCCATTCCCTTCTCCAGGGAATATTTCCCACCCAGGGATCAAACTAGGCCTCTTGCATTGCAGACAGATTCTTTGCCATCTGAGCCACCAGGGAAGAAATATTCTCGCTGACATCTAAATGAGGAGATTAAAAAATCAGTATTGTGTGGTAAGTATTATCACAGGAGTTTGAATAAAGTTCTGGATGAATAGTGAGGGGCAACTAATTCAGCCTGATGAATTTAAGAAGACTTCTCAGAGGTCTTGAAGGATGAGTAGGAGTCAGTTATGTAAAGAATGAAAGGTAATTCCAGGTTAGGGGAAACAGGAGTGCATGATCTATTGAGGAGAGGTGAGTAATTTGGCATGGTAGAAACCAGCAAGGGTTCAGTCTGAAAAATAGAATTGGGTCAAATTAAGGAAAGCCTAAATACCTGTTCAGGACTTTGACTTTTATCCTACAAGGAGGCCAGTGTTTCTCAGAGGTGTGATCCATAGACGACCTGCATCAGAATCACCTGGAGAGCTGTATTTAAAATCCCTGATCACACCCCAGAGCCTCTGAACGAGAATCTGAGGGAAGGACTATGCAGTTTTAATAAGCTCCCTTGGGTGAATTCTTCATTAAACTTTACTAAAGTTTGAAAAACACAAAATGCAGATGATGGAAGGTCAAGATTTTTTTTAAGGATCTTTGATTAGAATTCAATACTTATATCCTAAACTGAATGCATGTGTATAGAACTCTGGAAATTCATCAAGTTGCATACTGGTAATTAATGTTCATTATATACTTTACATGTTATGTGCTCAGTTGCTAAGTCGTGTCTGACTCTTTACCACCCCATGGACTGCCGCCCACCAGGCTCAGACTTTGTTACATGTTATATACCATAATTTTAAAAAATTGGCTGGTATAAAATTCTAACCACAAACTAGGGAAAGCAAAGACAAATACAAGACTTCTCAATCAAGAAGTCTTATTGAATTCCGTTCCTTATTGTAGTCTTATACCAGTGTTAATTAAACAAGGCTATTAGGCTGAGGGGCTTCCCAGGTGGCCTAGTGGTAAAGAACCCGCCTGCCAATGCAGGAGACAGACATAAGAGATGTGGGTTCTATCCCTGGGTCAGGAAGATGCCCTGGAGAAGGGAATGGCAACCCACTCCTGATTACTTGCCTGGAGAATCCCATGGACAGAGGAGCCTGGGGCTACAGTCCATAGGACCTCAAAGAGTCGGACGCGACTTGAAGCAACTTAGCACACATGCACACATTAGACTGAGAGGGCTTTAATGCCTTGGCAACTTATATAATGAAACCAACCAACTAGGCTATTTGTGATTGGTTTTGACTTTTCAAATAAAGCAAATTCTTAAGTTATAACCAATCAAATAATTTCCTTGCTTTGCTTCAGAATCTCTATAAAATTCTTTCCCCTAGCTACTGTCATTGGAACACTTCTAACTACTTCCTGTTTGGTATTGCCAAATGATGCTGATTAGAATCCACTTTTGCTCACATAAACTCTTTAAAATATTTAACATGCCTCAATGTATCTTTTAACACCAGGAATTTCAGTATTAAAGAGAGGACTCTCTCCTCAAATCATAGAGAACAATGAAGCATTAAAATATCCCATGATGATGAAATCAGGGCTTCCCAAATTTGTTCCTGGGAATACTGGTCCACTTGAAAAAGGTCAGTGGTCCAACAAGCTTGAGGGACATTTCATACTAGAGTATTCATTCTCAATTGAGGTAATATCATCCCCCAGGAGGTGAAAATTGGATCTTAGAGGCCAAAAAATCTTAGTACAGTGGTTTGTGACCTTCCAAAACTCAACTCTACCCAACAAAATTATATTCCTTGTTATTTAATTTCCAGGTTAGGAGAGGAGCTTAGGGAGGGTCAGGGAGATAGAAAAAGGCCATTAGAGGAAAACAGTCCAAAAAGGATCATGGGGAAGAAAGGCCAGTAATGAATAAAAGGTTAAGGAACACTAGCGCTTCTTCCTGGAGATTTCCTTATTAAAGAGAAGTTCCATAGTAAGAATTTTGCTTCGTTAACTTAGTGTTCTCTAATCTTACTGGATCTTAGAACACCTTTTTTATATTACTCCTATTCACATTGCACAGATGTAGTCTACCATGGAGCCAATTTTGGGAAATGCTGGATTCTATAAAAAAAATGAAGTTTAGAGAAAACAAGGGGTAAAGAGGACCAGAGTAATAATAGCAGCTACCATTTACTTAGGCCTCCATTTCCTAAAGGTACAACATGTGTGTTTTGCTAACATGTAACACAGGTCACCCAGAGAAGGAAATGGCAACCCACTCCAGTGTTCTTGCCTGGAAAATCCCAGGGACGGGGGAGCCTGGTGGGCTGCCATCTATGGGGTCGCACAGAGTCGGACACGACTGAAGCGACGCAGCAGCAGCAGTAGCAGCAGCAGCAACACAGGTCACCAGTTACTTTATGAAAGCTGAGGTTAAATCAATTTATCTCATTTGTATGAGATACTTTTTCTTTACCATTAAAATACTGTGAAAGAAAATGTACAAGTTGAAGAAACCAATCTAGAAATCCTCAGGGCCAGAATTTTCTTAGACAATTCTCAGTTCAATATCTAAGCCATAAAGTCAGAAACAACTGGAAGTAGACTGTAAAACTATTTTGACATTATAGAGCATACAACCACTATGAAGTTGATCTCCTTGGTACTTTTGTAATCCAGGCCAACATTTCTGTCTTGAAATCATTATTACACTTTTGCTGTGTTCTCCCTGCTAACTTGAGTTGAACAGTAGGTCTTTCCACAGGGCCAGATTTAGACTTTTATGTTCTCTTATTTGTTATACTTTAAAAAAGTTAAAATGTATTCATTCATCCAACAGATTTTTACATAGGTTCTATTATGTGTCAGGGCACATTCTGAATTAACATATCAAAGCAGAGCTAATGACCCACATTGTCCCCAAACAGAATTTTCATAAGCTCTAAAACAGAATCACAGAGTGCCCATATAAAACAGGAAACACTTCTTGAATACCTGCTCTTTGCCAAGTGATTTAAATATCTCTAATCCTTACAAGATATTCTTCCCATTTTACAGATGTAAGTGGCAGATAGTGTGAAGAAAGTGAAAGTGAAAGTTGCTCAGTCATTTACAACTCTTTGTGACCCCATGGACTGTAGCATGCCAGGCTCCTCTGTCCATGGAATTCTCCAGGCAAGAATATTGGAGTGGAGCCATTCCCTTCTCCAGGGGATCTTCCCAACCCAGGGATTGAACCCAGGTTTCCTGCATTGCAGGCAGATTCTTTACCACCTGAGCCACCAGGGCAGACACTATAGTCTACTCAAAAGTCGATAGCCTATTTCTCTTTGCTACAGAACTCTGTTCAGGTATGTGGCAAACATCCTTTGAATTCTACATCATATTTGCTCACTCATGACATTTCTCATGATATTTTAACTTGCGTATAGGGTATTTGATTTTTGGCCATAAATACTTAGGTCCATTGATGGTTTCTCTACTCTAATCGCACAAATATATATCTGAGCATGATGTCCTTACCCCTGTGTCCATGTCTTTATGTATGTCTTTCCACTTTCCTCTTTTACTTCATGTCATTTTTCAGAATCAGGGGCAAAGAATGTATGCCAGAAAACTCTCCTTTATTAACCCACCTTCTTTGTGTTTTTCTAGTAATTACTGTTTTAAGTAGTTTGCCAGATATTCATTTGTATTTAATCTGGACTGATGAATTGCCATTTTTAAAAACTATAGGAAATACTTCAGACAAGACTGTAAGAACACTGCTTCCTTTGTTTATGTATCAGGTCATGGTTCAGTATCATACCCAGTCTCTGTGGGTGTTGGACAACTCAATTATCAGTGAGAGTGAACCGGAGTAGCTGCTTGAATCATTTTCTTAGCTTTAACACATATGGTGAACTTAAGCAGGTAACTTCATCCCCCATCATGAATCTCTATATCCATCTTAAACATTTAGAGAATATAGTTTGGGTATGTCATTTTTTAAAAAAAGCACATGAAGGACACTGAAATTAACACATTTAAGTTCTTAGGAACTGAATGGGAAGGGCAATTGAATGTTTATTAAGCACTAAGTAATAAGTAAGTGAAGTCGCTCAGTTGTGTCCGACTCTTTGTGACCCTATGGACATGGGGGGACTCTTTGCGACCCCTACCAGGCTCCTCTGTCCATGGGATTTTCCAGGCAATAGTACTGGAGTGGATTGCCATTTCCTTCTCCAGCAGATCTTCCCAACCCAGGGATCGAACCCGGGTCTCCCGCATTGTAGACAGACGCTTTACTGTCTGAGCCACCAGGGAAGTCCTTTATTAAGCACTACTATGCGTAAGACATGTATAAGGGGAAAAGTCCCATGCTTTGGGCAGAAATAAATTCTGAGTTAAACTTTTTTTCTAGCTATGTGAACTTAAACAAGTTATTTAGCCCTTTTCTGAGCTCCACTTCTTTATTTATTTTAAATATCTATAATTAGGACTAATTATAACCTTTTAGAGTTGTTATAAGAGATAATACACACAAAACAACTAGCCCAGCACCCTGTGAATTAATGAGCACCCCATGAATGTCGATTCTGTTACTCCCCCCTGCTTTTCTGGTTCTCCTTGATCCTCTCAGAATCCATGTTTCTGTGAAGTCACGGACTCTGCTCTTTCCCCTCCACTTGAGTGGATGATTTACTCATTTAACTATAATGAATTCCAACTGATTTAGATGGTTTAGGACCGGAACTGAAGAAATCCTAAGTGGCAGAAATGTGAACTCCTTTGACAATGCCCCAGGATGCGTGAAGCCATAAAACAAATAGGACAGAGACTGCTCTCCTGTGGCTCAGCAGGTTGGGCCACAGAGAGGAACAGAAAACTGGGCAGCCTTTCTCCTCTTCCAAATTGATTCTTCCAGCCTAGGGCCTTATTCAGTTGAACTCTAGCTAGGGCTACCAACTCACCCCAGTTTGTCCCAGACTTTCCTGGTTGCAGCACTCAAAGCCCAGTGTCCCCAGAACCCTCTCAGTCCCATGCAAATCAGGACAGTTGGTCACTGTCTTAGAGGAGTCTAAGTTGTGCCTGTGGCTTCCAGCCACTGCCAGTGTGCTCCGGTATAAGAATCACTGGCCTTGGAGCCAGGCAGTCCTGGGCCCAAATCCTGGCTCATTCTACTTCTAGCTATGAATCTTGTAAAAGTTATCTTTCTTGAATCTTAGTTTCTGTATCTATAAACTTCATTCTATTCTTTTCTGAATTTGTAATGAACTTCATATTATTATTAAATTAAATGATAGCACAGTGCTTGCAATGTTATAGGCCCTTAATGAATGTTAGGTCTTTCCTTCCTGACTTTCATATACTTATTGCCGCTAAGTCGCTTCAGTCGTGTCTGACTCTCTGAGACCCCATAGACAGCAGCCCACCAGGCTCCCCCGTCCCTGGGGTTTTCCAGGCAAGAACACTGGAGTGGGTTGCCATGTCCTTCTCCAATGCATGAAAGTGAAAAGTGAAAGTGAAGTCGCTCAGTCATGTCTGACTCTTAGCAACCCCATGGACAGCAGCCTACCAGGCTCCTCCATCCATGGGATTTTCCAGGCATGAGTACTGGAGTGGGGTGCCATTGCCTTCTCCGTCCATATACTTAAGAAGGTTTCATTATCCCCTGGGGTACCATGTCTCTAAAAATCCCTGATTCAAGGAAGGGGTGGCCACTGGACAGTAGGGGGCACTGTTGCCACTACTCCTCTCTTTCTACCAGCTTCTCTGCATCCCTCCATCCTCACACAAAGCAAGGAAGTTTAGTAAACCACTGATCAAAGGCGGCCAAGCTCTAAATCCACACTTGGTTTTAACTTATCTAAATGCGTCCCACATGCCTGCAATAATGTTCAGGGTGTATCTGGACCATTTTAAATCTTGTACATTTAATTTATAATCCTTCTCACTCCAGGAGGTTTGTGACATGCCAGGGGGTCAAATGTTTATTCTTACAATTATTTAACCCCAATCAACTAATTATTCTGATGAATTGTATACTTTTTCCCCTTTTTTGCTTGACCAGATTGGAAACAATGACAGGCATTTAACTGAGATTTATTTGTAAAACTCTGACAGATTGGGAATTACAAAGTTCTTTAAACTGTCTCTTAAAATAAATATTTCTGATTTATCTGGTGAGTTAAGGGGAAAAAGCAATAATCTCCAAACTCATTAAACCAAGTAAGTTTAACCATGTTTAAAGAAAGTGTTGTAGGAGGTAATAATCCCTATATGTTTGGATGAAAATTGTTCATAACAAATCTTCATCCTTTTCTTGTTTTTGGTTTGTGCAAAGCACAAACTAGAACTGACACATCTAGACATCTAGTCCCAGTCCTCAGTTTTTCTTCAGAAAGTAGAACAATAAGTAACTAGGACTCATATAGGTATTGCAAGATTGAAGTGGGATTGAGTGAGCTTTTCTTTGGCAAAGTTGTTCCAGGTGGGGCACACACCGGTGGCCAGTCATGGCCCTGGACTAGTACTGTGCTAGACAGGGCTGTTCCTCCCAACCCTGGGTCCCTGGCTGAGTCATATCTCCTAGGACGCTTAAACAGATGAGGCACAAAGCAGCAGCAATGGAAGACAAAGGAGCAAGAGAAAGGAGATGCAATCAAACGGCAGCTGAAGAGGCTGTGTAGATAAAGACCGGAACAAACAATGCTATGGAGCAGATGAGAAGTACAACATCTGAGCAGAGAGGGCATGCTCACAGGGGCATTGGTAGCTGAGTTAGACCCAATAGTACGAATACTTGCTTTGTTTTTACTTGCTAGTTTGATGGGGAAAAGTATTTTTACATGCAGAGAAATTTTCATGGTATATATAACTGATTACATGTAGTTTTGATAGTACTATCAAATTTCCATAAATTTTGGGAAATCTTTTGTCTTAAAAGACGACATGTCCCTATAAATACAGCATTTAAAGGGGCTAGTAGTTTTAATATCTCTGTCCTTTGTTAAAATGCAAATTTGGTTTAACACAACATGCATGAATGAATGCCAACAGATGCATGGTTTCCTAGTAAAATCAGAGTAAAAAGAAACAAAGGAAACACTAGAGACTAATATGACATTGTAAATCAACTATACTTCAATTTTTAAAAAGAGAAAAAAAGAACAAAGCAAAGAAAGACTTAATCTTCCTTTATGTATATTCCTTGTCTAGTTTCTTAGAACAGTAATTCCTGTTTATCCAAAAAACAAGAACACATCCAGAATTTCCCCCTGTATTCTATTTCTGTGAGAATGGCAAGCAAATATCAGGAATTTATCTTTCAAAGAACCTTTTCATTTTATGTACAGCATCAGTACAAATGTAGCCCATGTTATAACTGTAAACAGATGGCAAGAAATACTGCCCCAGAGATAGGCAAATTGGGTTGAGAACCTGATCACTACCTATTTAGCTGCGTTACCTTGGCTGTCATTTAACCTCTTGGCACCTCAGCAGTAGTAGCAGTAGTAATAATATTTGTGTAATCGCTGTAAATTCCAAAGTGTCCCATGTTTTTCCCATTTAGTGATATTAAGATTTAATGATGAAGTAAGTCAGAAAGAAAAAATATGAAATAAAAATGCATATATGGAATCTAGAAAAATGGTATTGATGAACCTATTTGCAGTACAGGAATAGAGACACAGACGTAGAGAACTTGTGGACACAGTGGGGGAAGGAGAGGATGGGATGACTTGAGAGAGTAGTATTAAAATATATACATTGCCCTATGTAAAACAGAGAGCTAGTGAAAGCTGATGTATGGTACAGGGAGCTCAGCCTGGTGCTCTGTGATGACCTAGAGGGGTGGGGTGGGGGAGGGGTGGGAGGGAGGCTCACAAGGATTTATGTATACTTATGGCTGATTCACATTGTTGTAAGGCAGAAACCAACAAAACATTGTAAAGCAATTATCCTCCACTTAAAAATAAATTTAAAAAATAATTTACACATTAAAAAGCATTAAAAAAAAAAAAAGGAATGAAAAGGACCAAACAAAAAAAAAATGATTTAATGAATACCTAAAACTTCGCAGGCAATGCAAAATGTGGTCTCATTTAAACCACACAACATTTTTAAGGGAGGTACTTTTATTTTGTTCATTTGACAAATTACAAACTGAAGCTTAGAGAAATTAAGAAATTTCTTACCTAAGGTATACAGGAAGTGTCAGGAACATGTTTGCTTCTGCTGCTGCAGCTGCTGTGTCGATTCAGTCGTGTCCGACTCTGTGAGACCCCATAGACGGCAGCCCACCAGGCTCCCCCGTCCCTGGGGTTTTCCAGGCAAGAACACTGGAGTGGGTTGCCATTTCCTTCTCCAATGCATGAAAGTGAAAAGTGAAAGTGAAGTCACTCAGTCATGTCCGACTCTTTGCTACCCCATGGACTGCAGCCTACCAGGCTCCTCCGTTCATGGCATTTTCCAGCAAGAGTACTGGAGTGGGGTGCCACTACCTTCTCTGAAACATGTATGAATGGCCTCCAAGTCTATATCTTAATCACTGCACTATACTAACATCACTTAGTTATTTCATTTACTCTATCAAGTAAGATCTCTGATTCTTGCAGGATTAATGAGATAATGAATATCTAGCACAGTGTCCAGTGTCTGGCCGATGGTTAGCATGCATAACATGATGTCAAGGAAGAGGAAAGGGGGTGAGGCAATGGAGAATGAGGAGAAAGAAGTAGTATCTCTGACTTACCCAAGGCCACCTCCAACTAGAAGACTCAGCCTTTGCATGGCGTCAGGCTCTTCAAGCATGGATTAAACCCAAACTGTCTAGTACCATAGCTTTGACCCCATGTAGCTATCAAGAACTTGGACTGTGGCTAGTCCAAATTAAGATGTGCTCAAAGTACAAAATACACATCCTATTTCAAAGACATAGTATTAAAAAGAGAATATAAATATCTCAATAATTTTTGTAGATTATATATTGAAATAATGTTTTTGATGTATTGAGTTAATGTTACTTTTAATGTGTTTTTTTTTTACTTTTTTAAATGTAGCTACCAGAAAATTACATGTATATCTCACATTATATTTATATTCAGTTCAGTTCAGTTATATTGGACAGCTCTAAAAGATTTGTCTGCTTAGTCCACCTTCTGCTTCTGAAGACTAGGTTTGCAACAGCAGCTCAAAGTCAAGCTGTTTTGCCATTGGCATGGGGTGTACACCACTTTCATACATCCCTTCCTCATGCTGGCTGCATTACCTTCACCAATCTGAATGTACTCCTGTCCTTTAGGGCCATTCTCATAGGATCAAAACATTAATGCTTTAGAATTAGAAGTATTTATCTGACTAATAGAATATGTTTGCTTTTGTTGTTGTTCAGTCACTAAGTCATGTCTGACTCTTTGTGACCTCATGAACTGAGCACACCAGGCTCCTCTGTCCTCTACTATCTCCCAGAATTTGCTCAAATTCATGTCCATTGAGTCAGTGATACTATCTAACCATCTTATCCTCTGCTGCCCCTTTCTCCTTTTGCTTTTAATCTTTACCAGCATCAGGATCTTTTCCAATGAGTCAGCTCTTTGCATCAGATGGCCAAAGTATTGGAGCTTCAGCTCCAGCAACAGTCTTTCCAATGAATTTGCAGGGTTGATTTCCTTTACGATTGATTAGTTTGTTCCTTGCAGTCCAAGGGACCCTAAGGAGTCTTCTCCAGTACCACAGTTCGAAAGCATCAATTCTTCAATGCTCAGTCTTCTTTATGGTCCAACTCTCACATCAGTACACGACTTACTGGAAAAACCATAGCTTTGACTATATGGACCTTTGTCGGCAAAGCAATGTCTCTGCTTTTTAATGTGCCCTCTAGGTTTGTCATAGCTTTCTTCCCAAGGAACAAGCATCTTTTAATTTCATGGCTGAAGTCACCATCCTCAGTGGTTTTGGAGTCCAAGAAAATAAAATCTGCCACTGCTTCCACTTTTTTCCCCTTCAATTTGCCATGAAGTGATAGGGCCAGATGCCATGATCTTAGCTTTTTAAATGCTGAGTTTCAAGCCAGCTCTTTCACTCTCCTCTTTCACCTTCATCAAGAGGCTTTTCAGTTCCTCTTTTGCTTTCTGCCATTAGAGTGGTATCATCTGCATATCTGCATGTCTCCTGGCACTCTTGATTTCAGCTTGTGATTCATACAGCCTGGCATTTCACATTTATGGGGTTATATACCATTTATGGTGTTCTCCAGGCAAGACTACTAGCGTGGGTTGCTGTTTCCTCTTCTGATGGACCACGTTTTATGGAACACTTCACTATGACCCATCTGTCTTGGTGGTCCTGCATGGTGTGGCTCATAGCTTCACTGAGTTATGCAAGCCCCTTTGCCACAAGGCTGTGATCCATGAAGGGGATATGTTAGCTAGAAGAGTCTAATAAAATTCTAGTTTGCAATTTGAATCTTCAAATGCCTTGATATTATTCTCAAAGGAATATTTTCATATTAGCTTATTAGGTTAAATTATCAGCAAACTGCTGTGTAAACTAGGAAAAAAAGAAGGGTGTTGTTATATACTAAGGTTACATCATTACTGTGATACATAGTCCATCAGATTCTCATAAGGTTCCAATCAGAGGGTTTACGATGGATTATTTACATGCTACTTGATCAGTAGAATCCTTTAGACATTTAATATTGCTAAGAACTCTGGTAACTTAATTAAAAAGCATATGATGTATGTATTTCCCCTCCCCAGAACCCACCACAGGTGAAGAATTATTACTACTAGGAGCACTAACATTGCTTTGCATAAATAACCGACCTCGGCCTGCTCGCCTGCTGTGCAGCAAAGCCAGTTTACTGGTGAAGGAAAATAGTGTTTATTTGTAGGGCCCCAAGCAAGGAGTATAGGCAGCTCATGGTCAAAATACCTGAACTCCCCAACAGCTTTCAGGGAAGGGCTTTTAAAGGCAACGTTTGAAGTGATGGTTGCAGGGGGATGGCTTTCCTCTCATTGGTTGGTGGTGAGGTGACAGGGTAGTGTTTCAGAATCTTATTTATTAACTTTCTGGTTCCAACCAGTCTGGATCTAGTGTTCCTGCTCAGCATGAGGTTGCCATCTTCTACCCGGGTGAAGGTCTGTTTCAGTTCCTACAGAACAACTTAAAGATACACGTCAGATTGTTATATATATATATATATATATATATATATATATATATATATATATATAAAATCCCTTTGAGAAGGAACTAAGAATCTTTCATTGCTGAACTATCTTTTCTTGACTACTTGCTTTTCTTCTGTTTCTGCATTCCCTCCCTTTCCTAATTAATAACTGACTGAATCTGTTCTTTGGAACACAGTGAAGGCCTTGGAGGCTAAAGATTTTTTTCTTTAAAAGAAAAGGGAGACACAGAGGGCTTCTGTACCCAGGAGGGCCCTGCAGAGTCATGCTCCATTTCAATAGTGACTACTACAGTTTCCTTTAAAGGACCCCCTTCACATGGCTACTGCTTAACCTCTCCATCTCTCCTCTTTCCAGTCTCCTGCCCTCACTGTGCCATGCTGCAGCCTTAAACATAATATTCTCTCTGTTTGGGATATACCTCTTCTGCACCTGGATAATTCCTACACATCCTTTAGGACTACCTCAGAAATCAGCCCCTCAAGGAAGTCTCCCCTGATTTCTTGATCCACATTAGGACTCATAGCATCCTACCCACCACTCTTCAGCTTTCATCTGGAATTGTTTGTTTACTGTCTATTTGCCAGCTAGAATGTATGCCTAAAAGTAAGGATCCTGTGTTTTTATTTACTTCTGTGTCCCTTATGGTTAGCACATAGTTGACACTGAATGAATACTGGCTATGGGCAGAGAAAAGCAAATTAGCAGGGCATCCTAGGAAATTTCCCCAGGTTGCTACCACCTTTATTTACCCTCCTTTGCCCCAACTGTAATAGGATATGTAACGACAAGCATTTCTATTAATCACCAATGCTTTTTTGGGGACGGCACTGCATTTGCTTAGAAGAAATACTGAGTTAGTAGATATATGGTTAAGAATATAGACTCTGAGGATAGATTTCCTGGTTCTGAATCATGGCTCTGCCACTCGATGGCAGAAAACCTTGGGCAAGTTACCTAACTTCTCTAGGTACTGCTTTCATCATGTGTAAAATGTGGGGTGGAGGCAGGGAGGGAATAATAGTACCTACCTTAGAGGGTTGATTTGAGGGTTATATGAATTAACACACATAGAGGAGTTTATCAGAGAAGGAAATGGCAACCCACTCCAGCACTCTTGCCTGGAAAATCCCATGGATGGAGGAGCCTGGTAGGCTGCAGTCCATGGGGTCACGAAGAGTCAGACATGACTGAGCAACTTCACTTTCACGCACTGGAGAAGGAAATGGCACCCCACTCCAGTTTTCTTGCCTGGAGAATCCCAGGGACAGAGGCCTGGTGGGCTGCTGTCTATGGAGTTGCATAGAGTCAGACACGACTGAAGCCACTTAGTAGCAGCAGCAGCAGCAGCAGCAGCAGCGGAGTTTATAATTACTGGCACATACAAACACTTAGTAAGTGCTAGTTGGCATTACTACTGTTAATAACATAATGTAATATAATATATTAATTATATTCCCCATCAGGGGTAAGAGGTAATCTCGAGGAAGCAAAGCTGATCCTCAAATTCTGCTTGTTGGGAGAGTGGTCCTATTTACTCTTCTTGTTGTTGTTCAGTTGTTCAGCCCTGTCTGACTCGTTGGGACCCCATGGACTGTAGCATGCCAGACTTCTCTGTCCTTCACTATCTCCCAGAGTTTGCTCAAACTCATGTCCACTGAGTTGATGATGCCATCCAACCATCTCTGTTGGATCTTATTCACTCTGGGCTTTCTGTTTTGTGTGATATTGGATAAAGTTGCTGGATCCAAGTTAATTTACTGTGTCAGTGAGAAATGAGATGCCTTTGATATTGGCAGGAGAGGGAGGCAAGATTCATTTGTACATTCAACAAATATTTACTGGATGTCTATATTGTGCTAGATATAAAGGGAAGTAAGATAGTCACAGCCATTACAGAACTCTCAAAAATCAAGAAGAGAAAAGCTAGAGAGCCTGGGTAGTGAGATGGGGATGGGGAGGGTGGGCAAGGTGGAGGGGGACCAGATCACTTCCTCTCCAGTGTGTGTGGCACAGCAGAGGAGGATCTTGAGAGAAGAGAAACACTAACACAGGATTTTAAAGCACCTGCTACAAGATATGTCATGTAAATCCTCCCCTCTACCCCCTGCAAAATCTTCAGTCACGTTTTCATTGCTCATGAGAGAGAGCCTGAAGAAGACAGGAGATATCTGGGTTATAGCTACTGGGGGGAAGATGCTATAGGCAAAAAAGCCCTTCCTTACTCTTGCATGCTACCAGTGAGGAAACATTACTGTGCACACAATATTTAATGATTACAAGTGATACCCCCATGCACAGCATAATACAAGACTCTTTAAAATAAACAGTATCAATTACAATCATGTTAACTGAAGAGAAGAGCCATTATTGAAGGTAGGAAATTCAGGACTCTGTGGAAGAAGCAGCCGTATCTAAAGCTGGGACTCAGATATGACTATCAACCAGCCCCTTTGTGGTTAGTCAAACTGGTGATTCCTCAGCACTGTAACTTTTTTATAAACTTCTGCTTATGATGATGCAGAACTTCTTAAACATAAACATCCAAATGTTTCAGTGTAGGGAAGGAAGGGGTCTACTATGGCCTCATCCTTCTTTGACTTCCAGCTTTTCAATTTTACATATTACTTTTTAAATAACAATATAAATAAATTTGACACACATATATGTATATATTCAGCAGCCTAAGAAGTAATCAGCCATCAACCCAAATAAAACAAACCTATCAATTTGCCTGAATTTCCAAGCATGAAATAAATAAAGCTCTGTTGGAATTTACCTACATAAATTGAGACTTTGAGGGGAAGAGAGAAATAAACTAGTCTTTTTCTCTTATTTGTTTACTGTATAAACCCTAGGGTTTCTGCATCTTATAAGATGACTATGGATTTAAAAGATTTATGGTTGTTTATTAACATTCTCAAAGCAGTATGCAAATTCACATCACCTTGGGTATACTTTGCCCCAAAGTTATGAGTAAAAATGGAAGCATTTTGTCATTAAAAAGGCTAAAATAAATGAATTCAAATGGTTGTCTTTGAATAGGATTTTCCTTTAAACCATTAATAGGAAAATGAAGAGATCTTGAGTGGTCAAGCATGAAATGTAAATAAGAGTAGTTTTCATGTTTAGGCCTTATCAGCTGATGGCACCTGATGTTAAAATTTAAATTTGATAATGCAGAAAATGACCTTATAATTTGCAGTATCATGAAAGAATGCAGTTTGTGCCCAGATTTTTTGACAGTAGTATTGAAACCATGATTTTTAAGTAACATTTTCAAATGACAAGGTCAGTGAAAAAATTAGACATTCTGAATTAAGTGGAGTCAGAAAAAGAACTTGTCTGTGTGTTCATTTATGGGACCATATTTTTTAAATCAAAAATTAAGATACAGGCTGTTAGAGCAAAGCAGAGACAAACCTAGATCTCTTTAAACGGATTGAAATAACAGTGACATTCTTAAAGGGTCAAATAGTACAGGAAACATATACTTCTGCCCTCTTAAGATGAGTAATATATTTCTTCAAAGCAGGAAAAAAACTTTACAAACATCTTTTCAGCTTTCCAGTGTATAATCAGCCTCAGAATGGCAACCATTTCCTATTGTCAGGTAGCTAGTGAGAAATGCAAAGCACACCTGCAACCAGAGGCTCAGGAAGTTCAAGGTGGACACCAGGCCTTGGCTCTCACTTCTACCATTCTGTTACCAGAAACAGAAAACTTCAGAGAAAGGACAATTAAAAATGCACATATTTCAGCCAGGTATTAACCATAACTACACCCTTAAAGGTAATGATTAATCCTATGATGACAAGTTTTTGTTTTTTTTTTCCCTTTCTTTCTTTTTGGGACCTAAGCAGGGGGGAAAAAAGACCTCAGGGTGTCACAAATTTCTATCAAACAAGAAAACAAATTAGCTTAGCAGTCTTGGGAAAACTATGAAGTTGTGGCAGCTTTACAGGTGTCCCAAGATTTGGGTTGCTTTACAGGAATAACTAAATTCATGGCACAATTAAGTACTGGTTCAAGCTCATGCTAAAATATCCTAAGTCCCTTTTACTTTAAATCATTCCAAGTATGCTTTTCTTTGGAAGGCATCAACTGCAATATGCCACTTCCAGAGATGCATTCCTATACCAGCAAGACTTAAAAAATGGGAATTACTCTAAAGGCACACCCTTGAGCAACCATCACACTGCACTGAGCTCCTGAGAATATTCTGGAAGCATCACTGTGAACAGTTGCTTCTCTGTAGGGGAGAAAAGTGAAAATTAAGCAGAAGCAGCAGCTTCTGTATGGAGAAACACGGTTTGACACTTGGAATCCTTTTCTACTGCAACAGGTTTACCAACAGCTACGTTCCTCTGGAGTTTTGAATATGTGGATCCTTGAGTATCACTCTGCCTTTTTTTTTTTTGAAATTACGAAATACCTTCCGTCCTTCTGTATACCGTACGGCGGGAAGAGAAAGTTTGGAAATTAAATGCCTAAGACTGCAGCTAACCCAGATGATATACATGCAATAGCATTACTTGAAGAACTTATTCAACCCAATCCTTTGCATCTTGTTAACCAAGGCACAGAACCTTTCCAAATTTTGCACCAAAAAAAGAGAGAGAATGCAAGGGTCTTGCTGCAGCTCCTGGGATGCACTGAACACCGCCTTGTTACAAGTGTATCCAAAGTTCCCAGCACCGGGGACTTGGGGAAAATGCTTCTGTTTCACTGTCCCTGAAGCTTTCAGAGGAGACGGTTGTGCTATGAATGCAGACCTTACAGAGCAGGCCAGCAAGATGCTTCGTACCCCCAAGTGCTCGCGGTGCCGGAACCACGGCTTCCTGGTACCAGTCAAGGGCCACGCGGGCAAGTGCCGCTGGAAGCAGTGCACCTGTAAGAAGTGCTTCTTGATCACTGAGCGCCAGAGGATCATGGCTGCACAAAAGATGCTCAAGAAGCAGGCCTCTGGAGAGGAGCAGGAGGTGGCCCTGTGCGCACAGGGAACCCAGCTGGCCTCCGGGGGCGCGGCTGCCAACCCAGGCCCAAGCTTCTGCCCGCTGCCTCCGCTTGTCCCTTTGGGAGACGCGCAGCCGGGCCCTTCGGGCCAAGCAGCCACCTGCTTCCCTGAGAGGCCCCCGCGGGGCCGGAGCCCCAACCCGAGTGCCTTCCAGCTGGTTCTGGGCGGCCACAACGGCGGCCACGTGGGCCTGAGCGAACAAGCAGCCAGGGCCAGGGCCAGTTCTCCGGAGCCCCAGCTGGCGGCGGAGGCCGCCGGCCGGGGCGACCCCAGCTGCCTGGAGCTGCTCAGGCCGCCGCGGCCTGTGCCCAGCCCGCCGTTCACCAACTTCGGTAAGATTCTCGGGGCCCCGAGCCTTTGTCCCGCTGTTGGTTCCTCTCCAGGTTGCCGCCTCCCCGCTTCCCCGACTCTGGCGTCCCAGGCCAGCCGCGGGTATGGGCCCTTGGGGTGGGGGTGGGAAAATGCTTTCTAGAGGGAATCTTGCTTTGGGATACTTTTTTCTGAGTAGGCATTTGGGTTTGGTGCCTTTTTGCAAGAAGGTAAAAGGAGAGAAAGGAATGGGTGGTTCTGAGGGGGTAATTTTTAAAAATATTTAGCTGTAGTCTCTGCTTTTCCATTTTGGGAGGAAAAAAAAGATGGCCGCAAAAAAAAAAAAAAATGGCCCCCAGGCCGCTTAGCTGAGGCTCCTCCTCCCAAAAGAGAGGATCTCGGGAGAGGGGCCATATTGCGCCTGCGCACCTCTTCCCACCCCTGTCTGGTGCTGGAGGCTCCTCCCCCAGAACGTCCTCGTAGGTGGGCCAGCGCCTTATGACTGCGCCTGTGTCCCTCCGCCCACCCCTCCCTCATCTTTTGTGCCCTAGACGGCTTGCTCCTCAGCCGTGCTCTGGCCCAATGGGTGTGTATGTGCGTTCTTCCCACCTGTTTCCCAGGCATGGATGGGAATGAGACCTCTTTTCTGCTCCCTACAAGAAAAGTCTATTGAGGCGTTGTTGGTGTTTTTTCTCTCCTCCCTCCACATGCATAAATTACATTGTCCCCTAGGTATTGTAACTTTCACTATTATAATTTCAAGTCACATGTAGGTTTGAGACTTTTTAAAAGGGGCTCATTTGGGGTGCAGACACATGTTTTCTTGGTTTTCTCTACGGCAATGTGGTAGAAAGAGCAGAAGTCTGAGTCAGGACGCTGAGGGGCAGCTCACTTGGTAATTAGGCAAGCTCCTTTTGTGACAGCCTCTCCCCTCTGTAGGCTAAGGGGATTGGCCTGATGCTCTCCGAAGGCCAGTTCTGCCTTCTGGGACGTTCTAGGAAAATACAGGTCCCTAGAGAACTAGATGAGGAAGACAGATCTGAAAAGCAGTTTTAGAAGGATACCTTTCTATGGATATGGAGCCTTTCTTTGTTCCATGGACTGAGCACTGTGTGCCCAGCACTAGTGATGAAAAGGTGAAGGAGGGTGAGTCAGATTCCTTGCCTTCAAGGATCTTGTCCTTGTGAAAGAAAAGGACAGCACAGATTGGTATATCGAGAACTCTAATAAGTGGTTTAGCTGTGGTTTGAAGGAAGATCAGGAGCTGATACTGAGGATTCAAGAAGGCAAAATGGGGTTAGGAGAAAAAGCCTTCCAAGCAGAGGGGACAGCATCTGCAGAGGCCCCGAGGTGGAGGAGGAAGAAGGCACTACTAGTTACCAGACAGTGAGGCTGGAGTGAAGGTGGGAACCCAGCCTGCATGGGCTTCATGGCTGGGCCAAGGACTTTTGCTGAGGCCAGTAGAACATGGTTAAGGGTTTAAAAAGCAGGGAGGATCAAAAGCATAATGGATGGGGGAGTTGTCTGTGAATGGATATGAGTGTTTATTTATACTGCTACCTTCAGACAACATGGTACCCTTTTTCCTGGCTTCATGTATTTTTAACACTTCCCTCATTGCATGTCTTTTCAGGGCTCCCTCTGAGCATCAACTCAGATTCTGTGGTGCGGTCTGAGTGCCTGGAGAGAGAACCTCCCAAGCTGTACCCCAGCTGCTCCAGCACAGACCCCTGCCGCCCTTTTCCTCTGGGCTACCAGGATGCATCCCCAAGTGTGGGGATCCCTCTGCAGCAGAGTTTCCAGCACCTGTCCTATAGCCACTACCAGGGAGGAGGCTTGGTGAGTCCCATTCCTGATATTTTCAAAGTTCCTCCCTATTTCAGCTGCCCTGGCTGCTTTAACAGACTTTCTCCCAGGCAGCCAGCCACTGTGCTCACTCTGTACCAGGACATGGGCAGTGGGTGGAAGGATACAGCATTGACCTTGTGTGCTGTGCACCTCTGGGAATGCACGTGTGAACAAGTTGGCCTGGGCTGTGGCGTGGGTAAGAGACTCTGGGAGCTCAGGCAAAAAGGAATGCAGACACATCTCAGATAAACCTGGGGAACAGCCACACGGGAACCTGAGTGACCACCAGCCTTGATCCATGGAATGCCAGTCAATACTAGGTACCAGATAGGAAATAGCACTTTCCTGGAGCCACAAAGTATGGCTGCAAAAGTATGACCCACTTGAGATGGCAGAGGGCTTTCAAGAGGATAGGGCACTTAAGCTTAGTCATGAAAAATATGGGGACTTCCCCCAAACACTGGTCACCTTAGGAGATATTTGTTGGAAAAAAATGGGTGAAATTTAATCATTTTATAAGGTCAGTGACCAGTTACTAACTGGTGTGCTCTTTGAGCCTAGAGTTTTGAGTTCTGGAAGCTCTGGATATATGAGTCATGTGAGATGTGGGTCAGGTGACCAGCTTTTGCAGCATTGGTTGCCAGCTCCTTCCATCCTTCTCCCTTTTGGCAACCCCAGAGGGCCATCAGAACTGCAGAATAGCGAGAGGCCTGGGTGACCAGTCCTGACTTTGGCCCATAAGGCTGGACCTGTGAGGGAGTTGACTGAGATGCAGCTCACGTTCAGGGAGGTGTAGACTGCTGTTACTTTTACTTTCTTCCTTAGCTACAAGCCCAACCCCGTGTGTTAGAGAAGAATGAGTAGAGAGCAGGCTGCTTTGGTCTAATGTGGAAAGTAAGAGAAGGGACCAAAGCTTGACGTTAATGTACTGAAGTCATGCACTGCTCCTGCTTCTCTGCAACAGCATCTCCTCTGATCCAGATATTCTAACGTTTTATTCAGAAATCATTTTCCATTCATTCAAGGGGGAAAAGTTTGAACACCACTGGTCTTGATAATTTGCAGGGTGCCTACTGGCCCTTATGTAAGCCCTCGAGGTACATGTTATTTCCTCTTTGTAGAGCAGAGGAAAAACGCTCAGAGGAGTAACAGATTTGTCCAGGGTCACGAAAGTGGGGAGCAAGGGACTGGGATTCAGATTACTCAACTGGTCAGTGACAGAGTCAGGACAGAGGTCTAGAACAAACATGACCCTGACTCTCACCATCCCGCTGCCCTGCCTGAAATTGAGGGTGGGGTGCTGGCCACCCCATTGCAGCCCAGGGAGAACACAGCATCTCTAGCCTCCACACAAAGAGAGGGGTCTTGGCCAAATGGAGCACACACCCACCGTCTGCTCGCACAGAAGCCTGGGGCCTGGCGTCCAGGGCAGGGCTCTGATTGACAGGCCTGCCAGACGGCCTTTGTTAGGAGTGTGATCTCAGTTGGTTTATCTGGGCCTGAGCTGCCACCACTAGCCCCAGGCAGGAGCTGTGATCCAGGGAGAGACTTGGCTGAGCAGCTTGGAATTAAAGACTAATAATCCCCCTTCCTACCCCCTTCACGTCTGGATAGGGGATCACCCATTCATTTGTGAAGCTGTTTCAAACCCAAGAGCCTATGAGTTGCTTCATCCTTGTCCTGCTGCCCCTGCCCAGCCTCCCAAATACTCCCTGAGCCGCCTTCTCTCCCTGTCCTGTCCCACCTGCTGCTTCTGTGCTCCCTCTTTTCTCTTCCCACAAAAGAGCACAGGCCTGGAATCAGACAGACCTAGAGACCAATCCTACCTTTGCTGCTTACTCTCCACATGGCCTGGGCATGTCACCGAACCTCTGAGGACCTTGCTCAGGTTCTTAGTCTTTAGCACGGGGGTAAGAGTTTTATATCCTCAGGCTGTTGATAGATTCTAGCCGTAAGGTATGGATGCATATAAAGTGTCTGGTCTGTGACATGGTGGGTGCTCAAAAGTGGGCTGTCTTCCCTGCCTTGTGGTCAAATTAAGTTAGGACGTGCTGGCTTAATGTAAGCAGATTTAATAGGCTCATGTGTAAGTCATCGATGTGGGGGCAGTTTTCAGGGCTTCTCAAACTCCCTGGACAAAGAACACTTCTAAGAGCACTTAAAAATATCTTGTGGGACACGGGATTTCTTTGGCACACAGCCTGTGAAGTGCTGCTCTGGAGTACCTGGATGGAAGAGTAAATAATAAGACTTGCCCCTGAAATTTATGATTTTCTATTACATTCATGTCCTTCTCAGTTAAGCTCTGAGCTGTGTGGTCATCACCCCTCCACATCCCGTTCTTCCCGACATCTTGGGGTCCTGTGGTATGGGGTTAGCTTTCACCTTCTGAAGAAGGAACATAAACACAGAAGGGCTGAAGCCCCTTTTCCTGAGGTCACCTAGCTCCCCTTGCCTCAGAAACAGCTGCACTGCACTGTCTGGTTAGAATGGGGAGCCCACAGGCCAGTGATGCTGGAGTCTTAAGTATCCCATGTGCCAGAGGCGGGACCCCAAAGAGGTGGATGCTTTCAGACCCTTCTCCAGTGCAGAGCAGAGGAGTCAGGCTGACTTGGGATTCTGTTCTGCCTCTGCCGCTCCCCAGCTCTGGCCTGGGCCTGTACCTTCGTCTCACTGATGGTGGTTTTTGTCACTACGGTGAGGAAGGTCAATAGACCCTCCCTCCTAGGGTCGCAAGGATAGAATGAGGCTGTAGACATGCTGTTGCTCCCCAGGCTTCTCTGTGTTGTGTTTGTGCTCCTCCTCCCCTTCGATCAGCTGGCAGGTGTTTGCTGAACACCCTGTTCTGAGTATCCTGTGCTCCACTGTCGGGGCTGCAGAGATGAATCGCCGCCACAGGGAGCTCCCATTCAGGGGCGTGAGTGTGGGATCGGCCCCCTGGCTCACCCTCTGCCCTCTGACCGTCTGCTGTGTGTGCCTCGCAGGTGGCGGAACCCGTGGGAGACTTCCAGCCGAGCTACTACCCGCCGCTGGGGCAAGCGCCGCAGCCTCAGTTCCTCCCACCCGGCTTCCTCTCTGCGCTCCAGGTCCTCCTGCCGCCGCTGCCCCCGCCGCCTTCAGCAACCTTCTCGCTGACCATCCTGTCTGACACGGACAAGGAGAACACCAGTGAGTGAGGCCCCATCTTCCAGCTGCCGAGGGACACAGGAGGACTCTGGAGGGCGGGGGTCCTATTATGAAGTGGACGTGGAGGGAAGGGAAATGGAGAACAGGATTTTCAATGTCCTGGGCCCTGGGGAAACTCCTTCCTGGCACCCCTCTCTAAATTCCATACATGAGCATCTAGGGGAGGTGAGTCCCCATTCTCAGGTGAGGAAACTGTGCTAGAACCCCGAGAGGGTCTCACATATGTACATGGCGCAGCTCGGATTTCAGCAGAAGTCTCTGTCTGGCTCCAGCTTCAATGCTGATTTCCTCACCTTAACAGTTCCTGTGGGCAAAGACGTGGAGAATGGCATGCATGTGGTGCCAAAAGACCAGAGGTGCCAGGCCTCTCTGGCTGGGGAAATAGCATGTGCTGAGCCTGTCTGGGGCTTGCTCAGGCCACTCTGGCCTTCACACCTCGGTCACTGGTGCACCGGGTGATCTTGGGCACTCACACCCTCCTCTGGGCCTCAGTCTTCTCACCTGTAAAGTGGGCCCTGTCACAGGGTTACTGTGAGGGTTTTCTTTTGAGGGCCCTTGAAGCTTTAAAAGTTCTAGGATTTTTTTTCCCCCTTTCAGTCCTCCCCTGAGGCTCCTTAAGAAAAGAAACCGAGGCCTGTTGTATGTCCGATGCCTAGATCTGTTAACTGGGGAAGTGGTACAGTGTGACTTGAAGTACGATGGCCCTGGTGCCGCACAGCCTGGGTATAATAAGTCCTGGCTCCAGCACTTGCCCACGGTGTGACCTCGGGCAAGTTCATTCACTCCTTGGTGCTTCAGTTTCAGTACCTGAAAGAGCAAACTAATTAAGGGTCCCTTCCTTCATGAGGCCATCCTGAGGATTAAACAAAACCTACAATGATGAAGGCATTGGTAAAAGATCATTCTCACTGTTGTCCCTAATCCCCATGCCAACCATGATGCTGCATGGTAGGCACCATCTAATGGACAGAAGGAGACGCTGAGGCTCAGAGCTGGGGGTAGCTCTCTCCCTGCCACCCAGCTTGTGACAAGCAGAGCTGGAGTCTGAACTTGAGTCTATATCCTCTGGCCAGGGCTAGAATCCCAGTCTCCTGACTCCTAGCAAATTAAAAGTAGGAATGGGAATAACTAATTCTCCATAGGGACTGGAAATGATGATGATGCCTTGTAGAAAACTTATGTGTGAAAACAGGTGATTTCCCCTCTTTCTCAGTCCAGCCCCTCTTCTCTGTCCTTCACAGATGACCAGGATGTGGAGGGGCCGAGTGAGCCCAGCCAGCCATCGTCCCAGGAGGAGTCCAACTAGGCCCAGGCCCTCAGGCCGGCAGCGTGGGGCCTTGGTGGGGGGCGGGGGGGGGGCGGCGCTTGCAGCAATGATTTTCTTGTGTCTATTCAGTGATATGTAGGGAGGAATGGTAGTGATAAGCGCAAGATGGCAGTTGATTCCCATTTCAAGATAGGAGGATGGAGTGTGGTTGCTAAGGTTCTCTCAAGCCTGAGACACGGGGCCTTGAAAAGGAACTCAGAGGATGAAGTCACCAGGGCGCGGCCAGAGCTCTGAGATGTGGGAGACTGGCGGGAGCTCACATTTCGGAATGAATTTAGCCGGCTCTGTGTTGATTGCTGTTAATCAGATTCACCCCTAGAGGCGGCCTTTGATTTCCTCAGGTCCTGCTCCAGGACTGAGGCACTGTCCTCCTTAGCCTCTGCTTCTGCCGCCTCTGTCTGGTCCCCAGCAGGAGGCAGCACAGACATCAGGCGTCCAGCACATCCAAGTGGATAGCAGGAGCAGCCAGGACCAGGGTGCTAGACAGGTTCTGCTACATCCTTTCTTACTGCTCTGTCCCCCCAGGGTCAGCCTGGGCCCCTTCTCTAGGGACTTTACTATCAAATATAAGCATTTTAGCCTCTGAGGTTGCTTCACTTTTTCCCCATGAAGTTTAAGCCATTATGGCATCATTTCTGGTTAAAAAAAAAAAACTAATAAAGTTTGACTATTTCATGTTTTTAAAATGATTGCTAGCTTTAGAAATTAAGCTTTTTGTAAGTTCTCATGCAGTTCTCAGAGAATAGGATGGTGCTTCCAGATTACCTGTGGCATCAGTTTCTTCTCTGGGGACAGTTGACATTTGAAATAAAATGAACAGTGGAAATCCTTGTGGAAGGTGTATGCTTTCTTTAACTCTCTGTGGAATGCAACCTCGGGAAGGGGAGGTGGTGGCTGGGATTCATGGCCTGTCAGCCTGCTCTTTCTGTGCACTTACGCAAGACTTTCCCTTTATCTCAGTTATCAACTGAGAGGCTTGGGCAAGGCTGGTAGGTTTTTTACTATCGGTATTGTTGTTGTTATTCTTTTTCTATGGTTTTAAAATTTTTTAATTTATTTTTAATTGAAGGATAATTACAATATTGTGTTGTTTCTGCTATACATCAACGTTGATCAGCCATAGGTATACATATGTCCCCTCCCTCTTGAGCCTCCCTCCCACCTCCCTGTTACTATTTTAAGCAGTAGAGACCTTTTAAGAAAATCTGATGCAGACACATGAAATGTAAAGATTTTCTCTAGTTTCTCTTCCCCAGCTCCTTGCATGGTCCCTGCAGAGTGACATGGTTTTAAAAAACCAGAACTTGATCCCATTTTGTTGTTTTAGAGTCCTGGTTCTCTTCCCTTGTTTTCACTTTCTCTGTCATTTAAAACACATCCTGCATCTCTGCTGGACTCAGAGCCTGGCACTCAGCTCTGCCCATGAGAAGCATGGAATCTGGTGTGGCAAGTCGGACAATAGATGGTGGGATTGCGATGGGACAGAGAGAGGTAGAGGGGCTGTGGGTGGGGGAAAGGGTCAGAGAAAGCCTTCTGGAGAAGTTTGGGTTTTGACCGCGTCTTCAAGGGAAGAATGAGTTAGATTAAGGTAGGCACCCCCAGCAGCAGGGTGAGAAAGGGTAAGAGACCTGGAGTGAAGGATTCGAGGGTGAGGGACAGTGTTCTGTTTTGTCTGGAAAGGACTGGCACTCAGGAGAATAGGCTGAGCGGCCTCCTGCCTTGCCTGTGGGCCCAGCATCTTAGGATAGATGGCGGGAAGAACACTGAGAAGTGACAATCTAACTGTCCTCTCCACATCAGTGTGGTGACTAGGGGGTTGAGGGCCTGGGCCTGCCCTGTTGGAAGGTATTGGAGCAGATACAGTCATAGGAACTTTTCAGTTCCTGCTTTACACACAGTGTTTCAGCAGAGCAGAACCTGGCATACTGAGGCCTGCAGGTGTCAGCACTGGTCTTAGTCTGGACCTGAGAATGCAGTGATTTTGGACTAGCCTGGCTTTGAGGCTGAAGTTACCAGCCATCCCACTGCAGGTCCTGCCCCTGGGTCCACAGGGCCTCAGGAATCCCAGGAGCATGGGAGAAGACACAGCTTCTGATTCCACTTGGCCTCATTCACCCTGCCCTCACTGGACCCTGACCTTCTGAGGGTATGGCCAGATGGGGCTGGATCAGTGACCATAATTTTTCATCATTCTCCTTTATCTTAGAGCCCGTGCTTTGAAAGGTTTTTCAACCAAACTTCATTCATCTGTAAAGCTGTTTTCCCATTTCTGATCAACACATGTAAGCATGAGGCCAGTCTGTGATCACATGGACTTCACAGCATTCCAGACCATGCTTAATGAGCCTGGAGTGGCGGGGGTGGGAGTGGGGGGGTGTGTGGGATGAGGTGGGAAGCTCCGTCCTGTGGAGAACAGCAGTGTCCCCTTTGTCCTGTAGGAATCCATGTCCACAGGACTCCTGGAAGGGGAGGGTTGCTCAGTTCTGTAGGCCTGTGAACTGATGAATCTCAGAGACCAGTCAGCATCTTTTACTGCAGCCTTGAGAGTGCCCGTTGGGGTGAAAAGACCAACCATAGCGTAGGGTGGGGCCTTGCCAGACTCCCTTCCCTTTAAGTGAACCCCAAGTGCTGAGAGCCTGACTGTCCTTTCCTGTATGACTCTCACCATAGTTACTTACAGAGCCCTGGTGGGCTCTGTGGACCCCTGCTCCCTGTAGCCTTTCCAGTCAATTTAATCCATGCTCCCTGAGTGCCCTGCTCCTCCAGGCAGTCCTCCAGCAGCTTCAACATGAGCATTTAAACACCAGATCTGCTTATGTTGCTGCCCTGCTCACATATCTTACACAGCTCCCTACCGCTCTGAAGATCAACATTCTCAGCACAGCCTGTCTGCCCACCTCTCCAGCTTCTCCACTGGCTGGCCCAGCCTAGCTAGTTCCTGTAGGGGTGGAGTCATCCAGGCCCATGTAGAAAAAGACTGGAAGCAGAGAGACCGTCGGCCAGGGACAGCATTGCTCAATCTAAGTGACCAAGACTTGGTTATGAGTTGGGAGAACAGGGTGGAAGGCAGCTGGCAGCATTTCATGAAGCCGGGTGCACCGGCAGGGAGCCGCCTATAGAGGGCGCGTGGAGGCCAGACCTCCGCAGGGGCGGGGCCTGTTGCTTAGCGACCAACCTCCGCAGGAGCAGGAGCGTCCATCGCCGCGCTTCTGCAAGCGCGGCTGAAGGAATAGGCTTGATGCGCTCCCCAGAGACCTGGGATCTCTCTGGGAAATCAAAACAATGAGTCTCTAGACTGGACTGTGATCATCAACCTCTCAGTTATCACCTCTGCACCACCTTGCTGGTCAAATAGATGCTCTACTATCTTTGTCTTCATACAGTAGCTACAAGCACCATGAGATCCAACCATCTCATCCTCTGTCTTCCCCTTCTCCACCTGCCCTCAATCTTTCCACTCTTTCTCTCTTTTCTGTGCCTTGGCTCATGCTGAGCCTTCTTCGTAGACTCTTTCCAGTTTTCCCCACTCATCTTTTACTTATCCCTTTCAGACTTAGTCCAGGCGACCCCTCCTCCAGGATCTCAGCCTGTGGAACCTGCCCAGGCCCTCGGCTGCCCGCTGTCACACTAATCCCACTGAATAGGTGTCCCTCTCACAAGCCCTGAGCTTTCTGGGGGACAGTGACAAGGTTTCATTTGTCTCTGTGTCCCCACTCCCAGCATGGGCTCAGCATTGGTTAGGACTGGAGTTATCCAGGGCTGGTGGCAGAATTTCAGGGCCAGTTTGTGCATTATTAGATGGAGGGTTAAGTTGCCCTGCCTCTGGCCACTCATTCAACTTTGCACATGTGCTCTGCTCTGGCATCACAGAGTGGGCAGAAGAACAGGGAGTCAGCCTTCACTGAAACCCTACTGTGTTCCAAACACCGCACCCCTCCCCTTATTTAATCCTTGCAATGACCCAGGGAAGAGGTATGGTTTCATTTCCTATCTTATAAAGGAAAATGAGGCATAGAGACAAATAATGATTTGACCAAAGTCACACAGCTTATAAAAGGCCTAGGGCATGCAGAGGGCAGCATACATCCCTGGGCACCAGTTCAGTTCAGTTCAGTCACTCAGTCGTGTCTGGCTCTTTGCAACCCCATGAACTGCAGCATGCCAGGCCTCCCTGTCCATCACCAACTCCCAGAGTCCACCCAAACCCATGTCCATCGAGTCGACGATGCCATCCAACCATATCATCCTCTGTTGTCCCCTTCTCCACCTGCCCTCAATCTTTCCCAGCATCAGGGTCTTTTCAAATGAGTCAGCTCTTCACATCAGGTAGCCAAAGTATTGGGGTTTCAGCTTCACCATCAGTCCTTCCAATGAACACCCAGGACTGATCTCCTTCAGGATGGACTGGCTGTATTTCTTTGCAGTCCAAGGGACTCTCAACAGTCTTCTCCAACACCATAGTTCAAAAGCATAAATTCTGTGCTCAGCTTTCTTTATAGTCCAACTCTCACAGCCATACATGACCACTGGAAAAACCATCGCCTTGACTAGACAGACCTTTGTTGGCAAAGTAATGTCTCTGCTTTTTAATATGCTGTCTAGGTTGGTCATAACTTCCCTTCCAAGGAGTAAGCTCTTTTAATTTCATTGTCAATTTCCATTATGCCGTCAATTACCATCTTGAGATTTTTTTTCTTTTGAACACGAACCACCTGAATGCACCCCCGTTTCTGGGCAGATTCTAGCACAGCCCAGGGAGAGCAGCCTGAGGATGTTTGCCTCCTGAAACCACTGCCCACTCTATTCACTGACCTCCAGGAAGCTAAACCTCCAGAGAGAATGCTGAAATAGGCTTTGTGGTGACCATCGTGGAAAGGGCCCCCGTGGTTTTTGGGCTGGAAGGCTGTCAACACCCACTGTTACCCAAGCCCCAGCTGTGGCCTGGGGCTCACCTCAAGCCCCATGGTGAGAGCTGGGACTGACGGAATGCTTGTTCTTGTGGCCAGAGTGGAGTGTCTTCTAAGGCTCCATCTCTAGGTTTTGGCCCCCCACATCCTTCTGGAGAGAAGCCCTCCCACCATGACATACCGGTTTTCCTGGAGGGTGGGATGGAGATGCTGTGCAGACAGAACACGCCCCTCTGGGGCTAGGACAGGGAACAAGGTCGTCTCCTTGCCATTCTGAGGATTCCCAGAGCCCCTTCCACTTGTGGATGCTGTGGCCTTGATAGGCCTGGACCTAAGCTCCTGTTACTGGAGAGCTGTTGAGAGGCCCTAGGATGAGCCCTGGCCTCTTCTCCTTGGCCATGGCCCAGAGCCTTGGGGCCCTGCTCTTTCTCCTTGCCTCTTCCTGGCTGTGTGCACTTGGGCACATCACATAACCTCTACAAGCCTCCCTTTGCCCCTGTAGCACTGGCTCAAGTGCGCTGAAGATGCAGGGAGCACTCATGAGAAACACACCTCCGATGCTGCCTCTCAGTGCACAGTGTATGGTCAGAAGATTGAAGGCGGCCTTCTCTGTCAGGAGGCTAAGAATCACACAGGCTAAGCACTGTAGTCTCTATGTGCTAGGCGCTAAGTGCTTTCCACAGATTCTCTCTGTGAATTCTCAGAGCAACTCCTTCAGCCAGGCACCGTAATACCTCCATCGTACAGATGGCGAAACTGAGATCCACAGAGGTAAGGTTCTTTCTCTTCATTGTACAGTCTGTAAGTGGCAAGCCAGGATCAAATCTGAGCCCCACCTGAGTCCAGAGCTAAGTTCCTAACTGCACTGGCCTGTCCTGCTTCTCAGCAAAGGACAGTTGTGAGTCTTGGGGAAGTCGTGGTCCCCCCCCAAGACTTACTGCCCAACTGTAGTCCACCGAGCCCAGCTGCTCTCAAGGCATGTCAACAGTCTGAACACAAAGAACAACCTTGCTCAGATCTTATACAAGGACTAAAATTATTTAAAATAAAAACCTTTTATTTTCATTTTGAAAATGAACCCTGGTGGCTCAGATGGTAAAGAATCCGCCTACAATGCAGGAGACCTGAGTTCGGTCCCTTGGTTGGGAAGATCCCTTGGAGAAGGAAATGGCAACCCACTCCAATATTTTTGCCTGAAGAATTTCATGGACAGAAGAGCCCTGGTGGGCTATAGTCCATGGGCTCGCAAAAGAGTCAAACATGACTGAGTGACTAATATACATTTTCATTTTGAAAATGAGCAAAGAAGCATGAAGTTGATTTTTTAATGCATAATAAAAGTTTACTAAAATTTAAATATACACCCTTCTACAAGGTAGAGGGGAAATTTATCAATAATGGTGCTGTTAATTAAGGTAACCTAGGAAACAGTTTTGATTTTCACCAGAATGATTTCTCTTCATACTCATTTCTTCATCTTTCTCCAGACTTTTTATTTGTTTTTTGTTTTAAAATAATTAAAGAATTGTGAATATAAGTAATTCATGAAAATGGTTAACAACTTAAAAGTAGAAACCAGAAACAGATTTTTTTTTCCCTACTTCTGTTACCCATTCTCATTTCTTTCCTCGGAGACGTCTCCTCTTTTTGCTGTCTCCTTCCAGAGATGATTTGCACATGCTTTTTGTTTGTTTAACTAAACTTCGATTTTGAGAAAATTATAGATTCACATGCAGTTCTAAGAAATAACACAGAAATCTCACGTAATGTTTACCCAATTCACCCCAATTAGGCACTAATCAGAAGCAGCAAATTGATACAGCCCACTCAGATTTTTCAGATTCAGTGTTATGTTTTAAATTTGAGTTCATTTTTGTTTGAGGTGTGAGGTTGAGATTCATTTTTTAGCCTGTAAGCTGTGTGTTAGTAGCTCAGTTGTGTCTGACTCTTGGCAACCCCATGGACTATATAGCCTGCCAGGCTTCTCTGTCTATGGAATTCTCCAAGCAAGAATACTGGAGTGGGTAGCCATTCCCTTCTCCAGGGGATCTTCCTGACCTAGGGATCGAACCTGAGTCTCCCGCATTGCAGGCAGATTCTTTACTATGGGCCTGTGGATGTCTAATTGTTCTGGTACCATGTGTATAGAGGCTATATTTCCTTCATTTAATTGTTTTTGCACCTTTGTCAAAGATAAGACCTATTTGTGTGGGTCTATTTCTGAATTCTCAAATCTGTTCCACTGATAGGTTTTTTTTTTTTTTTTAAACACACACAGGGGAGCGCGTGATTCACACTGTTCTGCACACTTCTCTTCATTAACACCAGATCAGGATTTCTGAGCCTTTTTTGAGCCATGGACTCCGTTGTCAGCCAGGCAAAACCTATGATCCCTTCTCAGATCAGTGCTTTAAATGGATAAAAATAAAGCACATAAGGTTACAGAGGAAATCAATTATGTTTAATGTACTTGGCAAAATAGAGAAATACGTTAGTGGTTGTAAAACACATACTTCTTTACTAACACATTAAAAAACAAAATCTATTGCTGGATCTAATCACTATTAACAGTTTCTAAGTAGTGATATAATTAATATTTTGAGTTATTTGCAGCCACTGTAAAGTGATATAAGAAAATCTGTGATTTCTATTGGTGACCAGTTCAGTTCAGTTCAGTTCAGTCACTCAGTCGTGTCCGACTCTTTGCGATCCCATGAATTGCAGCATGCCAGGCCTCCCTGTCCATCACCAACTCCCAGAGTTCACTGCCAATTCTACTGGAATGGGTGGCCTGCACTTGTAATTGATGGAAATGTGGAATTATAGTTAGAGATTAGTGCAAATCAAGATGTAATTTTCCCCCAGCCAAGTTCACAGAGCCATTAATGCTCTTCAGGACCCCAGTTATGAACTTCTGCATCAGAGCTTGGAAATCCTCCTGGCCTCATTCTTGTTAGCAGCTGAGTAGTACTTCACTGCATGGATGCACCTTAATTTATGTAACCAGTGTCCTGCTATGAGACTTTTAGGTTCTTTCCAATCTTTTACTGTTAATGCTAACTTAAATGTTTAAAGGTTTCCCTGGCTATGATTTTCTTCTCAAGAAGGGCTACTAAGCTGACCCCTCCACATTCAGAGAGACCCTCGGCTGGGCACACACACATAGCTGATCTGCAGGGAGCATCTGGGTGAGCAGGCCCCGGACCACCTCTCCCTCCTTCTGGGCTGTCCACCCTCCACACCGTCACGTCCTTTGCCCCTGCCCTCAAGCCCAGGCTCGGGATTCCACGCCATCCCCGATGAGCGAGTGTGTAGGCAGGCTGGGGAGGGTTCCCCCGGCCGAGTCGCATCCTGTGAGCAGATGTACAGCTCCACTATGCCTTTGTGCTACGTTTAATTAACAGCAGATCACGAGATGCTAACATTCTATCATGTCAGCTCTTGCATTTGAGCTAACACAGGCATTGGCCTGTCAGTAATTAGCTGCTGGGTGGTGTCTTTTCTTCATCTTTTTTCTTTTTTTTAATTGAAATCAGAGCATCTTTTTTCTTTCTCTCTTTCTTCTTCTTGGTAGTAGATGGAGTCCATGGAACACTCTGTGTGGACTTGGCTATTTTTCCACATTCATGGACAATTAATTCCTAGCTCTAATACAGTTACCCAGCAAACACTGAGTTGCCTCCCAACGTTGTCAGCAATTTGCTGGAACGGTTGCTCCCCCTGTCCCTACCATGTGGGGAAATAAGAGGCAATAACACCTCATTCTGAAATGTGTGAAACCTATCTGAATTGGAATCCCTAACCATTTCCCTGTCAGTCTTTAATTAAGTTGGTGTTTTTCAACATCTGGCTTTTGTTGTTTTTTTTTTTTTTCAATTTGGAGTGAATCTTTTTGCTAACACCATATACTAGCCTCAGTTGTAGGGTGATGTCAACCACCATCTTCAACATCAGCAGTGGCTCATATTCTTTCCACAGAGTTAAAAACATCTAGCAGGTGCCAGTGATCAACCAGACTTTGTGCTGGGCTCCTAGAATTAGGAGGCCATTTCCCCTCCACATCCCAACCCAGGCACTCTAATACCCTGATCTGAGCACTCCTCCTTATGAAACACTCCTCTGGCTCCCCACCACTCCAAGTCCCAACTGTCCAGGCTGGCCTGCGGGCCTTTCACAACCCACAGTCCGGCTGACCATTCCAGAGTCTCCTATGCCTCTTTATCCCTGTTGCGCTAGAATTTCCCCAAACACCTCATTCATGCAGCATCCTCTGTCTGGGCCACCCCGGGCCTGGCCCTCCTCAGCACCTCCATGGAACTGCTCCAAGGCTCCTCGTGCTCTCCTTTTGCCCTACACATCTCCCTCCAAAACCTTACTGCACTCACTTGCCTCTTCTGTTGAGTTTGTCGCAGGAAAGGATGACATCCAACTCACCCATCGAGGTCACCAGTGATGGCCTCATGGCCAAATCCCACAGTCAGTTCTCTGACCTCTGTTCCCTCGACCTTCTGACACATCTTATGCACATTTCTCTAGACTTCCGGGAGGCTGGTCTCTCCTGGTTCCTGCCCTGCACCTGCTTCTTTATCCATTGCACTCTTCCCCCATCTCTGCCTGCTTTCTGGATGTTGGAACGCCTCGGGCATGTCCTGAACCCTCTTTTCTTCTTGACAGTGCTGTTTCTCTGGAGCTGGCTTGTCCGCGTCCACATCTTTACCCTCAGACCAGTGTGCTATAAGGGCTGGCCTGGGCTCTGTGTGTTAGCTATATCTATGCAACCTCTCTTCCTGCATGTCTATAAGGTGTCCTGGCAGGAAACAGAAGTTGACTTGAAGGTTCAAAATTAGATTAGAAAACTGTGTTCCTGGAGCAAGCTGGAGCTTGTGGAGGTTGCTGTCTTCAGACAGACCACAGGTGTCTTCAACTGTGGTCATGGAGGGATGTAACTGTAGCTTGAAAAAGAAAAAGCTCAGACCGTAGAGGGAACTGAGCTGAAACAGCCCTGCTGCTGCTGCTGCTGCTGCTAAGTTGCTTCAGTCGTGTCCGACTCTATGCAACCCCATAGACGGCAGCCCACCAGCCTTCCCCGTCCCTGGGATTCTCCAGGCAAGAACAATGGAGTAGGTTGCCATTTCCTTCTCCAGTGCATGAAAGTGAAAAGTGAAAGTGAAGTCGCTCAGTCGTGTCTGACTCTTAGCGACCCCATGGACTGCAGCCTACCAGGCTCCTCGGTCCATGGATTTTCCAGGCAAGAGTACTGGAGTGGGGTGCCATTGCCCTACCTTGCTCTTTTCCCACCTTCTGATCTCCTGCTGGTGCTTTCCATTGGCCAAACCCAACCAGAAGCCACAGGACAGAAGAGCCAGGGGTAGGGGTGGGGTTGGGGGTCGAGGGGATGCAGTTCACAGTGCTCTAACTCAACCCCTTGGGCGCAGAATAGGGCAGGAGGGCAGAGAATAGTTGGGGTGGTGGGCAAACAGTCACTATCACCATTCACCCTGTGCAACTCATCTTCAGAACGGGAAGAGGGACACAAGCCATCAGCGCTGTATCGCCCTGGAAGGATGCTCACTTCAGTCATGCTCTCGCCTGAAGCCTGAACTGGGGTATCAGCTACATGGCAGGAATGGGAAAGAAACTGACCAGTCAGCGTGAGACTTAGACCGTGGCTGCAGGCCCCAGGTCTGTAGCTGGTTGAGAGGCAGAGGCAGATCATCATTACTACTGCTTCCTAGCACTCCTTCTCTGTTCCCCTCACATGCTGTCGGCCCCTCTGCTGGTGGGAGTTCTGTGCTTGGGAGGGTGACCCAGGTCTTCTTCCATATAGGGCTCCAGTCCTTTGTCAGCCCATCACTGTCATTTGCTGCAGACTCCCGCCACCTGTTTTAGAAGCTATGGAAGCATCTCTCCCTGACCTCAGTGGCTCTGCAGGTTCCAGGCCCAGTTTGCTTTTCCCTCTTGTGCAGCAGAGCCCAGTTGCCGCTTAATAATCAAGGTCACCCACTCAGACCAGCTCGACCGCTCTTTGCCTGTCAGTTCAATAGCATGAGGAGCTCAAAGTAGCCAAGAGGAATCCCAGCTTCGAATTTAGTGGAGCCATGGCAGCATTTCCTGGTGGAAGCCTTGAGAACTAGCACCCCCAAGCCCGCTGAACCCATGGCCGCTGTTGTAGTTTGGATCCTTCAAAAGTAGGCTCCAGGGATAGCTTAGTTGTAGATGTGATTTGTGAAGGAGATGCTCTTGGGGGAGACCAGCTAGGAAGCAGGGGAGCAGGATAGGGAAGGGGGAGCATAAAGAAGGGATGTCATTTCAGACTAGCTCAGCCTCAGCCCGGAACTACTGTGCACATGCTGCCTCCCTTTCCCTGGGTGTGAGGCCAGAGAACTGGGCTCTCATGCTTCTTCCCCCCTCGTCAATGGTGAAGGGCCACCCTGGGATGATGTCAGTGCCCAGGCACCTCTGGCTGGCTGAATCTGTGTGCCAGGCAGGCTCTGAAACCCCAAGTGATGTTCTCTGAAAAGGCCTCAGCTGCATCTGTTGGGAGCAAAAGCACTCTGAACCCAGGAGGGGCCCAAACATGGAAAAGAAGAATCTGAGGGAATCTGGGCAGAGATCCAACACGAACTGTTATGTTGCAGAGACATGAAGCAAAAATTCCGTAAGTGGGTTATGAAGGTGTCGCCACGAGTAGACTGTGGGTAATGGTTGCACTGCTGTGAATACACTCAAAACCATTGAAGTATACACTTTCAATAAGTGAATGACATGGCATGTGCAGTGAAGCTGCTATTTTTTGGAAAAGTGAGTGGGGATGCTTCTGGTGGGAGATAGCATTGTACCCTGGTCACTGGTCCTGACGCACACCCCATCCTAAGAGGCGGACCCTCTACATCATCACGGGGGGCTGCCTGCCAGCTGGTGCTGTAACGGAGCCTCCAGCAGTCCATCCCACCATCTGCAAGCCCCTTGCCACAGCGCTTTCCCTATTAATTGCATTTCTGGGTTTGAGGCACACCATGGCGATGGATAAAGCCTTCTGTAAGACCACAGATGGTGGTGCTGGCAGAAGTATCCAGCAGAGAAGGCACATCTATACCTAGATTCCATCAGGATTAATTGATGCATGATGGAAGACATCCAAGGTAATCAGCTTGCCATCCTTGTGGTTTCCTGGGGCGCAGGGCAACGCTGGCCTGTGTTATTAGCAGACCACTCACTCTGCCACAGCAGTACTCATCTCCGCTTCGGTCAGGGAAATCCATGCTGTCGAGCCTGTGAACAGCCTTCCTCCCTGCTGTTGCGGATCAGTGTTTGTGTCTTCCCCAAATTCACATGGTGAAGCCCTCACCCCAGTGTGGCCATGGGAGATGGGACTTCTAAGGAAGTAATTAAGGTTAAGTGAGGTCATATGTCTGGGGCCCTGATCCTATAGAAATAGTCTTTATAAGAAGAGATGCCAGAGAATATTAAATCATAAAATATTAAAGGTTAATGTAGGAAAGATGTTTTATAGCCTTGCAGGGAAGACCTTTCTAATTATAACAAAAAATTCAGAGTACATAAAATTAAGGATTGACAAATGCATGATAAACTCTTCATGGCACTAAGAAGATAGAAAAGTCAAAACAAGTGACCAGCTGGAACAAAAAAAGAGCTTGTGACACCTGTCACAAAGGGCTATTTTTGCTCTAATATGTAGAGACCACCTACAAATCACCGAGGAAAAGGCTTTCCATCCATGCACAGAAGAGGCCAGGGGGGCACAAGGCAAGGTGGCGCCGTTCACAAGCCAAGAGAAGAGGCCTCAGAATGAAACCTGCCTGCACGGTACCTTAATCCTGGACTCCCCATCCTCCAGAACTGTGCAGTAGGTTCTCTTGTTTAAGCCACCCGGTCTGTTGTGGCAACCCGAGCAGACGAATCCACCAGCTGCCACGCTCGCTTTGGTCATGAGCCCACTGAACTGGGGATAGAGATTAATTGATGTCTGCAAGATGGATCCTTGTGTTCCGCTAGTTACTGAGAGCCTCACGGGCAGTGGCTGCCCTCTGGTGCACACTTCCTGAGAGGTGAGTATTTCACACACTGCCTATTTTGAGAGGGCCAGCCACATACTCGTCTCCTTTTCACCAGTTTTCCAATCTTGTTCTTTCCAAAACCTTGAGCAGCCTGCTAACCCGTACACCTCTGCCCACGAATCACTATGGATCCATATCTCAGGCCATCCCTCCTTCCTCTGAAGTGGATGTCAGGTAGCAGTTATCTTTTTCTATCTTTTTTGATCTGCCTCCCGGAATAATGGAAATAAAAACAAAAATAAACAAATAGGACCTACTTAAAAGCTTTTGCACAGCAAAGGAAACAATAAACAAAATGAAAAGACAACCCACAGATTGGAAGAAAACATTTGCAAATGATGTGATCAACAAGGGATTAGTCTCCAAAATTTATAAACAGCTCATGACGCTTAACATCATCAAAACAAGCAACCCAGACAAAAAATGAGCAGAAGATCTAAATAGATATTTCTTCAAAGAAGACATACAAATGGTCAAGAGGCACATAAAAAGATGTTCAACATTGCTAATTATTAGAGAAATGCAAATCAAAACTATAATAAGATATCACCTCACACCAATCAAAATTACTACTACCAAAAACTCCATGAACAATAAATGCTAGGGAGGGTGTAGATAGAAGGGAACACTCCTACAGTGTTGATGGGAATGAAAATTGGTACAGTTTACACTGGAGACTCATATAGTTCTCTCACTATGGAGAACTCTATAGAGATTCCTTAAAAACCTAAAAACTGAGCTACCATATGACCTTGCAATCCCACTCCTGGGAATATATCCAGAGAAAAACGTGGTCCAAAAGGACACCAGCACCCAAGTGTTCACTGAATCACTATTTACAACAGCCAGGACATGGACGCAACCTAACTGTCCATCAGCACAGGAATGGGTAAGCAGATGTAGTACATACATATCATGGAATATGACTCAGCCATTAAAAAGAATGAATTAATACCATTTGCAGTAACACGGACGGGCCTAGAGAGTGTCGTACTGAGTGAAGTAAGTCAGATAGAGAAGGAGAAATATCATATGACACCCCTTATATGCAGACTCTAAAAAGAAATGATAAAAATGTACTTGTTTACAAAACAGGAACAGACTCACAAACTTAGAGAACAAACTTCTGGTTGCCAGGGGGGAAGGATGAGGGGAAGGGATCATTAGGGAGTTTGGGATTGACATGTACACACTGCTATATTTAAAATGGGTAACCAACCGGACTGTATAGCACAGGGAACTCTGCTCAATGTTATTTGGCAACCAGGAAGGGAGGAGGGTTTGGGGGGAAATGCACACTTATAAGTGTAAGGCTGAGTCCCTTTGCTGTCCACCTATCACAACATTGCTAATTGGCTCAACTCCAATATAAAATTAAAAATTCAAAAAAAAGTTGCCCTCTGAAAGCCCCCTCCCCCAAACGATACTGCTGTGATTTGTGTTGAGAGTGCTCTGCCTGTGTTTCTCTCTAGGAGTTTTATAGTGTACCCACAGAAGAATCTCCTTTCACCACTGTTTCTCATTGCAGCCCCCGCATGGGGTTATGATGCAGCCCCATCCACTCTGGCTGGCGGTGACCCACCAAGCACACCCGTCTGTAAATCAGGCTCCCAGTGGCTTCTCTTCAGGGAATTCTCCAAAGGAGAGGGCGGAGCCCAGCAGTAGGTTCCATGGGCGTCTAAGCCACGTATTCACATGATGGACTAACACCTCTGGACCAGCTGCGGTCCTTGTCGTGCGTGCATCTGTGCCGAGTGTGGGAACGCTGCTCCCCACACTCAACTCTGTGGTTTGGAGAAGTGGATAAAATCCAGTGCGCTTGTTTCCTGTGACTGCATAACAAATCACTACAAACGCAGTGGCTTCAAACCACGCCCGGTTATTATCTTGCAGTTTCTGTAGGTCAGAAGCTGGCTAAGTGCATAACTGGATTCTCTGCTCAGAGTCTCATCGGCTGAAACCCAGGTGTTGGCCAGGGCTGCAATGTCACTTGTGGCTCAGGGCCCTCCTACAAGCTCAGTCAGGTTGTTGGCAGATTTTGTTTCCTAGTCAGTGTTGGACTGGGGTCCCCATCTTCTTTTTGGCTGTTGGTTGGGAATTATTCTCAGCTCCAAGAGACCACTCTCTGGTCCTAGGCATGTAGGCCTCTTACAACATGGCAGCCTACTTCTTCTAAGCCAGCAGGAGAATCTCTTTGCAGGCTGCTATGATTGGGTTGTATATATTGTCACAGGACTATCCCATCATATTTAGACAAAAGGGGAGAGGAATCTACAGGACATGGACTCCTGAAGTCACTTTAGAATTCTGCCTACACACCTATCATACAGGGTCCCCACAAGAAACAGCATGCTCCAATTAAGATAATTTAAGGAGGTCTAATAAAGGGATGAATAAAAAACTCTGGCAAGGAGTAGGAAACCGCAAGGACAGTGTGGTACCTAGAGAGCTTGGTTAGCATCCCTGCGTGGCTGAGTGGGGAGGGGACAGAGCAGCTAGTGGAATGTGGGAGGAGAGAAGAGAAGATAGAAGTCTGCTATGAAAGAGCAGGGACCTCCCCCATGGACACTCCACTCCGACTCCCTCCTCTCCTCCCTCTAGTCTCTTGCTGGGGCTCTGCTATGCTGAGCCCAGTCAAGAGCCAGAGGGCCAGGGCGCCCCTTGATGCACTGCACAGTTCAGCCTCTGGAGCACAGAGCAGGGGAGAAGACAGGCACTGGGAGGGGAGGCAGCAGGAGGACATCCAGGCAGCAGCAGCTCAGGGCACCAAGTCCTTCAGTGTCCCCCCTGGCCATGGGGTCCATTCTCTCCCAGAGCCTGGAAGAGCTGCCAAGGGAGGAGGGCAAGATGGGTCCCCAAATCTTAGTGTTCTGTGCTCTGACTGTATGGGGGCCATGCCCAGGATCACACCTCACGCCAATCTGCATCAGTTACTCCAAGTCCTGTTGGATCTACTTGGTCATAAGCCTCAAGTGGCAAGACGGTTTGTACTATAGTCTGGACCAAATACAGAGCCACTCTTACTTTGGCCCCATTTAAAACTGGCAGGCATACCACTTCCTCAGTAAATGGTCAGAGCTGCACTCCCAGTATATGCAGCCTCCAAAACTCTGAGGCCCCTTCAGCGCCATGCCTCTTCTTTAGGGGTAGTTGGTACCACGTGTAACCACAAGTCTTTCATTCTAGAGGAGCAAACCCGAATTCTATATCTTCCCACCCGCTGGTCTACTGGAAGCCAGAGAGCGAAGGAGTCCAGGAGATACTGTTCACAGAGGTCGTCCCCGCTGGACACACGGTGCAGACGGGATCTGCGTGAGATGCAGACGGAGAGTAACTGACCCCACATCTCAAACTGGATGTCACAAAACAGCTCTCTCCGCTTTCTCAAGTCACCTCTAACCCCTGTCCCCACCGTCACCTCCTGCCTGGTGAAGGGCAGTAGCTGTCTAACTGGACACCTTGCCTCCCTTTTCTCCCCACACCATTATCTGTAAACAACTAGAGTGACCTTTATATATGAATCAAATCAAGTCCCTCCTGCAATGGCTCCCATTGCTCTTCCAAGAAAGCCCCAACTCCTGAGGTTCTGAGTCAAATGGCCACCACCCAGGCTGGTACATGAGACAAATTCATCGTTAGTCCATGCACAACCCACTTTGATGTGCTTGTTTGTTTTTAATAATGTGATCAGCACCCATCATTCCATTGCTCCAGACAAAAGCCAGGTCCTTGACAGTATCCATCCAACCATCTGGTACCCAGTTCTGCCATCACCTCCCCCACCCACTGTAACCAGCATCCTGAATCCTGGTGTCTCATCCACTAGCTTTCCTTTTTTTATTTCATCACATCCATATGTTTTCTTAAATGGTTTTTAAGTTATTTTGGGCTGCTGTCTTTGGGGCTCTTTTCACACTCATCTACGTTGTCGTGGCTGCTGTAGCCTGTTGGTTTTACCTGCTGTGTGGTATTCCTGTGTGGCACCCCAAGTTTCTCCCATTGTCCCTCTTGCTGGCACTTGGGGTGTAGGTTTGGCTGTAGGGGACATTGCTGCGGTGGATATCACTGTCCAGGCACCTGTTGGCCCACCTGCTGCCACTCTTCCTCTCACCCACCTCATGCCAGCCACCATGACCCCTTAGTTCATACTCCAAATTCATTGCTGCCCCAGGGCCTTTGCACCTGCTGCTTCCTCTTCCTGGAATGCTTTTTTTGTGGGTCTGACCTCATGTAGTGTCACATTCCATGGGGCACTTGTTTGATTATTTTATTTTGAAGAGCCAAGTTCTGGTTGAGGAATGCTTGTGATATGAAAACAACCTCCATTGTTTTGGACACTTCCGAGGGTTACCTGCAAAACTGGTAGAAAAGAGATAGAGAGCATTTTATCACTGTTAGAGTCAGCATTCAGGGAGTGAGACCTGCCAGTTGTGAGGGCTGCCTGAGGCCACCCAGCTGTGCTATTTCCTTGGAAGTATGAGAGTCTGCAAGCAACAGTTCGAACTGGACATGGAACAACAGACTGGTTCCAAATAGGAAAAGGAGTATGTCAAGGCTGTATACTGTCACCCTGCTTATTTAACTTCTATGCAGAGTACATCATGAGAAACGCTGGGCTGGAAGAAGCACAAGCTGGAATCAAGATTGCCAGGAGAAATATCAATAACCTCAGATATGCAGATGACACCACCCTTATGGCAGAAAGTGAAGAGAAACTCAAAAGCCTCTTGATGAAAGTGAAAGAGGAGAGTGAAAAAGTTGGCTTAAAGCTCAACATTCAGAAAACGAAGATCATGGCACCTGGTCCCATCACTTCATGGGAAATAGATGGAGAAACAGTGGAAACAGTGTCAGACTTTATTTTGGGGGGCTCCAAAATCACTGCAGATGGTGACTGCAGCCACGAAATTAAAAGATGCTTACTCCTTGGAAGGAAAGTTATGACCAACCTAGATAGCATATTCAAAAGCAGAGACATTACTTTGCCAACAAGGTCCGTCTAGTCAAGACTATGGTTTTTCCTGTGGTCACATATAGATGTGAGAGTTGGACTGTGAAGAAGGCTGAGTGCCGAAGAATTGATGCTTTTGACCTGTGGTATTGGAGAAGACTCTTGAGAGTCCCTTGGACTGCAAGGAAATCCAACCAGTCCATTCTGAAGGAGATCAGCCCTGGGATTTCTTTGGAGGGAATGATGCTGAAGCTGAAACTCCAGTACTTTGGCCACCTCATGCCAAGTGTTGACTCATTGGAAAAGACTCTGATGCTGGAAGGGATTGGGGGCAGGAGGAGAAGGGGACGACAGGATGAGATGGCTGGATGGCATCACTGACTCGATGGACGTGAGTCTGAGTGAACTCCGGGAGTTGGTGATGGACAGGGAGGCCTGGTGTGCTGCAATTCATTGGGTCGCAAAGAGTTGGACACGACTCAGTGACTGAACTGAACTGACTGATGAGAGTCTGCAGAGCTCAGTGGGTCCAAACCCCTTGTTCTTCAGAAGAAGAATCTGAGGCCTGAGGAGATGAGTGACTTCCCAAGGTACAGAGCCAGGCCTCGAAAGCAATACCCCTGCTTCCTAGAGCATCAGGCTTTTCCAGGACGTCATTCATCAAGGACAATGTGCCAGGTACAGGGGATACAAAATCTTTCTGCTTTTCTGGCCTTGAAGGCAGGAGTGATGCTGTTGATGGAGCACCAACTTTGGAGCCAGAAAACCTGAGTTCTAATTCCTGGCTTCTCCACTAAGCACCTGCGTGACCTTGGGTAAGATATCTCCCCTCTCTGAACCTCGGTTTCCTCCCCTGCTGAGTCGAGATGACAGCAGTACCTTCACCTCTCCTAAGATGGAGCCTGCAGGCTCCAGCTGCTGCAGAGTGGGCAGGGGGTATTCCTCGGAGTGTGGAAGCCATCAGTGTGAGGGGATGCTGGTGAGGGGTGTCAGGGAGCTGCAGAGATGAAGCTCAGCTTCTCTCTCCATTGGTCTGAGAGGCTACGTGCTCAAGGGTGTCTACAACTCTTGAAAGAACAAGGACAGAAGAAGCTGAGATGGCTGCTCTCACAGCCCTCTGCCCAGCAGGTCTGATGACTCTCACTACGGGAACATGTGTTTGCCACTGCAGGCCTTGAATGTCTTATAAAACTCACAATTTGTTCAAAAGAATAAACAGCATGAAAGGGGATGCGGAGCCTTCATCCAGGGCTGGCGGGGGCGGGGAGCTGCTCGGGGCTGGTTTCCATTTAAACCAGATTTGGAGGCGTCGGTTCTCAGCTCTGGGTCTGGGAAGCCCTGCCGGGTGCACATTGTGTGCTTGACTCTGGCCTTGGGTGAAGGACGCAGGGCCTCGTTTTCTTTACCTGTGAAACAGGGATAACGATGGAATTATTCTATGCGGTATAAGATTAATATACGCAAAGTGCTTAGAACAGTACCCAGGAATGATGAACAACTATGCTTACAGAAGGCAGGCAGGCGTGTATTCTGTGACACCCAGAGGGGTCAGCGCTGTGACAGAGGAAGCCTGCGGCCCTGGAAACCCAGGGAGGTCTCCAAAGAGGCAGAGGGGGGTTCCTGGAGCAGGAGACACCAGTTTTCCAGATATAAATTGGAGACAGGATGGACAGATATTGGGACCTGGCAGAAAAGCAGCACACGTAAAGGTTATGAGATAGGAATAGGTTTTCATATTCGAGAAACTAAGAGAAATTCCCTGGGGTTGAGAGCACCAGGGGCTGGGTCCAGGAATTATGGGCTGCCTTTAGAGGATGTGCCAGACCAGGCTGTAGCATTGGAGAAGGCTTCCTGAAGGAAGTGACGCTCAGGCTTGGTGCTGAAGAATAGGCGGGTATTAGTACTGTGAGGAAGGCAGGGAAAGGCATTCCAGGTGCGGGGAACAGCACATGCAAAGGCCTGGAGACCTGAGAGAGCAGACGCAGTGTGTGGACCTGTGTCAGCTGGTTGAGCTGAATGGGTCAAGAGTGGACTAAGGTGGTACTAGTGGTAAAGAACCTGCCTGCCAGTGCAGGAGACACAGGAGATGCAGGTTCCATCTCTGGGTTGGGTAGATCCCCTGGAGGAGGGCTTGGCAACCTTGCCAAGAATTCTTGCCTGGAGAATCCCATGTAGTCTGGCGGGCTACAGTCCATAGGGTCGCAAACAGTTGGACACGACTGAAGTGACTTAGAACGCACATGAAAGTCAAGTGGATTTAAGAACAAGAGGGCTCTGGAGTGATGGTGAGGCAGGAAGGGAAAGACAGTAGATGAGTGTGAACTGCTGTTTTGAAAACTGAGCTCTGAAGGGTCGGACAGAAATAAGAAGTAGTTGATGAGGGAAGGGCCTCTGTCGGTGTATGTGTCAAGATGAGGACCTTAAGTGCTGATGAGAAAAGAGCAAAGAGGCTGCAAATGGAGGAGGCAGAGGATGGGGGTGTTTGTGGGTTTGGAGGCCAGCTGTCAGACAGGGTCATGTGATTGTCACAGAGGGCCATCCGTATGCCCTACTCTGGGGGAGCAGGAAGGGGGGCTGTGGCTGGGGGTCTAAGAAGGAGGAGAGAAAAGAGGTTTGCTGTTAGCTCCGGGAGAGTCTGTCACCAGCGCCTGGACAGGACTGGCCCGCGGGGTCTTCAGTGTGAGCACTGGATGGGTGGAGGGGTGTGGGACTGGGAAGGGGCCCCAGGGGCAAGGCTAGGGCCGCGCTAATTCTGGATGTGAACTCCAGCTGGGCCCCAGGTGCCCAGTGACCGTCCTGGCAGCGTTGGGGGTGTTCTGGGGCAATAGGAGTAACCAGGAGTCAGGCTTTGGGGAGGGAGGACAATGAGAAAGGCCCTGGGCTCTGGGCTGTGGGTGAGAGGTTGGGAGAGCAGGTTCTCCGGGCTTTGGAAGCCCTCCTCTCCAGAGCCAGACTCCTCTCTAGAGGGTTCCAGGATGGCACACCCTCCCCAGCACATCCCTGGGCCCCTGCCACACCTGCTTGGCATCTCTAGGCCTCCTTGCTCCCCGGTGAGATGAGCAGGAGGAGGTTAGACATCTCCAGGATGACCTGCTCTAATCTCTCCAGGCAATTTGGTTTGGCTGTGGTCAGGAGCTTGTCCAAGGTTGCACGGTGAATCCAAGGGGCATTCAGGCCTCTCGCCCCTTCCTCCACCTGGAATAGCCCTCTGCAGTCGGTTGGGACCCCAGGTCTTCTCCAACCACCGATTCAGGCAGCAGGACTGCCAAGTGCCGCTGGGGAAAGCTGAAGGAATGGCCACAAGGGGGCACCAGGACCCAAGCCAACCAGATGCTCCAGCAGAGACTGCTCCCCTGTGCCTGTTTAATTTATTTCAAAGGGGCGATTAGCCGCAAGGAGAATTTGAAGGTTTTTCTTGGGGTAGGGCTTCTCCCGTCCTGGAGAGGAGGCAGGAGGCCCAGCTCAGTGCCCAGTTCTTCCAGAGACCTCGGGCGAGTCCCAGCTCACGCTGTCTGGGCCTGTTTCCTATTGGTCAGTGGTGGTGCCTTCTCCACTGGGTGGGTGTGGGAAGTGGAGGGAGGGAGGTGAGTCCACCAGGAGAGGGCCCAGCAGTGCCTGTGTCTCCCCATCTCCACCCTGCAGTGATCTGTGCCCGGTCCCACCAAACCCCTGCCCATGGAGTCCTTCATGAGCATTCCTGGTCAGGAGGATGTTTCCACACTGCCCTGACCCCCACACCCCTCTAGGAAGTCAGAGCCCTGACTGCTGGTGTGGAAACCGAGGGACAAGAAGCTGAATGCTTTTGAGACCACCTGCCTGAAAATGCCCACAGCAGGGGCAGCTGGCCAGGGCCTTGGGCTCTGTTTGTTTCCAGGCTCTATGAGCAGCCAGGAGCCAGAATCCCTCCAGGGGGCCAGGATTAGGGGCAGCAAATAGACTCATCAGCCAGTATAAGGCTGCTGCGTGGGACAGAGTGCTGACCCTGGGGCGAGGGTTGCAAAGTTTAGAAATCCCGAGAAGGGGCCAGCGATCTGCTTTTGTTGCAGTGGCCCCAAGGGGTTCTAAACCAGAACCCTCTGAACCAAAGCCCTATGAGAACCCACTCTGCAGGTGAAGGCAGGTTGTCCAGGGCGCCGGGCTGGATGTGTCCCTGAGCCCGGCATGCCCATGTTCATTCCTTTCCTCCTTCCTGCAACATTAATTGCCTCCCACTCCCAGCGAGGCCACTGTGCCCACGGTGCTCAGAGAGCAACCACACCCCGTCCAGCCTCTGAGGGACTCACAGCCTAGAGTCAGGTTCCCACCTAGAGAAGACAGGGCTGTGCGGAGTGTGACCAGAGCCATGACCTGGGAAGCTCAAAGGAAGAGTGTTCCAGACAGAGGAACCAGCACCTACAGAGGCCCGGAAGCGAGAGGCAGCACTGGAGAGAATGAGGTCTGGCAGAAGGGGAGGCTGTGATGGGAGGAGGGCCCGGGCTCTTACCTGGAGGGGCCTGAGGCCTCACTAAGACTTTCAAATTTTAACGTCTCACACACCCACTCTACAGCTGTCCTTTTGCTCTGAAGTCTTCCGCGGGCCTGGGGGCTCCCATGGCTGATTAACTTTGTGAGCCCAGTCCTGGCAGGGGCCCTGACACCCCCAAACCCACACCTATTGTTGAGCTGCCCCCATCTGGAATGCAGGTTGAGAGGCGCGGGGGTGAGTCTGCGATGGGGTGGAGGGGGTTTGGTAGTGGGAAGGGGTGACTGCGAACAGCTGATTTGTTTTAGAGTAAGAGGCTCTGGGCTGCTTTCTAAACTGCGGCATCAAAGGCTGCTTAGAAACGTGTACAGAATAAGGTGGAATATTATGGAGATTGTCTCCTCTGCTTTGTGGCCTGGAAGTTCACGGTTATTGAGAGGAATTTCCCCTGGTCCCACATTTCCCCCTCTTCGAAAGTAAAGCTTTTGGATCGAATAAATACAAGTTATGGTCATACGTTTCTCCTGAACCCAACTGGCTTCACCAGCCATAGCATAAATGGATTGAACTTTTTTCAAACGGTCCTTCCAGCATTAGAGGGTTGAGATTCAACATGGTAACATTCCAGTTTTCATCTTTCCTGTGACCGTGGCTTATAGTCATTGGTATCTGAGAGCTGTCTGGCAATGGGGGACCCACCTCCTGTCCTAAGTTGGCCATGCTGGGGTCTTGGGCATGCCCCTTAGACTTAGCATCAGTATCTTCACCTACCAAGAGGACTAATTATATCTACTGCTCCTTCATTTTCATTTTTCTCAAAGTAATATAAACACATTGTTTTAAGAAAAAAAATCAAGGCGTTTACAATGGACTGGAAACAAAAATCAACTATCCTCAAATTATCCTAGTCTCAAGAAGCCTCAATTCCAGTTCCACTTTCCAGAGGCAGCTACAGTCAGATCCTTGAAGCTATTTTCTCTGGATTCACTTCCACACTTCAGTACAATGTGTTAACTGCTATTTCTCGCCTCTTCACTTTGAGATATTTTCCGTTGGCTTCCTGGGGGGCAGTGACGACCTGGTTTTCTTCTGATGCTCTCACCACTCCCCACTTCCCCAAACTTCCAGTAGTTATAGCACATAAATTTTCATTAAATAGATATTCTGGATTTTTGTTATCATGACTATGTAAATATTTACTAATCCTAGTACTACGCTGATTAGTTTCTTTGCTCATACTTCTACTGTTTTCTGGAACTAATAACTGGGTTGTTTCCTCATTTGTCTAGTTCTCTATGTCCCTATTGCTCATTCTTCCCAAATCCTCTGATAGCCATGTACACCACCTCTCCGTAGCACTGTCCAAGCTGCCAAATGCGTCAGAGGCCCCGGCTCAGCCCTGGGCTCCCTCTAGCCCCGCTGCGCAGCTGTCCACTTGGCCGTGGCTTTGACCTCTCCTGCACTGGCTTCCTTGTTTGCAAGATCCAAATCCTTCCTCATTCTTGCTTTATTTCCTTAGTTCAGTGGAGCTTGTCCTCGGTAGCTTTTTGGAAAATGGTGCCTAGAAAATACTTTTTTCTGTAGTTGCCAGAAAATATCTTTATTCCACACTCATCTTTGATTATTAGCTTAGCTGGGCATAGAATTCTAGGTTGAAAATTGTTTCCATTCAGAGTTTCTGAGACTTGTCTCTACAGCTGTCCGTCTTCCGGTGTTGCTCCAAGAAATGCGATGATGTTCTGATCCCTTATCTTTGCACGGGGCTTCCTTGCTCCTTTTAGTCTCCACTTCCTCCTCCATTTAGCACCCGTCCTGCAGAAGTTTTCAAGTGATGTGCCTCAGTGAGGCTCTTTTGTTTCTCCCTCATCCTGGGCTCTCAAATTGGAAGCTCACACCCTTCCATTGTGAAAATGTTTCTTACACAATAAGAAAACTTCATAACTTCCCTTCTTAGTTTTCTCTTTTCTCTCTTTTTGGCACCATTATTAGTCAGATATTCCTCCCAGGATTGATCTTCAAGATTTCTGATTTGTTTTTTCCTATTCCCTATTTCTATACCTTTTTGCATAGTCCCTTAGCAATTCCCTTAATGTTACCTTTTGCAGCTTCTGCCAAGGGTTTCATTTCAGGTCTCCTGCTTGTTGTTTCCGTTTTGCCTGCTGCATGCATTATCTGTTTTCTCAAGGGTTTCTGGTTTGTTTTTGTTTTGTCCCTGGTAATTCTTACAGGCACTATAAACAAACAAAAAATGGAAAGGAGGCTGTGCACCCGATTTCAGGATGGAGGCACACTTGATTGTGGGCTCTACTGGGGTGATCTGGCAGCAAGTCAGCTTTTTGAAGAGAGAGTTCTAGAGACCAGTTACTCCAGAGAGGACTCTTTCCATCCTTACGTCCTGTAGTGGCTCAGCTGCTTGGATGTTCCTGGGTTAGAATCCCTCCTGGTTCTGTGTCTCTGGAGAATGAACCTTCATCTCCTGGTCTCCTGGGAGACGGAGGTGAAAGGCAGGGAGAGGACTAGCCATCTGACTGTAGGGTTGGGAAGGGGGAAACCGGGAAGTCTAACTCCTACACTGACTTTCCACTGGCCCTCTTCTTTTTAATCCACCCCTTCTTCAATAACTGGTACCTCTGAGTCCTGAGCATTGCTGGGGCTCTGTTCACATCCCACAGCACCCCACCCACAGATGCAGAGCTGCTTCTGCTCGGCTACTGCAGTTTCCACAGCCCCATCAGCCTCGTCTTTCGCTGGGTTTGCTCCTTTTCCCACGGTCTTTCTTATTTCTGTCCTGTCACCTTGATGGGGTTTTAGGAGGAGATGAGATCAATCCTCATCAAGGCTCCTTCTCCCATTGCACTTTCCCTGTATCGGGGAATCTAGGGAAGCCAGAGGAACATCTTCTTCCTTATGTCCATTAACATTTACTCAGTGTTTGCTCCTTCCAAGAGCCTTCTTAATCCTGTTGTTGCTGTTCAGTCACTCAGTCATGTGCGACTCTTTGCAACCCCATGCACTGCAGCACGCCGGGCTCCTCTGTCCTTCACTATCTCTCGGAGTTTGCTCAAACTCAAGTTCATTGAGTTGATAATGCCATTCAACCATCTCATCCTCTGTCGTCCCCTTTTTCTCCTGCCTTCAATCTTTGCCAGCATCAGGGTCTTTTCCTATGAGTCAGCTCTTTGCATCAGGTGGCCAAAGTATTGGAGCTTCAGCTTCAAAATCAGGCCTTCCAATGAATATTGATTTCCTTTAGGATTGACTGGTTTGATCTCCTTGCTGTCTAAGGGACTCTCAAGAGTCTTCTCCAGCACCACAGTTTGGAAGCATCAGTTCTTCGATGCTCAGCCTTCTTTATGGTCCAGCTCTCATACCCATATATGACTACTGTAAACACCATAGTTTTGACTATACGGACTTTTGTTGACAAAGTGATATCTCTATTTTTTAATACACTGTCTAGGTTTGTCATAGCTTTTCTTCCAAGGACCAAGAGTCTGAATTTCATGGCTGCAGTCACTGTCCGCAGTGATTTTGGAGCCCAAGAAAATAAAATCTGCCACTGCTTCCACTTTTTCCCCTTCTATTTGCCATGAAGTGATGGGACTGAATGCCAAGATCTTAGTTTTTTGTTTTTTTTTTTAATGCTGAGTTTTAAGCCAGCTTTTTCACTATCCTCTTTCACCTTCATCAAGAGGCCCTTTAGTTCTTCTTTGCTTTCTGCCATTAGAGTGGTATCATATGCATATCTGAGGTTGTTGATATTTCTCCTGGTGATCTTGATTACAGCTTGTGATTCATCCAGCCTGGCATTTCTCATGATGTACTCTGTATAGAGGTTAAATAAGCAGAGTGATGATATATAGCATTGATGTACTCCTTTCCCAATTTTCAACCAGTCCATTGTTCCGTGTCCAGTTCTGTTGCTTCTTGACCTGCATACGGGTTTCTCAGGAAGCAGGTAAGGTGGTCTGATATTCATCTTTTTAAGTAATTAGCCTCCAATTAAAATAAATAAATTTATATAAAAAGAATGGGGAACGCGGGTATGCCTGTGGCAGATTTATTTCGATATTTGGCAAAACTAATACAATATTTTAAAGTTTAAAAATAAAATTAAAAAAAAAAGAATAACAAAAAAAAAGAAAAGAATTTTCCACAGTTTGCTGTGATCCACACAGTCAAAGGCTTTAGCATAGTCAATGAAGCAGATGTTTTTCTGCAACTCTCTTGCTTTTCTATGATCCAATGGGATGTTGGCAATTTGATCTCAGGTTCTCCTGCCTTTTATAAATCCAGCTTGTACATCTGGAAGTTTTGTTACAATATGTTATTTCATGGGATTCTTTCTACCACTCTCTGAGGGCACTTACAATATGCAGCTGGGCTCAGAGATGTCAGTGACTCACCTACAGTCACCCAGCGAGACCATCCAAACTCCTCAGCCGGATTGATAGTCCTGCATGATTTGGGCACACTGAGCTCTCTGGCCTTCCTCACTCCCCACTCCTGCCTGCTGCATTGGCGTAAATGCCCCCTAGTGCTTGGCTTACCCCACTGTCTCTCTCCCCCTTCCACGCCTTTGCATGGGCTGTTCCCCTGGAGAAGGAACAAAAGAGTTGCCAGAAAGCTTGCCTGTTAGGACAAAGACTACCCAGGCTCCCAGCGCCACTGTAAAAGGCCCCAGCTCACCTCCTATCAGCCCTTGTGTCCATAAGACCATGTTTTCCCTGGTGTTTCTTTGCAGTTTCTTTAGAGACCAACCCTTTCCTTTAATTCTCTTGGTTTGTCTAAAAGGTTTGCTGTAGCACGAACCTGGGATGCACATGCTTCCCTGTCGTTCTCTTTTTTTGCTCGAGGAGGGTTGTTGTTTTTATAATTAATAACTCACCTGTTAGTTTTCGGTCTCTGAAGGTGAGATAGCTGACCAAGCAAGGGACAGGGTTGAATTCTGATGAGAAATGCAGTGCCAGTGGGAAAAATAGTAGATCAGTCGTTCGGTGCTACTGCCAAGACAGTCACTTAATTAGTCTGCATGGATTCTGTCATCATTAAGAGGTTTAGAAGAACACATTCTGCACACAGGCTCTCTCTTTTTCAAAAATAATGGCTTTATTGAGATATAATTTACATGCCGTACAATTCACCCATTTAAAGTGTACAAGTCATTGGTTTTTAGCATATTCACAGAGTTGTGTAGCCATCATTATAATCAATTTTGGAACATTTTTATCACCCTGCTAAGAAACCTTGTTGATGCTGTGCTTAATCCAAGGTCATGAAGATTTATTCCTATTTTTCTCAGTTTTATAGTCTTAACTCTTTCATTTAGGCCTTTGACTCATTTTAAGTTAATTTTTAGATACTTCCCCCCTCCTCAAGCTCTTATTCCTGGATGAACACTCATCTATTTTCCGTCTCTATTAATTTTCCTATTCTAGATATTTCAGATAAAAGGAATCATACAATTCCCAGTCTTTTGTGACTGTCTTTTTTCATTTAGGATTTTTTCAAGGTTTGCCTATGTTGTGGCAGTATTAATACTTTATTCCTTTTTAGGGATGAGTAATATTCCAGTATATGTATATAACATATTTTGTTTATTCATCAGTCGTGGACATTTGGATTGTTTCAGGGGATATTATGAATAATGCTACTATACACATTTATGTACAAGATTTTTTTGTGGATATGATTTAATTTATCTTGGGTTTTTATTCTATCTAAGAATAGACTGGGGTGAGCCAAGCACTGGGGGTCATATGGTAACACTATGTTTAACTATTCAAGGGCTTGCCAGACTGTTTTCCACAGCAGCTACTTACATTCCCATCAGCATTGTATGAGGGTTCTGATTTGTTCCTATCCTCTCCAACATGTGTAATTATCTGACTTTTTGATGACAGCCGTCCTAGTGGGTGTGAAGCGGTTTTCCATTGTGGTTTTAATTTGCATTTCTCTGGGGCCAATGATGTTGAGCATCTTTTCATGTGCTTTTGGCCATTTGCAAATCTTTGGAGCAATGTTGTTTCAGATCTTTTGTCCATTTTAATTCTTTATTTTTATCCTAACAGCTTTATTGAGATGTATATTACACATATTGTAGGTGGCGCCATTAAGTGTACATTTTAAATATTTCAGTGCATTTGTAGATATGTGCAATCATCATCACAGTCAGTTTTATTTTTATTTTTCATCTGCACAGCATGTGGAATCTTAGTTCACCAGCCAGTGATTGAACCTTCATCCCGAGCATTGAACATGTGGAGTCTTAACCCCTGGACCAATGAGAAGTTCCTTTTTGCCCATTTAAAAAGTAATTTATCTTTTTATTATTGAGTTGTAAAAGGTCTTTATGTATTCTAGATACAAGTCTCATCACATATATGATTTGCAAATATTTGCTCCCATTCTGTGAATTGTCTTCCTTTTTTTGATTGTATCCTTTAAAGCACAAACATTTTTCACTTTAGTGGCATTCAAATTATCTTTTTCTCAGTTTTATAGTCTTAACTCTTTCATATAGGCCTTTGACTCATTTTAAGTTAATTTTTGAATATGATGTGAGGTAGGGGTCTAACTTTATTCTTTTGCATGTGAATATCCAGTTGTCCCAGAACCCTTCGTTGAAGAGACTTTTCTTTCCCCATTTAACTGTTCTGTCATCCTTGTCTGAGATCAATTGACCACAAAATGTGAAGCACTGTTTCTGAACCCTCAGTTCTATCTCATTGATCTACATGTCTTTCATTATGCCAGTAGCACAGTGTCTCAATTACTGTAGCTTTTAATGAGTTTTGAAATCAGCAAGTGTGAGTCCTCCAGCTTTGTTCTTCTTTTTTCAAGAGTGTTTTGACTGTCCTGGGTTCCTTGAATTTCTATAAGAGTGTTTAGATCAGATTGTCAATTTCTGGAAAGAATCCAGTGGGATTCTGATAGTGATTGTATTGGATCTGTAGATCAATTTAGGGAGTATTGACATCTTGACACTATTAAGTCTTCTGATCAACAAAAACATAGGATACCTTTCCATTTATTGAAGTCGTCTTTCATTTCTTTCTACAATGTTTTATAGTTTTCAGAGTACAGATTTTGTGCTTTTGTTAAATTTTTTACAAAGTGTTTTATTCTTTTTAGTGTTATTGTAAGTAGAATTTTTCTTAATTTCATTTTGGATTGTTTATTGCAGATGGGTAGAAATTCAATTAATTTTTGTGTATTGATCTTGCATCCTGCAACCTTGCTGGATTCATTTATTAGCTCTAATAGTTTTATTGCGGATTTCTTAGGACTTTCTACATACAAGATCATGTCATCTGCAAATACAGTTTCACTTCTTCTTTTCCAAATTGGATACCTTTTATTTGATTTCTTTGCCCAACTGCCCTTCCTAAAACGTCTAGCATTCTATAGATGTTTGTCAGGTTTAATGGTTTATAGTATTGTTCAACTTTTCCATTTCCTTGATCTTCTGCCTCGTGGTTCTATCCCTATGGAAAGTGGAGGCATTAAAGTCTCCAGCTACTACTGATGAATTGTCTGTTTCTCCCACCCATTCTTCCAGTTTTTGCTTCATATATTCTGGGCTCTGTCATTAGGGGCAATGTTTATAATTGCTATATTTTCTTGATGGATTAACTTTTCTCTACTGACATTGAACATTTTTTTTATAACCTATTTTGGACAGACTTTTTAAAACATCATCATTAGGACAGTGAGTCCTGCTTGGTCCCAGGAAGGAATATAGGAGCCGCATCTCAGGCTTTGTCAGCTGGTCACTCTCCTCTTTCTCTTCTCCCCCAGACAACAGTTCCAAGCCTCCGTTTCACTACCTTTAAAATAAGAGGATTGGAGGACTTCCCTGGTGATCGAGTGGCTAAGACTCCGAGCTCCCAGTGCAGGTTGCTGGTCAGGACACCTCATGCTGCAACTAAGACACAGTGTAGCCAAATAAATATTTATATTTTTTAAAAATGAAAGGATTGGGATTGATATTTGCTAAGGTCTTCTTTAGCCCTTTTTGGATTTGAGCATTCTGTAATTAGTATTTGCAATGAAAAGGGAAAGTGAAGTTGCTCAGTTGTGTCTAACTCTTTGCGACCCCATGAACTGTAGCCTATCAGGCTCTGTCCATGGGATTTTCCAGGCAAGAGTACTGGAGTGGGTTGCCATTTCCTTCTCCAGGGGATCTTTCCGACCCAGGGATGGAACCCAGGTCTCCCACATTGTAGGCAGACGCTTTCTCATCTGAGCCTCCAGGAAGGTGTCATTTATTATTTATTTTATTTTTACAATAGGTGTCATTTATTAAATGCTTACTGTGTGTCTAGCATTTTCATATATCTTATCCTGTTTACATATCTACAAGTAAGGTAGAGATTTTTACCCCTGTTTTACAGGTTAGGCAACAAAGTCTGAAAGGGTTGGAGGAAATCCAGAGACTAGGAATAAGCATGAAGAAGCAATAAATCCCACCAGCTTCATCTCCCAACGGATAAGGCAATGGCACCCCACTCCAGTACTCTTGCCTGGAGAATCCCATGGATGGAGGAGCCTGGTAGGCTGTAGTCCATGGGGTCCCTAAGAGTTGGACACGACTGAGCGACTTCACTTTCACTTTTCACTTTTCACTTTCATGCATTGGAGAAGGAAATGGCAACCCACTCCAGTGTTCTTGCCTGGAGAATCCCAGGGATGGGGGAGCCTGGTGGGCTGCCGTCTATAGGGTCGCACAGAGTCAGACATGACTGAAGCAACTTAGCAGCAGCAGCAGCATCTCCCAAAGACAAGCCACTCTTTAACTTTGGAGGTACATCCTTCTAGACATGAGTACATTTTTTTGAAAATTATTTTCACACCACATATTCTGCCTGATTTCACTACATAATGTTTCCAGAATATTGAGGGAAGGGTTTTCTCACAGTCAGAGCTGAACAAAGATGAAAGAGGCTGCCTCGGTGATAGTGAGCGTCTGTCGGGGGAGTGTGTGAGCACAGCAGTGTTCACACACGTGACAAGGGCTCTCCTGGGGGCTTTTTATGAGTCTGACTCCCACCCCCACTCTTCCTGCCCCGGACTGTGAGGCCATCCAAGGTTAGGACCAGGCTGAGTAATCTCATTTCCCTGTGCCCAGTTCGAGGAGACTTGGAGACAGTTTGATGAATTGATCAGCATGAGCCAAGGGACTCGAGAGGGAAAATGAGAAACAGCTGAGTCTAAAGTCTCTCTGGGCTGACTCTCTTGAGGAAAAGGAATTGTGACAGAAGTGTCCTGGTGTGGGTTCTACTCTTGGTGACAAGTCCCTGCTCGCCCCTACCTATAAAATGGAGGTTGAACTGGTTTCCCTTCACACCCATCTGAGATGGCCTGGGTGAAACTCTGGGCCTTGTTGACAGAAAAACCTTGAAGCTTTGGGATTCGAAAGTTGGGGACCATGTCCCACAGCGGGGCCTGAGAGCCACAGGGGTGAGTCTCCAGCCAAACTGCGCGTCTGTGCTGTGTGACACGCTGATTGCTCGTTGTGTGGAAGGAAGACTTGAATGACCTGGCCTCGAGGAACCCCCTGTCACTGGGAGATGAGATGCCCTAAGAAAAAGATCATGGAAACACTGACCAGCTTGGAGGGGCTGTGCATATCCCAGAGCCCTGGCTGGCAGTTCGCAAGCCTGTGCAGCCAGCCTCCACCCCTCTCCCCATTGCAGAGTGACCTGGGCAGGCCCCACTTCCCATGGTCTCTCCTGGCTCTGATCCTGTGACCCCATGAGCTCATCCAGGGCATTTGCTGTCACATGGGCTGCTGAGCATTCACCCTGCCCTGGTGCTGGGCACTGCCCTGTGGACAAAACAATGAAGGCCAACTTGCGGGACGCGGGACTCAGAGAAAGAGGCGTGATCTTAGGGTGCAGTAGCCCTGGTGCTCTGAGCTTGGATTACTTCTCTCTAGGTTGTTTGAAGAGTGAATGGGCTCCCAAAACTCCTGTTGTCATGACCAAGGCCTGAAAGCTGGGGAGACCAAGTAGGCTCTTTCTTGGCCCGTGGGTGGGTAGTGGCAGCCTAGACTGTAGAAGATGCCTTGATCTTGGAGGGCTGGCCTTGTCTTTGGGCAGCCAGGCCCATCAGCTGGCAAGGGTGCACTTTATCTCTGTTTCTGGCAATGGCTAGATTTCTCTACCTAATTATCAACCTACCCAGGGAGATGCTAAAAGCAGTGCTTATTCCTGGGCTTATGTTCAGTGGCCATCAAGAGGGCTCCATGGAGGGAAGTCTGTTTCAAGAGCACATTAAATGCACAGAGAGAAATTAAGAAAAGAGACATTTGCAAGCGATGGGAAGGTAGGTCACATTGGGGGTGGGCCTACCTTCTTGGATGGACGGATGACTACTTGGTGCAGCTTCAAACTCTTTTTAGAACAAGTGATGTATAATGAATTACTCAACTGCTGAATAGATAGATTGGAGGCTTCCCCTCCCCTCCACCACTGTAGCTTTTCACAGTCACCAAATACGGCCACATCTGATTTCTTAAGTCTTCCTCACCTCAGTGGAGTCATGGTTTTCCATTTTTCAGTTGAGGACACTGAGGCTCAGAGAAAGCATGTGACTTGTCTGAGGCTGTAAAGCCAAAATCTGAATGGAAGTCCCAGGCCCTGGGTAGAGAGGCTGGGGTGTTCTGACTGGTGAGGATTCTGCCCAAAACAGCATGAGGTGGTGAGAGATCTGCTCTAGAGTCCTGCAACCAGACCCACCACCAAGTTACCACGTGTTCCCTGCCAAGTCAGACCAATTCCTGGGCCTCAGTTTCCCACTTGTATTGTGACCCTTAGAGTTATGAGGAGAATGCTCAGGGTATTTATCTAAATGGGCAGTCCTCAGATGGACAAAGAGTTACATTTCCTGAGATCCTACTGTGTGACAATATCACCTCATGTAATCTGTCCACTAAGGAAGGGCCATTGTCCCGTTTTAAGGAGTAGAAGCCCAGACTCAGGGAGGCGACCTGCCCAGGGCCCCATTCTGAGCAGATCTGAGGACACAAGATCAATGCTCCAAGGCCTCACCATCTTTAGGGAGCCACGAACTTCCCAAGCCTCAGTTTCTCCATCAATAAAAGTAGAGCACTGGTGCCAGTCATATTCCAGGCCTCTCTGGGGCATGGAGGCACCTTGTAAAGCCGGGCTCCATGGAGACGGCGGCACAACACTCAGCGCCTGCCGGGGAGGGACGGCGTCCAGGCCCTGGGGAGCCTGTGCTCCTGGCAGCCCGCCCGGCGCAGGACTTATGACCTCACCCTGGGGCCACCCTCTCCCCCTCCTTTGCTTTCTAGCAGGAGACAGTCTCCCACGTCCCCTCTGGGGGCTCATCCCCACCCTCCCCTGGACCCTGATTCAGGTTGCTCACCGTCTGGTGTGGAGGCACAGCTGACCGGGAGGAAAGCTTGGGGGAAGGCAGACTGCCAAGCTTCCGTGAAAGCGCTGGCTTGCCCGGGCACAGGCCTTCCCAGTTGCCAAGCTGATCTCCTGTTCCCTTAGAGCTTTTTTTTTTTTTAATTTGTATTTATTTGTTTGTTTTTTGGGTCTTCATTGCTGTGTGTGCGCTTTCTCTAATTGCAGCAAGCGGAGGCTACTCTGTTGCCGTGTGTGGGTTTCTCATTGCGGTGACTTCTCTAGTTTTGGAGCACAGGCTCCAGGGTGCCCAGGCCTCAGTAGCTGTGGAGTGTGGGCTCAGTTGCTCCACGGCATGTGGGGGCTTCCCAAACCAGAGATCAACCCGTGTCCCCTGTATTGGCAGATGGATTCTTATCCACTGGGCCACCAGGGAAGTCCTCCACTAGAGCTCTTGATTCTCCAGGAGCCAAGGGGGCTGGGAGTGTCATTCCCATTCTCCAGATGAGGAAACGGAGGCCTCAGGTGTGAAACATTCAGTGGCAGAGGCAGGAGGTAAACTGGGGTTGACTCCCAAACTTGGGTTTTCATCTCAACTTGGCACGAGCCATCACCCCAGGAGTCTGGGGACAGCAAGGACATGAGTCCAAAATCTGGCTTGGCCATGTGACTCTGGGCAAGAGGCTTCATCACTCTGGCCTTGGTCTTCTCATCTGTAAAACGGAGATGACGATAGGACCTTCCCGGCAGGGCTGCGTGGAGACTAAACAGACAACACAGGTAAAGCAATGCCAGTGCTCGGCTCCTGCTAAGTGACAACCATCAGCATGACCTCAGGACCAGCGGCCCCAGCCCCCTTGGGCCCTGAAGCCACTGGAGGCTCTGGGATGATCCCACTGTTAGGTTAGTGGAGGAGACTGCCCAGCACTAAGCGTCATGCAGGCGGGTAAGCTGAGTCTCTGAGCAGCACGGTGACCCACCATTCTCTGAGCTCCTGTTGCTGCTGCTCCAAGGCTTGGCTGCCCCTGAATGGCTCATTCCTGAGGGAGCTGTTGGGTGCATAGGTGGGTCAGGCTCTGGCCTCCCTGCCAGGGATTTGCTGAGCTGTTTCAAGCACAACCTTTCCTTCTCTGGGACTTAATTTCTCCTCTTGTCAATCACGCCTATCCCTCACCTCCGAGGGGCCAGTCTGACCCCTCAAAGCCTCAGTTTCCCCATCTGGAAAGTGGGGGCATTGATGTGATGCTCCCCTATCTGCGGCCTGGCTGCCCTCAAGCCTCCAAAGGACGACAGAAACTTGTGTGCTTAGCCTGCAGTCCCTGGGTCATCATTGCTCCTTCTCAGCAGCCTCCAGACCAGGTGTAGTTCCCTGATGCCCGGCTACCTGGTGGGGGAACATGAGGGAGTGGACAGCAGAGGCCCCATCCTGGCAGCCCCTTCCTGCTGTCCTGGACCTGAGGCCTATCAGCCCTGAACCTCTGAGAAAATATTTAGTCAGTAACCCAAGCCTTGGCTGCCTGCTTTCCCTGCAAATGTGCAATTAATCACCTGGACACACTCTGCCCTTAGTCCAGCGGCAGGGACAGCGATGCAGAGTGGCCGGCCCTGCTGCTGCCATGTGATAAGAGACAGTGGCTGCCACAGTGCCCAATAGGGCCAGAGGGGCCTTTTGAATTTGTGCAGTCCAGCCCTTGACTTTGACTCTTTGAAGTCCAGGATGGCTTCAAAGCTTCCTGCACATTCTTGCCTGCACACCCACAGGGGTGGGGAGCTCAGTCCATCCCAAAGTAGTCCCTTCTGCTTTCAAGGGCTTGGCTTTTTAGCAATCTGAAGTCAGCCCCCAGCTCCATTCCTGGTATCCCAGTCTGCTTGAGGGTATCCAGCAAGCTAGCTCCCTCTCCCCAGGGCTCCTAGAGAGCTTTGGGGTTGGAGCCAAGGTCTCCCAAGCATCCTGTGCTCCCAGGCACACCTCGAGCACCTGCAGCCACCGTCAGAAATGAGGTAAGCAGACCTCTCCCTGTCCTGGCCCGAGCTCTGCACACACAGAGCTATACGTCATTGGCAAATAACCCAAATAAAGAAGTGTATGTGAGTGCTCAGCCGCTCAGTTGCCTCCAACTCTTTATGACCCCATGGACTATAGCCTGCCATGCTCCTCTATCCATGGGATTTTCCAGGCAAGAATACTGGAGTGGATTACCATGCCCTCCTCCAGGGAATCTTCCTAACCCAGGGATCAAACCCACGTCTCCTGTGGCTCCTGCATTAGCAGGCAGATTCTGTACCGCTAAGCCACCTGGGAGGCCCCTAAGAGGTGTTTATTAAATCCCAACTGTGGGCCAGGTCCTGTGCTGGGCACTGGGAACACAGGGCCACCAACGTGGTCCCTGCTGTGACAAGACAGTCACCCAGTGAAGATGACCTCAGGCCCCAGCCCCACCCCCATCAGGGCCCCAGCCTGGACTTGCCTCCTGTTTCTGTCCAGGCTGCCTGGCCACACCAGGGCTGCACCAGTGCTTTTCTGGAAGATTTCAAGCATAGCCAAAGAAGAAGAAAAGTAAAGTAAGCCCCAGAGAAGAGTGGAGTGGACCCTCCTCTAGCTTAACCTTCAATTCAAGGTGAAGCCATTTCCGTCGTCTCTACACCTCCCCTCTCCCAAAATTACGTTGAAACCTGGCCACTCCAGTTCTTCCTTGGCCCTAAGTCACCCACTAGACCCAAATCCAAGCCATGACCCTGTGGGAGCTCAGGCATGACCCTGCTCCTGCACGGACAGGACACGTGTCCTTGGAGGGAGGGAGCCCTGCACTGAGGCCGTTTCTTCACTGGCCTTTAGGTGGCCCTTCTGCAGGATCCTGACGCACCACTGCTCCCAGGGCCCCAGGAATAAATCAAAGAAGAGCTTTGGCTCCACAGCCCCAAGGCTGATGAGGATTGGCACCTCCTGCCCGGTTCACTTTCCGTTTGCATTTTCCCCAGAGACATGATCACTTAGGAACCTATAAATCCCTGGCAGGGCTGACGACCCAGGCAAGTATATAAATCAACACTTGTAAAAGCGTAATGGTCGCCTCTGGATGGCACAGAGGGGCGTGTGCCAGAGCTCCTCAGGCCATCCCCCAGCACCCCCACCGGGATCCCCACTCTGCCTGGCCTGACTCTCTTGGCAGCCTCGGGTGAGTCACCTCTCTGAGCCTCAGTCCCTTCCCCTGTAAAGGATGTTCCTTCCTTCACTTCCTTCCTCTGTAACATGGGGCCATTGCACTTACCTTGCTGAGCGCTTGCTGGTGTCTCACAAGCTCCATAGGAGCCATAAAGCATGGGCTGCAGCAGATTTTCTGGCAGGGTGTGTGGACAGAGCTCAGACTGGACCCAGGAGGCTGGGGTTCTCCCTTGCCAGTCACTGACCTTCTCTGTCACTTTGGACACATCACATCCCCACCGGGCCTCTCTCCTCATTTTGAAGATGAGGGGTTGGTCAGGCAGTTGACCTAACAAGTACTTGCTGTGGCCCTACTGTGTACAGGGTTCTATGCAGACAGGCTCGTGTTTCCTCGCTCCCATCTCTGTTCCACTGATGTATGTGACAAACATAGGTTGAGCACTTCTGTGTGCCCGGCGCTGCCCTAGGAGCTGGGCAGTCAGCACGGAGGACAGGGCAGGACCTGCCCTCGGGGGCGAACGTGCCAGTGGGACCTTCCCCAGCTCATTCCTCCATGGGCGCAGGTGGGAGGCAACGTCTCCATTCAAACCTGGCACATCCCCCAACTCCTCCCTTGCCTGCAGCCCCATTCTCCATGCCCATTAGGCTGGACTAGGGGGTGTGGATGGAGGCTGAAAAGGGTTGCAGAAATGGAGTCTGTCTGGTCCTTCCTCCATCTGTGAAGGTGGGGCTGGGGTGGAGCGGGGGATCTCAGGGGGCCCTCTCAGCCCCGAGGGTCTGGGTCACGGGGGACCACAAGAGCCATCAGGAACAGAGGATGGAGAGGCGGGGGGAGGGGGTCCCTGGAGGACAGATCCAAGTATGCATCCACCATCAAGGGGACCCTGGGCACAAGGGGAGATACTGAAACCAATTCACCCCTCCTGGCAGGTGGAATTCAGGTTGAGGAGGGGGTCAATGCCATGGGCTCCTGTCCCGGCGGTAGAAACAGGGCAGCTGGGGCTGCAGTGGCAGAGCAGCAGGGGGCCGGGTCGCCACCCCCACTACGGGCACTCCTTCCTGCCCGCCTGGGTCTGGCTGCCTAGGACTCAACCAAACAGGCTCCATCTTGCACGGTTCTGGGCCTCCTGCCGGCTGCCCTGGGATGGAGAGAGCTAGGAACAGGCAGCGGCCTGAATGTGAGTGAAGGGGGAGTCACAGGCAGAGGGACCCGGAAACTCTGAAGTGGCCGGCAGAGAAGGCCGCCCCTCACTTCCACTGTGGGGCATCCATGTGGACAGCGTGGCAGGAGACACACAATGTGAGAGAAGCTTGAAGCAACCGGCTGGGGCCTGGCTTCCCATCGCAGAGGAAAACAATCATTGGCGCACAGGGCTGGGAGAGTCCACTTTCCGACAGGGAGATCCGAGTCAACACCACACCCCTCCACCAACCCCACTCCAAACACACATAAATGCTGCATAAAATAGTACTCGGGGGAAAAACCCAACTGGCCGCTCTCCCCAAAACCTCTTCCCACTGACCTCCTCTAGGCCTGCTTCTCAGCCCTCTTCTGCACCTTGGGCAAGTCCCCTTGGGCCCCTAGACCACAGAGAATCAGATAGGAGTGAGGAAGGAGGATAGGGAGAGAAGAGAGCCTCCTTATCTGGGGTCAGACCTCACAGCTTAAAGAGAGAGGGAACAAGAGCATGGAGGAAAAACAGAAGCAAACGCAGTGAACTTGGAGGAGTGGAGAAAGGGAGGAAGGAGAGAATTGGAGGAGGAGGGAGGGAGGGAAAGGACGCTATGGAGAAATGGGAAGACAGGGAGAGGGAGCGGGGAGGACACAGGAAAGGGAGATGGGGGCCAGAGGGCCCCTGATGGGGACGGAGGCCAGGCGCCGTGGAGGTGGCCCGTCTCAGCGTGGCCTGGACAAAGGCTAGGGCTGCCGGGCGGTCTGCGTGGCTGGGCGGGGAGGGCAGTGCGGTCACTGTCTCTGCAGGCCTGTGGGTCTGCACTCTGGGTTCTTCTTAGGGAACCCCTGGGCTAACTCAGCTCCACTGCCCAGAGAGGCTCCCCAGGTGAGAAGCACCATGCCCTCCATCTGACCCTGGTCCTCCTGGGGGTGTGGGGTGAGCAGCAGGTATGCCTCCTCGCAGGGGCAGGAATCCCCATGCCCTCAGTGCCCCTCTGAGGCCGAGTCCCTGGCACAGGGGCAGAGCTCAGGAGGGGCACGGATGTTTTCTAAATAAAGGAGGCAGAGAGCCCTGGCCAGGGAGGGGCTCAGGTCCAGTCTCCCAGCGGGCTCTGCCCTGGGGTCCCACCTGCCGCTGTGCACCCTTAGAACTGGAGGGAACCTGAGGTCTCAGGCATCAGGACAGAGGGTCCCCCTGATGATGCCAGGAGGAGGATCAGAGGCTCCGAGGAGACCCCAGCAGGGGAGAGGAGCAATCCCTGTTCAGGGTAGCTCACGAAAGTTGTGACCTACGGAGCCCCATGGCGACTGGCTCTGGGCCCCCGCCTGTTCTCCAGTCCTGTCCTCTCTCTCTGCCCTTTGTTTCTCCTGCCTTTGTCTCCTTTTCTCCCTCTCTCCATCTCTCTGAAATTAAATGGGATCCAACTGCCAGCTCCCTGTGTGTTCTCCTGCTCACGGCTCGGCCCTTTTCATTATTAATAGAAATATGTTCTCATTGTACAGTTTAATTCTGCTTATCTGGAGTGGATTAAGTGCTCACAATGACAAGCAGTATTGATTCCTGAGCATCCCTTTTGCCATGACCTAATTAGTTCCACAAACCCAGTGGGGGATGGGACGAGGGGGGCGAGGGGAGCCTGGGTGGGAGTCAGGAGCCCTGGGTCCCCATCACACATGCCAATGTGATGAGTGACATCGGGCCCATAGCTCCCTGTGAGGGGCTTGGACTGGCCTGCCCTCCGGGAGACTGGGGCCAGGAGAGGAGGAGGGGGCCAGGTCACCCTGAGTCTTTGAGGGGTCAGAGGGGTGAGAGCATGTGCTCTGGGGCCTGAGGCCTGGGTTTGGATCCCAGCTTAACTTCTGCTGGCTGTACTGTGAGGACAAGGGACTTACCTTCACCGTCCCTCAGTCTCTGCATCTGTAAAACGGGAGGAACTGTCAGTCTGGCTGTGGCAGTAAACACGTGGCCCTTGCAGTCTGGGGCACCTGAGGAGGGTTCCACGCAGGGATGGTACACAAGGCTGTGAGCTGGCTGTCAGGCAACAAAGTCAGGACAGTGCAGTGTCCTGACTTTCCTGAGAGTGGGAGTGATTCCAGCACCAGCCCTTGACTGAAGGGGAGAACGTGGGCCGTGTGAGAAGGCCCTTGACCTTCACAGGAAGACATGGGTCTCAGGGGCACACCCTCCCCCTCCCTGCCATGCTAGGCTCCTCATGGGGTGCGGACAGCCAGGGGCCAGCGGCAAGGGAGCCCCAGAGATGGGTCGGCCCTGGACAAGTGCAGGCAGAGCGTCCATCTGGTGTGAATGAGCTGACCCAGGAAGCACACGCAGGCCAGTGCAGAGCAGCTGTCACAAGCCCCCATGGATTATGGGGCGGGATCGGCCACGCATCACGGGTTCTGCCCCACTTGGTTGGGTGGCCCCTCTGAATCCTAGTTACCGCTCTTCTTAATAAAGAAGAGGTTGACTGGATCTTTGCATCCTGCTTAGCCTAAACTAACCATGCAGTACGAAAGCATGGCGTCCTTTTGACCTGGGTTTAGATCCCAGCTGCTCCTCTCACCTAAACTGGGATAGAAAGACCCTCCATGGGGCTGTTTCCCAGAGCACGGGTGGTGTGGGGTGGAGGAGAGCCCTGCACACAGTGGGTGCTCAGTAAGCATGACCTCCTTTGCTTCACTTCACTTCAGCAGTGACAAGGCAAAAATTTTCCTTGAGGATTTTTTTTTTTTAAACCAGGTGACCTTCAGGGTGACGTGGTGAGACACAGGACACTGTTCAGACACCAGCACAGGCCCGGGCTGTGGGGAGGGAGGGAGGCAGGCAGCGGAGGGCGGCAGCCTTGTAGGAAGGGAGCCTTGGTGCGCTCAGAGTTGGCCTCCTCTCCCCATCCTCCCGAGCTACTCAGGAAGCACGGGGCTCTGTGTACAAAGGAGGTTCTCCGCACTTCCGTCTTCAGGGGCCCTGCCTCTCTGCCCCTTGCCTGCCGGGGCTGTCCGGGCTCTGTCCCTGGAAGGCCTTGCCTGTTTACCTAAAGCCAGCCTCAGAAGTGAAGTGTGTTTTTCCACCAACCGAGGAGTCAGTGCAGAGAGCAAAGGTCTGGGTCATACTGGAATTCCAATTTCATTCCCAGCCTTGGTCTGCTTGCCTGCCAGCGGGCAAGAGCTTTTGCCTTTCATTGACGTCCTGGGACCAGTGCTGGTGTCCGTAAGGCCCACAGCACGTGGCGGGACCATGTGACGGGGTTCCCACCGACAGAAGCCAGGGACCGAGCTGGGCTCCGCACCCTGCCCTGTTACGCCCTCCTCCACCGCTCTCCTGGTCTCAGCCTCTAGGCTGAATCACAAAGCAGCCCCCAAGTCTCATTTCCAGTTTTTAATGTTTTTCTTGTAAAACCAAAAATATAAAACTGGCAGGGGAATGGAAAACAAGTTCTGTACAATTTATATACACGAGGTCTGTGATTTCAAAACCATTGGGGAGACAAGAGCAAAGACACAGTCAAGGGATGTCACAGGTCACGGATCCTGACGGGCACCTCTGAGCGCCTGGCTGGGGCTTAGAGGCTCACTCGTGGCCAGACCCGGCCGCGTTCTGGGGAGCAGTGGCCTGGCTGCTCCGGCTGGCTGCCCCGAAGGCGGGAACAGCCAGCAGGTGGGAGGGTAGCATCGGCAGTGGAGGGCGGGCAGGTATGGGCAGCATTCAGGTGTCTGTGTAGATGGAAGGGATGTGACTCAGGCAGTGGTCAAAAGCCCCATTAGGAAAGAAGCCGCAGTCCTCGGGGCCGCTGGACACGACGTCCTCAGATGACTGTGGTGGCAGCGTGGTGGGACACGGGGCCTCGGCCAGGGCCTCGTAGCCTGTGGATGTGGGGGACAGGGTCCAGGCTGGAGAACTCGCACCAATCCACATGCGAGCAAACAGAACACACCCGTCCGTGTTCCCCCGCTCCCGCCCACCCCCAGTACACCCTTGGTGAGGCTCACACCTGCCTCTGGTGTACGTGTGTGACATGTGTCCATGTCACAGAACAGTATACTGTTCTTAAACACACAGCCACACACCTGCACACAAGCACCTTCATACGAAATGGCCCAAACTTGCTAATACACAACCATGCACTCACATGTGTGCACACACACAAAGGAGGGATCACAGGAGGAGGACATGTGTGCACAGAGCGGGTGTGAACGTCAGCACAAACGCGATGTGGAGCACACGTGTCAGGGAGTTCCTTACACACACAGGGCGCTCACACTGCCAGGAAGCACCCGTGCTGGCCCTACACGCACATGCATACACGTGCCCACACAGACTCGCCCCACAAACACGTGGAGAAGGAAGACATGTGCACACCTGGGAGCATGTGTGTGTGAGCAGGGACACACAGGCTCACATGCAGATGACCCACAGGTTTGTGTGTGCTCAGCTGTGCCTTGGTGCCCATCCCTCCACCCCCTGCTGCACGCCCACAGCTGCCCAAAGGGCCTTGGGACTGGGTACCAGTCTCCCCTTTGGCTGGTGCCCCCCATCCTGCCCAGTCCTTGTAGCTTCCAGCTGGATCTGAGCCCTGAGGCTGATCTGGGAATTTCCGTACCCTGCTTCTGATGCTCTTACTCGGACCAGGCCCTGTGCTCTGGGCCCGATTCCACCTGGGCTGTGTGCAGCCCTCCCCTCTCCCTGGGTTCTCCATCCCAACATGCGCAAAGCACACAGCACAGGAGTGGGAAGGAGGCAGGCAGGAGAGGCTTACCTGGGGCAGGTAAAGGTGCACTAAGGCCATGATAGCCATTGGGCCGCAGGGGGTTGAAGCCATGGGCCTCCCCCGCCAGTCCATCCCCACTGGCTGCCTGCTCGGCCGACCGGTAGCAGTCACCATAGGGGAAGCAATTCTGGATGGAGTGGAAGCTGCCCTGGTAGCCTGCAGGGGGAGGCGGCAGGGGCTGCATTCAGAGGGAAAACGCCCAGAGAGGGAGGAGGGGGCCGTCCCCCCGTGCGGCTCAGCCTCCCGCACTGGCCTGTGGCCTGGTGGGTGTGAATGGGAGGAGAGAGCCCCAGGCCAGAGGAGGTGCCGGGGTCCTACCCTGGAGCGAGCTGGGCAAAGCACTGTCACGTGGCTGCACCTGCCAGCAGTGCTCGGAGGGCAGGGACTCTGGATCCTCCGTGCCTTTCTAAGATACCCCGTCACTCACACTTCCTCCAAAGAGCCAGCCGCCCCACCCCCAGCCACTGCTACCCACGATGCTCCCTTTGATGCCCGGTGGATGGGACAAACTCTTCTTCACCGCTCATGACAAATTTGCTCCTGGAAGAGACCCCCCTGTGATGCAAACCGGGTCACCTGTCTCTCACCTTCTCCCAGTGTGACCCTCAGTGCCAGCCACGACCCTCGGTGCCAGCCATCATTCCAGGTACCTGACTGCCACCCTGTGGGCCAGTGTCTCCTTCCTCTCATGCAGCCTGAGCAGGAGTCACTGGGTTATCTGGAAAGGGCCCCCTCCATCCTGACCAGAGCTTACCTTGAGGGCTGGGCAGAGGCTGGGGTGGCGGGCTCTGAAAGGGCGGGTAGGGCGGCTTGCTGGGGAGCGTGGGAAAGGGCTGGCCCCCCGGAGAATGGCTCTGGGAGGATGGTGGCAGTGGGGGTGGCCCAAGCCCCTTCAGTGGACTGACCATGGGCGAGAGGAGGCCAGGTCCCAACCTGGAGAGAAGAGAGACAGCCAAGGTTCATAGAGGTTGTCCGAGTTAGTCCCAGACACACAGCACTGACCTCATGGGTTCTGGTGAGCGTAAGATTAAATAAAGCAATGTAGACACAGCATCAGTATGATGTCAGAAACATTCTTAGCCTCTCTGTGAATCATCAGCATTATCATCAAGATGAAGGAAGGAAAACCAGCAGTTAGGCCTGTTGTCCAAGTTGGCCTTTAGTCTCTTGCATGGTGTACTTTTATGGATTTTCTGTCTACATCTCTCGCCATCTCTCCTCCACTTGCATACATCCTGTGATGGGGGACTCACCACCTCCCTTTGTACAGAGCCTAAAGGACACTCACATTCTGAAATAAGACCACAGTGGCTAACAGTTGTTAGCCCTGAATCCAGCTGAGCCCCAGCAGGATGTCTAACCAGGCTGCACATCACTGGACACCAGGTCCCTTCCTTGCGCCGCCTTCCTGAGCCCTTGAGGTCTGCTCACACGAACCACAATGACCCTGGGGTCAGGGGGACCCTGGGCTGAAGGCTCACAGCCTCTGAACTACTTATGTGCAATGACTGCAGAAAAACGGAGAGTGTGGAGGTTCAGAGTCTTTATTTTCTTCTTTGCATTAATGGCTATGTTGGACTGTTCATGTCAGAATACCCCATATACTCACTGCCATAGCTCCATGTAACCTCTCCAGGCTAGCCATGCTGTCCCTGCCCACCCTCTAAGACTCGAGGAAGCATGACAGATCAGTGTCTTTCTCAAAACGGAGAAAGGAGATCTGGGGAGAGGTTGGTGGTCTTCACATCTGTAGCTCTGCAGGGTCCCCATCTGCCCTCTCTAACATGGGCCTCCTGCTGTCACTGCCCCTGTGGTGACGCTGCACTGTCGTCATTCCAATGTCTGGGACGCACACCCCTGTGAGTGCGCTGAAGACAGCAGAGGAGGGCCTCCACATCGGGACCCTGGTCCCCAGGCCAGGATCTGAGACACTGGAGGTAAGGCCAGCCTCCTGAAGTTAATGAAATGATCTTCTTCAAGGCTCCATGAGTTAACCGCCATCATCACCATCATTAATATTTCTAAGCCTGTTCTCACAGGGTCATCAAGTGGGTCTACAACTGTGCTCTATAAACTGTGGAGGGCGGTGTACAAGCCACGTGTCCTCAAAACCAGTTCTCCGGGCTGAGGCTGAGCCCAGGTGTGGCCAGGAGGGTGGCTCCTCCTCCCTCCAGCCTGCTGCGTGGTACCCTCCCGTCTTATGCCAACCCCATGGTGGCACCCACACTCCAGCTTTGCCCCTACTTCCTGTCCATCCCCTCTGTTGGGATAGACCCCGCGGGGAGGGCCAGGCCCGGTCTTCTCAGTCACTCCCTGCTCAGCACCAGGCCTGGCACACAGCAAACAGCTGATAAATACTAACAAATGGGTTTCTGAATCACTCAACTACAAAATCCAGAGATTAACAGCACTGCAGACTTAAGGAGAACCAGATCTGAAGGGGAAAAAACATGCATTTTCAAAGTTTGTTTTTCCTGTCTCAAACCTGCCATAAATTCACATTTGCCACCTTCACAGCCAGTGAAATTAAACAGAACACGACTCTCTCCGAATGGACAGGGAGGCTGAGGTTCTACCCCTCTACCTGAACTCTAAAGGAAAAAGGATCGTCTGGAGCGCCTCTTCTGAGTCATGCAAATGATCCCTAAATCAAATATTTTTGCTTCAATTGGAACCTATAAAAATTAATAAAAACCTCACTGGCCTGGCAGACGAGGGCTTCATACTTCGTACATGGCTGGGGAGGGAAAAAAAAAAAAAAACCCACCCTATTGGGCGTCTTCTCTGAGCCAGGGTAAATAAATTTGGTCATGAAGTCAGGCCCTCTTAGCATATTTTTGAGTGAATCAGATAATTCTGTCAAGCTATTTAACGTCCCAGCAAACCGCCAGGGAGCCACGAGTGGCCTTCCTTGTTGACTTTGGCAGGAAAAGGAGGCTGAAGGCTTTCCCCCCTTCCTCTCCTCTTCTCAGGGGCTGAAAAAAGAAACCCATTCAAGCTGGGCCCGGTCCTGGTGTCAGGCATGAGGGCCCTTCTCTCAGGCAGCCCCGGGGGAGCCTGGGCGCCTGGCTGGTGGGGATGGCTTGCCTGTCGCTCCCGCAGGCGCGGGTGGCCAGGCGGGCTGGGGGTCCCGTCTCAGTCTTGTCATCACTCTGCTTCTCGCTGCAGGAATTCCTGATGGGCACTTACGCAGGCAGCAGGCAGGTGATGAATGAGGCGGAGCAGAGTGAGCAGGCCCGAGTGGGGAAAGGCTTCTGTGGTTTATTTGTCTTTGGTTGGAGATGTCTGGGGGCTGGGTGAGCAGGTGGCCTGAGCCGGTGGGTGGGTGGGTGAGGGAGGGACAGGAGGTTGGTGTCCATGGAGCCTGTACCAGCTGACACACACAGTATCAGGCATGTGCACCTGACCCTCACCACTTCCACAGAGAAGGGTATTCTAATGCCCATTTTACAGAAGAGCAGACTAAGGCTCCAGGAAGACTTGATTTTCTGGGTTCCCCTTGGTACTCCATCAGGCTGCCTCTTTGTGGCTCTTTGGCATCACAGCCAGCCTTCCCTGCTCCATGAACACCTAGGGCACTCCCTGCATGCCCACGGGTTCCGCTCTGACAAGCTCTCCTCTCCCCACCCAGCCAGACTGTCCTCAAGTCCCGCTCACTCCATGGGACTCTCGCCTGCTGGGGGTCCCTCCTCCCTCCCACCGGCGCTGGCTTGGGCTGCCATCCACTCGCTGTGGACACTGCAGTCCAGCCCCACACCGCAAGCTGTGTCTTCTCATTCCCAAACCTGACTTGCTCACTGCTCAACACCTTGCAGACAAGCCCTGTCACAGGCCTTGTGGTCTGGCCCTGGTGACCTCTCTCCTGAGGTCACCCCACATGAAGGTGCAGCTTCCAGAACACACTGAGCTCTCACCACACCTGCCCTTCCTCCCAACCTCTCCACTTCTACTTAACCTTGGAGGCCCCACATAGCATCACCTCCCGGAAGCCCTCCCTGACATATTCCCCCACTGCACTGGGTTCTTCTCCGGCTTTCCACAGCCTCTTCTTTCTTCCCAGAGAGTTACTTGCCCAGTGTGGGAAATCCCTGTAGGTCTATCACAGGGAGCTTCACCAGGGCTGCGGGAATCAGTGGCCCCATACCAGGGCATCAGCAACTGGACACTGAGAGAACAGGTGAGTGAGTAGCAGGAGAAGCCCTGGACAACAAACTGGGTGATGAAATCAGGCCAGCGGTCCCAGGAACAAGCAGGCCAAGGCCAAAGCCAAGGCTTTGACCTTGAAAAGGAAGGACAGGGAAGGAGGAAGGTGATGGGATCAGGCTTCGGGGGACAAGTTTGCTCAAGTCCTGCTGGTGATGAGCAAAAGTAGCAGGAAGGGTAGGGGGAAGGGCTGTGAGGCTTCCCTCTACTCATTTGCAAGGAAAAGATTTCCCAAGGATTCAGTCAGTTCAGTTCAGTTGCTCAGTCGTGTCCGACACTTTGTGACCCCATGAACCACAGCACGCCAGGCCTCCCTGTCCATCACCAACTCCTGGAGTTCACTCAGACTCACATCCACTGAGTCAGTGATGCCATCCAGCCATCTCATCCTCTGTCATCCCCTTCTCCTCCTGCCCCCAATCCCTCCCAGCATCAGAGTCTTTTCCAATGAGTCAACTCTTCACATGAGGTGGCCAAAGTATTAGTTTCAGCTTCAGCATCAGTCTTCCCAATGAACACCCAGGACTGATCTCCTTTAGGATGGACTGGTTGGATCTCCTTGCAGTCCAAGGGACTCTCAAGAGTCTTCTCCAACACCTCAGTTCAAAAGCATCAATTCTTCGGTGCTCAGCTTTCTTCACAGTCCAACTCTCACATCCATACATGACCACTGGAAAAACCATAGCTTTGACTAGATGGACCTTTTGTCGGCAAGGTAATGTCTCTGCTTTTTTGAATATGCTGTCTCGGTTGGGCATAACTTTCCTTCCAAGGAGTAAGCGTCTTTTAATTTCATGGCTGCAGTCACCATCTGCAATGATTTTGGGGCCCCCAAAAATAAAGTCTGACTCTGCTTCCACTGTTTCCCCATCCATTTGCCATGAGGTGATGGGACCAGATGCCATGATCTTCATTTTCTGAATGTTGAGCTTTAAGCCAACTTTTTCACTCTCCTCTTTCACTTTCATCAAGAGGCTTTTGAGTTTCTCTTCACTTTCTGCCATAAGGGTGGTGTCATCTGCATATCTGAGGTTACTGATATTTCTCCCGGCAATCTTGATTCCAGCTTGTGCTTCTTCCAGCCCAGTGTTTCTCATGATGTACTCTGCATATAAGTTAAATAAGCAGGGTGACAATATACAGCCTTGATGTACTCCTTTTCTTATTTGGAACCAATCTGTTGTTCCATGTCCAGTTCTAACTGTTGCTTCCTGACCTGCATATAGGTTTCTCAAGAGGCAGATCAGGTGGTCTGGTATTCCCATCTGTTTCAGAATTTTCCACAGTTTATTGTGATCCACACAGTCAAAGGCTTTGGCATAGTCAATAAAGCAGAAATAGATGTTTTTCTGGAACTCTCTTGCTTTTTCAATGATCCAGCAGGTGTTGGCAATTTGATCTCTGGTTCCTCTGCCTTTTCTAAAACCAGCTTGAACATCTGGAAGTTCACAGTTCACGTATTGCTGAAGCCAACAATTAATACATTCTTCATTTCTAGACGATTAAGTGACCACAAAGGGAACCACATTGTATGGAGGAAAAGGCCCCCTTCCTGCAGGGGTCCTGCAGTAAAGCTTTCTGGACAGCCCCGGCCAGTGGTCACAGCTGCAGGGCCAGAAGTGGGGACAAGGCCTAGGTGGGCATCTATGGAGTGGGCAGTAGGGGCAAATAATCTGCTCACCAAACACAGAGTATAAGCCAAAGAGAAGTCAGGGTGAGGCTCCCAAGAAGGCTTGGGTGCAGCAGCCCAGCCCACAGGGTCTGGGTCAGGGTCAGGGGTAGGGGGGATGCAGCACCTTCCCGGGGCCACCCCCACTGGGGAGGCGAGGGGGCACGAGGTGAGGTGCCAGGAAGCCCCGTGATATCATCCACCAGCTAGGATGTCTATGAGGCAAGGAGGAAATCGTGCCCAGTGAGTATCTGGTACACACAGTAGGTGCTGCATAAATGCTGGCTACTTTCATTATCAGTAACAACCATTTAGTGTGCGGGACGCCTGCCCTCACCTGCCACCCATGCAGGTGCCCATCTGCTGTCCCAGAGGAGGACTGGCTTGCTATACATACCCATCCCGGGTGCTCTCAGCCGTGGGCAGAGGGGACAGATGGTGGTGGGAACTGGTGGTGGCGTCCAGTGGGTGGTGCCTGGAAGGGACATCATGCATAGAGGGCAGGATGCTTGCTGCCAGCCCATTATGGGGGGTGATGGAGCCAGGATACATGCCTGCAGGGAAGCAAACAATTATCACTGGACTTTGGCCGCTCCCTAGAGATGGCTGTGGTCACCCCAGGAACTGTGCCTGCTTATGGAGACAGAAAGACAAGAAGGGAAACCAGCATTGTATTCCTAGATGGTTAGGAGCACAGACAGGGGGAGATAATGGCCCCACTGTGCTCTGTTCATGCTGCAGCTGAAGGGTTGTATGCGGGGCTGAGGTCCATGCTGAGCACAGAGGTGGACTGACATGGGGCTGTCAGAGGTGTGGGGTGGTTGGACCCTGTGAGTGTGTGTGTGTGTGTGTGTGTGTGTGTGTTTACTGAGGCAGAGGCAGATTTGAATGGAGTAAGCCGCCTCAAATCTCTGGAGCTGTTCTGGGAAAGAAGGGGCTTGCTCCATGTAGCCCCAGTAGACAGAGACCCTGGGATGAAGGGAAGCCTGAGAGAAGCAGATGGACCTGGCTGTTCCTTCTAACAGGCAGATTTGTGGTAGGGTCACAGGTTGCCCTTGGAGAAAATGCACTGCTCTTCCCCAGAGGTGTGCGAGGAGAGCCTGGATGTCTGCCGTGAGGGGTTCCAGAGACAGGATGGCTGTGCTAGCTGGATTGGTTGGCCTGGGAGACCTGGGAAAAGGGATGCCACAGACAGTTGTGTAGGATGTACACTGTACAAGGGTGTCGACTGAGCACAGGTGTCAGCCATGTTCGAGTCTCAGATTCTAAACCTCTGGAAGATGCCTGCAAGAGGGAGCACCTTTTACTACCAAAGGTCTTTCCCTTGTTAAGAAGACGGGTCGGATAATGAATCAAATGGGGGACACACGTTGCCCAGGACAGGGGGGTCAACGTGTGTCATGACTGACACATGTCAGTCACATGTTGCTCCAGGGACCCCACTGAGGGCTTGAGAGTACTGACCAAGGCCAGCGCTTCCCAAAGACCTTCACAAGGAACCTGAATTAGAGAGGAAAACAAGCCCCTTCTCTGGGACTGGAGCCTGAGGAGGTCACACCAAGAGTTGCAATTTTTTGATGTTCCCTATTTTATCTGAAAAAAATGGGGCCAATTTGCACCCCCTTTTTAATCTGCCACATTTACCGATTTTCATAGAAATTGACATCATTTTCCCAGAAATCAATTCAAGTTGATGCCCTGGGAGGACTCTGTGGACCTGGGGACCGGGCCCTGAGCTGCACTGAGGCTGCATCAGGTATTCAGCCGTTATATTCTGAGTGTCACTCTGGTCATCCTGGATCCACACTCAATGCTCTCAGCACCTCATGAGGACCACTGGAAAACAGACCACACTCTTTTCAGGGGTGGGGGTCAAGGAGGAACTTTTCCTTTCTCAGGTGGTTGGGGTCCCAGGCCTGCGAGTCAGGGGACTATTACCAGGAATTGAGCAGGACAAGGGCAGGGATTGCAAGCTCAGTGCCTTAGGTGGCACAGCAGGGAGCAGAATGAGTGGCCTGGCAGGGGATGATGACAGGGAGTGGTGGGACTATGGCACCGCAGTGTGTAGACCAAGCAGTCTGCAGCCCTGGCCTAGAGTTAGAGCGATAGACGTTCAATGGAAGGGTTATATTCGGTGAAATTCTACTCCTACAATAAATGCATTATTACTGACAACAATTCATTAAGAATATACTATACGTCAAGGTCTTTCCCCACACCATCAAGTTCAAGCATCTCAACAACTGTCAACTGGGGCGATAACATGATCTCATTTTAAGATGACGTCTTAAGAACTTCAGTAATTTGCCAAAAGTCATGCAATGGGCAGCTAATCAGTCCTCCCAAATGACACCAAGACAAAGTTCATTTAAAGTTAGGCTCCCGTTCAGGCGCTGGCCCGTCAGGCGAGGGGCCTCTGGCGCAGGCTTCGCTGCCAGGCTGTGAGACCCAGGCTCTGAATGGGCTCTTGGGGGCCCCCTGCCTCTCAGCCCCAGTCCCTCCTGGCCCCTGTCTCGGGGATCTCGGCTCCCATGGACACCACCACCCACCCATCCATCTGCCTCCTCCCTCAGCCGCACACCCCTCCCAGCTTGGGCAGGAAGGCGCGGGAGGGGGCTTCTGCAGACGGGGCCTGACTCAGCGCTGCTCCTGCCTCGCTCTACTCACCACTCTCTGTAGCACCTCCTCGCCTGCCATCTTGAACCAATCTGGGGGCCTGACAGTTGGGAAGGCCTAGAATCCTGATAAATCCTGCTCCCTTTCCCTCAGCCGTGCTGACCTCATGCTTCTCACGTCCTCACTGCCCATCTCGTTACCTGGGGCGGCTTGAAGGAGGCCTGCCGGGGAAATTCCTGACGGTTTCCTGTGAGGAGAGCTGGTCCTTCCTGATGAGGGGCAAGCTCAGGGGAGCTTCACACAGTCAGACAGCGAAGACTGGAGGCCGCTCTCACCAGCCCCTCCCCAACCTCACCCCTCTGTTCTGGACTCTTCTGTCCACACTTTCCCCTGCCTTTGCCCGGCCCCGGTCCAGATGCCTCCCTGTCCAGCCCCCTGAGGGTAAATATACGGTGGGCGACCGAGTGTGTGAACCAGGCACGTTGAACATGCGGACAGACAGTGGGCAGGAAGGAGGGAACCACCGTTATCGTAATGAGCAGGCTGGCCCGTCCAATCTCTCCCCAGAACGCACCACTTCAGGCTGTAAATCAGCGTCATCAATCATCAGCCGTGAGTGCTTAACCTCTGGCCCTAACATCTGTTCCCAACTGTGCCTGAGGCATCCGCTGCGGGGTCTGCAGGAGAACCTGACGGCCCCAGGGGGACCCAGGACTCCTGAGCTTGCCTGGCTGGCCCTTTTCTCCCCGCTGTGCTGGAAGTAGCTCAAGGACAGAGACCCGCACAGAATCTGGAACACAATAGGTGCTCAGTATGGCAGGGTGGAGCAGAGGACCCTGGCGGGTTACAGTGCGTGGGGTCGCAAAGAGTCAGACACGACTGAGCACACGCACACGCACACGCGCATGCGCACACACACACACACACACACACACACACACACACGCACACGCGCATGCGCACACACGCACACGCACACGCACACACACACACGCACCATGGCAAAGGCAGCAGACAGCTTGTTAAGGGCATGGCCTGCAGCCAAATGGCCTGGATTCAAATCGGCCTCTGCCATTTACTAGTTGTGGAACCTCAGCAAAAAGTTACTTAAGCTCGCAAGGCTTCAGTTTCCTTGTCTGGAAGAGAAAGTGCATGCTAGTATGTACTTTATGAGGCTGACATGAGGATTATGTTAGTTAACACATACATGTACAGTCCCTAGAACAGCTCCTGGCATATATTCAGTAAACGATGGCTTTTGCATTATCACGAGATGGATGAGTAAACAGCTACTCTTCTCCTTCACCGTGAGCAACAATAATAATGATAAAATTCTCCATCACATTGGTTTTATATAATTATGTGATCATATCCACAATCACATTTGCTGTCACAGCAGATTGCTGGGGAGGGGTGGGGAACTCAGGCTCAAGCAGCAGAGACGCTGCTGACCCACTGCTAGAGCAGGCCTGGGCAGGCTTCGTGTTACCCCAGTGCCCCTCTCATCCACAATGCCGCCTCAGTGACTCTGTTTCTCATCTGCAGCATGGGCTCACTGGGGACTGGATGAAATGATGTTGTAAAGTGACCAGCCCGAGGTGCTCAAGAGATGTTACTGGTCCTGACTGCTCTCCCCGGGACAAGCCCTGGGCTAGTACCTGGGAGAACAGGCTTCCAAATGGGATCTGTTGCTGACCTTTCTGGATGACCTTAGGCCAGTCTTTTTCCTGCCCAGATCTGAGTCCTCCCATGGTGGAAACGATGCAGCTGTAGGACCTCTGACCCTCTGTCCCAGGGCAGCCATTGTTAACCAGTCCCAGCCCTCTTTCCTGCTAAGCCTCAGAAGCCTTCTCAACACAGAGCTCCAGCCCCAGGCAGCTGGCGTTTGAGACACAAACCTTCATCCCTAGATTGGGTCAACTCTAGGGCCTCTTCCCTACTAGGGTCCCTCTATTTTAGCAACTCTGACCCTATGAGCTGCAGCCATGGCAGAAGGGACCCCTAGTTGGAGGCAGGTGGGTATGGTCCCTCCTCCATGGACCCATCCTCCTGGGGTGTCCTCATCCTGTGGATCTGTCTGAGCACAGACCCTGTGAAGGGCTACCTAGAGAAAGGGAAAATACCTTCTTTTCCCAAGGCTATTTGGTAAGTGCTTTGATGGAGTTTTAAATATGCTACAACTTTAAGGCTGAGGGGGAAGAATTTTAAAAAACTAGAAAATAAAAAATGTTTAAAATAGTTGGGGTAATTCAAGAAATCCCAGAGGACGGGAAAAGCTTTCTGCTCTGATACTGTGGTTTCTTCGGGGGTGGGGAAAGGGGCAGAGCACAAGAATTGTCAGCTGGAATCCACAGGCTACACTGCCCTTTGCTGGGCTGGGTTCCCAAGAAGCCAGGAATTCCTGCCGGGGCCTGAGACCTGCCCCGTGGCTGCTGGGAGGGGCAGACACGCTGCCTCAGCTGCACTGGAGGCTCTGAGCATCTAGATAGATGGGTGGCAGGGTCCCAGGGGTCTAGGGGGGGCCCTATCTTATGATGAGCTGGAAGCAATTACAGCCAAGCTGCCCATCCTCTCAGAGCTTCGGTTTTCTCTTCTGAAGTAAGGAATCGTGGTGGGGAGTACATGGGACTTTAAGTTGGGGCCCAGGCATGAACCCTGAGGTGGGTCCTGAAGAAAGTGCAGGACCTGTCATAGTGAAGGTGCAGGGAGTGGAGGCTGGCAAGGTGTGTACAGTGGTTCCCAGGCAAGAGGGAGCCTGGTGTGTTCAGGGAACTGCATCCAATGTGCCAAGGTTGGGGCAGGAGGCCATTAGGAATGCCTAGGCCCCAGGAGGCCTGGGCGGAGCCTGGGCTTCATCCCACAGGCAATGGTGAGTCACAGAGGAGTGGGTATGAAGGAACATACACCTGGGGAGATAAGCTGCCTGGGCAATGAAGTTCCAAGGAGTGGGCGCCTCCAGCAGGTCGTGCCCACATGGCCCCTGTTGCTCACGGAGCACGGCTGTCTGCCTGCAGGGCTGGGTGCAGAAAGGGCCCCCCCGGCCCTGCCTCCCCGCTTGCCTACCTGGGAGCAGTTCCTGGCCTAGGGCGCGGCCACCCTTCCCGTCGCTGGCAGCCAGCTGTGTGGACGTGTGGAGCTGCTGCAGGGCCAGACACTCGGTCAGGATGTCAGCCTCAGCGTCAGGGCCCGTGTGCAGCTGGGGAGTGAGCAGAGGGAGAGAGAGGGTTAGCACAAGATCACCTGCCCACCAGCAAGTCTCACTCTAGGGGACAGGGCAGGAAGGACGGTGGCTCCAGGGCACGACCCCTCCTTCACTGCCCCTCGGTTTCCTCAGCTGTCAAATGGAGCTAATTGTGGACACGGTGAGAGTGGCGTTAGTTCAGGGCTGAGAAGCAGATGCTCAGGCGAGATCGAGCATTCAATGATTTTAATAGGTGAGGGAGAGCTGGACGTGCTGGGAAAGCCACCAGACAGAAGGAAGAAGAGGGAGAGAGGAAGTTGGTGGGAGCTTCCTAGACTGGGAGCCCAGGGACCAGGGAGTCCTCAGGGCGCCTAAGTCTGCTGGAAGTCGGTGGAGTCCCAAGTCTCCCAGGAAGGGGTCTGGCTTCACATCCCTGCAGGGCCTGCCAGGCTCCATCATTAGCTGGGAGCCCCCGCCAGGGGCGTGGCCTTGGCACAGATGCCAGGAGGGCATCAAAGTGCAGCAGCTGGGCCTCCAGGAGGCTGGAGGTCTGTGGGGCTGGTTCTTGGGCCACGGCTGGGCTGACTGACACCGGGGGAGTAGGACACAGCGAATGTGCAGTAAGTGTCTTTCCCTCCTTCCTCCCCACTCCCATCTCCCTTCCTGGCACAAAATGCAGCAGAAACAGTCCAGGGCTGGGGACAGAAGACCTGGACCCAAATCCTGCTCCATTTCTTCTTACTCCCTGTGTGACACTGGACAAATAACCTCTCTGACTCTCCCTTCCCCTGCCGTACTGGCCAGGCTGCTGAGAGGGGTGACGAGAGGACAGGTGTGAACAATGGTTGAAGGTGCTGGGTCAAGGGCTGGCTCACCCCACTGGCCGAGTCCCCCTCGGTCACGTGACGGTGGGGCCGCTGAGTCGGCACCTGGCCTTGAGGGTGTCAGCTAACGGCACACTGGGGCTGGCAAGTCTTTGGCCAATCGTCCTCGTCTATCCCTAAATATAGACTTGAGCCTGACACCTCAGAACATCTTCACATCTCCAATTGGGACCAGACGGGCACAGCGGTCCTCAAGTGATGAGGGGGGTGTGCACTGGGATGGGAAGGGTTCCTTCTGCCAGGGAAATCCCAAAGCTGACCATCAGAGTCCTGAAGATTGACTCATCCAGATCCTCATTTTAACTGGGACAAAACCAACCCAGAGAAGGCAAGAGCCTCGTTGCATGCCACACAGCAGCTGGGAGTTAGCCCGAGGGTTTTTCCACCCTTCCAGGCCAGCCGGGCCAGCACCCAGGCCCGGGGAAGGCATGCCTAGCCTCCCGAAGGGCTCTCGGCTCCCTGACCCAGCAGCTGTTTTCCATGTAAATTAAGTTTCTGGCAAAAGAGGGCCAAGGCATGTTCTTGCAGACCGCAATGTCGATCGGATTAGGAGCAGCGGGAGAGGAGAATTAAGGAAGAAAAGCATTTCTAATTCTCTCTGAAACGCAGCAGGGCTGCCAAGGAGCTGTCATAATACAAGGGTCGCTTTACCCAGAAAGATACATCATCCCCGATGGCTTTTAATGGATGCTTATTGTTGGGAAGTTTGCAGATCTGCGGCCCCAGGTCCCAGGGGCTCAGTGCAAGCCAAGCATGGGGCCTGGGAAAACCAGGGCAGGATTCTGGTCCTTGGGCATCAGTCTGCTCGGGACAGAAGCCTCCCTGGCGTGGAGCCCGGGCCTTTCCCTGTCCCTGCCCAGGCTCCTCAACCTGAAAGCAGTGGAGAGGCTCATGCCCTGGAAGCAGATGGGTCTGGCTCTGTCCCTCCCCCACCAAACAACCCTGGGCATACTTGTTACCTCTTTGAGCCTCAGTTTCCACATCTCTAAAATGGGGAGGAATCTCCCACTTCCTAAGATTATGGTGAGGACGTCTATGGGGTCGCACAGAGTCGGACACGACTGAAGCGACTTAGCAGCAGCAGCAGCAGCAGCAGCAGAAGATGAGATACAGCCTGTGAAGCACCAGATTCATCCCTCCCTCCTCAGGGTGAATGTGGTTGTGCTGTGTTCACCGCAAGCTGACAGCACATGCTGTGACCACGCTCCTGCTCTGCTCTACAGCTTCCAGGGGGCTCCCGAGCCAAGCTGTCCCCTCTCCATTTTCTTTGCTACTGAGGTCTGCTTGCTCCTAGCAGCCCATCTCTGCATACCCCTATCCCATGGATTATACAGCAGTCGACTTCTCCAGCCTCTAGGCCTTTTTCTGCCCTATTTACACTGTATCCACAGTTCTGAGAACACTGCTTGGAGACAGGAGTTGCTCCTGAATCCTGCTAAACAAATTAATGGCTCTTCCCGCTCTGTCCTCCTCTGTCACGCTGATGGCCCAAGATTGGCCTCTGGTGTTTCTCTCCGCCCGACACACACCCTCCGGCACTCCAGCATCTGTGGCCCCACTGGTCCTCGGGAGATGTGGCTTCAACCCAGCCAGGTAAGGTCCTGCCCAGAGTCGCAGTCCTGTCCCTCCAACCGCACTGGGTCCCTCAGATGCTCACACACCTCCTGTCCAGAACAGAACCCGCTGCTTTCTCCTGCAAGCCTGCTTCTTTCTCAGATTCTCTATCCTGGTGAAGGGGACCACCGTCCATGCATCCTGCTCCCCCAACCTCTGACACTGATGCTCCTCCTGCCAGGCACCCCCAACCCAGCCAAGCAGTCACCAAGCCCAGTCCCTCTTCCTCCCCTCCCTCCCCGCCCCAGGTCAGCCCCCACCGCCACCCTCCATGTCTCTCCTGCCCCCAGCAGTGGCCTCCTTGTCTCAAATTTCCCTCTAACCACCTCGACCCATTCTCTACACAGCCCCCAGCTCCACCTTTCAGGGTGACGTGTCCCATCTCTGCCTGCAACCCCTCGATGGAACCCCCATCCTCAGGACAGCCCTGCCGCCTCCGCAGGGCCATCCTGTCACCCCACCCCCACAGCCTCCCCATCGTGCCTCGCTGCTCAGCCCAGAGTCAGGCAGGGACTGCGTGAGGCTGGCCCTCAGACAGTTTCAAGCTTCTGTCACTCTCTGGGGCCCCACCTCCACAGGCCCAGTGCTTACTCCTTCCTTAAGACTTAATGACAACACCTCCTGACTTCCGTTCAGAACTTTTACTTTGGGTCAAGTACTGGTCAAAAAACCCTTGACATAGATTTCCTTGTTTAATCCTCATGACAACCCTTAAAAGCAAGTCCTCTATGCCCCATCTGACAGCTGAGGACATGAAGGACAAAGGCACTAAGACACGTACCCAAGGCCAGGGTGCCAGTAGCCACGAGCCTGCACACCACTGCCCCAGCCCCAGCCCCATATCGCTTCTTCCATGACCCTCCAGCTCCCCACTGATAGGCCCCAGCCCCATGTCGCTTCCTCCATGACCCTCGAACCCCCCTCATAGGCCCCAGCCCCATGTCGCTTCTTCCATGACCCTCCAGCTCCCCACCGATAGGCCCCAGCTCCATGTCGCTTCTTCCATGACCCTCCAGCTCCCCCCCATAGGCCCCAGCCCTTTTCCGGCTCTCTGACTGCTTTCTGCACACATCTATTGCGGTCTGTGTCATATTGTGTCGACTTATCCCTTCATGTGTATCTGTCTCTCACTGCCAGGTCCCCACTGAAGGTAAGGACCATGGTTTTTATTTTTGCATCCTGAATGCTGGGAACATCAAATGTTTATAAACGAGGCCTGGGCAAACGGATAAGAGAGGAGCTGGTAGGGGGATAAATGTCTTCTGGCAGAAAGTGAGGAAGTACAGACCTCCCTCAACTTATAATGAGGTTATGGCCTCATAATCCCATCAAGCTCTGAAAATATCAAAAATCAAAATTGCATTTAATACACCTAACCTACTGAATTCAACATTCAAAAAATGAAGATCGTAGCATCCGGTCCCATCACTTCATGTCAAATAGATGGGGAAACAATGGAAACAGTGACTAACTTTATTTTCTTGGGCTCCAAAATCACTGAAGATGGTAACTGCAGTCATGAAATTGAAAGATGCTTGTTCCTTGGAAGAAAAGCTATAACTAACCTAGACAGCATATTAAAAAGCAGAGACGTAACTTTGCCAACAAAGGTCCATCTAGTCAAAGCTATGGTTTTTCCAGTGGTCATGTATGGATGTGAGAGTTGGACCATAAAGAAAGTTGAGTGCCGAAGAATTGGTGCTTTTGAACTGTGGTGTTGGAGAAGACTCTTGAGAGTGCCTTGGACTGCAAGGAGATCCAACCAGTCAATGCTAAAGGAAATCAGTCCTGAATATTCATCGGAAGGGCTGATCCTGAAGCTGAAGCTCCAACACTTTGGCCACCTGATGCAAAGAACTGACTCACTGGAAAAGAACCTGATTCTGAGAAAAACTGAAGGCAGGAGGAGAAGGGGCTGACAGAGGGTGAGATGCTTGGATGGCGTCACTGACTCAATGGACCTGAGGTTGAGCAAGCTCCGGAAGTTGGTGATGGACAGGGAGGCCTGGCGTGCTGCAGTCCATGGGGTCGCAAAGAGTTGGACACGACTGAGTGACTGAACTGAACTGAACCTACCTAATACCATAGTTTAGCTTCCCCTACCTTAAATGTGCTCAGAACACTTACACAAGACTACAGCCGGCAAAATCACCTCAGGCAAAGACTGTCCTAAACAACGTGCCGAATAGCTCATGTAACGTACTCCCAGAATAGCTCACTTCCAAATAGCTCACTTCCAGAATACTGTACTGGAAGTGAAAAGCAGAATGGTGGTCTGGGAACAGAATGGCTGTGAGTGTATCAGTTGTTCCCCTTTGTGATCGAGCAGCTGCCTCTGCCCAGCATCACAAGAGAAGATCCTGCCCATCACAGACACGGGAGAAGATCAGACTTCAAAGTGTGGTTTCTACTGAACTTGTGAAAATACCATCGTACCATCGTAAAGTTGACAAATTGTGAGCTGGACCATCAGAAGTCAAACCACTGTTAAGTCACGGAGAAGATAAAACTTCAAAGTGTGGTTTCTACTGAACTTGTGAAAACAAACCACTGTAAGTCATGGACCATCTTGACACTTGGGCTGGTGGGAGGCAGACGGACGGTGAGGGACAGTAGCACCCATGGGTGTGGAAGGCTGGATACATGCAAGGAGTGTGACCTTTACCTGTCTTGATGCTGGACAGGAGGCTGGGTGGGGTAGGGGGGTTGTCTGCAGAGATGGGCCTGGAACGGAGCCCTCTTACCTTCTTACGCACCTGCTGCTCTTTGGCTGAATGGGCCTTCACGTGCTTGCGGAGGGAGCTGGGGTCTGTGTAGCGCTTGGAGCAGCCAGGGATCTGGCAGGCGTACGGCTTCTGTAACATCAGAGGGCAGAGGTGGGGTGAGTGGGGGGCCATCCACCGGGCCGTACGTCCTGCTGTGTGGCTCGCATCCTATCCCTCCCGCCAGGAGGAGTCTGCCTCAGGCCTGCCCATGGGTAGGGGGAAGGTGCCTGGCCTGGCAGTGAAGGAGGCCTTTGTGTCTCCACTCTACCCTCATCCTGGGACCTCTGGTAAGTTGCCTCCCCTCTCGGACTCTCACTTTCTCCTCTGCAAGATGATGGGGCCCCCCAAGTTCTAAGACTTCTTCCAGCTCTGACACTGGCTCTGAGAAAAGAACACCCTTTGTGGCTCACAGCTGCAGAGGAGCAGCAAGTGAACAAGGATTAAAGTGAGGGGCAGAGGGGCAGGAGGAAAAGGAAGAACAGGCGTGGGGCACAGCTCGAGGCAATGGGACACAAACGTGGAACCAAGCTGGAGAGCGGCAGGCCCAGGCTCGGAGCCCCTGACGAACCTTGCAATGGGTCCGGGGTCCCCAGACTGGTCCCCAGGCTATGAAGATTGTAGGTCCTCAAACCAATAATCACAGGAGACCAGAGGGTACTGGGTCTCAGGTGTAGCCCCGGGTAGGCTGGGCATTGGTGCCCTTCACGTCCCTTTCCCCTGGAGCCCCATTCATCTTCTAGAACAAGTCAGTGCCCACCACCTATCCAGACCCCTTGTGCTCTCTACGCCTCCAGTCTACCCTCTCATTCACAGCCAGAGGACCTCTCTCACAGGCCTGGCCATGCTCTCACCTTCTAACCCCCCATGGCTCCCTGGTGCCCTCGGATACAGCCCATCTCTGGGTGCTGAAGGCCCTTTGTGACTTTAGCCCTGGTTGAGCCCTCACCCCTCCTCCCACCCCAGCACACCCAGCTCTTGTCACCTCCTCTCCAACCTCTCCTGAGTCTGGTTCCCACTGCCACTTCTCAAGTTTCTACCGGTAGCACTGTCCACCTGCACTGCGGGGTCTGTCCAGGGGTGAGTTTTCTTCCAGGAAGGGTCCCTTCTGATTCATCCCAGGTCAGGGCTCTGTGGCTGTAACTGAATTCTGAGCTCCCAGTAGAAGCAAACCTCCATGAGACCTTGCTCAGGGACTCCAGCTGCCACTGGGGCTTGAAGTCCCTAAGGCTCCCTTTCTGAACACATCCAGCAGCTCTGATTTCTCAGGGCCCTCTGGCCTCCAACCACTGCAGGGGACACAGTGGTGGGGGACGTTTAGAGATGACGCCTATGTCCCCACCAGCCATGCCGACTGGAACTGCCCCTAAACCTCAAGGTGAGCCAGCCCTGCTGGACAGCATGGGGTTGGGGGCGGGGAGCAGAAACAGACGGCCATACCTTGGTGCTGCCACGGAGAGTTGCCACGTTAAAGAAACAGAGGAGAGCAAAAAGAAAGAGACAGAGCAGTGAGAGGCTGGCCTCGCTGAAAGGCAGGTACGGTAGGGTGGAAGGCAGGCCTCAGACCTGCCCCCCACACAACCACTCAGAGACACAGATACAGACACAGACCCACACACCACAGGGCCCTTCTTTCTTGGGCCCGATTCCCACCCCAACACACACACACACACACACACACACACACACACACACGCTCTTTCTCTCGTGGGCCCTGCCCTGCTCTGCCCCAGGCTCTGTCCCCAGGGGACGCTGATACAAATCCACGCGCTTTTGTCAAAAAGCAAACAAACAGAGCTCCGTGTGTGCAGGCGCCCTCGCCTGGAAAGAGGGCACAAGGCCCATCTCTGTGTTTGTTTTTCCAGGGCCTGACGTGTGTAGAACATTCCTCCAGCCCAGCTCCCCCAGGAGCCCTCAGGAAACCCTGTGGCTGGCTGTCCCAAGCAGCAGCCAAGCCCCAGGCCTGCAGTCACCGCACCAGCTCCAAGGCCTCGTTCACAGCAGGACACTCAGGGCCGTGCTGTGAGCATCCAGCACCTCACAGCGCCCTCCCGACCTGAGCACAAGACAGCCCCTCACATACTAAGCCCCCCCGCCCTCCAGTGTGCAGGCACTGCACTCCGCGCTGGCCAGCTGCGATCTCCTTTCAGCCTCACACTCACCCCATGAAAAGCATCCCCACTTTACAGATGAGGAAACTGAGGCTGATGCTTTGCCCAAGATCCTGCAGAAGTGCGGTGCCCACGCCCCTCTGCTAAGGTGCCCCCTCTCTTCTGCAGCCCTGAACAGTCCAGGGAAGTGGGCAAAGGAGAGACTATTGCCCCCATCTTCCCTGTAAGGAAACCGAGGCCAGGGCAGGACAGTCTGTGGCAGTTAGGACTCGAACTGCACATGGAGTATCTGGGATGTGGCAGGATTTGGTCAGCATTCAGTCAGCAAGTCACAGGTAGGCCAGCGACTCACGTTTGCTGTACAGACCCTGTGTCTGGCCGCCACAGCTGTCGCCTCAGTTGATCCCCCCATCCCTCTCCTGTAAGGTAGGAGTGTTTGAAGCCCAGAGAGGTTGGGTGGCAGTTCTCAGACCTCTGGGACCAGATGGAGGGCTGGGATTAGAACCCAGGCTGGCTCTCTCCAGTCTGTTCCACGTTTCCCTGCCCATGGAGAGAATCCCACTTTCTCTGGTGCCAGAGCGGACCTGGGGACGTGAGCAGGTCCCCTCTGGAAATAAGGCCCAGCCTGCATGGGGCTGACCCCATGGGCCCTCGGGTGCTGGGAAAGCAACCTCACCATGGGGGGCCACTGCAGTGTCTCCATGGGCCTGGCGCGGGGGCTGGGCTCGACCAGGACCTTCTGGGGAGATGCAGGACTGAGATAACCCTGCGGGCTCATTCTGGGCCTGCCCTGACCCTGCCCTCGGAGCTCTGTTCACACACCAAGCAGGGGCCAGAGGCCTGTTGCTTTGGGGCTGGGGCCAGGAAATGCAGTAAGGAGAGGGGAGGAAGGGGGTAAGTCAGGGTAGGTGACCCCGAGATGCCTGGAGGGAGGCCTGGGGGAGGCAGTGCAGAGCGGCCTGGTGTTGCTGGGGCTGCCATGTGTACCTCTCGGGGCTGGTATAGGTGCCAAGGGCCTCAGGGGCTGGGCATGAGAAGATGATGGAGGCAGAGGGGTTTGTTAGCACCTCTTCACTCCATGTCCCCACCCTCAAGACAGTAAGCCTGAGGTGGGGGTGGTGGGGACAGTGGTCAGGCTCAGGCTGGGGGCAGGGCTCTTCCTTCCTACCTCATCCCCTCCGCTCTTCTCCCCTTCTTCAGCAAGGGGCACTGAACTAGCGGTCAGGCAGACAGGGTTGCATCCCAGCTCCCCGACTTTCCAGCCATGTGACAGTCAATGATTTCATCTCTGAGCCTCAGTTTCTTCGTTTGCAAAAGGGGACAGGCCCCTACCTTGTGGTTTGTCACTTAAACTGGGGGAGGGTATGTGTGGTCTCAGAGGACGGGAAGATGTGTAGACCATTCTGCCCAGGGCCTGGCCGGGTCCCAGAACATGACTCCCCTGCTATTGTCTGCTATCCACCTCCCCCATCTTTTGGGGATCTTGGTTTTCCCAGCTATAAACCCCGCAGAGGGCCTCCAGCTCTGACTTCTGTTGTCACGTGGCCTCCGACTTACCCTGGAGTGGTCAATCGCCCATCTGGGCCTCTGTTTCCTCATCTGTATGTCCGGGTTACTTGACGCTGGGCTGCACGACCACTCAGGTCTCCCAGGCCCCCACTGGCAGAGTTCCCCAAACATTCGCACAAAAAGCAGAGATACAGGCCAGTGGTCCAGATGTGGAGTCTGGCTATGGACCCATCCTCTGCTGCACTGAGGGGCTGGGGGTCTCCCAGGCTGGTGCATCCCCTCACATAGGTGCTGTGAGACTGCGGGGAGGCCCCAGTCAACTCTGCCACCTTCTGGCTGAGTAGGGAACTGCCCGGAGCCCCACTTTCCTCATCTGTCAAATGGGCTCGTGACCCACTGACCGGCAGAGATGGTGGGAGATGATGTTGTAGAAGTGCTCTGTTAACTGCTGAGGTCTGTATGCACAGCACAGAATGCTTGGACCGGTGCTGTGATGGAGCCACAGGTTCTCTATCACACTGGCACAAACAGGAAAGGAGGTGGACACACGGGCATCTGGGGCCCAGGTCACTGATCCAGGGGCCTGGAGTCTTGGGCCCTGCTTACCTCAACGGCTTACCCACCGTGCCCGGGAGATACGCAAGGCCCTGGAGAGCCTCTGGCCTGTCTCCATGCCAGGGGTCAGCGTGGGGGTGGGCGAGGAAGAGCAGGGAGGATTGGCTCTGGTAGTGACTGACAGGCCCGGGGAGAAGAGGCAGGATGCGAGCTGCACCCCCACCCCCTTGCCCCGTGCCCTGGCTCAGTGGAGCCCACACTACTGCTTGGGCTGGTGGTTCTCAACCAGGTGAGAGTTTAATTCCTCCTCCCCAGGATTTTTGCCAACACTGAACGACATTTTTGGTTGTCACAACTGGGAAGTAGGAAATCGCTCCTATCTAATGGATCAAGGCTTCCCTGGTGGCTCAGTGGTAAAGAATCCACCTGCAATGCAAGAGACATGGAAGAAGCCACAGGTTCGATCCCTGGGTGGAGAAGAGCCCCTGGAGAAGGAAATGGTAACCCACTTGGGTATTCTTGCCTGAGAAATCCCATGGACAGAGGAGTCTGGCAGGCTGCAGTTCATAGAGTTGCAAAAGAGTTCATAGGGACGCAACTTAGCAACTAAAACAATAGAGGCCAGGAATGTGGCTAAACACTCTATAATGATGGTGCTTCCCTCTCCCTGCAAAGAACTGTCCTGCCCAAAATGTCAACAAGGCTGAAGGCAGGGTTTCTGCCTGGAGGTGGCTGCTGCCCTGCCTTAGACAAATATGGGCGGGGTGCTTGTCCTCCACCCTCCACCCTCGGCCTCTACCCCCGGGGCCTACCGTGTCGAGGTGGGTGCGCTGGTGCTTGGCGCGGTCACTGGAGTTGCTGAAGGCCTTCTGACAGCCTGGGTGCTGGCACAGGTATGGCTTCTCGCCCGTGTGGCTCCGCAGGTGGATCTTGAGGTTCTCCAGGCGTGAGAAGGCCTTGCTGCAGCCCTCGAACTGCAGGAGAGGCCGGTGAGGGGCGCTCTGCAGGCCCCGGAGGGCCCACCGCCCAGCCCGAAAATGGGCCCCAGCATCTGCTCCCCTGCCAACCCCTCGGCCCTGCCCGAGGCCTCCTGGTGCCCCAGTTCAGCTCCCCATGAAGTGCCCAGGACCTAGACTCTTATCTGGGAAGGTCTGGTGGATCCAGAAAAAAATCCATCCCTGATTTAGAAATGGCCACTAGGACTTGAGAAAAACTGGTCTTTCTGTCTCTGGACGGGTCTGCCCTCCAATGGCATCTAAAAGTGACATGCCACTCTAATGGTGGCGCAGCCCTGAATGGACAGGGGGCAGGCACATGTCCAGTGCAGACAGCCCTAGATTTGGAACCCAAGGCCTGGATTTTAGTCAGTTCCTCTCTCAGTGAGGCTCTGAGCAGTGCCCTTGATATGCCTGTGCCTTATTTCCTTGCCTACAAACTTAAAGCTGTGTAGCCACCATCCAGGGCTGATACGAAGGCCCCAAGGGGTGGGACACTTGACTGTCAAAGGGCTTTGCCCTCCTGGAACACGGCATCATGCTGATTGCTGTCAGAACAATGACCACACTTGTAAACTCAGAGTCTTTGACTTATCATTTGGCTGTTTATCTGTTCAATGCCCCCAAGTATGCACCAGGCCCCACGCCAGGCAGTGAGCATGCAGTGGGTACAGCACAGACATGTGATGTCCCTGGTGGGGGTGAGGGTGGACAGAGAGGAACACAGACAGTGTCGATTCCGGCAGCTTCTGTCCAGCTCCCATCTCTCCCCCCAGAGTCCTCTAACTTCAAACTCCTTCCTCCCTACACAGCTACCCCAGGAGGCTCTGATGTATGAAAGAGATCCTGCTGCTCTTGCCTAAATGCGGGTCTGGCATTCAAACACCCAGCCCTCCACACTTCCGGCCCCTCTCGACTCCCCACCCAAGGCTCATAGCAGCAGGGGTCTGCCAGGTAATGCCAAGTCTTCATTTCTGTATGACACTCAGCAAGGAATGTCCTATCTCTCTCGTCACAGTCTGTCCAACCCCTGTCAGCCTGCAAGATCCTTCGCCCACAGACCCGAGGCGCATTCCCTGGTCCCCGTGTGACTGGCTGCCCTTTCCTGCTTCTCCTCACTGTCCACCTTCCATTCCCAAGGCGCTTGCCACGGGCAGGAGGAGGAGGTGCCCTGGCCTGCCTCTGCTCCCTCTGTCCAGGAGTGATGCTAGAGGTTTAACCACACGACAGTCAAAAAGTGAGCGGCCCCAACATCCCCACCTCAGAGACGGAGGCTTCCTAGGGTGGTCCCCGCGTTGGGACAGGACACAGGCCACGTCTGGTGCCAAAGCCCAGGTGGCTCCTCTGTGCTCGCTGTCTTCCCAGGGGCAGGGGGCAGGGGGAGGCGATTCTTAAGAAGAAATCAGAGGAGGCCGGGCTCCCTCTCTTGAGCCACTGGTTCCATCGTCTAGGCCAGGACAGACAACGTGAGACAAGGACTCAGAGACAACAGTGGTCTGGGGCGGGCACTCCCGGCGCCTGTCCCTTAAAGGCCCGGCCGCAACTGCGGGCCACGCTCTGCTTGGGGCTGGCCCAAGGCAAGGCGCCCACAGCTGGGTTTTCGAAGCTGTTCCACTTCCTATTTCCAGATGTTATGCCTTTTCCATGCATCTAAACCAGAAGGAAATCCTGTTTGGGGAGTAAATAGGCCACAAGCCACGCCCCCACCCCCTGCAAGGCCTGGGCCAGGTTCACGCATAGTGAGGCCGAGCAGCTGAAGGGCAGGCTGCTTCTCGGCAGAGCCGGTCCCTTTGTTCCTCTCCGGCCCTTGCTGGGAGGGTGGACGTCTGAGGTTTACTGGGGGCAGTAAACTCTTCACATGCTGTGTGCTGTTCCTGACTTTGGGAGGGTCTGCCCGACTCTGGAGACCTGTACATCATCTCCCCACTGGGGCCTGTATGCCCGTCTGGCCAGTTGTCCGTCTCAGCACAGCTACCCCCACCCCCACGTCTTTGTTGGGGCTGCCCCCCTCCTGCGACACCTGCCCTTCCAACTCGCTGACAATTTAATTCAGACATTTTTCAGAATCTTCAGCTTGGGGTTCTAGGTCAGATACCTCTCCCATCTTCATACACCCCATGGGAGTGATCAGACCCCAAATGGGTCGGGAACTTGAATGCCCCCAGGCCTGCTGGAGCTGTTCCCTGGGAATGGAACGCCTTTCCTTTCTTCACTCACTCAGACATGTACTCGTGGTGCCCCAGCTCTGCCTCCGTGGAGAAGCTGTCCTCAACCTCCCGCTCCTGCTCGGTCACACCCTGAGCTGTGCTGAGGTTTCCACTGGGCATCCCTTATCTTCTCTCCAGGCCTCCAGGCTGAGGGTTTGGGAGTTCCTCGTGGGCAGGGCTGGCATTTCACTCGTGGGGCAAAGGGTGGGTTAGAAACATGATCTAGTGGTGTTAAGAATAGGGTTCTGGGGCCTACGGGTGCATGTACCTCCCTCGTGCTCATCCAGGTATCCCACATCTGTGTATGTGCGCTGTGCCCATGTTGGCCTGGCTCGTTCTGCCCGCCCCCATCCCACTGGAACTCCTCAGAACTGAGTCCCAGACTGGGGTATATAACAAGCATCTGGCCGAGGCACCACGATGGGGGTCCCATCCCTCAAGGTAGGATCAGAGGTAGCAGCAGGTGCAGCAGCAGCGGCCTGGGCAGGACAGGTGTGGGACAAGGATGCAGGTACCCCTGGCAGAGCAACGCCCCCATCAGGGCCAGCATCCCAGGTATGAGGGTATATGGGCTCTGCTCGCAGTTGCCTGCCGAGGTCCCTGCAGCCTGACCCTTTAACAACCCCAGAGATGGGCTAACAGAGGCAGAGAGAAGAGGAGGGGAATGCACGTGGGTTCAGCACCTGGGCGTTCACTCTGCTAGGCCTGGCACTGTCCCCAGCGTGATCTCAGATCCTCTCCACAGCCCTTGGGGTAAGTATTCCTCTCCCACTGTCAGGAGCTGAGGCTCTGGGGAAACCAGCAGAGCAGTTCCAGACATGAACCCTGATGTGGGACAACCAGGGCTTCTTTCTTGACTGCTCCAAGAGTGCCTTCAGTTCTCTGAGTCTCAGTTTCCTCATTGATAAAACTGGGTGAGTTCTACCAGCCTCGGAGGCTGTGAGGACCGCATAATAAGTGCTTATCTTGGTACCGGGTTCTTGCTCAATATCGTCATGGTGGCCATCATTTGGGATCACAGAGCAGGTAAGTAGTGGAGCGGCATTCTGCCCAGGGTGGCAGTTCCTGGGCTTGCTGCCCCTCTGCCCAGTTGGAAGGGTGTGTGTGTGTGAGTGTGTGTGATGTCCCACTGGGCATGGTGGGCTCCCAAGTCTCCCCAGTGTCCTATTTCCAATTCTTATGCCTTAACCCCTCACTTTCCTCCCACAGCCTGATTTCCAGATTTAACTTTCTCAACACACCCTGTGGTCTCCAGCCCTTGGCTTGGGCATTTAAGGGGCGTCAGCCTGGGCCTGGGGCCTGGAGCAGGTTGGGGACCAGGGAACTGTCTGGAGGAGCAGGTGCCCCAGCACCTCCTGTGATAAGGAGTAATCCTAGGGCTGTCCGGGCTCCACCTCCAAGCCCCCATCGTACCGTGGGGAGCCAGGAGCCAGCAGGACTCAGAGGTGGAAGGGCCTGGTTTGGAATCCTAGAGCTGGGGCATCTGAGTTTCTCATGAGGCCCTCTCTGCTGCCTTATGGCTGGCAGCTTCACCAGAGAGCCCCCAAGGCCCCTCCGACTCTAATGCTTTATGAGTCTCTTTCTGAATTGTAAATCTAACCAGGTCACCCCTGCTCAGGACCCTCCGTGGCTCGCTGTGCCTCCTGACATCCAGTCAGCCCCCTTAGACTGGCATTTGAGGCCCTCCACTGTGGGCGTGTCAGAGCCTGGAAAGCAGGTGGCTCTATGGTCCTAGCAAATCAATGTCCTCTCTGTGGCTCAGTTTCTTTCTCTGCAAAATGGGGATGTGAGGAGTCCACTCACAAAGTAGCTGTGGCGGTGGGGCATCGTGCATACGTGCGTGTCACACAGGACACAAATGTTTTCACTATTATCGTGGTGGTGGTAGTTGCTCCTGACTTGCCCTCAGGGGGACACCTGTGTAGGTCAGGTTCTGCTGACTCCAGCAGTAAAGAACCCTTGGTTGATGTGTTTGTCATTGACTGGTGTGGCCCTAAAATTCTTTTGACGCCAAGCCCATGGAGTACCCTTTGTGTAACCTCCAAAGGGAGTGAGGCAGACTTTTGTGGGGGAATGGCTTGAAGGGGCCCCATGCATTGACTGACTGTGTGGGGGCTTGGAGGGCAGCAGGGAGAGGTATCCCATCACTGTGGTGTTGTGGGGGTACAGATGCTGCAAGAATGGAAAAATGAGTCTTACTGGAGCACAGATGGAGCCAATGGGCACATCCCAGGCTTTGGGTCTCAGTTTCCCTGAAGAGGATGGCCTGAGGTGATGTTATGGTGACCCAAGGGTATAATGATGTTTCCATGGGGTGTGCACTCCAGGGGGAACACTCTTGGGGTGGGGCCTTCCTGACATCCCTCCCCTAACACCCTAATGCAAAGACTTAAGCCTATAGGGGTGTCTGAGTGCCCCTTGCCCACAGTTACACCCTGCATGGCTCTCCCGTGTCTCAGCAAGTACAAATGCTCGCCTCAGCATTCTGGCTGGTGTGACCTGGCCCCTACTGACAGCTTGGTGATATCTGCCCCTCCATGCCTGCATCACTGCATTTCAGCATCAAACATCAAAGTGGCCTGGGTGCAAATCCACACTTCCCAACTGGATGACCTTGGGCAAGTTCATTTCACATGCTAGAGCTCAGATTCCTCATCCATAAATAGGGCATAACTTGGGCACACCTGGGCACATGGCGGGTGGGTGCTCTCTGTGAACCACAGGGCACATGCCGTATCCTGTGGCCATGGCCCTGATGCCAACCATGGGCACCCAGAGAATTACCTGAGCACCTCTTATTTAGAATGAGCTTGAAATAACCAAACATAACAGATTTAGCTGGCCGGAAGCAAAGGCTCATATGCCATGGGCAACAGAGAGGATGGCTACTGTGGGTAAAGGGGTATACAGAGGGGACAGAAGGAAAAGAAGAGACATCAAACAGTCTAGAAAAATGTAAGAATGAGTATTAAGTTTTTCTATTTACTTAGAATGCATAAACATTAAAATATCTACTAAGATGAAACTGGGGTGAATTCAGAGTTATATAAGAGACTGGATGATGCCCTCTCAGGCACCTGTCAGGAGCCAGGAGCTGGATGTGCTTTGTGTGACATTTCATTTAATCATGACAATGCACTCTTCTGGTGAGGTTCCTTCCCGGCCCTACTCTGCAGATGCGGAAACTGAGGCTCAGAAAAGTGACGTCACTGGCTGGAAGTGATGTCACACAGCTGGTAAGTGGCGGACCTGGACTGGCTCCCAGGTCTGGCGGATGTGCTGGTCTGCCTGTACGTGTCCCTGACTGCTCTGGTCACTGCCTCAGGGACCCTCCATAAAGCTCCAAAATCAGGCTGATTCTCAGGAACTCTGACCATCATTTCCCACTGGGCTCACATCCGGGGTTCCTTTCCCAGGCAAGACCAGGCCCAGCCCTGGATGCACAGTTGATGCTGGGAGATGGGGCTGCCCTCCTTCCTCCCAGCGCCTCCGAGAGGAAAAGCCACCACACACAAAGGAAAGCTGAGGTGACACAGCAGAGAAGAGCAAGCCCATCTGAGGCATAGAGCCTTGAAAGGCCCAGTTCCCACATGTGGGGCGTGTTACAAAAGCAGATTCAAATAACGGGGAAAATACCCCAGGAACCGTGAAGCCCTAGACCATCTGGAGTTTTATAGTAACAGGCAGAGGAAAATCAGAACCTAATTGAAAAAAGTCCACTGCAATCCATTACTGCTGCATGAAGCTCACAGAGCCCAGAGCGGAAGATGAAAGACCAAGCGGAGCCGTCCCAAGAGCTGGGGAGGCGGCACCAGCTTCCCTTCCAGGCTGAGCCCAGGGACCCTTCAAGCTCTGGCCAGGGGACGGGGAGGACGTGGGTCCGACATCAGAATCTGTGAGGCTGGGCTCACCCCCTTCTGCGGGCTACCCTCTCTGAGCCTTTCCTGCGTCTGTGAAAGGGCTGAGCAAGGTCATTCAGGGCAGCTCCAGGACAGAGCCAGCTGATGCTGGGCACGCCTGTTCTCTCCCTCTAGGCTCTGGGGGAGGATCAAGGGCTTCATCTCACATGTGAGGTGTGGGACACTGTTCCACAAGCCAAAGGCTGTGAAGTTGCACAGGCAGAAGTCTGTACTGGGGCCCCCACCACTGACCACCACGAGCTTGGGCAACACATGTCCCATCTCTGCCCTCACTTTTATCCTCTCTAAAATGGGGCCACAGCAAACGGCTGCTAGAAGTAAATAAAAGGACATGCTTAGCACAGGAATGAGGACACAGTAGGTCCCGAGGATTATCAAGTGTCCTCCCTGCAGTTGCCTTGGCCCAGGAGGAGGGAGGCCTCTTTCTCAGGCTCTGGCTGAGGATCTGGACACAAAGGGTAAGGAGGTTTGGGGGAACAGGGCACCCGGGCGGGGCAGAGGAGAAAATGCCTCCAGTTTTGGCCTCTGCCAGTGACTTGCTTCTAAACAAACACATTTCTGGTTTAAGGGTAAAATATATTGGGTTACAGCAGTCTGGCAGGCCATCCGGGGATCAACTTCCCATTTTGGTACAAACTTTTAACCTACTTTCAACAATGACTTGGATGGGAGAGCTGCACAGTGCCAGACCCTTCTCCAAGACATCAAATAATTCTGCATTTGGCCAGCTTGAAAGGCCAGCCAGCCGGGAGCTGGGATCCACTGCTCACCCCACATCCCGGGAGTTACTGTCCTCTGAACCCCGTGGGTTTTCCACAAGGTCTTCTCAGAGCCTCATGTTTCACAGGTCCTCAGGGATAGGTGGAAGCAAGAAGTGGAGGGACAGAGGTGCAGAGTCCTGGGAGGTGAGGCCAGAGGGTACTGGCCTGAACTGTGTCCTGTGAGAGCTGTGAGGGTCTGGTCCATCCTCGGGCACACAGTCCCTCTGAGTGAATGAATGAATGGGCAGATGGGAGCAGGAGGGAGACTCTGACAGTAACAGCAGCTATCACACATACTAGGTACCAGGCTGGGCCAAATTCTCCCTTCACATATCTCCTTAGTCCCTTTAGGCCAGCACAACAAGTCCCGTTGTTACAGAGACAAAAATGGAGGCCCAGGGAGTTGATGTGAGAGAGACCCTGCATTAATGAGGGATGCGGCCTGGGTTTGCCTCTGGGGCTCCTCTGTCCTGGGTAGCCAGGACTAAGGGGCACCATGTGATCTGAGGAGAGAATTTCTCAGCTCGAGGCCTTCACAATCATCCAGAGAGGCTGGCAGATCAAGGGAAGGGTGGAAGCAGACAAAACAGAGGGAGACTGGGCTAGAAGGCCACAGGTCTCCTTCCCAGAGGAGACTTCCCAAGCCAGGGTAGTGGGGCTAGAGGCTCCCATCTCTTCCTCACCAGGTCTGCACTGGAGGCTCTGGGCTGGGCCCTTCTCCCACAGAAAGCCCCTGTCTGAGCAAGAAATGGGCTTCTGTTCCCAGCCAGAGAGGGCCCGGGGGCTAGGCCACCTTTCCAGGGTGTGTGGAGTCCCCCAGAGTAGAAGCTACATGGGGAGGTTGAGTCTGCTCACCAAGTAGACAGGTGGAATCCAGGGGGCTCCCTGTGCTGAGTGGTGGCACACGGCTTGAGGTGTGGAAAGAGGCTCAGCTGGGGGCCAGGACCAGCAGAAGACAGATTGCACAGAAAGGCTGACACGTACACACACACACACACACACAGAGCAAGTCACCAGCCACAGACCCGGAAATGCAGACACACATACACACGTACACACTCTGACAGCTCTCCTGTTAACCAGGCCACATGTCAAAGACATAGAACCCCAGGACACCAACATATAGCACTCACACACACACATACACACACACACCATGATTCATGCAACACACACACACACCCACACATATACCCAAGGACACCCAAGCCCCAGACCCCACCACAGGCACAAATGTACAAACTCCCCAGACTCTAGATACACTGACACACAGCCCCACGTGCAGCACAGGCAGAAACTGGCTCACATATCAGATGCAGATGGCCTCATGGTGGTCTGTTTATGCACAGGGAGAGATACCCAGAAACAATATCCAGCAAAGACTTCCTTCAAGAGGCCAGTGGATAAAGACATGTCCTCACACCAACACCTCGACACCTAACACAGCCAGACCCACGGGCAGCCATGCTTCCACCTGCTTCTCCTTGGTTCCAGGCCACCCAGGAGATGGGGCGGGGGCAGGGGAGGGAAGATGCGGCTGAGCCCCCTGTATCTCCTGACGTTCCCATGGCTGCTGCATTGGCTTGGCTTTGGGGAGGGAACATGTAGCCGGGGAGAATGCCAAGACAGGCCGCAGCCACCCTTTGACCCCGCTGACCTCTAGCCCGCTGCCCACGCCCCCTTCCCAAACTCCAGGGGCAGACTTCTGCCCCTGCAGCGTCCTCTGCCTGTCCAGTCCTCCTTGCCCTCTGGGCTTGTCTCAAGCCCCAGCCCTCCCCTCCTCCTGTGCCAGGTCATCCTTAAACTCTTTTTGCCCTTCTCCGAGCATCTGGTCACCACCCTGGTGCACCGATGCCCAGATTGCCTGTCTCTCACCGCTCGTCCTCTGTGTGGACAGCATACACCCCTTGGGCCTTGCCAGGGGCTGCCTGGCCTTTGGGAGCTCACTTCCCATAGGGGAGGCAGGCAGGCAGGAAAGCTACACGGCGGCCCGTCCCACCTCCACAGCTGAAGCACCTGGGACATTTGCTGAGGAAACAGGTCTCCAGAGGGATCAATGTCTGACCCTAAGAGCCGGGGGAGAGGGAGGTGAGTGCTACCCCAGGAGGAGGGGTGGAGGGACCGAGATGTACAACGAATGAAAACATCTCTCCAGCCTCAATCCTCCCCCAGATAAGCCTGTGCCCACAGGCAGGGGCTCAAGTCCACTTGCTCCTCCTCCTGGCCCCTGTGAACCTCAGTGTGCTCCCTGCAAAGGGGGTGGCACTCCTGGTCTCAGGAGCCTATTGTAGACATGTGGCCTTGGTCCTGGGCACAGGACAGGTGCTCAGAAGATGTTAATTCCTCTTTCAGCTCCTCTCCCGAATTCCAAGAAACAGCAGGGCATGGGTCCATGATGTGAAAAATGTTAGGGTCTGAAGGTCTGACTCCAGCCCTGGCTCTGTCACAAGTTACTGTGTGACCTTCAACCAGTCACCTTCCTCTTCTGGGGCTGCCTACCCAGGATTGGGAGTGCAAAGGTGGGGCTGCAGGAATTAAGACTTGCGCAACCCTCAACATCCTGGGCCTGCCTGGGGAGAAAGAAGATCCAAGACATTTCATCCATCGCCTGAAGGAAAACCTCATGTTGGGTCAACGGGAATCATGACAAGCGTGCAGATGCCAAGTTCTCGTCTGAGGCCACAAGTAGGTGAAAGCAATCTGCCCCATGTGCACTTGGGGCTCAGCTCCCACCAGGAGCACCCCTTGAGGCTCCAGGCCCCTTGGAAGGGGGAGGGCTGGGCCAGACCACTGTTGTGTATAGCTCTGCTCATGGTGGGGCTGGGGGTAGAGGGATCAGAGAGGGCTGTGCTCAGTCAGTGGGTGCCCTCTGGGAGAGGAGGTGAGAGACCCATCCCAGGCGCTCAGGAACAGAGCCAAGTGACTGCGTGTTCACCAGGACAGTGTAATGTGGTTCCCAAGTCACCTTCAGTGATATCCTCAGTATCTAAATTGGGTTGGGCCTGACACCTGGAGCCCAGTGGGACCATTTTCCCACCCACCACAGATCTACTGGGAGACCCCAAATGGCTGGCCCTGGGCTGGCAACTTAGGGCCACAGAGTGAGGCCACGTGGCCCGCATCGCATGCTCCTGCCACTGATGGAGCCCAGTGTCTGGACTCCCCGATGAAGGTGGGTGGAAGCAAAGCCGACAGCCTAGCTCTCACACTCAAGCTAGTGAAGGAAGCTCAATTGCCATTAGGAACCATTACACAAACTACAACAACAACAACAAATGAAATCCAGCCTATGGAAGGGATGAGATGCCGGGAAGAGATGTGGCAAACCCTTCTGGTGACCAGGCACCTCAGTGTGCAGAACATCTCTGTTTCCTGGCCCTACGACATCACAGTAATCCGGCCAGAGGCAGGACCAGGGCTCACGGGCTCACTCTGGGGCTTCTTGGTAGTTGGAAGCCACTGCCCATGCCCCCCAACTCCCAACTGGCCCACAGCGCAGGAGACCTCCAGCTGTGAGCAGGTGCCTAGCAGGTTCAGACACGGAGTCCCCTGGGCCAGGAGTCGTGGGAGCCGTAATAGCACTCTACCTCCTGCCCAGTGCCTCTGGGAGGGGATAACTTAGCAGACAGCAGAGCAGACAGGGGTGATCTCCTGGCTTTTGGGTTTCAAAATTTCAGGTCTCAGGGCCGAATGGGAAGAAATCTGGAGACAGAGATGAGACATGCAGTGACTATTTTCAAATGATTTTCAGCCGTAAATCCATCTGAGAGTGTCCAGCACAGGGCCTGGCACACGGTGGGCCTGTGTGAATATCTGTTAATGAATGAAAGAAGCAAGCAATAAACAAATGAGCCTTCAGGGAAGTGTGGGGCAGGGCAGCCCCCTGATTTAGTGGAGTCCAGGAGAGGCCTAGTTGAGAAGAAGAGCAAAGCATCCTGTGTTCTCTCCCACAAAGATGTCCAGCTGGGAAAGGGTCCCTGGGGGAAAGCAAGACCTGGGAAGATGTCAAGGCTCCCTCAAAGTGGGGGGCCCTTTCACCCTGGGGCCAGGCTTGTGGGAAAAAAAACTAGGCTTGTGGTAAGCCCTGAAGCAGGGCTCCTCCCAGGCAGGGCTGAGGTTACCCACGGGCAGGACTCTGGATATCTTAGGAGGTCCCACGCCCAGATGTTGAGTCTAAGCTGGACCTGAAGGAGCCTTTCAGGTGGACAGGAGATGGGTGGGCTCTGGTCAAAGATGGGGCGGAAAGCTGAATGCCTCAGAAGGTGCCTGGATGAGAAATGACTCTGAGGACCCCTTGGTTCAGTGCAAGCCCCCTATGCCCCCAGAATTGGGGCAGTAGTTTGTGAACTGCCTGAGATGTGTGAATTACCCAGTATATGGGGATTCAGAGACAAGGGAATTCAAGGAAATTTTTCAACTTACATTTTTTTCTCTCACATACAAGTTTTTAGACTCCAGGTTCAGATCTGACATAATAGAGACCATTGTCTACCCCATCAGGGGCTTCCCCAATGGCTCAGTGGGTAAAGAATCTGCCTGCAATGCAGGAGACTCAGGAGATGCAGGTTCGATCCCTGGGTCAGGAAGACCCCCTGGAGTAGGAAATGCCAATCCACTCCGGTATGCTTGCCTGGAAAATTCCACAGACAGAGGAGCCTCACATGGCGGTCAACAAAAAGCAGACTGGTCTACAGATTTGGCAAACATCGGGTCACGGGAAAGAAATGACTAGAAACAAAGAATCAGATGTTTCACGTCACCAGAAAATAACGATACTAGCCATAATAGCCATCACACTGTCTTTCAGATTCCTCCAGAGTGTTTATTTCCCCTAAAACCCCAAATCTCTGGATGTTCAGTCCAACACAGGTTGGAAAGTACTGGAGGAGTCTGGGGGAGCCATCCCGCCCCTCACCTGTGTGTGGGGTGCCCCAGGGTCTGATAGGGAAGCGTGCCTTCTGCTGGGCCAGACAGGCTGCCCGTTCTCATGGGACTCCTCCATCCCTTGAGCAAGGAGAGAATGACCTTGTGGTCACCACAGGGAAGAACAACCCAGTAAACTGAAAAAAATTACAACCATATGATAATGCAGGAAGGGGTCCTTAAGGAGGAACACGCTGCAAGGCACTTCGCTGAGAACCGAGGGGGTGCAGAGGGGCATCCTGGGGAGCAGGGCCCCACCCAGATGCCTGGCTGCGCAGAGCAACTCAGAGACACCTGGAACTCATTAGCATTATGTCAGGAATAATATAAAATTAAAACATTTAGCTTTGGCTTCTAAAATTAAGGAGGACAAAAAGAGAAGGATGCCATTGTGCTGAGCCACTCAGCTATGACTTGGGCACCAATAATTTACAGGAAAAAAATCTCTGCCTTGCACTTGGGCCCAGCTGGGGCCCCTGCCAGCAGAGGCTGAGGACTGATGGCTGAATCTCCAGCTCTATCCTGGGGGGAGCAAGTTGGGAGCCTGGGTAAGGCCCAGGTGAGGTCTTCTAACTGCTCACTCTCCATGGCAGTGCCAGTTATATGCCAGTCCTGCCACTCTCCTAATTGACTGGCCTGTCTCTATGTGGGCCATTGCCCCCCAAATCCATCATCTGCCTTGCAGCCAGAGAGTTTTCTAAATTGCAATCTGCCCCCGACTTTGCTCAAAACCCATCGATGGCTCCCTACTGCCTGCAGGATACCCAAGGCTCTCAGCCTGGCATTTCCAGCCTCCCACCATCTGAATCTAGCTGTGGCTGGCTCTCCAAACTCTCCAAGCTCCTTTCTCCCTCTCTTCTCTCCACTTACACTGACGACTTGGGCTCTTGGAACTTTCTACCTCTGTGCTCTCTCGGATGCTATTCCTTCAGCCTGGAATTCCCTCAGACTCCAGGGCTCAGGACCGATGGTGGCTCCTCTGCAGAGGCCCCGGGGGAGGTCCTGACCAGACTCCTTTCTTGGTCTACCTCGGCTCAGGGGTAAAAGCAAGCACTGGGGACCTGAGACTCACACAAAGTCAGGACTGGCCATCCCTCAGAGGCCCCTGTGTCACAGATGGGGGACATTACGACAGCCTGGAGAGGGCATGGCTGCCCTGCCCCCAGTTTTGACCTCTCTGGCCTCCTGGGGCATGCTGACTCTGGGGTACAGAGCGCCCTGGAGTCATCCAGGCTCGAGTTCAAATCCTGATACCCCTCCTGCTCTGTGACTGGCACAAATCACCTAACCCCTCTGGACTTCAGCATCTTTGTTGGCACTGCAAGGATGGAGACAGAAGTCTAGTGCTGCCAGTCCCAGGGCTGTGGGCAGTCAGCACCAGGCTCTATCCTGTAACCAACTGTTGCCACCCGTGCCCCCTGTGCAGAGAAACGGAGGTCCCAGGTTACAGAGGACAGGGAATCAGTGACAAGATGGAGATGCAGGCTCCCGGCTCTGGAAAAGCAGTCTGGGAAGAGTTCACAAAGCCTGACTTGTCCTGGGGCACAAGACAGCTGGCCAGCCATTCATACACTTCCTCACTCATTCATTCACTCAGCTAAATGCAAATGGCTAGGTGTCCAAAATACACTTGGGTAAAGAAAGCGAGTTACCAGACAACACATCTAGGATGATTACATTCCAATAAAGAGTATAATTATCACATATGCAGAGAAATACTCTAAAATGTTAAACAGTGGTTATTTCTGAGTACTATAGTTAGAGGTAACTTTCCCTTTTTTCTTCTACTATCCCTTTTTTTCTACTCTCTACCTCTTGATACATTATACTTTTGCTTTAGACTACTCTGCTTTGTTAAATTAAAAAAAAAAAGTCACAGGGACCAGTGTGATACTTTATAGACAGATCCAGGCTGCAGAAGAATTAGACTTCCTTTGTAATTTGGCACGTGGCTTTGGGTGAGCTCTCCTGCATTAACAAGATCTGGGGATGTTCCCACCCTCATTGTGGAGCCAGAAAGATCTGAGTCAGGTCTGGGTCTGACACTTGCCCTCAACCTATGACATGCGGGTGAAGGACTTCCCTCTGACCTCAGTTTCGACACAAATACACAGGAACAACATGATGGCCTCTGAAGGGATCTGAGGATCAAGGATGACATGGATGGTGACCAACTTTCATGGATGGTGACCCATGATATTTGTCTCTGCATCAGGGGACCCAGGCCCACGCCATGGAAGGCAACGAGGAGCACCTCCTCACAGAGTGACATCATCAGGCTGTTTCACACGTGGTGATCAGCGATGACTGAGGAGGAGTCTCAGGAGACCGAGTGTCCAGATTAAGTAAACAGCGGACACAAGCCTGCTCCTGGGGTAGAGGACACAAGGGCAGGTCCGAGCCACAGCCTGCACGTTACATTTCACGCCCCAGTCACAGCCCCAGAGCGCCCAGAAGGAGCAAATGCGCCTCCAACATCCTTCTCTGCAGCCTCGGCTGAATGTCTGGGGACCCACCTCTGAGCCAGCTGGATGAACTGCAGGCTCTAGAGTGGGCGGAACTGGGTTCCAGTCCCAGCCCTTAGGCATGGTACTGAGCCTCTCTGGTCCAGAGTTGTCTTCTGGAAAACAGTTAACACTCCCTCATTGTAGGTTTATATTATAAGGGCCAAATGAGATAGGAGACTGCATGGGATCTACCATTTCTTATGCTTACGTGTGAGTCAGCAAGTTTTTCAAAATAAAAGTTTAATTTTTAAAATCTATTTAATCATATATTAATAGAAAAATCCCAAATGCCCATTAAGTGATGAATAAGCAAAAATAGTTTATCAATACAATTGCATATTATTCAATCATAAAAAGGAATGAAATGCCAACACATTCTACAACATGGATACACTTTGAAAACACTTGTTCAGCTGCTCAGTCATGTCCTACTCTTTGCAACCCCATGGATTGTAGCACTCCAGGCTTCCCTGTCCTTCACTATCTCCCATAGTTTGCTCAACTTTATTAAGTCAGTGATGTCATTCAACCATCTCATCCTCTATCGTCCCCTTCTCCTCCTGCCCTCAATCTTTGCCAGCATCAGGGTCTTTTCCAATGAGTCTGCTCTTTGCATCAAGTGGCCAAAGCATTGGAGCGTCAGCATCAGTCCTTCCAATGAATATTCAGAGTTAATTTCCTTTAGGATTGACTGATTTGATCTCCTTGCTGTCCAAGGGACTTTCAAGAGTCTTTTCCAGCACCACAATTCAAAAGCATCAATTCTTCAGGGCTCAGCCTTTTTTATGGTCCAGCTCTCACATCTGTACATGACTATTAGAGAAACCATAGCTTTGGCTATAAGGATTTTTGTTGGCAAAGTGATGTCTCTGCTTTTGAATACACTGTCTAGGTTTGTCATAGCTTTTCTTCCAAGCAGCAATTGTCTTCTAATCTCATGGCTGCAATCACCATCCACAGTGATTTTGGAGCCCAAGAAAATGAAATCTGTCACTGTTTCCACTTTTCCCCCTTCCATTTGACATGAAGTGATGTGACCAGGTGCCATGATCTTAGTTTTCTGAATGTTGAGTTTTAAGCCAGCTTTGTCTCTCTCCTCTTTCACCCTCATCAAGAGGCTCTTTAGTTCCTCTTCGATTTCTGCCATTAGAGTGGTATCATCTGCATATCTGAGGTTGTTTATATTTTTCCCAACAATCTTGATTCCAGCTTGTGATTCATCCAGCCTGGCATTTAGCATGATGTACTCTGCATATAAGTTAAATAAGTAGGGTGACAATATACAGCTTAGATACTCCTTTCCCAATTTTGGGCCAGTCCTTTGTTCCATGTCTGGTTCTAACTGCTGCTTCTTGCCCAGTCCTAACCCACAAACAGGTTTCTCAGAAAGTAGGTGAGATGGTCTGGTACTCCCGTCTCTTTAGGAATTTTCCAGTTTGTTGTGATCCACATAGTTGAAAACATTATGGCAAGTGAAAGAAGCCAGACACAAAGCACCACATATTGTATGATTCCGCTTACATGAAGTGCCAGAATAGGCAAATTCATGAGACAGAAAGTAGATCAGTGGTTGCCAAGGGCTGGGTGGAGGGGAGAATGGAAGTGACTGCTAATAGATACAAGGTTTCTTTTGGGGGTGATGAAAATGTTCTGGAAGTAATACAGTGAAAATGGTTTCACAACTTTGTGAATATACTCAAAACTGATTTGTGTACTTTAAAAGGATAAATCTCATGGTGAGTTCTATTTCAATGGAACTTTTAAATTAAAAAAAATGACAGACAAAGAAATGGCAGGGCATTCCACTTCTGAGTATGAACAGGCCTGCTGCCCCAGTACTACTGAATGCCAGAAAGCAGTGTCATTCTCCACGCAGCCTGAAATGATGTGTCTCTGCTCCTATCGCTTTCTACCCAGAGTGCCCTTCTCCTGCCCCCTTGCCTGGCAAAATCCTGCTGAAATGCCAAGTTTCAGCGCACATGCCACCTCTTCCAGGGAGCCTTCCTGGATTCCCCTACTGTTAGGGCAAGGCTCCCCTGGCATCCCCCAGCCAGCCCTGTCCTTTCTTCACCACAACCCCTAGGACTTAGGACTGTAACTCTCTGCCTCTGGTCCCTCTCTCCCACCACTAGGGATGTGAGTCAGATGTGGGATGGTGCTGGTCCCACCAGCTGGCCTCTCACCTAGGGCCCAGCAGTGGACTGTACTCACAGCAGGGACTCGGGCATGTTTGCTGACTAAAACAATCTGTTCAACTGGGGTCAGCCACCCATGTCCCCCCGCCCCCGCCCCTCACCCTTGGGTAAAGAGAGAAAAGCTCTTTTTAAAATCACAGGTCTGATTGGAAGAGGGGTTAAAATAAGTCTGCCCATGTCATAGATGGAGAGACTGAGGCTGGGGAAGGAGAAGAGACTGGGTCAAGGCTGCCCAGGCAAGTCAACGGTGACTCCATGACGGACAGCCCAGGCTCCAGACTCCCAGCCCACTGCTCCCTGACTTTTGGCCTCAGGGGCACTCTTCTCACACCCAGAAAAAAGGCAGCAGCTCCGGGCTCAGCGTGGGCTGAAGGTGGTGCCAACAGTGGGTCCTCATCTGAGGCCCCTGCATCTCCTCCTGCATCCACAGAGAACTAGCTTTGACTCCCGGGTCCTGAGCTCTACTCCACCTCTCACCAACTGCTCCTGCCTTTAAAGGACCACCTTCTAGCGGTCTTCCTTTTCTCTGTAAGGTCGCATTTCTCAGGCCCTGCCCCAGGCAATTCCCCATCAACACATCTAATCCCCAGCACATCACCACCAGCGGAGCCCTCTCGGGGACCCCGCAGGCTCACTTAGACATCTTTGCTAACCGCTTGCAACACAACGGGTTTTCATCATCTTCGGAATGATCGTACATTTTGGAACACAAACTACGTGAATTTGAACTGGGTCTGGCAAATCCTACTTTTTTGCTTCTCCCTTCGTGCAGGCCAAGCCAGACTGCCAGGGATAACCAGAGCAGAATGACGGTAATTTCTTGTTAGAAATACGTTTCATAAAGTCCATTTCCATCTCCCTTAAGGAGCCAGGAGCAGCCCAAAGAGGTCCAACTTGAGAGTCTCTTTGAGGGAGCCACAGAGAGGACTTTGGTTTTCTTACTAATCTATGCTTATTGTGTTTTCCATGTTTTCTGCAACAAGCATTTAAAACTTTTACAAATATTTACTTTTAAAAACTCAAGGACAGAATCCTCCCGCTTCTCCGACTCCTCCCTACTGGCCTGTCTCTCATTGCTTCTTTGCACAGGGTTGGTTTCTGTTGAATCAGGAGCTGAAACTCTCCTCTCCAGCTTCCGAGTTTTAACCGGACCCTGGGTCTGCTCACTTTACCTTCTCAACAACGCCACCTTTTGAAGATGACTCTTGCCCAAGGCTGCCCATGAAGTTCCTGGCTGACTGGAACCCGAATACAAAAACTGAATTCCTCTTTTCCACTATACCTCCTCCCCTCTCTGGACCTCAGTTAATCATCTATAAAATAAAGGAGGGCTTCCCTGGTGGTTCAGTGGTTAACACTCTGTGCTTCAACTGCAGGGGGCATGGCTTCAATCCCTGGTTGAGGAAATAAGATCCTGTATGCCGTGCTGTGCAGTCAGTAAGTAAATAGGAAGGGCCTGAAGATGGTCTCAAGGGTCCCTTCTGTCTCTGGCATGCCGCATCTGAAGGTGGGGCTCGGGGTGAGTTCTGAGGACCTCCCTGCTCACACCAACACTGGACTTTGACCTTTTCAACAAAAGGTGCTGTCTGTGGATGCCTCTAATTGGAGAACTAGGGCATGCGTGCAGCAGTGAGCAGGTGGATATCTGTCAGACCTTCAGCCCGCTATCGTTGGCAATGCCTCATCCATGATGGGTGGGGGAGTGGGGGAGACTCTCATGGCAGTAAGGGGCAGTGGCAGAGGGCTACCCACAGTATGTGGGCCCCTGCTCTGGGCCACACAGTATGCCCACAACTTCTGCTCATCCTGTGACAACACTGCCACACGTCTGTTATCCCAGCTCAGGCTCCCACCTCTTGGCCGCACCACCTTTCAGTGCAACCACAGCTCTGGGCCTGGCTTTTGCGGACAGGCCTGCAGGAGTGCGGGAGTTGCTGAGCTGCTCCGACAAAAGGAGGATGAGACGGCCTCTGCCCTATGAAAGCAAAGCAGGAGGAACGCTGAGAGGGGGCCAGGCTTTCTGGGTGACGTCATTCTCTCTGCTCCCCTGTGGTATTCCATGAGCCTTTAGTAAAGTTTTTTGTTTTTTTTCCACAGCTCTGTTAAGATGTAATTCACATAACCATAAAATTAATCCATTTGAAGTACACAATTCAGTGGTTTTGAAGTATATTCACAGAGTTATGCAACTATTACCACAATTTTAGAATATTTTCATCACCCTAAAAGAAAATCCCAGCCCCTAACCCATTAGCAGTCTTTCCTCCCTCTCCATAACCCTTGGCAACCACGAATCTGCTTTCTCTTTCTATAGATTTCTCTATTTTGGAAACTTCACGTAGCTAGAATCACCCAATACGTGGTCTTCTGTGACGGGCTTCTTTTGCTGAGCACAGTGTTTTCAAGGTTCATTCATGTTGCTGCATGCATCATTGCTTCATTCTTTCTGTGGCTAAATAATATTTCGTTATACAGATGCATCACATTTTATTCACTGGTTGATAGATATTTAGGTCATTTTCACTTTTTAGCTATCACGAATAACGCTGCTATGAACATTCATGTACAAAACTTTGTGAAAACCTGGTTCCAAATAGGAAAAGGAGTACGTCAAGGCTATATATTGTCACCCTGCTTATTTAACTTCTATGCAGAGTACATCATGAGAAACGCTGGGCTGGAAGAGGCACAAGCTGGAATCAAGATTGCCCGGAGAAATATCAATAACCTCAGATATGCAGATGACACCACCCTTATGGCAGAAAGTGAAGAGGAATTAAAAAGCCTCTTGATGAAAGTGAAAGAGGAGAGTGAAAAAGTTGGCTTAAAGCTCAACATTCAGAAAACGAAGATCATGGCATCTGGTCCCATCATTTCATGGGAAATAGATGGGGAAACAGTGGAAACAGTGTCAGACTTTATTTTTGGGGGCTCCAAAATCACTGCAGATGGTGACTGCAGCCATGAAATTAAAAGATGCTTACTCCTTGGAAGAAAAGTTATGACCAACCTAGATAGCATATTGAAAAGCAGAGACATTACTTTGCCAACAAAATTCTGTCTAGTCAAGGCTATGGTTTTTCCATTGGTCATGTATGGATGTGAGAGTTGGACTGTGAAGAAGGCTGAGCGCCAAAGAATTGATGCTTTTGAACTGTGGTGTTGGAGAAGACTCTTGAGAGTCCCTTGGACTGCAAGGAGATCCAACCAGTCCATTCTGAAGGAGATCAGCCCTGGGATTTCTTTGGAGGGAATGATGCTGAAGCTGAAACTCCAGTACTTTGTCTACCTCATGCGAAGAGCTGACTCATTGGAAAAGACTCTGATGGTGGGAGGGATTGGGGACAGGAGGAGAAGGGGATGACAGAGGATGAGATGGCTGGATTGCATCACTGACTCGCTGGATGTGAGTCTGAGTGAACTCCAGGAATTGGTGATGGACAGGGAGGCTTGGTGTGCTGCGATTCATGGGGTCGCAAAGAGTTGGACACGACTGAGCAACTGAACTGAACTGAACTGATGTTTTCATTTATTTGGGGTATACATCCACGAGCAGAACTGCTACATCACATGGTAATTCTGTGTTTAATTGTTTGAAGAAGTGTCAGACTGTTTTTTCACCAGTGTACGAGGGTTCCAACTTGTCCATGTCCTTGTCAGCACCTGTTAGTGCCCACCTTTTTCATTACAGCCATTCTAGTGGGTGTGAAATAGTATTTCATTATCGTTCAAACTTGCGTTTCCCTGACAGTTAATGATGTTGAATACCTCTTCATATGCTTTTGGCCATCTGTATATCTTCTTTGGAGACATATCTATTCAAGTCCTTTGCCCATTTTTTACTTAGGTTTTTTACCTTTTTCATTTTTTTGAACTGTATGAGTTCTTGATATATACTGGGTACGAGTCCCTCATTAGAAATGTGATTGCAAAAATAAAGTCATGTTTGAGCTAAAACAATGACAGCTAACACTTACTATGTGATGTTGAGCCCTGTTTCAAGTGTTTTAGTAATAAGTGTTTTAATCCCCAGAACAACTCCACAAGGTAGGTATTACTGCTGTTGTTATTATCGTCTCCATATTACAGATACGTAAACAGAGTCACAGAGCAGCACCCTACTCAAGTCACCCATCTAGGAAGGGGCAAAGCAGAAGTTCTGGGGCATTTAGGGAAGGTCATGGCCCACCCTTGAGCCATGGCACCAACTGGGAAGCCATGCCTCCTTCGACTGATGGGGCAGAGCAGCCAGGGACCCCTAAAGGGGGTTTCAACTCTGGGACAGAAGCCAGGACCATGAGATTGAGCCCACCTCACAAGGTTTTGTCTCCTCTGCCGGCCTTGGGGAATCTGGGTTCAATTTTATTTCAGGAAGAATTCAGTTTCTTTCAGCTGTGCATACTCAGATTGGGAGGAGATTGCAGACTCTGACTCAGGAAATGACCCACTGCAAATCATGGTGATGTTTTCAGCCATTAGCACCAGAAGGAGCTCAGCCCATTAACACATTAGCACGTGAGCTTCCCTGGCCTTTCTCTGCAGTAGGTCTGGGCAGGAAGGAGATGGTGTGGGGAACACAGGGCTCAGAACAGGGAAAGTCTTGCCTCAGGGGTTGGAGGTCTAGATGTGACTGTGGACGGAACGAACAGTGGCTCACACAGAGATAGGTTCCACTGCCCTCTGATATCTGGGTTCTGGGTGCCCAATCAGGCTGGAGCTCAGACAAGCTTTATTCAAGAAGATGGTAATGAAACATTCCTATCACAAAATACAAATAGTGGAAGATAAGAAACAACCTAAATATCCAACAGTGGGAGAAAGGTGGAGTAGATGCACCACAGTCCTCACGACGGGCCGTAAGATGGCTATGAAAATCAACCGTGATGACATGCCTGGAACCACGGGAAATCTCTTAGCCTGAATATTTAAATTCCTCAGTGCTCATTATTGTTAATAATCATCTCCATAACCCCAGTGAGAACTCGAGGCATGGAGAAGTGAAGCACCTCATCTGAGATGAGGCCTGGACTGATCCAGGGCTAGCACCTTTCTCATACTAAAATCCTGGAAATGAATTTTTTTTTAATATTTATTTATTTGGCTGCACAGGGTCTTAGTTGGAGCACGCAGGATCTAGCTCCTTGACCAGGGATTGAACCTAGGTCCCCTGCATTGGGAGCATAGCATCTTAACCACTGGAAGACTAAGACAAGTCTTCCCTCCCAGGGAAGTCCCCCAGCAGTGAATCTGCAATCACCCCTTGTTGAGCACTTACTATGTGCCAGACATTGTGCTAAGTGCCATGTGCCACATGGATGGGAACAAGACCAAAGAAAACATTCCACTCTGGTGGTTTAAGTCGTCTGTTCCTTTTGGTTTTGCAAAATTTCTAGCATATAATTAGGTCACACTCACACAGAGAAATTCAGAACGCCCGCCTCTTGGGGATGCAGTGAAGCCCTTGGGACATCATCAGGGAGTGCTCTGGGACTTGCGGCAGCCCACCTACACTCAGCATCCAGTCCCCAGGTCCCCCGGATGGCGGCCTCTCACAGCTGGTGGGAGACGCCCTCGGGGGAGGGAGAGGAAGAGGAGCCTCGGGCCACTTCCTCCCTCCTCTCTGGTCTGTGTTCTCACCTGCCGCACAGGGTAATAACCTCTGCCCGCTTGCATCCCAGAGCGCCAGAAGGACCCAAGTCAAGCAGTCAGTCTACTGCAGGCAGCCCAGAGCCCTGGGGGCCGACATGAAGCCTCAAGAAGGGGCTGCCTTTCTCAGGGGCCCCGTGAGAACCTGAGAGAGTGCTGTTAGCAACACTGCCCCTCCTAGGGTAGCTTCCATGCCTGCTGTCTCTTCCATCCTCTGCAGGCAGGACCAAGTCTCCACTTCCGCCTGCCATTCACACTTCCATGTCACAGCCCAGACTCACTTCCTTCTGCCCTCCCTCCCCTATACTCCACTGCTTTCCTGGACATGCTGGCTGACCTGGCTCCTGGGTTCAAATCACAGCCTGGCTTGAGTTCACTTCTTGCAGCCAGTACAAGCCCCACTCCCTCACCCAACACACACACACACACACACACACACACCCCCAGTGCACATCCAACATCCCACCACATGCCTAACGCACATACCAATCCAAAGCCATACCCAATACACAGGAACATACAGCAGATAGATTCTCAGATACGCTCCTCTAAACACATGCACACCCAACAAAGTCAACGCCCAATGCACGACCGTTCACCTGACACACACACGCTGTACATACAACAGCCACCCAAACTACTGCTCCCACCACAAGCACAAACCATGTGCGCCCACCTCCAAACTCAGGCTCATACCCCACATAAACATATGCACATTCACTCAACATAACCACACACACATATATATGCACATCTATTGGAGGAGTGTGTTTTAGAGTGTGCTCTGGGGGCATGTATTGGATGTGGGTGTGAGTGTGGTATTAAGGGTGTCTGGGTACACTGTGGGTGTTAATAGGTGGTATACATGGGGTATGCCATGGGTATTATGTCTATTTCTACCATATATTCCCCAAAGTGAAAGTTGCTCAGTCGTGTCCAACTCGTTGCAACCCCATGGGCTATACAGTCCGTGGAATTCTCCGGGCCAGAATACTGGAGAGGGTAGCCTTTCCCTTCTCCAGGGGATCTTCCCAACCCAGGGATCGAACCCAGGTCTCCCACATTGCAGGCAGATTCTTCACCAACTGAGCCACAAAGGAAGTCCAAGAATACTGGAGTGGGTAGCCTATCCATTCTCCAGGGGATCTTCCCGACCCAGGATTCGAACCAGGGTCTCCTGCATTGCAGGCAGATTCTTACCAACTGAGTCATGAGGGAAGTTCCCCAACCACATCCCCAGTACGCATGTACTTAATTGCACAGAGACCCTTATTCTACACCAAATCCCACATACACCCCAATCCCAACCATAAGCTTTACAACCATACATGCTTCTATCACACTACAAATCACTTGCATACAGTACACAGACGTACTCATACAAATACATATACCCACTGTCTCTTAGTCCCCCCAGTGCCTAACACACACCCAGGTATGGGCAATCACACACACACATTCTCACAGATCCCCTGCCTATACCCAAAGATGGAACCCCCTGGACTCTCCCCCACCTGCTCCCCAGGCCTCACCACACATCCAGCCCTAAATGGGTGGAGGGCAGTCCCCACAGGAGTGGAACCCGGCAGGTACTCCAAAGCCTGCACACAAGTCCTACGCGTGGGCTGGCCCTGTGTGGAGAGACCCAGATGGTAAGGGAACTCGTAGTCCCACTGAGCCTGCCTTCTCAGGGCCCCTGGCCACATTCCTGCCTGCTCCAGGAGTTTATTCTTCCCTTGCTCACTGATGATTAAAATACTTCTAAGCCGACCACGAAGATTGTTGTCTTCGTCTTCCTTTCTTTTTTTTTTTTTATAAAAACCAAAACCAACAGATGCGTTTGGGGACCCTCTGATTTTCTTCCAGGGTGATTTACATGACCACAACCAGTTCTTGGAGAAGAAAAGCAAACACTCCCGCGGCCTAATAGAAACATTCCCCCTCTGCTCTCCATCTTCTCAGCCGCTCAACTCATTCCCAGAGACGACTCCCCAGGCCCCCTCCCTCCCGCCTGGAGGCTGAGGGGTGGAGGAGGATCTGGTGGGACCATGGACCGCAGCCCCATGTGAGACAATCTTTAAAAGACTTTTCTATTTTTATTTTTATCATCAACCCTAGAGGAGGGAACTGGGCTGGCAGAGACAAACCTCCTCAGCAACAGAATAGGAGACTCCTGTTGGCTTAATTGGCCCCTTTAAACAATTAATAATCTGGGGGCCAGGGTAGGTACTAGTGTTATTTCCATTTTACATACGAAGAAACTGAGCTCAGAGGTAACAAGTAACTTGTTCAAACCCTCAGCTGGTGTCAGGCCCCAACGAAGGCAACTCAAGAGGTAGTCGAGCTGACTCCAGGCCTGAACAAGTGGACCACTGACCCTTCTCCACCTTTCTTAAAACATGTCCCTCACTGGCTGATGTGGCAGCTGCAGCCAACCCCACACCCCTGGAGGCTTTGGTGAATACAAGTTGTCCTTCAAATCTGGGGTACCCCAGGAAAGCACAGCCAAGGCTGGAGGGACTTGTGGCATTATTTCATCCATCTTCTCCAAGAATAGGAATCCATCCCATGGCCCCCTTCCAGGGACCACTCCCCTTGGCTTACACACCTGCTGAGACAGTACCCCCCACCCCACCACCAGCTGAAGCGGCCTTTTCCTATCCATCCACCACTTCTCCATCCAATCATGACCCATCAAGCCACACACTCATCCATCTAATCTAATCTAGCCTACAAGATGCTGGGTGCCATTCCAGCTGGTGGTGATGCAGTGGTGAGCAAGACACACGTGGCCTTTGCCCTGTGCAGGTAACGTGCTGGGGGCGGGGTGACACAGATACCAGCCCAATAAGTAAATAAGATAATGTCAGATCATGAGCGTGCTATGGGGAAAGGCACTTGGCTGTGTGGTGGAACAGAATTATCCTCACAGGGAGCGGGTGTCCAGGGAAGGCCCCTCTGAAGAGGGGGCATTTGATTTCATACCTCAAGAATGAGAAAGAACCAGTCATTCTACGCATTCAGGACAGAGACCCAGGGAGGATGAAAAGCCAGTGCAAAGGCTCTGAGGTAGGAGAAGACGTGGCGCAAGGAGGCCTGCGTGGGCAGACTAGGGTAGGCGAGGTGGGGAATGGCAGGGCGCTAGAGAAGTGGGTGGGCCTGCCTTGTCAGCCAAAACGAGGATTTAGCTGGTGTTCCAGCAGACAGGGTTTCCTAAGATGGAGAAGCGTCACCCTCCACAGCTTCTCTGGATGTTCCTAAAGAGAAATGAGTACACTGGGCCTCCCCAAGTCTGACTCAAGGACCTTCTCGTCAGGGCCACCTCCCAGTGCAGAGAACGCCATCGGGCACCCATGAAGCCATCAGACTACCCTGCATTCCTGGACACAACATCTCACCCTCCACTACTTGCCCCTGTGGGACTTTCACATTTGCAGTCCCACCTGAGCATCCTCAAAACAAGGAAGGGAGGGGCAGTTCTGAAAACCTCTTTTTGATGAGACTAAGGCACAAGGAACATGTCCATGGAATTCTCAGGCCAGAATACTGGAGTGGGTAGCCTTTCCCTTCTCCAGGGGATCTTCCCAACCCAGGGATCGAACCCAGGTCTCCCGCATTGCAGGCAGATTCTTTACCAGCTGAGCCACAAGGGAAGCCCAAGAATACTGGAGTGGGTAGCCTATCCCTTCTCCAGCAGATCTTCCCGACCATTACTTTGTTGACAAAGGTCTATCTAGTCAAAGCTATGGTTTTTCCAGTAGTTATATATATGTGAGAGTTGGACCATAAAGAAAGCTAAGCATGGAACAATTGATGCTTTTGAACTGTGGTGTTGGAGAAGACTCGAGAGTCCCTTGGATTGCAAGGAGATCAAACCAGTCAATCCTAAAGGATATCAGTCCTGAATATTCATTGAAAGGACTGATGCTGAAGCTCCAATACTTTGGCCACCTGATGTGAAGAACTGATTCATTGGAAAAGACCCTGATGCTGGGAAAGACTGAAGGTGGGAAGAGAAGGGGATGACAGAGGATGAGATAGATGGTTGGATGGCATCACCAACACAATGGACATGAGTTTGAGCAAGCTCTGGGAGTTGGTGATGGACAGCAAGGCCTGGTGTGCTGAGTCCATGGGGTCGCAAAGAGTCAGACACGACTGAACGACTGAACTGACTAAGGCACAAAGCGGCAAAACTATCATCTGAGGTCACACAGTGAGTGGGTTTTGAATCCAAACTGGTTTTGGGGGGTATCCAGAGAACCCCACCAACCAAACCACAGCCCTGTGGGGGTAATGTTTGGATAACTGAGGTGGTGGCAGGCAGTAGGGATCAGGCAGAGTACCAGACTATTTATATATATGAACTTACAAAACTAGAGAACCAAAGCTCAGAGAGGGTAAGTGACTTCCCTAAGGTCACACAGCAGATCTGAGGAGGAGTCAGGACTTGACTCAGATCTGGCAGCACAGGATAATCAAGCAGCCCATTAAGAGAGGCAAACTTCCTCTTCTGCTATCGATTTGGACTCAGGTTCGAGTCTGTTGGTGATAGGGACACCAGGGAAAGGTGTGGGTGGGGATGGGTCACACCAGGGAGGCATCCTGATTTGTTACCAGACCCCACTGGCCAGCTCTGAGAAGCTGGGGGACACTCCCCTGAGCACTAACATTTCAGGGGGCTCAGAAGGGCTCTCTATCCCCCACATCCCCTCTGATCTTGCTGAAGCCACCAGTGAAGGTCATTCTGGTGCCCTCCCCCAGGCTTCTTCAGCGCCAATGAGGCTTGAAGGAGACATTCTCTGCAGGGCAGAATGGAAAAGGCCTCACACAGAGGACAGGAGGCTTGGGGACCTGACAGGGGCTGGCAGCTGTCTCTCTCAGCAGACTTGAGTACCATGCAAGGGAAGCTTCTCTAGGCTCAGACGGGAAAGCTGGCATGTTCCAGAAAGCTCCACAGGGATTCTCAGGTCTAAAGACTAGCCACCCCTCCTCCTGCCTTGGGTGGTCACTGACTTCCCTACAAAGCAGTGTGTTGGGATGAGACGGCCTCTGGGGCCACTCTCATTCTGGAAATCCTCTGCCTCAGACCTCGTTTGTGGCTGGGCTATGGCACAGAGCAGGATTGAAGGGGACCAGGAGAGGGCGTGAGGATGAGTGTTAACCTGCAGGAGCGCACAGGGTGACCCCATCCCAGTGGACTTGGAGCTGTGCTGTCTCGCTTTAGGAGAGCCTGAGCAACAGAATCCCGCCAATCTGAAACAAGACATGTTGGGAAACTGCACTCAGTCAAAATGAGAAGCATCTACTCCCAGGCTCAGGAGGAGAGCGCTACACTGCAGACTGTGTTCATCCATCACTCATAGCCAGTGTGACCCTACCCCCGACCCCAGGCAGCAGCCAGGTGTGCCCAGCACAGGAGCGGTGCGGGGTCACCATCACAGACCCACTCCCCTCCCTAAACCCCAGGCTGGGACTGGAAACAAAATGTCTCTTCTTGGTCACACTTGTGCCTTATTTTCTGGCCAACCTAGACACTGTATGTGATATCATCAAGTCCCCAGAGTGGTCCCCACACTAGGTGATATCGTCCTGGCCCCCATTAAATTTACAGGTGGAGAAACGGGAGCACACAGCATTACGGAACTCGCCCTTGTTCACTCAGATGGAAAGTACATTTTGCGTCTGTATTCACAGGTTCACACCTGCGGATTCAACCAACTGCGTATCTGTGGTATCCACGGATACAGAAGGTTGACTGTACTAGGCTGTTTTACACAGGGAACTTGAGCGTCTGCTCAGGATTTGGATTCCGGTATCTGTGGGGGTTGAGTGAAAAGTCCATTCTACAGGGAGGACTGTAGTAGCAGTTAGAATTTGACTGAGACAGTCTGGCTGGACAGAGAGGTTGAGCAGTTTGAGTCATCAGCACCTGGTGACCAACTACTAACAGATATAAGGAAATGAGGAAGTATCCAGAAAGCCTCTGGGGTTCTAGAGGAACAGGGTTGGGGCCGTAGCAGGTATCCAGATACAGAGCAGCCACTCTCAGTGGCTGAGGCCGGCTGGGCAGGAACCGACCCTCTGAGTCCAACAGGTCTGGCCTTGAAGCAGGCACAGGGCAGGGCGCCTGCTCAGAGGGTGATGTCCAGCAGCTTCCATAAAATATCTCATCATTCCAGTAACATTTCTGAATACATCTCCTAACTCACTTCCTGTAAAATCAGACAGACTAGGTAAATATGTATCTTTTAAATGAAGCACATTATAGTACCTAAATGGTTTTTATCAAGTGCTCTCCAGTCTCTTGCAAATTTCTGATTTCTAAATAGTCCCTTATCCATTCCATATGCCCTTCTGAAGTCACTGTTAACAGAACAGCAGAAAACACAAATAATCTGCCCCTTTGCATGAGCTTATGGTTGACTCCAGTTACTGCCAATCAAATGTCCTTAGGAGAGCCCCAAATCAAAGCAGGATGGAGCCACTGATTAGATGGGGAATGGGGCTCTGGGTGATGGAGGATGGGGCCAGCTGGGGCCGGCTGAACCAGGTCTGCGTTGGACACTGCCTGCCAGGCCACAAGGGCACACTGTCAAACAGTATGTAAGTAATGTGATGGGAGCCCAGGCTTGGGATTTGGGGCAGCACACAGGTGAGGTGCTGCCAGGCCTGCTCCTCCCATCCATTCTCACCCTGTGGCTCCCCTTGTCCTCAGAGTCAAGCCCAGTCACTTCCCAGGCCAGGTTAGGGGCCCTTCTATATCTTCACAGCTGTCATTCTGAACACTCAGCAATATAATTTTTAACTGCCCTTTGCTGTGGGCAGGGACCACCTCCTTGATACAGAAAATCCAACACAAAGCTGGAGAAGCTCACAGCTCACCAGGGAAGCCAAAGGAGAGCTAGTTCCATCCAGTGCCCAGAGCAGCAGTTGCATCCAAGGATGGAGGGAGCAGGACCCCAGAGGTCGCCAGGCCCACTGCTGCCCAGGGACTAAGTCCCCTCGCAGCACCCAGCCTACCCGTGATGAAAGCTCACTCCCTGCATGCAGGGCAGGGGTTCCCCCTGTGGATGGTTCTGATCAGGAGAAATGTATCCACACACCATCCTGATGTCAGCTTCCCTCCGACACCCATCAGTCAGCCCTCCCCCAACGCTGTGAGGGCAGAAGCTGCAGTGAGGAAGACAGCAGGGGCTCCGGGAAGACTAGAGGCAGGGTTTGGCTGGCTTAAGGAAACACTGGCATACCTGGCCTTACCAGACCTTCAACAAGGACTGCTGGGTCCAGCCCTGGGCTGGACACTGGGGCAGCAACGCACACAGCGGCTGTTTTAGAAGGCCTCAGCCACAGCCTGCTCAGTAGACAACTCAGATGCAGCCCATGATGGAAATGAGGCTTCGGGTCCACCCCAGGGTGCAGCACCCACCCCGTTCTCGAGACTCCAGGCCCTGCTGCCTGAAGGGCCACAGGCCACACTGTGCTGCCCATCTCTGCTCCTGCTCCCCGCTGCCAGCCAGCCAGGCAGAGTTCCAGAGAAGAGGCCAGCCCCATGCTGGACTTTTGTCCCTTCTAGCAACTCTAATGTATCTACCATCACTGAACACCTACTATGTGCCAGGAACTGTGATGGGTTCTCTACAGGCATTACCCAATTTGTCTGATCTCCACAAAGCAGAGTGTCTACTACTCTTCCCAAGTCCCATCCTGTCACATTAGTCAGGTTATAAATGAAGAAATTCAGGATCAGAGAGGCTAAACCACTTCTCCAAGGTCACACAGCAAGGGTACAGAGCCAGGACTGAGACTAGGTTCCTCTTTCCAACAATCTCCTAGGGTCACTTTAATAAGCAACTAGGCCACAGTGGCCCTGGCCTTGCAGTAAGCTGAATAGCAGGGCAGTTAAGAATATACTGCATTTATAAATGGTGAATGAATTTACAAGCCTCCAGCTATAATTTCATCATAGTCCAGGCCCTGGAAAGTCTGCATAATCCTGAAAGGCGCTAGGTTTCAGCTAAAAGACGGCTGTGACTGCTAATTGGAGCCTCAGCCTATGCTGTAAATCAGACCAAAGTGTGGGCACCTAAATGCAATCTTTTTTCAAACAGGCACTGTATGTCTTTACATTATTGTTGGCCAACCAGGGCCTTAAATAGTTTCTGTGTGACCAAGTTCATAAATCTGCCCTCGCTCCATGGCTGGCAAGCGCTGCCGGAGAGGAGACCATGTTCCCAAGGTAAACAGTTGGCTGGCAGCTGCCTCCTGGCCGGCCAAGACCTAGAGCAACGGACCTGGGGTGGGGGCCCAGCTCACTCTCAGGAAGCCACAGAACATGCTGGGCTTGGCAGAGGCCAAAGGGAGCCTGTGGGCCCAGCAGTCCATGGAGTTGTCATCCTAAGGTGTGGAGAGAAAAAGACCTGGGCGCATGGGAGCCATGCTGGCCAACAGAGCAGGTCCCCAGGTCAGCCAGGGAAACTGGAAGGAACTCACTCTCACCCTCACCATGAGCCCACAGCACGCAAATCTCTCCACATCCTGGGAGGCTGGCATCCCTCTCCCCATGTTAGAGGTAGGGAGACTGAATCTTGCAGAGGTTATGCCATTGTCCACAGAGCCAGCAAGCGGAAAAGCCAGTCTGGATCCAGGGCTGCCTAGTTCCAAAGCCTTTTTCCATGTCACTAATGAGGAGAGGACCTGGAGCAGATAGGTAATAGAGATCATATTTGCCAAACCCAAATCTATTCACCAGGAATGACAAATACGTGCACCAGCCATTCACCAATGTGAATGTGGGACGATTCCAGAACGCAATACTCAGGGAAGGAGTGAGCGCAGAGATGAATGAACTGAGGCTTACAAAGATCATGCACGATGCGATGCGGTAGAGAAGATTCATTGTGTATTTCTGCCACCGTCATGTGCTGAATACCTTCAGTATGCCAGGACCCTGCCAGGTCCCAAAAAGCCAAGAGGAATCAGTGTCTGCCTTCAAGGAGCTCTGCTGCTCAAAGAGCTAAGTGGTGAACAGAAAACAGGGCACCAAGAATTCCACTGCACACAGAGATGAGACACAGAAGGAACCCAGGGACATCAGAGAAGTATAGCCCTACCAGGGAAACTGCTGGGGCTGCACCTCCGGGTGACTCACGATGTCCAGAAACACCCTTGCTCCCAAGAAATGAACAGGCTGGGATTCTGCAGCCAGCACCCCAAACCCTGAGCTGAGCTGGCTCAAGAGGACCCAGCAAGAACCCACCCTTTCTCCTGAGTCCCAGTCCAGCAACTCCCCATCATACCACATGGCTCCACACCAATAAGTAGGCACCCCACTCCCCGGTTCTGCTCTACTCAGAGGTATTTCCATTTCCCTCTCCTTCAACAGTGTAACACTAATGATAACAGCAGCAGTGAGGCAGATGAATGTTATCCCCTTGAAACCAGTTTCCTCATGGAGATGATGACAGAACCAGATCTGTTGGAGGATTAAATAAAATAGGGCATGTAAAGCACTCAGCAGTGTAAAAGATCAGCAACACATCAACAGTTGATTCTTTTTTCTAAGTTTTTTTTGATGTGGACCATTTTTTAAGTCTCTATTGAATTTTTTACAATATTATTTCTGTTTTCTGTTTTGGTTTTTTAGCCTCCAGTCATATGGGGTCTTAACTCCCTGACCATGGATCAAACCCACACCCCCTACATTGGAAGGTGAAGTCTTAACCACTGGACTGCCAGGGAAGTCCCCTCAAGAGCTGATTCTTAAAATAGTACATTTATGGTGCTTTGCCATATATGAGTTCCTATGATTCTTGTAACAACTTGTGGGTTTGTTTTTGTTACTATTATCGTTATTATGAAAGTTAAAGAGTTAGTCATTCAGTCCTGTTTGACTCTTTGTGACCCCATGGACTGTAGCCCACCAGGCTCCTCTGTCCATGGAATTCCCCAGGCAAGGATACTGGAGTGGGTTGCCATTTCCTTCTCCAGGGGATCTTCCTGACCCAGGGGTTGAACCTGTAACAACTTGTAGGGTGGTAGTTGTTACTATTATTGTTACTATGACTGGTGACCATTTTATAGATGAGGAAACTGAGGTTTTGCTTCTGGGCCTCTCTGCTGCAAAATAACCAGATTGTGCATAAAATACAGTTTTTGTTGAGTTGCTTGTACCCTGGAAGATAAAGAAAGTCTCAGAGGCTAGGGGAGAGAAAAGGAGGAAATCATGAACCAAAAATAGACTGGTGAGGGGTGGGGTTGCCCTGAAGCAGGTGTTGACATCAGGACTGCAGCATAGTATGGGGGCTAGACCTTCAACTGCTACACTGGGCTTGGGGACCTGGCTGGCATTTGGGGCAACATGGGTCTGAGGGCTCCAAGGTTCTAGATTTCCCCTAGGGAGGAAAGCACGTTGATCTCAGGCCACCAGGATGCCCAGAGATAAAGATCATCCACAAGGGCTCATACTCAAAATTACCCGGCACACAAGGGAACAAGCAGAGGAAGGACCTGAAGAAACAAAGAACCACAAGAGTAGGCCTCTCCCAACCCCGCCCCAAGAATTTCAAAATTGAAAACGATCAGCTCTAGATTATAAAGTAATACGGGTGAAATGTTTAAAGAAATAAAGAATGGAATATCAAAATATGAGCAAGTAACAAGAGACTATCGATAATAACCAGGGAAATTTGAAATGAATCAAACAGAACTTAGAGAAATTAACAGTGTAATTATTAAAATACATTTTAAAAAACCTATATGGATAAAATAGCAAGTTAGACACAGGTGAACTGGAAAAGCTGAAGACATTTCATAGAATTCAGATCAGAGAGACAAGCAGCTGGAAAATAAGAGATTTGTAGGCCAGAGTAAAAAGGCATAATACACCTTAATCAGGGGCTTTCTGTGTGTCACTAGTGGTAAAGAATGAACCCGTCAATGCAGGAGACATAAGAGATGTGGGTTCGATCCGTGGGTTGGGAAGATCCCCTGGAGGAGGGCAGCAACTCACTCTAGTATTCTTGGCTGGAGAATCCCATGTACAGAGGAGGGCTACAGTCCATAGGGTCACACAGAGTTGGACACAACTGAAGCAACTTAACATGCATGCATGATGGCACCCCACTCCAATACCCTTGCCTGGAAAATCCCATGGACGGAGGGGCCTGGTAGGCTGCAGTCCATGGGGTCGCTGAGGGTCAGACACGACTAAGCGACTTCACTTTCACTTTTCACTTTCATGCATTGGAGAAGGAAATGGCAACCCACTCCAGTGTTCTTGCCTGGAGAATCCCAGGGACGGGAGAGCCTAGTGGGCTGTTGTCTATGGGGTCGCACAGAGTCGGACACGACTGAAGCGACTTAGCAGCAGCATGCATACCTTAATCAAGTCTCAAAAGCAAAGAAAAAAATGGAAAAGAAGCAAAGCCAGAAGAGATATTGCCTGAGAATTTTTAAGAGCTAAAAGGAGGGGAAAAAAATTAAATACATCCACATCTACTTACAGGGTAGTGAGAATTCAGAACACTAAAGTAGAAATCTTAACATAAAAAAGAATAAGAGAGAAAACACAGATAACTCACAAAAGAATGCCAATTATATCAACAGGCTTTTTTTAAAAAAATGGAAGCCAGGGGCAGTGAAATAATATTTTCAAAGTGCTGACAGAAAGTAACTGTCAATCTAGAATGGGTACTTCCAGAACTACCTTTCAAAATGATGATGAAGGAAAAGACATTTTCAGATAAACTAACAAGACAGACAGACAGATTTACTTGAAGAACTTCTAAAGGATAAATTTCAGGAAGAAGGAAAATGATCCCAGAAGGAAAGTATAAAATATGCAATAATTGATGAGGGACAAATAAGTTCATAAATATGGAGGTAGAAGACTTCCCTGGTGGCTCAGATGGTAAAGAATCCGCCTGCAATGTGGGAGACTCTGGTTCAATTCCTGGGTCAAGAGGATCCCCTGGAGAAGGTATAGGCTACCCACTCAGGTATTCTTGGGGTTCCCTGGTGGCTCGGGTGGTAAAGAATCAGCCTGCAATGCAGGAAACCTGAGTTCAATCCTTGGGTTGAGAAGATCCCTTGGAGGAGGGCCTGGCAACCCACTTCAGTATTCTTGCCTGGAGAATCCCCACGGACGGAGGGGCCTGGTGGGCCATAGCCCGTGGGGTGGCAAAGAGTCGGACACAACTGAGCAACTAAGCACAGAATAGCCTGGCATGGAGATAGAGCTAAACAACCTTTGTATTATAAATTAACAATGCTCTCTAATTTGCGGAGTTGAAACAAGGACAGAACGAGAGTATTGTCCAACTAGAGAATTTAGAGATAGTGCTCTAGGGTTCTTGGGCTTCCCTTGTGGCTCAGCTGGTAAAGAATCTGCCTGCAATGCAGGAGACCTGGGTGCGATCCCTGGGTTGGGAAGATCCCCTGGAGGAGGGAAAGGCTACCCACTCTAGTATTCTGGCCTGGAGAATTCCATGAACTGTATAGCCCATGGGGTCACAAAGAGTCAGACATGACTGAACACCTTTCACATTCACCTTCACGTTCTAGGGTTCTTGCACTGCTGGGGAAAGGCTTACGGTATTAACCTTAGACTTTCAGAGTCTTTAACTTCCACGCCAGCAGAGAGAGGAAAAGCAATGGGGCGGGGGGGGTGATGGGGAACCAACCTCTCTCAATCGATCAAAAAAACAAAATATAACAAATGACAACAAAACCTAAGCCAGAACAAACAAGCAAAAAAGACGCACAGAAAAGACAGAAGTAGAAAGCAAAATGTAAGATATCAGAAACATGTCTAAATACATTAGTAATCATAATGAAAAATGGGCTAAACTTGAGAGCACACCAAAACGAACTAAGGAAACAAAACAAATTACACCTCCCACTATTTGCTAATCACAACAAACACACCTAAAGCATAAGGACATGAAAAAGTTGAAAGTTAAAGGACAGAAAAAGATATATCATGCAAATGCTATTCAAAATAAAGCTGGTATAGTCATATTAATACTAGATAAAGTATATTAAACTAAAAAATGATTCAGTTCAGTTCAGTCGCTCAGTCGTGTCCGACTCTTTGCGACCCCATGAATCGCAGCACACCAGGCCTCCCTGTCCATCACCAACTCCCAGAGTTTACCCAAACTCATGTCCATTGAGTCGGTGATGCCATCCAGCCATCTCATCCTCTTAGTGATGGAGTTATCTAATGATAAAAGTTTTAAACTTCTAGGACCCTAACACTGTTGCAAATGCTGCTAGAAGTACAAAGCCTACCATCTTGGTGGGAGGTTTCAACTTCTCGCAATGATTAATAGATCAAATAAAGAAAAATTAGTAAAGTTACAGAAATTCTGAATAATACAAGACTTTTGATCTATTGAACACAAATAAAGCATGCACATTCTGTTCAAGCACATGGAACATTTACAAAAAAATGTCATAATTATAGTCATAATGGGTGATATCATATAAATGAATGTTCTTCAACTACAGTAAAATTAAATTACAAGTTAACAACAAAAACAGAAACATATTTCTCTATATTTGGAAAATTAAAGACTTATTGGGTCAATCAAAGCATCATAATGGGTACTTAAAATACTTAGTTAGAACTGAACAATAATGCCAATAATATATATTAAAAATTCTGGGATGCAGTAAAGTAGCATTAAAAAATATTTTGCAAATGATTAAAGGAAAAGAGAAAGTCTGAAAATTAATCTGCTAAGCAATCCATCTCAGAAATTATAAAAGGGACAGCAAAACAAACTAAAAAATATATAAAAAGAAGAAGATAATACATATAACAGCAGAAATGAATAAAATAGAAAACAAAGATACAATAGAGAGAACCAACAAAGTAATTAGTTCTTGGAACAACTGAAAACAGAGACAAACCTCTGGTGCCATGAATTAAGAAAAAAATAGACAAGGCACACAAAAAGAGTAGTATTAGGAATAAAAAGGGAGATGTAACTACAGATCCAGCAAAGATTTAAAAAATAAAAGGGAATACTATAACCAATTTTATGCCAATGAATTTGAAAACATATACAAAATGGACAAATTCCTAGGGATGGGGGAATTGACTTTAGAAGAAATAAAAAGTCTTAAAAATTCTATGCCAATTAAGATAATTGAAACCATAGTTTTAAATCCTCCCACAAAGATAACACCAAACTCAGTTTTATAGGCAATTTTTACCAAATATTCAAAGAATGTATCGTTCCGATCTTATACAAACTCTTCAGGGGATAGGAAATAAGAAGACTACTCTTCAATTCATTCTATGAGGCCCAAAAAATACCTGATACTAAAATTAAATGAGAGAAGTATCTGAAAGGAGAACTATAGGCAAATATTACTCACTGAGATGTAAAAATCCTGAAATAAGTGATATAAAGAAAAGATAACATATCATAACCAAGCTGGGTGAATTCTAAGAATGTAAGAACAATTTAACATCAGAAAAATCTCAAAATTTAACTCACCATATTTATAAACTTTATTTACATATATATATATGATAACTTCAACAAATTTAAAAAGATCGCTTGATAAAATTCAATGCTCATGTAATCTTAGCAAATTAAATAAAAAGAAATGCCTTAAACAAAACAAGGATGTCCCCTCTCATCACTCCTTTTCAACATCATACTGGAAATCCCAGCTAGTGCAATAAAATAGGAAAAGGAAATAAAAGGAATACAGATTAGGAAGGAAGAAATAAAGCTGTTTTTTTACACAGATGACATGACTGTCTGTGTAGAAAATACAAATCGACAAACTATCAGAATTAATAAGTGATTACAGCAGTATTCGAGGTTAACATACAAAAGTCAACCACTTTCTTCTATATCAGCAATGAGAAAATGGAATTGAAATGAAAATCACAATAGAATTTAGATTAGCACACCGCCCTCCAAATAAAATCCTTAGATATAAATCTAACAAAATATGTACAAGAGCTATATGAGGAAAACTACAAGGCTGTGATGGAAGAAATCAAAGAAGAAATAAATTACTGGAGATATATTCCTTCATATTTGGATAAGAAGGTTTATGGATAAGAAGATTCATTACTGTCAGAAGTTCTTTCCAACTTAATCTATTAATTAATTAGTTCTTCCCCATTTAATTAATAGAGTAACACTATTTCAATTCAAATCCCAGCAAGTTATTTTGTAGCTATTAATAAACTTATTCAAAAGTTTATATAAGAGAGGCGAAATACTCATAATAGCCAACACAATATTAAAAAAAAATAACAAAGTTGGAGAGCTGACACTACCTGGCTTTAAGACTTGCTCGAAAGACCCAATAATCAAGACAGTGTGGTATTGGTGAAAGAGTGGACAAATGGATCAGTGGAACAGAACAGTCTAGAAACAGACCACCCCAAATATAATCACCTGACCTTTGACAAGGGGGAAAAGGGGATTCAGTGGCATAAAAACTGTCTTTTCAAGAAATGGTGGTGGAATGACTTAGACATCCACATGCAAAAAAACAAAAACCAATCCAAACACAGACCTTATATCTTTCACAAAAATTAACTCTACATGGATCATAGATCTAAATTAAAAATGTAAAACTATAGAACTCCCAGAATATAACATAGGAGAAAATCTTAATAACCTTGGGTTTGGCAATTATTTTAAGTTACAACAGCAAAGGAAGAATCCATGAAAGAAATAATTTATTCCAATTTAGATAAATAGGACTTTATTAAAATTAAAAACTTCTGCTCTGCAAAAGACACTGTCAAGAGAATGAGAAGACAAGCCATAAAGACAAATCTGAGAAAAGAATATTTTCCTTATTAAAAAATGGGTAAGGGAGTTCCCTGGTAGTCCAATTGCTGAGGATCTGCCTTTCAATGCAGCGGACGTGGTCAGGGAACTAAAACCCCACTTGCTGCAGGGCAGCTAAGCCCACGTGCCACAACTAGAGAGAAGCCCACAGGCTGCAAAAAAGGGCCTCACACCACAGCTAAGACCTGACATAGTTAAATAAACAAAGGGCAAAATATATGAACAGAGATCTCACCAAAGAAGATACACAGATAGAAAATGAGCATATGAAAAGATGCTCCACATCCTATGTCATTCAGTTCAGTTCAGTTCAGTTGCTTAGTCATGTCCGACTCTTTGCGACCCCATGAACTGCAGCACACCAGGCCTCCCTGTGCATCACCAACTCCTGGAGTTCACTCAAACTCATGTGCATTGAGTTGGTGATGCCATCCAGCCATCTCATCCTCTGTCGTCCCCTTCTCCTCCTGCCCCCAATCCCTCCCACCATCAGGGTCTTTTCCAATGAGTCAGTTCATCGCATGAGGTGCCCAAAGTATTGGAGTTTCAGCTTCAGCATCAGTCCTTCCAATGAACACCAGGACTGATCTCCTTTAGGATGAACTGGTTGGATCTCCTTGCAGTCCAAGGGACTCTCAAGAGTCTTCTCCAACACCACACTTCAAAAGCATCAATTCTTCGGCACTCAGCTTTCTTCACAGTCCAACTCTCACATCCATACATGACCACTGGAAAAACCATAGCCTTGACTAGACGGACCTTTGTTGGCAAAGTAATTTTAGGGAATTGCAAATTAAAACAATAATGGACACCACTACATATTTATCAGAATGACTAAAATGTAAAACACTAACAACACCAAATATTGGAGAGGGTGTGGGGCAACAGGAATGCTCATTCATTGCCAATGAAAATGAAAAACGGTACAGTCATTCTGGAAGACAGCTTGATGGCTTCTTATAAAACTAATAAACATACTCTTACTGTATGATACAGAAACTGTACTCCTGGTACTTATCTGAATGAGTTAAAAACTTACGTCCACACAAAAGTTGCACGTGGATGTTTTTGGAAACCTTAGTAATGATTGATCTCCAAAACCTGGAAGCATCCAAGATGTCCTTAGTAGATAAATGGGTAGACTGTGGTACACCCAAATGATGCAGTATTCATCAATTCCAAAGAGAAACGAGCTATCAAGCCATGAAAAGACATGGCAGAAACTTACATGCATATTACTAAAAGAAAGATGCCAATCTGAGAAGGATACATATTGTATGATTCCAACTGTATGACATTCTGGAAAAGAGAAAATTATGATCAGTGGCTGCCTGGGGCTGAGGGAAGAAATGTATGAATAGACATAGCAGAGAATTTTTAGGGCAGTGAAACTATTCTGCATGATGCAACAATGGTTGATACATTATACATTTGTCAAACTGGGAAATGTACAACACCAAGAGAAACCCTAATAAAAACTGTGGACTCTGAGTGACACTGATATGTCAGGGTAGGTTTACTGGTTGTAACACATGGCACAACTCTAGTCCAGGATGTTGACATGGGGGAGGCTGGGGTGGAGGGAGGGTGGTGCAGAAGATATATGGGAACTCTCTGTACTTTCCACTTAATATTTAGTGAGCCTAAAACTTATCTCAAAAATAAAACCTATTTTTTAAAAAAAAGAAATGCTTTTTGTCTGATAGAAGGTACCTACAAAAATTTTACAGGAAGTATTATATTTAATGGTAAAATGTTAAGGAGCATTTTAAATCAAAAACAAGATGAGAATACCCACTATCATTTTTCTTTTCAAGAAATAAAAGTATAAAGAAAAGGAAAAAAATAAATATTCCTTCCTGAAAAGGAATAAATAAAATCATTATTCACATATATGAGAGTCTATATAGAAATACCCAAATAATCTACATAAAAATTAATAAAAATAATAAGAGAATTTTTTCAAGATATCTGGGTATAAGATAAATAAACTGAAAGCAACTGAATTTCTATTCAACAGGAACAAATAAAAAAAGAATTTAAAAAGAAATATAATTCATACTGGCAACAAAAATCAAAAGAAGCCTATGAATAAATACTTAAAAGAACTACATGCAATACATATATAGAGAAACATATAAAATCTTGCAGAAAATCATTAACAAAGACCATATTTACAGATAGAATAAATACCATAAAGAGGTTAATTTCCTCCAATTGATCTGTAAACAGAGTTCCAATTTTTAAAAAGTCAAGCATTGCTGAAATTTTAAGGTTGATTCTAGGGACTTCTTTGATGGTCCAGAGGCTAAAACTCCATGCTTCCAAAGCAGGGGACCCGGGCTCCATCCCTGATCAGGGAACTAGATCCTACATGCCACAACTAAGATTCCGCAGGCTGCAACTAGAGCTCCTGCATCCCACAAGGAAGGTCAAAGATTCCGTGCGCTACAGCTAAGACCTGGTGCAGCCAAACAAATAAATATTAAAAATAAATAAAGTTGATTCTAAAATATCTATGGAAGAGCACCGTCCTAAGAATAGTCAAGGAATACCTAAAAAAGACTGAAGTGAGAGTAGGTGGCTAGATTCTCTTACTAGGTATTAGTGAAGATTTCTTACAAAACTATGGCACTTTTGATAGTGTAATACTGGTCAGTCAGGTCAGTCGCTCAGTCGTGTCCAACTCTTTGCGACTCCATGAATCGCGGCACACCAGGCCTCCCTGTCTACCACCAACTGCTGAAGTTCACTCAAACTCACGTCCATTGAGTCAGTGATGCCATCCAGCCATCTCATCCTCTATCATCCCCTTCTCCTCCTGCCCCCAATCCCTCCCACCATCAGGGTCTTTTCCAATGAGTCAGCTTTTCGAATCAGGTGGCCAAAGTATTGGAGTTTCAGCTTCAGCATCAGTCCTTCCAATGAACACCCAGGACTGATCTCCTTCAGAATGGACTGGTTGGATCTCCTTGCAGTCCAAGGGACTCTCAAGAGTCTTCTCCAACACCACAGTTCAAAAGCATCAATTCTTCGGCACTCAGCTTTCTTCACAGTCCAACTCTCACATCCATACATGACCACTGGAAAAACCATAGCCTTGACTAGATGGACCTTTGTTGGCAAAGTAATGTCTCTGGTTTTGAGTATGCTGCCTAGGTTGGTCACAACTTTCCTTCCAAGGAGTAAGTGTCTTTTAATTTCATGGCTGCAATCACCATCTTCAGTGATTTTGGAGCCCCTCAAAATAAAGTCTGATACTGTTTCCACTGTTTCCCCATCTATTTCCCATGAAGTGATGGGACCAGATGCCATGATCTTCGTTTTCTGAATGTTGAGCTTTAAGCCAACTTTTTCACTCTCCTCTTTCACTTTCATCAAGAGGCTTTTTAGTTCCTCTTCACTTTCTGCCATAAGGGTGGTGTCATCTGCATATGTGAGGTTATTGGTATTTCTCCTGGCGATCTTGATTCCAGCTTGTGCTTCTTCCAGCCCAGCATTTCTCATGATGTACTCTGCATACAAGTTAAATAAGCAGGGTGACAATATACAGCCTTGACGTACTCTTTTTCCTATTTGGAACCAGTCTGTTGTTCCATGTCCAGTTTTAACTGTTCCTTCCTGACCTGCATACAGGTTTCTCAAGAGGCAGGTCAGGTGGTCTGGTATTCCCATCTCTTTCAGAATTTTCCACAGTTTATTGTGATCCACACAGTCAAAGGCTTTGGCATAGTCAATAAAGCAGAAATAGATGTTTTTTTGGAACTCTCTTGCTTTTTCGATGATCCAGCAGATATTGGCAATTTGGTCTCTGGTTCTTCTGCCTTTTCTCAAACCAGCTTGAACATCTGGAAGTTCACGGTTCACGTATTGCTGAAGCCTGGCTTGGAGAATTTTGAGCATTACTTTACTAGCATGTGAGATGAGTGCAATTGTACGGTAGTTTGAGCATTCTTTGGCATTGCCTTTCTTTGGGATTGGAATGAAAACTGACCTTTTCCAGTCCTGTGGCCACTGCTGAGTTTTCCAAATTTAGGTGCTGCAAGAGGGCATCTAAGGGCAGACACACTGAAACCATAATCACAGAAAACTAGCCAATCAGATCACACGGACCACAGCCTTGTAATACTGGTACAGGGCTTTAAAAAATTGACTAATGGAACAGAAGATCCTAGAAACAGACCCATAAGTATATAAAAATCTATATATGACAGGTGGGTATTGCAAATCTCTGGAGAAAGAATGGACAATTCAATGAATGGCTACCCAGATGGAAAGAAAATTAAATTGGGTCCCTATACTCAACTTCAATGAATTAAACTCTTAAATTTAAGACTTTAAAAGCTTAAAAATAAATTCTCTCGTTATGATACAAGAGAATTTACTTGTGATATAAAGGTGGAGAAGATTTTCTAAGAAAGAAAAGATATAAGCAATTAAAGTTAAGACTGATAAATTTACTCATTATAATTAAGATCTTTCATTCAGGAAAAACACCATCAAGGAATGAAATATGAGTCACCAACTGGTAGCAAATATCAAGAATTCCTATCAATCAATAAGAAAAAGACAAATCAATAGAAAAATGGGCAAAGGAATGCATTAAATGCATTTCACAGAAGAGGAAATAATAATGGCCCGCAAACTATGACAAGGCATTGCAATCCCATTAGTAATCATCTACACCATTTCACCTGCCAGACTGACCAGGTTATGTAACACTTTTGAGGCTGTAGAACAACAGAACTTGTATATGCGGTGTGGGTGAGAGTGCAAACTGGTACAACCACTTTTGAAAGCAATATGGCACCATCTTACATTATCTAACTCAGCAATTCCATTTCTAGGCTCACATTCTAGTAAAACTTCTACTTGCCAAAGACACATGAAGAGGAATGTTGGCAGCAGCGTTGTGAGCTAGCACAAAACAGAAACAACCCAAATGTCTATCAACAAGAGAATGACTGAAGTTTCCTCACACCATGTAATATTACACAGCAGTAAGAATGAATGAATTATAGCTACACACAGCAATACGGATACAATCAAACATAACATTAAGTGAAAATATGGTTAACACCATATACAGTATGATCCTATTTTTATAAAGCTTTTAACCAAGCAAAACTAAGCAATACATTGTTTACAGATATATGTGTGTGATGAAACCACGTTAAGAAAAGCAGAGAATGCCAAACAGAAAATAAACAGTGGTTCCAAAAATTCATGGGTGTTCATCTTGCTATGCTTTATTATTTACACATATTTGCATGTATCCTTTTCAATGTATCATATATAAAATAACTTTTAAAATGTAAACATGACTAAGGGCTCTGGGGCTAAACTGTGCTAATCCAAATTCTGTTTGTCTCTATTTCCTAACATGTGACACTGGCAAATCACTTCCCTTTCCAAAGCTTCTGTTTCTTTGTCTGAAAAATGAGGTTAGTGATACCTCATGGGGTGTTGAGAGCCAATCCTAAATTGCACAATATCTGGCATGTACTAAGCACTACTACTGCTACTAAGTCGCTTCAGTCGTGTCCAACTCTGTGCGACCCCAGAGACGGCAGCCCACCAGGCTCCCCCATCCCTGGGATTCTCCAGGCAAGAACACTGGAGTGGGTTGCCATTTCCTTCTCCAATGCATGAAAGTGAAATGTGAAAGTGAAGTCGCTCAGTTGTGTCCGACTCTCAGCGACCCCATGGACTGCAGCCTTCCAGGCTCCTCCGTCCATGGGATTTTCCAGGCAAGACTACTGGAGTGGGGTGCCATTGCCTTCTCCGATTAAGCACTAAGGGCTTGCTGTTTTTATTACTATTCATAGTGATAAACATAGGCAGTGGCAGGGCAGGGACCTGGGCCCCCCATCTTCCAATCCAGTGCTTTTTCTGCACTGCCCTCTCCACCTAGTGCTCCCAGACCCCTGTGGGCTGCAGCAGGGTGACTCTTTCCCGCCTTGCCAGGGGAGCAGCTGATTCAGGTGGCACCGTGGCCAAGAGCCCCATGCAACCAGGGGACGTTTACATTGCTGCTGGATTAGAATCCTCAGCCAGCACTGCGGTGGCCTCTGGGCCTCAGTGATTAATAACCTGGCCTAGTGCTAAGAACTCTCAGAGGATGGCTGTCAGGGAACAGGCGGGATTTCATGGGCACCTCTTGGATACATATGAACTCTGGGGACAGAAACCAGCCTCTTCGGGGACCTGGCCAGCACCATTGCCTGGAGCTGGGGCAAGGGAGGGGGGCTGGGAACTCGAGTCCTCCTGTCTCAGGGGTGCAGCTTCCACAACTGGCTGTGCCTATGCTTACTGCAGGGACCCGGGACAAGCTGTTACATCACTTGGTTTTCAGTCTCTCATTTGTACAAGAGCACCTGGCCCAAACCTGTTAGCGAGTTTAGAGCGGAGCCCAGCAGTGTAAGGACTCCATCACTGTAAGTATTATTCCTTCTAGAATCCAGTCTCAAGAGTTATCATCATTAGTCTGTGGGTCCTGGAACTCAAGCTGAATTATAGTTGTCCCAGGGCCCAGAACAAAGCCTGACAAAGAATAAGACACTTCAGGGAATGTTTACAGAGTGAAATTGCCAAGCAGCAGGCCAGCCTCTGCTCCTACACTTCCCTCCAATCGGGAAGGTCCTGCCTGTGAGAAAGTCCTTCTTGGTACTAAGCTCAACCTGGTTCCTGGAAGCTTCCTCCACGTTTTGGGAACAGAGGAAGAACAGTAGGGAGGAGAAGCCCCCCACCCCCATTTATACCCACTCTCCAGGACCCAAAGCCAGCCTATCCCTTCTCAGTGGTGCTTCCCCTGGCCACACTGACCAGGAGGAATGACACCTTCCTCAGCCTCATAGAACCCATATTCACAGACACTGGCTGCATGAACACACGGAATTATACAGACACACCCCCCAGATACACACTCACAAATCAACTCACTCAAAGGAACCCATGCAACACCCTGGCCCCTAGAGACACATTCAACAACACAAATGTGCCCACAGATACTAACACACGGGCCTGCGAGGGTGCATGTGATACACACACACCACCCCTCACAAGCACACAGAGATGTAGTGACAGGCACACATGCATAAACGCAGGCTCTCAGAACTCCAGAAGCTGGGGAGCCAGGGTCAGAGCTCCTTAGGGGAAGAGGGCTCTGCGCTTCCCTAGAAAATGAATGTGATTTACCCTGGACATGTTCCCCAGAGGCAGCTCAGAGTGATGCCAGAGACCACAGGTCTCTCGTTGGTCGCTCAGCAAACCTGGCACCTGAGGGGTGTTTTTAGAGACGGTATAAACAGACATTCAGGGCATAACCTCTGCTCCATTCCACACCTTACAAATTATCGCACAAATTGCAAGACAATGACAATTAGAGTAGAGATTGCCACAGGCCTGTTAGCTTGTGCAAACAGAGACCCCACTGCTCCCCACACCGCCCCCTCAGCCTGCTTCAGGCACTCCAGACAGCAGAACGCTGTGATCCGGGGCTGGGCCTCACCCAGTGAGACTGTCTGCACTTCTGACCTCCAGTTCTATGGTCCTGGCTCTGCAGGAGGTCACACTGTGTGAGGCCCTGGTGGAGCACAGCTCTGAGCCTCAGTTTCCCCAGATGTCACCGGGCCTTTGCTCAGCTTCCCCTGCAGCTTCTCCACCCAGCCTGCCTTTTTCCCAGGTCCCGTTAACCTCTATTCCCAGCACTTCACTCACTGCCAGGTATATGCTGCTACTGCTGCTAAGTCGCTTCAGTCGTGTCCGACTCTGTGTGACCCCATAGACGACAGCCCACCAGGCTCTTCCATCCCTGGGATTCTCCAGGCAAGAATACTGGAGTGGGTTGCCATTTCCTTCTCCAATGCATGCATGCATGCTAAGTCGCCTCAGTCATGTCTGACTCTGTGCGACCCCATGGACAGCAGCCCACCAGGTTCCTCTCTCCACGGAATTCTCTAGGCAAGAATACTGGAGTGGGTTTCCAAACACTAAATAAGAGGGCGGAGTGAATGAATGAAGCCCCTCCCCAGCAAGGAAGACAGGCATTGTTACTTGCGGCAGGCCCTCTCTCCCAGTCTCCCTTCGGAGATCACTTGTACACGTATCTTCTCCTCAAAGTCTGCATCTGGGACACCCACCGAAATGCCCGTTTACAGATAAGGAAACGGAAGCTTCAGAAAGGTAAAGTAATCCTCCCAGTGTCACACAGCACAGCTGCCCTTGGTCCTTAGCTCTGGGGAGGCCACACCCCCAAGTCCTCCTCTGGCTGGGAGGCTAATGAGGTCCTGACGTCCACTGGTTCCTAATACGGATAAAGGAGGCAGCTCCACTTTGCCCCCGTGTCCACACCACAGCCGTGGTTCCAGCTGTACCAATACCAAAGGGCAGGCACTGTCATCCCCACCTAGCCGTGGGGTCTAGCTGTGAACATGCTTAAGAAAAGGAGGCTTGTGTTCAGCCAGCATTTGACCACAGGCCCGTTGAAAGGGGTATGTCCCGCCAGCCTGTCCCAAAGCTTAGGCTCCTTCAGAGGGACCCTCTCCCCAGACAGCGCTATTGGCCCAGCGGCAGAGCGGTGGTCCCCTGGGGACCTGCCATCTCGTCAGGGGCCTTCACTGGACACCCTGGCCCAGCTCAGAGGATTTGGGAGCCAAGTTGGAAAACTGCTTGCAGGCATAGAGCTGTCCAGCAGCTTATATAAATCTGGAGGAAAGGGGATATGGAGCCCTGGGAAACTGCAACCAAAGACACTAACTCCGTTCTTGGAAAAGCCTCGAGAATTAAGTCATTACCTGTTAATTAACACAAGCGGGGCAGAGATTTTAGTTGATGGCATGCCCCTCTGCGTGCTGGCATGAGTGTGTGAACGCTGGCCCTCGGGAGGCACAGGAAGTGTGCACGCGCGCGCGCACACACACACACACACACACATATGTTCAGACATACCTCACACCCCTCCTTCTCTAACCCACCTCGGGTCTCTGCAGTCCTGCCGACAGAGCCCCGAGCCCCTCCGTCTGACACACAAGGTCCTCCGTCACCAGCCCTGCTAGCCTCTCATCACTCTCTCCACCACTGAGCCACTCGCAGAGCTCGCCACCAGGCCTTTTCTCATGCCGTTCCCTCTGCCTAGGACACCCTTCTCATCCTTTAGCAGATGGGTAACTCTTTTCGAGCTCCTTTCTGGAGGCCTTCCCACCGTGTATTAAATCCTCTCCTTTGGTTCCCATTTTGCTCCAGGGGACTCATCATGGAGTTTTGTAACTCAGCCTCCAAGGCCTGTGCAACTCTTGATGGCGAGCTTCCCCAGGGCAAGACGAGGAGGAGCACAGAGCAGGTGGAGGTGGACGCATGAGAACCACACGGCATAGCCGCACACGCTCAGAGGCTACTCTGAGCCGACCCTTGTGCCAGCCTGGGCCCCTGGAGATGGTGCAGAAGGAGGACTTCCTGAGGACCCTCTGTTGTCCCGACAGGAGGAGGCATCCCAGCCCGCCGGCCTGCTATCTCTTTTTGGAGACTTGGACAAGCACAGTCAGAAGGATGATGACTCTTTCCATTCCCTGCCCCCGCCCTCATCTCCCTGACCAGATCCTCTGCCCCTTCTTTTCCCAGGCCCACCTCTAGGCAGATGACACCCATCTCCTGCTTCAGGAGTCCCAGACTTACACATCTCTAGCCCCCTGGGGCTCTCGGGCTGGCACCTCCCTACTCTGCACATCTGAAACCAACTCACACCTTCCTCCCTCGGGCTGCCAGGGCTTGCGCTCACATCCACACAATGAACCCAGGCCAGAGACCGGAGCACCACCTCGGCTCCTCCTCTGTGTGTGAGTGTGTGTTAGTTACTTAGTTATGTCTGACTCTTTGCAATCCCATAGACTGTAGCCCACCAGGCCGCTCTGACCATGGAGTTCTCCAGGCAAGAACACGGGAGCAGGCTGCCATTTCCTTCTCCAAAAGGAACTATAGAAAGAAAGAATGTGAAGTGGTTCAGTTGTGTCTGACTCTTTGCGACCCCATGGACTGTAGCCTACCAGGCTCCCCCATCCAAGGAATTTTCCAGGCAAGAGTACTGGAGTGGGTTGCCATTTCCCTCTCCAGGCGGCTCCTCCCCTAACCCCACATGTAACAGGCTTCCCATCCCTTGCTGTCGACCGTCTCTCCTGAGAATTTCTCAGATCCAATCATTGCTGTAGCTGCAGAAGTGCCTATAAACAGGCTGCCCTGTTTTCCTCATATTAAAGAATCCTGCAATGTGAGACGTGAAGGTATGAAATAAGGAGGACCTTTATAATGCTTCCCACAAAGGAGTGGGCAACCCCCATCAACTCAGCTCGGGGGGTGGGATAAAGACAGGCCTGGCCAGTGGAATGCCCGGCTACAGCTTTGGCCCTGGAGCAAGACAGCACAGAGGTCAAGGACCCCCCCGTGGTGGGTGGATAGTCTGATGTCTGTAGAAGGTCAAGGTTTCCTGCTTCTAAGCCCTTGGAGTCCTGGGATCCTGCCTGTCCTCAACATCTCCTGCTACTTTGGACAAATGATCTGTGGTCACAGACCTGCCAATAAATTCTAGGGGTTGGGGGAGGGAAGGGATGCAGGGCTTATTATGGCCAGAGTTGGTTTCTGCTGTTTATAAGTTTTATAAGTAAGAAACTTGCTTCTCTCTCTCCCTTCTGCCACCACTGGGATCCAGGCTTCACCATCTCACCTCCTGGTCCACATTAGGGCCCTTTCTCACCTCTGCCAAGATGCTATTCTGATCCGCCTACCCTAGGACTAGGCTGACAGATCCTCCTTCTACTAGGGCCATCACCCCTGAGCACTCCTCAAAGCATGCATCACAGTGTGGCCCTCTTCTTTTGAAGATCTGCAGGGTCCACTAGGCCATGAGCTCCCTGAGCAAGGGGCTGAGTCTGCCCCCAAGTGACAGACTGACCCACGATGTCTACAGAGAGAAGCCACTTGCCATAGAAGTCAGGACTCACTGGGTGATCACAGTCAAGTCATTCCTTTTTTTTGGCTGTGCTGAGTCTTCACTGTGGCATGTGGGCTTCCCTTGTTGCAGCACACAGGTTCTTTAGTCGTGGAGCGCAGGCTTCTGTCAAGTTGTGGCATGTGGGCTCTGCAGTTTGCAGCACAAGGGCTCCAGAGTGCACAGGCTCAATAGTTGCAGTGCCAGGGCTTAGTTGCCCTGTGGCATGTAGGATCTCAGTCCCCCGGCCAGGGATCAAACCCATGCCCCCTGCAGTGGAAGCATGGCGTCCTAACCACCGGACCACCAGGGAAGTCCCAAGTCACTTAACTTCTCTGAGCCTCAGTTTCCTCATCTATACAGTGAGATTAATGATAGCTACCTCAGAGGGCTGCTGTATGGGAAGACTGAGAATAAAACATATACTATAAAACACAGGTGAGGTTCCTTCATCACCAGTATCTACTTGGCCCTGGGTTTTCTTAAGGGATATTCAGTTCAGTTCAGTCGCTCAGTTGTGTCCAACTCTTTGAGACCCCATGAATTACAGCACACCAGGCCTCCCTGTCCATCACCAACTCCCGGAGTTTACTCAAACTCATGTCCATCGAGTCAGTGATGCCATCCAGCTATCTCATCCTCCGTTGTTCCCTTCTCCTCCTGCCCCTAATCCCTCCCACCATCTGGGTCTTTTCCAGTGAGTCAACTCTTCGCATGAGGTGGCCAAAGTCTTGGAGTTTCAGCTTCAGCATCAGTCCTTCCAATGGACACCCAGGACTGATCTCCTTTAGAATGGACTGGTTGGACCTCCTTGCAGTCCAAGGGACTCTCAAGAGTCTTCTCCAACACCACAGTTCAAAAGTATCAATTCTTCGGCACTCAGCTTTCTTCACAGTCCAACTCTCACATCCATACATGACCACTGGAAAAACCACAGCCTTTACTAGATGGACCTTTGTCAGCAAAGTAATGTCTCTGCTTTTGAATATGCTATCTAGGTTGGTCATAACTTTCTTTCCAAGGAGTAAGCGTCTTTGAGTTTCATGGCTGCAATCGCCATCTGCAGTGATTTTGGAGCCCCCAAAAATAAAGTCTGACACTGTTTCCCCATCTATTTCCCATGAAGTGATGGGACCAGATGTCATGATCTTCATTTTCTGAATGTTGAGCTTTAAGCCAACTTTTTCACTCTCCCCTTTCACTTTCATCAAGAGGCTTTTGAGTTCCTCTTCACTTTCTGCCATAAGGGTGGTATCATCTGCATATCTGAGGTTATTGATATACCTCCCGGCAATCTTGACTCCAGCTTGTGCTTCTTCCAGCCCAGCGTTTCTCATGATGTACTCTGCATATAAGTTAAATAAGCAGGGGGACAATATACAGCCTTGACGTACTCCTTTTCCTATTTGGAACCAGTGTGTTGTTCCATGTCCAGTTCTAACTGTTGCTTCCTGACCTGCATATAGGTTTTAGCAAAGTTAATTGAGAAAACAAGGTCTATGGCTTTGTTCAGTGATTCCGATCATCATTCATGGTTTGGACAGCCTTCCTCTAGCAATCAGCTCATGTGACTCTCACTGTGGCCTCACAAAGGTTTGATATCCATACAAAACTGCCCCCAAGACACAAGCTGGTTGCTCTGCTTCCTTTACCAGACAAGAAGCCTACAATTCAACAACTTGCTTTCTTTGCCTTGGCTTCCAGGAAGCTCTACTAAACGTAAGATTTAATTGCAGTAGCTACGTGAGTTTAGGGTTTTCATGTATTTATGTTCTTTTCTTTCATCTATGTTGATTTAACAGAATCTAGATCGTTTGTAGTGAATACTCAAGAATTCTTAATGAAAGACAAGAACGCAATGATCAGGAATACAGTGCACTAGAACACAAGGAGACAGCATAGAAGACCACAGCAGGATTTTTTTGGGTTTCCACCAGTCATTCCTCTTCAAGGAGGATGTAACTGACTCCCAGGGAAGAGGAGGGGAGGCAAGGGCTGGACTGCACCACAAGTGCCTCCAGCCTCTGCAGGCCTTGCTCTCGTCCACCAGGCACTGCACACACAGTCCACAGAGTGCAGAACACTTTTAGGAACCCACGAAAATGTTTGAATTTAATTTATAATCAGAAGACCCAAGGAACCTTTAGGTCAAAAAAAAAAGGGCTTTCCAAGTGGCTCAGTGGTTAAGAATCTGCCTACTGACACAGGAGACGCGGGTTTGATCCCTGAGTCAAGAAGATCCCCTGGAGGAGGAAATGGAAACTCACTCCAGTATTCTTGCCTAGGTAATCCCATGGACAGGGGAGCCTGGTGGGCTGCAGTCCATGGGGTCGCAAAGAGTCAGACGCGACTTCGCAACTAAACCACCACCACGAACACCAGGTCAAATAAAATGTTTTACTATATAACATTAATATGTTGTCTTGAAACCAATGCCATCATAAAATATAAGTTTTAGTACTTTTTATGGAAGAAGAGGCTGAAGCCAAAAGTTCTGGGGTCAACACCTGTCTTGATGAGGCCTGGCTTGATTTATGCATCTCACCAATGAGTCCAGGAAGCTCCGACTTCCCACCTGCTGACTCCCCAGGGACCTAGTCCTCCTGCATGCTTCCCTCTCTGACAGGATCCAAACAGAGAGTTTCATGAAGATTCCAGTGGGAAGTGGGCTTTGCCAGGTGAATCTAATTTATACCCACAGTAACGACCTCAGACAGATCCTGAAAGGCTGAAACTGCTGCCTGGCTGTGGGGCAGGGCGGTCCCCGGGCTGAGTTTGCCAACCAGTTGTCAGGACAAACCTTTCTGGGCTTGTGAAGACGATTAAAGGGCTGGCGCTTCAAAGGCACGAGCCTCAAACTTCCTGACAGAGGTGTTGACTGCAGGCAGCAGACCCTCTCTTCCTCTTGCCACAGGACCACACCTTGTCTTCCCCCAGCTTCCCAGGGTAAACAGAACTGACCCGACAGACACCACCATCACACCAGGGCATAAGCAGAAGTGGAACTCAGAGAGGGGCAACAGGTGATGCCTTCCCTGGGTGTCAGCACTGACCTGTGACCCTATGCATCACCACTGACCCAGTGAGTGACCCTGGGCATCACCACTGACCTGTGTATGACCCTAAGCATCACTGCTGACCTGTGATTCTGGGCATCACCAATGACCCACTGAGTGACTCTGGGCATCACTGCTGACCTGTGACCCTGGGCATCACTACTGACCTGAGTGTGACCGGGGTATCACCACTGACCTGTGTGTGACACTGAGCATCACTGCGGACCTGTGACCCTGGACATCACTGCTGACCTGTGCGTGACCCTGAGCATCACTGCTGACCTGTGTGTGACCCGGGCAGCACTGCTGACCTGCCATGTGACCCTTTGCTGGTCACCCTGCCTCACCAGGTCCCAGTGTCCTCATTGGGACGATGGGACAATGGTTCTCATGAGGATGATATGGGGTGATGGGTGGTAAACCACTTGCAGTAGATGAGGCAGGATTATCACTCCAACTAAACAGACAAGGAAACTGAGACCAGAACAAGAAAACAGTTTGCCTAACCAACATCATGGTGAATAAGGGATCACAAGTGAATTCCAAAAGCCTTGAAGGTAGTGTCCAGCTCTTCTTGAGGAGTGGTTATGCCTTCTGCTTCCCTGGATCAGAATCCCAACTCCACAACTCTCACTGGCTGTGGGACCTCCCCACATTCTCTCTCCTGCCCTGTGCACACAGTCACGGCCACAGAGGCCTCCATCCTGACCCGGTTCTCTCTCCTGTCCCCAGGACTAGAGGCCCAGACAGCTAGCCCCGAACCCCTCCCTTCCTCTGACCCTCCACACACCTCTCCTAACCTGTGAGGTCGCTGTCTCCCTACATAAGAAGCCAGGGAAGGGGAGGGCCCAAGGATGCCTTGGGCTTGTGATGCTGATTCTTGATACAGCAAACCCCATTCTTCAACCAGTGTAGGTTAAGTGGAAGGATCCAAGAAAAGTCCAGATTATGTGGGATTGCTCTTGGGGAGTCGAAGTCACTAATTAAGATGGCAGGCATTCTTTGGGCTGAGATCACTGAAAACTGAGAATGATCATTCATGCTCGATTACAGAAAAAAACTGATACAGAGGATATCCTGGAGCAGTGGTTGGCTGGGTGTTGGATTCCCAGCACTTAACATCTCTGAGCCTCAGTATCCTCATCCATAAAATGGGACAGTAATGCCAACATCAAAAAATTCACGGAGAAAACAAAGGGCTTAACCTGATTTCTGGAGGACAGCACATTCCTTAAAAATGCCACTTTTCCTCCTTCACACTTTAAAGTAGCTGCTTTGGGGTAGTTTAATCATTTCCTCTGTTGTATTCTTGGCTGTAATACTCCTTTTGTTGTCAATTAATGCAAACGTGTACTCTTGCTCTATGTTTGGCCCCGTGGTCATAAAAACAAGATCTGTGGAGACTGAATTAATGATAAACAGCTGCAGCAGCAGCAGCTAACTGCAGAGCTTCTACTCTGTGAAGGGCTTGATGGTAAATTTCTCTCCAAGCCCCAAAAACCATGCAGGAATGAGGACAAGAACTCTTCCTCTTTAGGCCTCAGTTTCCAAATCCACAGACAGGATTGAGTCAGATGGTTTCTAAGCCCCTGTCTGGCTCTGATACTCCACATGAGGTGGATAACTTGGGGTACAGACTTCCCTTTATCCTGATATTGCAGATTAAGGAGCGAAGGAAATCAGGGCAGGGATGGGGTGGGAGAAGGGAACTAACACGTGCTGAGCACCATCCACGCACCGGGTGCTATGCTGGGCTCTCTGGGCACACTACCCATCCAGCCTAACCCAGAAATGCCCCTTTGACAGCGACCTATGCAGTCCTCACCACGACCCTGTGAGTTTGTTGCAAAAACACTCATTCTACAGGACAAGGCTCCTGGCTCTCAGCCTAGGCCCTTCCCAGAATGCTCCATCACTTCTGTCCCACTGAGTTACACCCTCTGCCTTTGCACTCAATCCCATTCATTCAGCAAATAGCTGTCCATCACCTATGGTTCGAGGCCTTGGAAACGCAACAGAGAACAAAACATAAAAAGATCTGGACTTTGTGGAGCTTACACTGAAGTAGAGGGAACAGGTCAGAGACAAACACATAATGTTGGATAGTATGAGGGGCAGAGAGTGACTGAAGATATTACATTAGACTGGTGGTCAGGGAAGGCCTCCTGGAAGAGGTGACCTGGACTTCAATGAAAGCTTCCATGGGCCTGAGTGAAAGGGAGGCAGGGCTGGAACAAGAGTATCCCTGAGGGAGTGAAGAGCCACACAGAGCCGGAAGTGGTTATGAACTTGGCATGTGTGAGGACCAGCTGGGAACCCCTGTGGCCGGAGCAGAGCACGTGGAAGCGACTGAGGTTGGACAGCTCATAGGGGCCCACACCTACCCCTTTCTTGCCCTCCACTTCCTTCCTCTTCCTGAGGGCCTGGCCAGGAATGCTGAAAGGTAACTAGGCTCAAAGGATCTTAGCAATCCTGGACCCAAACCTTCCATCTTACTGATGACAAAACAGAGTCCCAGAGGGTCTGGTGGCTCCTCCAGAGCCACAAGACTGATGCAAAGCCGGGGGGGGAACCAAGCTCTGCACCCCAGGCCCATACTGTCTCACCCAGACTGGTGGAGCTGGGATCAGGAAACCTAAAGGCTTGGAACCAATCAAAGTCCTTGTCACACGCGTGAAGAAACTGAGTCCCAAGGCCAGGTGGTTAGTTACATGTGCATGAAGAAGATAAGGGGTTGGGGTGGGCAGAGGAGCTGCAGACTCGTGTTGGTGCCCACCTAGGTGGGCATTTGCACAAGCCAGTCTTCCTCTGGGACCAACACCCACAGCAATCAACCATCATGCTTTTTTAATGCATGTAAGGAGCTGTGATATCTGAAACCCACCACTGGTTGCAGCCTCCCTGGAGCCTGCTGGGCAGGGCTGCCTGAACTGGATCCTGCCAGAAGGGAAAGTGATTCTGACCCATGTGGACTGCACAAGCTGCCAGCCATCTCCTCTGTGTGACCTCCAGTGGGCCATCTGCCACCATGAGGCTTGAGTCCTCCTCTGTCAAAAAGTGCTGCAGGGCCTGGGAAGAGCATCAGAGGAGAGGCCCCGGGGGGTTCTCCCTCAGTGCAAACACAACCCAACTGGCCTTCTCCAGAATCTTGGGAGGCAGTGGTGGTACAGACAGAGGCAACACAAAGCAACTTTCAACAAGGGGCCTGGCGCATAGTAGGTACTCAACAGACACTGCACTGGGAAGCAGGGAGTGGAGCTTTGGTTCCTTTGCTCTGTGATTTTCCATGAGCCAAACCCTCTCTACAGGCCTCAGTTTCCATATCAGCAAACAGCAAAAGTACGAACCAGCACACAGCAAGAAGCATTCAGACTTGTGGCCTCCATGAGGCCACCTCCTCCTGCCCTGGATGCCTGGGGAGAAGAAATGGGAGCAGGGAGTAGGGCTGAAATCTTGGGAAAGTGCTGGAGGCACAGCTGACTCTTCCTGGGGCCAAACTCCCTTGTCTTCCAACTGCTATCACGTTCATTGGCAACTAAACTTGGTCAGAAAGGACCCCAGAGGCCAAACTATCTCCTCAAACAAGGGGTTCATCATATTTTGTGATTCAATTGTGGTGCAGAAGGCAAGTGTGGGCAGTGGGAAGATGATGGAGCATGGAACCAGGGACAGAAGGTGGGTCCCAGAGGTGACACCTGGCCAGGAAGCTTCCCCGCTGTGGATTTCAATGAGGCCATTATAACAGAAGGGTCCTGCCACTGCCCTAAGCATTCCTTGAGCACAGGAGCTATCTATCCAAACTTCACCCCAGGGCCTGGTCATGCCCTGGAAGCTGCAAATGTTCATTTTAGCTTGAAAAACCTATGTTTTCTGTCTCAGTCCAACAGAGAGGATGGTGGATGGTCCATCAGCTGAACACACACTGGTACTTGCTCTCCTCCATGACAGCAGAGACCACCATCTCTAAGAAATGCACAGCCCAGGACTCCCGTGATCTCATAGAGCTCTCTGCTCTATGTCCCCAACATGGCTGATTATCAAGGGAGGCTGGGGCAGTGGGGGTACGTGGAAGAGGCCAGAGCAGGCGGCCACCTCCCAGCCATTTGGAAACTGCCACTAGCAAGGCCGTAAGTCTCAGTGATGGGCTCTCATTTTATCATTACCCACGTCAGAAGAATGCATCTTGAGGAGGCAGTGCTGCACGAGTCAGCACGGTAATCACTTACAGACCCAGAGGCCCAAATCCTGGCAGTGGAGGAAGATTTATTGTGGGGATGGATGGAAAACAAAGAACAGTTGTGCAAACTTTACGGAGCCACATTATGGGAAATGCCTTTCCCATTTCCCACTGGTAAATGTGCTGGATGCTGTTTCCAAAGGAGGACTGAGCTCTGGTACCCAATCAGGTAGACACTGTGCCCGGCTCGCTGAGCTGAGCTGAGCTGGGCTGGCCCATGGTGCCCAGGCCTTGACTGGCAGCCAGGCTCCACTCTCTGCTCTAGCGGACCCGGGGAAGAAGGCTCCTTCCTGGGCCTCCCTGTCCTCATCTGCCTACTGCTGTTCCCCGTCAGATGCTCCCGCAACACAACCAACATTCTAAATGTCAACGCTGATTGTGTCACTCTCCTGCTCAGCACCTTCCCACCACTCAGGGTAGAGTCCAAGCTCTTCATACTGGACTTCAAGGTCCTTTAAGGGCCAACTTCAACTACCATTTCTGCTCCCAGCCCCCATGCACAGAATACCAGAGGCTACCTATGTTCCCCCCAAGGGTCAAGACCGTCACATCTTTTGTGTGGCTGCTCCCTTTCCGTGAAATGCCTTCCCTCAGGATCTGCATCTGGGAAGCCCCTACTCTCCCTCCAAAGCCCAGCTCTCATGACCTCCTGGGGGATGACTTCTCCCTCCTCTGTGTCTCTGCAGCATTTGGTTAATGCACTCAGCACTGGACCATTCCTCATTCGATGCTGCACCCCCTGCTCCTAGCATCTAACCTGGCACCATAAACTGAAAGCCGCTCAGTCATGCCTGACTCTTTGCAACCCCATGGACTATACAGTCCATGGCATTCTCCAGACCAGAATACTGGAGTGGGTAGCCTTTCCCTTCTCCAGGGGATCTTCCCAACCCAAGGATTGAACCCAGGTCGTATGCATTGCAGGCGGATTCTTTACCAGCTGAGCCACAAGGGAAGCCCTGGTGCAGTAAGAGCATCAATAAAACTGTGTTGAGGAGCTAGCAGTGGTGTGGGGCAGCGGGGTGGCGGGGGGAGAGACAACACAGCTGAGCCTAAGGCACTCTCCCCACAGAGGAAAATAGGGAAGCTGAGTGTCCTGGGTCGTGGAGGTGACTGGGGCTACAGAAGGCTGGTGTGGCCCATCACTCACATAACAGATGAGATCCGTCACTGTAGCAGGCCAAGTGAGGCGCAGGAGGTCGGCTCAGATAACCCATCTGCCATCAGCGGAGACAGAGCCTATTAATGCTCAATCATGAAGTTTACCATTTCCAGGATGTCCCTCTTAGAAAACAAGTTCTGGACACTTTCTTCAAGTCACTGTTGATTTTATCTGACTTTCTCATGCCAATAAGAGAATCATTTCAATTCCACTTACATTAAATTCAAAAGCTTTTTCTCTTTTTATTATTTTAAATTCAATTCAGAGGGCTGTGTTTTTGTACTCTTAATTTTTTTCATATTCCATAAAGCAGTGCTGACTTCACAAAACTTGGCCAGTGTTCCTGTACCCTCCAGTCTGGTGCTCCCAGGAATTCTCATCTCTCTGAGAGCTCGGGTTTGATGACTCAAAAAAAAAATAACAAGCGCTCCTGTTCTCAAGCATGAAGCATGGAGTATTTTGCCAGGAGGCATGAGGTAAGTGCTCCATACACATGATCTCATTTAATTCTCACAACACTCTCCCTTTTACACAGACAGGAAACTGAGGCTCAGAGAGGCCACGTGACTTGTTTGAGGTCTCACTGTTGGTTAAGGGGCAGAGTGGGGATCTGAACCCCAAAAGTTATCCTCCGTGTTTAGTCATTGGTCCTCCCTGACTCACCAATTCCTGACTCAGACTTTAAATAAGATGGGGGGCGGGGAGTCAGGGATGGAGATGAGGTAGGGCTGGGGATGGGGGAGTGCATGGGAGTAGCAGGGGCGGGGACAGATGTGGAAGGGAGAGGGGTGGGCATGGGGGGCTGTGCAGCAGAGGAGGAGGGGGCAGAAGAGCTGCACACAGAGGCCCAAAGGCCAGGCACTGCATCTGGGAAGCAGGTGGCTAGTGGGTTCTGTGCCTGTTGGAAAACCTAGCTGGAAGGGACAGGCCTATGAGGGTGACTGTGTACTCCGGGCCTGGCTGTGGGCAGGAGCACTGGACTGGGAGTTGGGGACTCAACTTGATACCCTCTGCAGGGCCCTCTGCAGTTTTCGAAGCACAAGCCTCCACCCCTCAGAGACTCTTCTGGGTGAGCATCATAAGCCCCATTTTATAGATGCATTAGTGGAGGCTCAGGAGTGAAGTGACCGGTCCAAGTTTGCACAGTCAGTAAGCAGCAGAGCGGGGATGAGCCTCCTTCCTCTCTTTTCCAGGCAAGTCTTTTCCATCTGTGGCGCCTCAGTTTCCCCCTCTAAACAGTGATGAGTGGGAGCCCTCAGGGCTCTGAGTTGTTCCCAAGGCTAAAATTTCCAGAAAGCCTCTCCTTACAAAGGCCCCTGAGTTTGAGTTTTATGAACTGGGGAAGAGAGGAAGGCATCCAGTGTAAGCCAAGATCTGTGGAGCTGGAACCTTGACTTCAAGAAGGGAAAGGGCAGGAGCATCTGCTGAGCCCCAAGAAATACAGAATGCTAGGCATTAATCCCATTTCACAGATCAGGAAACTGAGGCTCAGCATAGCCAAGTGAGCCATCCAAGGCCACATCCATGCCTGAGCTGAAAGTTATGACAGTCTCTGTTCCTCTGGGGACACTCAGGACTGCTTGACCGCTGTGCATTTTAGACCCTCCCTTTTCGTATCCTAATGCAAACCGCCCAGAGCAGTCAGATCACGTGTGCTGTGTGCTTACTGTGTGCCAGGCACCGCACAAGCATCTCATGTATAGTCCCTCATCGAAGCCTCAGAACAGTCATATTCTCTCCACTTTACAGGTAAGAAAACAGGCTCACAAGAGTCAAGTTAATTGCACACAATCACAGGCTGGCCAGGTTTAAAATTAAGGCTTTCCTACAGGGAAATTTCAAGCATCAGATAAGGGGTGGCTGTGACCATCTTTAAGGTCCCTCCAATCTTGCAACTTTATAGGAAACTGCTCTGGAGGACAGTGTCCAGGCAACTTCACACAGCTTCGGAGCACAGAGGTCAGATGACCACCCCAGCAAAGCCTTGGGAACAGGCTCAGCATCTCTGCCTCCAAGGCCAGGCCAGGTGCCAAACAGCATGTGGTCTCCAAGACATTCACACCAGGAGCACTGTTATAAATGGGGGAACACATGGTGGGAGAACAGGAGGCACAGAGAGGGGGAGCTGAGGAGAGGACACTGGACTGGGTTGTGCAGGATGGTTAGGAGTTTGCTGGGCTTCCTAGGTGGCACTAGTGGTAAAGAAACTGCCTGCCAATGCAGGAGACATAAGAGATATGAGTTAGATCCCTGGGTTGGGATGATCCCCTGAAGGAGGGCATGGCAACCCACTCCAGTATTCTTGCCTAGAGACTCCCAAGGACAGAGAAGCCTAGCGGGCTACAGTCCACAAGGTGGCAAAGAGTCGGACATGACTGAAGTAACTTAGTCACACACGCACAGGCTGGAAAAAGTACCCCATACAGAGGTATCAGCAAAAGCCAAGGCCCAGAGGACGGACCTCAGTAAGGGTCCTTAACAAGCGCACAGTGCTAACTTAAGGACTGCATTTGCTCAGAAGGTTTTCCTACCCAGACCCTCTCGCTCCCCACCATCAGAACGAGGCAAGGCTCAGGCCCATTTCCAAAGTGGGTGGGTTTGGTGACCAGACCTGGCTGGACCAGCTTGGCCTCTATGGACTCATGTACAGCAGGCTCCTCCAGGGCAAAGGTTATTAAACCATGCTCAATTTTACAGTCTTTTAATCTCGCCAGAAAGCACAGCCTCCAGAAAGGGAGACTGTTTTCAGGTGACAATGATTTTTAACATGGTGAAATGGTCTTATTCTTCATCCCAGGAGTGTTCTCTAATACAGAACAAAAGACCCATCACGTCGGCAGGGCAGGGACCTGCAGGCTCTTAAGATGATGCGCCAGTGGCTTGGGAAAACTAGTTAAACACAGGTGCCTACCTGCTTCCCTGCTCCATCAGGGCTCCACGGGGCCAGGTTGACTCTGATTCTCTTCTGTAAACCCACTGCCCACGAGGGCCTGGCACATGGGAAGCACTCGGTATCAGCTTGCTGAATGAGTTTCAGATCTGGATGTTTTCCCAACATGTGTAAACAGATGACAATTCTCTGCTTGGGAAATGGCTCGGGGTCATGGCTAGTGCACAGCCTCTGGAGTCAGGTTGAGACTTGGGTTCAAAATGACCCCATGATACACCTGAGACCTGAACTTGGGCATGAACTGGACTAGCCTTTCCCCATTTGTAAAATGGGGATAATTCCAGTCTCCAGGAATGTTCTGAGGGCTGAGACCACACATGTATGGAAGCCCTAAGTACTGAAAATTACCCAGTGAGTATTTCAATAATGTTCCTATCCTGTCTTGACCGACTCCGACAAGCAGCCAGGCTGAAAACTGCAGCTCCTGGCTCTTCTCCCACCCTCCCTCGTCCAGTAGTTAAGACCACAGGATTAAAGGGCAGAATCCTTTCCCTGGCGCTAGAAGTGTCGCATCACCTTCATCTCTAGACCCCTGACTCCTGGCACACAGGAGAGGTGTCCCTCCGGCAAAGCAAGTGCTTCAGGGGGTGAATTCTTCCTTCATTGGAAGGTCACTTTTCCAACTTTTGGTGACCAGTCGCACCAGGAAGCCCCCTGCCCACTGAAGTTGCCCCATCTGCTGTGCGATCCTGGATCCCCACTCTCTCAGGGCCTGTCTTCCCCATGCCCTCTTCCTACATGATGAGGATGGACTGGTAAAGCTGCCTGCTCAGTCATTTCAAACTCCTGGATAATTCCCTGGGATGAGCCGGAGATGCTGAGATGAGTCAGGGCTGTCAGCTGGCCAGGAATGTGGCCCCTCACTGGGCTGGTCTCAGGACATTGGGGGGCGGGGACAGATGCTCGGGACCCCACACGCTGTGATATGAGCAGCACTGAGGATTCTACTCTGCTGAAGGGAGAGTCTGGGCAAAGGTGGCAGCCTATGGAATGGTCCAGGCAGCTGCACCAGGTGATACAGAGCAGATACATTGAGTCTTCGAACTGACATTACCTTAGCTAGGGCAAGGTAATCCATAGCTGGACATAGCTTGTCTCAGAATAAGCTAGGTCTCTCCTTCCTCCGGACTTCCTATGAGATATGATCCCAGACCCCCAGTCAAGCCTCTTTCTCATGTATATCCCTGGTCCCAGTCCGACAACATTTAGGACCGTCTGGAGGGGGCAAGGGACCAATGGTCAGTGCAGCTGCAGCTGCCAGAGGAACCCAGGCAGGATGTAAGTCCAGACCTGAGGCTTCAGCCGTGCATCAGGACTGGGAGAGCAGGGACCAGCACCTCCTCCCTGTGGCCCTGCCCCGGCTCCCTGTTCTAACTCCAGTCACCCTGAATAGCCATCTGGCACGGAGCAGAGGCCGTGCGTCCCTGGCAGACACCTGCCCACAAGGCCATCAGCACGTGTGACACTCCTGCCCACCCCACAACAGTGGAGGCTGCAGTGTTCAGCCAACCTCCAGGCCGGGCTCCACTCCTGCCTGGCTCTTTTGAGTCTCAGGTTCCTCATTGGTAAAATAGCCATCAACGACCCCGTCCTAATTCCTAGGGCTACTGTATGAATCTCTTCAGATGATCAGTGTGAAGAGTATGCCCGAGGAAGCTAAGAATTAACTAAGCACTTCCCTGGAGAAGGCAATGGCACCCCACTCCAGTACTCTTGCCTGGAGAATCCCAGGGACGAGGAGCCTGGTAGGCTGCCATCTATGGGGTTGGACACGACTGAAGCGACTTAGCAGCAGCAGCAGCAAGCACTTCCCTATGTTATCTCTTTCAATCCTAATAGCAACAGCCCTAAAAGGTAGGTAATATTATCACTCCATTTTACAACTGAGTACGATTCAGAGACTGGAGGGCTTCCCAGGTGGCACTGGTAGTTAAAAACCTGCCTGCCGGTGCAGCAGACACAGGTCCAATCCCTGCACTGGGAAGATCCCCTGAAGGAAGGCATGGCACCCCACTCTAGTACTCTTGCCTGGACAATTCCATGGACAGAGGACCCTGGCAGGCTGCAGACCCATGGGGCCACAAAGAGTCAGACACGACTGAGCGACCAAGGACGAGGAGGACAATTCAGAGAGGTTAAGTCACCTGCCTGAGGTCACACAGCCGGTAAGCGGCAGGGCCCCAGGTCAGTGTGACTCTAGATTTGTGCTTTCACCTGCCTTTCACACCTTCCATGCCGTGCTCACAGCTTTGGTCAAGCTCTTCACAAAAGTCAGGAATTGTCATCAAAACCTAAGGTTATGAGAGATTGTCCTCCTTCACTTCTGCCTGTCTTTTTCTCAACGTGGAAAAAAGCAAACTCATAGTCTGCTAATTTCTGCAGTCTCAGACAATCAGAATTCCAACTGTCTGGGAGAGCCAATCTAAGAAAGCAAGAAATTAATCTTTTCAAAGTTAACGTCTCGGAGGCGTCGCGTCAGTATTTGGGTTGGACGTAACCTTGCTATCGTAACGCAGATGAAACCCCAAATTTAATAAGGCTAAGACACTCCGACAACATAAGAAACATAACAGGATATTGCAAAAGATTAGGGCGCTTCCTCTGGACAGCGCGGATGGGCCGCGGAGAGGGCAGGGGGGGGGGTGCGCCCGTGGAAGGAGGGTGCACAGCGAGGCGAGTCCTGGTCCCTGGCCGGGCCTGAGGACGAACGGCCTAGGCAGAGGGCTCCTCCAGGCCCACCTGGTGTGGGAGCAGAGGCTCCGCAGGATAAATGTGAACCAGCTGCAAGGACGAGCACGGGAGTGTTACAGTTGGACTGGGCGGGGAAGGCTTACCTCATGAAAGAACTGTGCAAACGGCTGCTGGAAAGATAATAAAAGGATTAACTGCTATTTTAGTGGGCCATTTACTCTTCAATCAAAGTGTCTCATCTATTTCCTGTTCTCTGGAGGCTCTGCGTCCAAAATTCCTTTGTCTATTACAGCACATGGTAGCAGAGGCCTGTCATGAGAAATTAATAATTTTACAGGGAAGGGAGATTTTATTTATCTGGGTGCGGACTAGCGCCCGCCCCTTCCCCTGGGTTACCTACTGCACCGGTCTCTCTGGAAGAGGCAGCACGCCCACAGCACACACAGTAGACCTCAGAGATTCTGCTACCATCTTCAGAGGATGGCACCCGGCAGGGCTGGCCCCAGGACCCCAGAGAACAATCAGTTTAACAGGGGAAGATGCACACAAACAGGAGCATCACAGTTTAGAAAGATGAGAGTTCAACTTCCACTCCCAAGGTTACTAGCTGTGTAACCTTGAAAGTGAAGTGAAAGTCACAGTGGTGTCCAACTCTTTGACTCCATGCACTGCAGTCCATGGAATTCTCCAGGCCTGAATACTGGAGTGGGTTCAGTTCGGTTCAGTCGCTCAGTCATGTCCGACTCTTTGCGACCCCATGAATTGCAGCACGCCAGGCCTCCCTGTCCATCACCAACTCCCGGAGTTCACTCAAACTCATGTCCATCGAGTCGGTGATGCCATCCAGCCATCTCATCCTCTGTCATCCCCTTCTCCTCCTGCCCCTAATCCCTCCCAGCATCAGAGTCTTTTCCAATGCGCAGGAGGGCCAAGAGGAGCTACTCCACGTTCAAGGTCAGGAGGGGCAGCCATGAGGAGACACCCCTCGTCCAAGGTAAGGAGCAGCGGCTGCACTTTGCTGGAGCAGCCGTAAAGAGATACCCCACATCCAAGGTAAGAGAAACCCAAGTAAGATGGTAGGTGTTGCGAAAGGGCATCAGAGGGCAGACTGGAGTGGGTAGCCTTTCCCTTCTCCAGGGGATCTTACCAACCCAGGGATCGAACCCAGGTCTCCCTCATTGTAGGTGGATTCTTTACCAGCGGAGCCAGAAGGGGGCAAGTTATCTTCATCATTGTTATTAGTATTACTAGCAAGATTATTAGCCTCTATTATTGTTGTCATTATGGTTTGTCTCTAACTGTGGGACCTGGGGCAAATTATACAATCTCTCTGAGCCTCAGTTGCCTCATCTTTAAAATGGGGAAAAATAGTATCTGCCCCATAATGTTGTTGTGAGGACCATAGGGAGCATGAGACCACAGGCTTAGAATAGCCCCTGCACACAGTCAGCACTCAGGGGCTGGGCTTGCAGGTCTTACTACCATAATCCTAAACCCCTAAGAGGTAAGATGAAGTGTTCTCACAGTAGCAGGTGGAAGGCCCGCTGGGCCCTACTGAACTTCCACTTCTTCATCTGCAAAAGCCCTTGGCAACCCCAGGTAAATATAGACATGGCTTGAACATCACCTGCCCCATGAAGCCCATTTAGGTTTCTCCTCCCTGGGTGGATACAGACTCCATCTCAGAGTCTGTGAGTGACTCCTGTCACTCACCTCCCTCCCATCAACTCTACATGGGAGCCCAAGAAAAGCTCCATGCCAGGGTTCAGGTCAGGCTGCCTCCACAAGGGCCTTGCAGGTACCAGTGAGGTCACCCCCAGACAGAAGATGTGAAGGAGAACTGCAGCTCAGTGGCTGTCAACTGCAGGATCTCCGAGAGAGACGGGGACTGTGTGCGGCCCAGGACCCCGCCTTGTGATGCCCTCTGGACAACTCCTTCCAGACAGGGGCATGCCCTCTTACAAGTCACGTGTCACAACACCCCAGATGAACAGGGGCATCACCAGGAATCAGCCTGGCCACCAGCTCTCCCTCCAGCACACTCTCAGCCCAAAGACACACAATACAGTCCACTTCTCAGCCTGCTCATTCCAGCCACTCCCCATGACCCCAGCATGCCAACCACCCCACATTATTTGGCAGAGGCTGTCCCCTGCCCCTCACTTGTCTACAGAGTGAATTCTTTCTCATCCTCAAGACATAGCCTCCTTGAAGTTATATAAGCTGGTCCAGTGGGTGCCCAAGTCACAAGCAGATGGGCCCCAAGGGCCAACAGCTGGTCCCAGGAAGATGGACTTTATGCTGCTGGTTGCCGATGCTTCTCGCCCCCTCCCTGGCCCTGCAATGCTGCCCAGCACTTTGAGCAAGAACAGAGAGAGGTCCACCTCTCCCCCAGCTGCACCCCTTCCCAGACTGAGTTCTCCATGAGGCAGGCGAGGGCCCAGAGACAGTGAGTGCATACGAGTGTTGGAAGAACTCAACTTTGGCTATGACACTGGCCCTACAGACCAGGCACACGGCTTCCTTCCTCTGCCTTTCCCAGGCCCCAGCAGTTGGGAAGACAGAGCTGGGACTTGGTACCTCCATCGGCCCTTCCACTCCCAGGCAGGCACCTGTCCTGATGAGCTGGCGGGACCTTGGGGGTGGCTTGGCTAAAGATATCAGAGACTAAGACAACATTCCTGATACAGATTTCCACCACAGTGAGAGCAGCACGTGAAAATGACCAGTCAGAAGGGCTGGAGGCCTCAATGCCTACAGTTAATGTGTGTGTGTGTGCGTGCACGCATGTATGTGTGTGTGTGAGTGTGCACATGTGTGTGTGCAAGCATAGGCATGTCCCTGGAAACCTTAGTCTCCATCTCAGCCAGAATGCTGCAGGTGCTATCCAGGGCCTTATCTGCTAACCAAAGGTCTCACCCCAAAGCCTGCCCTGGGCACCCACAGCTCTCAAGCCTGATGCCTGTAGGGACCCAGTGCTCTGTGGACAAAATCAAGCCTGTGACCCCTAGTGAAGAGCCAGAGCCAGGGGCGAGCATATTCCCCATGACTCACCTGGTCATCAGCAGACGGGACACGAGCATTTGTGTGTAAGAAAGGCCGGCTGAGCTGCTCTGACCCCAGATCACAGGTGTCACCACCTGAACAGCGTGTGTGACACCAGACCGTAGACGGTAGAGAAGAGGGTACCTGGCAAGTTCGAGGGGCCCTCCACCAAGGTCCCCAGTGAATGGGGCACTGACCATTGTGACTGGTGGCCACATCCATAGTACTGGTCCTTCCCTCTTCAAGCAAGGGGACCCTGGCCAGACGCCAGGGGAGGCCCCCAGGCAGAGCTCTGCCAGGGCAGTGAGCTAAGTGCAGCACTGTGGGGGCAAACCCGGAGGCCGTGGGAACTCACCATGCATTTGTTGGGCTTCTCACCCGAGTGCACCCTCATGTGGATGAGCAGCTTGTAGCGGGCGTTGAAGGGCTTGTAGCGACGCACGCAGCCTGCCCAGAAGCAGGTGAAGTCTTCGCCCTTGCGCTGGTCTATGTGGCTCTTCTCGATGTGCCGCACCAGCTCCTCCTGCTGCTCGTAGGCTGCACAGCAGTCCACCCAACGGCACGCCTGCCGCCCAGCCAACCCCCTGCCCGCCAGGCCCAGCCCCAGACCCCCAAGGCCCGGGCCAGGCGGCAGCTGAGACAGGGGGTAGGGGGGCGGCAGGCCCTGCTGGTGAGGTCCGAAGAGCTCTGAGAACTCGTCCGCGGGCTCCTGCTTCAGGAAGCCGGCCTTCCGGCACGCTTCAAGCCGCAAAGTGCCCTCGTGGCTCTCGGTGGACGCAGAGCTGGGCCGGGCCCGCTTGGGAGGGCCCCCCGTGTCTCCCGGCATAGGGGGGCTCCGGAGTCCGTTGACACAGGTAACCAGGGCTGTCTGGGAGGAGCGGATGATGGCAGTGATGTCGGAGGCAGCGCAGGGTGAGACAGAGACCGAGGAGGTGGGGGGCAGCCCCAAGAGGCAGCAGCGCTTCAGGCCCCCCTCCGGGAGGTGGGCCTCAGGTGGGGGTCCCAGGCCCGAGCTGGGTTCACTGCCCAGAAGGTAGCAGGAAGGTGCGGGGTTGGCAAGGCCTCGGCCCGGGAGGTCCAGGTCTGTGTGCAGGCCTGTGGCCGGCGGGGCCCGGCAGTGGGCGGATGGGGGTGCGCGAGCTTCCGTCATGGCCCGGTAGTCAGGCAGGGATTCCTGCTTGATGTGCTGTGTGGCTGGGAGGCCACCATTCACATAGGTGGCCTGGGGCCTGGGGGACCTGGAAGACAGTGCAGAGGGGTCATGAGAGGGTGGGCACTCCACAGTGGGGAGGGCCGGGCCGGGGACAGCGGGAGCCTGAGGGCGGAAGGGGCGGAGAAGCCCAGAGCAGGGGAGGAAGGCTGACACTGGCAGCAGAGAGATGAGGCCTGGTGGTCCAGTGAGCAGGAAAGAGCATGGAGCAAGAAGGGGAGAGAGAAAAAGCGGAGGGGGCTGGGGAGATGTTCAAGAGAGGCAGGAGGTCTGAAAACATGACTGTGTGGGGGAAGATGCCAGTAAGGCGCACATTTTGTCCTTTTATTATATCCAGACCACCCTCTCCAGACCAAGCACCATCTGTCCTGCCTCTGAGGCCTCCCTGGGTCTGCCCTGTCCCGCTGCCTGTGACCTTCTAGTGAGTTCTGGAGGAAGAAGGCTGAGAATGGTTCACGGAGAGACACCAGGTCCAGTCTGTTTTAAATTCTGCTTACTTGTCCCTTAAATCTCTCTTAATTCTTGTAATCATTCTTAACTTCTAAAAATGTGATGTTTTGCCCCAAGCAATCTGTTTTTTTCCACTGTGAACATCAGTGGGTAGGGGTTTGAATCACAGTCACAGTGAGGAGTCATCCCAGGAAAAACCGAAGAAAACTTTCTTCGGGGCGAATGTTCCAGAATGTCAAGCCAGTGAGTGCACGAAATGCCACTCTGGGGAGAAGCCATGGGAAGGCAGGCCACGTGGGACAGTGGGAAAATCTAGGTTAACTTCTCTTAACCCTCAGGTCTCTATCTCTTTAAAAATATATATATATAGATATTTATTTATTTATTTGGCAGCACTGAGTCTTAATAGCAGCACGCAGGATCTTCTGTCTTCATGGCGGCACGCAGGATCTAATTTCCTGACCAGGGATCGAACCTGGGTCTCCTGCATTTTGGGAGCATGGAGTCTTAGCCACAGGACCACTAGGGAACACCCAACCCTCAGGTCTCAGGTTGAGACCTGGGGCCAGGCTCAGCCACACCTCGCTGTGCAGACCTTGGCAAGATGCTCTGGACCTCTCCCTGCACCCTGACGTTGAATGGCTCTCCTGAGGGTGAGGATGATGATGGGCAGGGCCCGGCTGGTCAAGACGCTGCCATCATCACACAGGTAGTACACACCTTCCTAGAGAGGGCCTCTCCCAAATGCAGGACAAGCCCATGCAGAAAGAGGTGTCAGGGCCTGCCGGTCATCAGAGAATTCTGAGAGGGGGAGACCCCAGCAAAGTGACACTGGACTCAGGGCCAGAGAAGCCCCAGCAGCTGGCTGGGCAGATTAAGAGGCCTACTGACGTGCCCAAAGCCTGACCCCACACGCCCTTGTACCTTTCCCCAGCCAAGCCTCAGTTTCCTCACCTGTGAAATGAGGACTAACCCTCCCTACCTTGGAGGGTGGCTGCCAGGATCAAGGGAGGAGACAGGTGCTGTGACAGCCCTCTGGGAGGGCAGCATGGTGAGGGGTACCACCAGCGCTGCCATTATTACTGCCATCTTCCTGGGGCTCCTTTGGAGCCCGGGGTGGTGGGGTCATCACCTGTCCGTCTGCTTCCCAACATGGCCCGGCAGCCCATCCCCTCCCTCTTGGGGTCCCTGGAGCTCTGGCATCCTCAGCTCCAGCCTTGAGGTGGAGGAGCAGAGACAGGACAGGAGAGAAGGAAAGTCAGAGCCTGGAGCCCTCAGAGACCACTGGCTCCAACACCACTGCTACCAAGAGCGCGGAGCGCTCACAGAAGCCACAAGCAGCAAACCAGAGACAGGCATGGACCGGAGCCCAGGCTCCCCGTCCCTCCCAGGGTGTAGCCTTCGCATGTGCAGAACCCAACCTGAAGTGCTCCCTGGATGGGAGGCTGTGGAAGGGGCGCTTCTGTTCGGTTCTCAATTACACTTGAACAAGTCTCTGCCTCACTCACCAGAGGCCTCTCTTCCTTCTCAGGAACTCTGCTGTCCAGAGCATGGTCACCAAGTGGAATCAGAGGGAGCAAACACATACCCCCAATCTACAGGGCTAGGGACTCTGGGCTCACTATTGCCAGCAGAAAGCTCTGAGCAGCTTAAAGATCTTATCTGAAGTTATGACTTTGTGGAGCTTAAAAAAAATAGTGCTCTTTGCATGGTCATGATCCTGGGTCTGGCGGAGGTGGGCATGGGTGGGGAAGGGCAGCCAGATGAGCATCTGTTTGGAGCAATCGCTTTAAAAACAGACTGTGTGTAAAATAGATGCCAGTGGGAATTTGCTGTGTGATGCAGGGAGCCCAACCTGGTGCTCTGTGACAGCCTAGAAGGGTGGGATGGGGTGGGAGGTGGAAGAGAGGTTCAAGAGGGAGTGGACATATGTATGCCTATGGCTGATTCATGTTGATGTATGGCAGAAACCAACACAGCTTTGTAAAACAACTACCCTCAATTAAAAATAAGTAAATTTAAAAATAACAAAGCCAGGTTAAAGCAACCAACACTAGGAGAAGAGAAGAGCTGTGTTGTTCTGTGACTGAGTTACCCGAATTTGTTGTTCAGTCGCTAAGTCATGCCTGAATCTTTTGTGACCCCATGGACTATGGCCCACCAGGCTCCTCTGTCCATGGGATTCTCCAGGCAAGAATAGTGGAGTGGCTTGCCATGCCCTCCTCCAGGGGATCGTCCCAACCCAGGGATTGAACCCACATCTCCTGCACTGCAGGTAGATTCTTTACCACTGAGCAACTAGGGAAGCGAGTTACCTGAATAATCAACAGCAAAACCTTGAATGGCATCAGGCAGGGAAGGGTCAGCTCAGGCCCCAGGGTCTCCTGGCTCTGAATGCCAGCTAAGGCAGCCCCTCTCCTTGCCCTCGTTGTCCCTATGAGGCTAGGCAGTGGTTCTGGCCCTGCTCTGCTGCTGAGCCCTGTCACCCCAGGCAATTCCCATCGCAATCTCTAGAAACTGTGAGCACAGGGCCCTAGAAAGAAGGAACAACTCCAGCCGCTTTCCCAGGGGCCATCTCATGAATCCCAACGATACAACGATGCACGTATCTGCTGAAGGCATGGCCAAATTCTTCAAGGGAGACACTACCATCTATTTGACTTAGGAATGAAGCAAGGTGCCCAGCCCTCAGAGGCAGGCAGTGAGAGCAGGAATTTGAATCTGATCTGTTTGAATCAGAGGGAGCAGCATGAACAGAGAGACCCCAAGACACAAGGCAATCCAGTGGGAGGGAGAAGGCACAGGATCCAACTGGGTGTGGGATGGGGGCTGGGGGCTCTTTTTCTTCAGGAAAATGAGGAAGTTTGGAAGAGCCAGAACAGCAGCAGAAGTGGTGGCGACTCAGACTGATGCTGGTATAGGGTCCTGGGTACAGACTCTGCTGTGCTCTGACAAATGACATCCAAAATAACAAATGATGTTTCTGATCATCTCTACAAAAAAAAAAAATTTTTTTCTACTTCCTAAGCTTTGACTAGCATAGCTTCCTCCGTAAGATAGAAGGAATTTCACTGAGCAAACTAGATGCTGCCAGTGGAGCCTCAGTGAACAATCAAGCAGATAAATGCATTTGACTGTCGCCAAACAATGCACAGATCAAAGTCTAAAAGATGCTTGCTTACTCCTCGTCATGTACTTAAATGCATCCCTTTAAAATTCATAATTTGAAGTCCTAACCCCCAGTGAGACTGGATTTGGAGGTAGGGCCTTCAGGGAGATAATTAAGGTTAAATGTGGAAATAGGGCAAGGCCCTGATCCAATAGGACTGGAGTCCTTGTAAGAATAAGACAAGACACCAGAGGTGCACACACCAAGAAAAGACCCTGTGAGGACACAGGGGAGTAAAAAGGTGGCCATCTGCGAGCCCAGGAGAGAGGCCTCAGCAGAGACCAAACCTGCAGACACCTTGATCCTGGACCTCCAGAACTGAGGAAATAAATGTCTGTTCTTTGAGCCACCCAATCTGAAGGGCTTTGTTATGGCAGCCCAAGCAGATTAACTGTTGTTGTTGTTCCGTTCATGTTCAACCCTTTGTAACCCCATGACCTGCAGCACACCAAGCTTCGCTATCCCTCACCATCCCCCAGAGTTTGCTCAAACACATGTCCATTGAGTCAGCGATGCCATCCAACCATTTCATCCTGTTGCCTGCGTCTCCTCTTGCCTTCAACCTTTGCCAGCATCAAGGTCTTTTCCAATGAGTCAGCTCTTCTCATTGGGTGGGAAATACTGGAGCTTCAGCTTCAGCATCAGTCCTTCCAATGAATATTCAGGACTGATTTCCTTTAGAATTGACTGATTTGATTCCCTTGCAGTCCAATGGACTCTCATGAGTCTTCACCAGCACCACAGTTCAAAAGCATCGGTTCTTCAGCGCTCAGCCATCTTTATGGTCCAACTCTCACATCTGTACCTAACTACTGGAAAAACCATAGCTTTGACAATATGGACCTTTGTGAGCAAAGTGATGTCTCTGCTTTTTAATACGCTGTCTAGGTTTATCATAGCTTTCCTTCCAAGGAGCAAGTGTCTTCTAATTTCATGGCTGCAGTCACTGTCTGCAGTGATTTTGAAACCCAAGAAAATAAAATCTGTCACTGCTTCCACTTTTTCCCATCTATTTGCCATGAAGTGATAGGACTCGATGCCATGACCTTAGTTTTATGAATGTTGAGCTTTAAATCAGCTTTTTCACTCTCTGTCACTTTCATCAAGAGGCTCTTTAGTTCCTCTTCACTTTCTGACATTTGGGTAGTGTCATCTGCATATCTGAGGTTGTTGATATTTCTCACAGTAATCTTGATTCCAGTTTGTGCTTAAACAAGCAGGATGACAATACACAGCCTTGCTGTACTTCTTTCTCAACTTTGAACTAGTCTGTTGTTCTATGTCCAATTCTAACTGTTGCTTCTTGACCTGTATACAGGTTTCTCAGGAGACAGGTAAGGCTTTATGGTATTCCCTTCTCTAAGAATTTTCCACAGTTTGTTGTGATCCACACAGTTAAAGGCTTTTGCATAGTCAACAAAACAGAAGTGGATGTTTTTCTAGAATTCCCTTGTTTCCTCTATGATCCAACAAATGCTGGCAATTTGATCTCTGGTTCTTGTGCCTTTTCTAAACCCAGCTTGTACATCTGGAATTTCTCGGTTCATGTACTGCTAAAGCCTAGCTTGAAGGATTTTGAGCATTATCTTGCTAGCATGTGAAATGAATGCAACTGTGTGGTAGTTCAAACGTTCTTGGGCATTGCCTTTCTTTGGGGTTGGAATGAGAACTGACCTTTGCTTTATCCTGTGACCACTGCTGAGTTTTCCAAATTTGCTGGCATACTGACTGAAGCACTTTAACAGGATCATCCCTTAGAGTTTTAAATAACTCAACTGGAATTTCATCACCTCCACTAGCTTTGTTCGTAGTAATGCTTCCTAAGGCCTACTTGACTTCACACTCCAGGATGTCTGGCTATAGGTGAGTGACCACATCATTGTGGTTATCTGGGTCATTAAGACCTTTTTTGTCCAGTTTTTCTGTGTATTCTTGCCACCTCTTCTTAACCTCTTCTACTTCTAGTACATCCTTACTGTTCCTGTCCTTTTCTTGTGCCCATCTTTGCATGAAATGTTTCCTTGGTATCTCCAATTTTCTTGAAGAGCTCTCTAGTCTTACCCATTCTATTGTTTTCTTCTGTTTCTTTGCATTGTTCAGTTAAGAAGGCTTTCTTATCTCTCCCTGCTATTCTCTGGACTCTGTATTTAGTTGAATATTGAATATATCTTTCTTTTTCTCCCTTGCCTTTACTTCTCTTCTTTTCTCAGCTATTTGTAAAGCCTCTCAAACAACCACTCTGCCCTCTTGCTTTTCTTTTTCTTTGGGATGGTTCTGGCCACTGCCTCCTGTGCAATGTTATAGACCTCCGTCCATAGTTCTTCCGGCACCCTGTCTACCAGACTAATCCTTCAAATCTATCCATCATCTCCACTGTATAATCATAAGGGATATGATTTAGGTCATACCTGAGTAGTACAGTGTTTTCCCTACTTTCTTTTATTTAAGCCTGCATTTTGTGATAAGGAGCTCATGATCCGAGCCACAGTCAGTTCCAGGTCTTGTGCAGACTGTATAGAGCTTCTCCATCTTCAGCTGCAAAGAATATAATCAATCTAATTTCAGTGCTCACCATCTGGTGATGTCCATGTGCAGAGCTCTCTCACGTGTTGTTGGAAGAAAGTGTTTGCTATGACCAGTGTGTTCTCTTGACAAAACTCTGTTAGCCTTTGCCTGTGTTGTTTTTTATTCCAAGGTCAAACTTGCCTGTTACCACAAGCATCTCTTGACTTCCTACTTTTGCATTCTAATACCCTACAATGAAAAGGTTATCTTTTCTTGGTGTCAGTTCTAGAAGGTCTTGTAGGTCTTCACAGGGCCAGTCAATTTCAGCTTTTTCGGCATTAGTGATTGGGGCATGGACTTGTATTACTGTGATGTCGAATGGTTTGCCTTGGAAACAAAACAAGATCATTCTGTCATTTTTGAGATCGCACCCAAGTACTGCATTTTGGACTCTTTTGTTGTCTAGGAGGGGTACTCCACTTCTTCTAAGGAATTCTTACCCACAGTAGTAGATGTAATGGTCATCTGAATTAAATTTGTCCATTGTCATCCATTTTAGTTCACTAAATCCCAAGATACCAGTGTTCACTCCTGCCACCTCCTGCTTGGCTCCGTTCAGTTTACCGTGATTCGTGGATGTAACATTCCAGTTTCCTGCACAGTATTGTTCTTACAGCATCAGACTTCACTTTCACTACTAGACACATCCCCCGCTGAGCAGCATTTCCACTGTGGCCCAGCCGCTTCATTCTTTCTGGAGCTATCATTAATTGCCCTCCACTCTTCCCCAGTAGCATGTTGGAGAACTTGTGACCTGAGGTGGGTGGGGGTGGCTCATCTTCTCATGTCGTATCTTTTGCCTTTTCATACTGTTCATGGGGTTCTCGCAGCAAGAATACTGGAGTGGTTTGCCATTCCCTCCTCCAGTGGATCACGCTGTGTCAGAACTCTTCACTATTACCCATCCATCTTGAGTGGCTCTGCACACATGGTCCATAGCTTCACTGAGTTACACAAGCAGATTAATACATTCATGTAAATTAGAAGTCTCACTGATATCAAAGAAAGCCACAGAGAGCCTATAGTCTCAAAGAAAATAAGCCCCCTGCTAACTAGGACTCTCTCCCATCATGGAGCTCTCACTGAAGAGTAAACTCTGTTGGGGAGACCTTTACTTCCTTCACCAAGGCACCCCCACCCCCAGCATGAACCATGATGCCTGGGACAGAACTGGGGCTTGATAAATGATTGGTGAAGGAACCAGCTATAAACAGGCAAGTGGGCCAGTTTTAGACTTTCTGATCAGTGAGACAGGCCCCAGGAGAGCAGCCCCAGGCAGTGGATGAGGGCCAAGGGGCTGAGTGGGTGGGTGCAGAGGCCTGTCTGGGGTTGGTCTCTGCCTGTCAGCAAACTAGAGGGCATAGCAACACGGTTGGGACCCTTGGAGAAGTCTCAGGAGGCAGAGTTCAGTCCAATATGCAATCTGATGGAATATCTGTTCAGAGGTGGACATCACTGGGAACGTGCCAGCACTGAATGATGGTTACCTGGCAGAGTTCTATGGGGCAGTGGCTTCCTGGGGCAGGAGACATCTAGATGGAGGAACTCCTCTCCGCTCTAGGAACAGTCCAGGGTTGGACACTACAGTGTGCATGAACCCTGAGCTGGGGTCTCCCTCCCCAGCTTCTCTATCATCCTCTGAATCTTATTCTTCTGAAATGGTTAACAGTCAGCTCAGCTTCTGCAATGGGGAAACCCACCTCAGTAAGAGCATTCCTGCGTCTCACAAGGCGGTGCAGTGGCGAGGTGTGGAGCCTGGACCAGGCAGCTGTCCACATGCCTCACGGGCTCCAGCTGGTCTCCAGCCCTCCCATGCCTCAGTTTCCCTGTGTGTCCATAAGCCAGGTAAAACCTAGGAAACCCTAGGGACCTAGGCCTAGGGACCGTCTACAGAAGGCAGCTGATGCGTGGGGCTGGAGCACGTACCTGCTGGGGTGGGGGAAATGCAGCAGCCTCTCGCAGGCAAGGGGGTGGCCCCGGGGTGGCGGGCTTCCTGCAGGGAGGAACAGGCCCTGGCGGCAGGTGGGGCCAGGGCCCTCGGCAAGGTCCAGATCCAGCAGACTCTTCTCCGAGCCTGGAGTGCAGTGGCCGTAGCTCCCATTCACTATGCAGAGAGAGACAGAAACAGACAAAGTGAGTGGGGACAGCCTGTAGAAGGTGCGGGTACAGGGCAGTCACTGGGGTTCCCGTGGCACAGAGCCCCTTGAGCAATACGACCCAAACCTCTGCTGTACCAGGCACTGGGGACCCCTGTTAATTCCCATAATCACCAGCAGGGTCTGTAATGAAATCCCCAGTTCTCAGATGCAGATGCTGAGCTCCAGTGGGTAACTGTTTATCTTCATACAAACACAGAACACTTACAACATACGAGACACGATTCCGGGTGCGGGAAACATGGTGGGCTAGACACACACACTCCTGCCTCTTGGAGTTGACAATCTAAGATCCTGGCACTTATCTGACAACATGCATGGCCACAGCGGGAGCTGGGTGCCCAACGGGTGAGTGTCACTGACACTTGTAGGTCAAAGAGGAGGTGCTCACTAAGCAGCATGTGTTCTTGTTATCACCAAAGCTCAACGCACGTTGTTCTCCAAATTGCGTTACTCCACAGAGGCACAGTACACAGTTACTCACACCTCTCTATCTCCATGGTTCTTTGACAGGCTATCACAGGCCCTGCTGTGCCCAACTCCTGGATTTTTAAGGAGACAAACTGAGGGAGATGCGCCTCAATTAGTCTTGAAATCTATGTGTGTGCTCAGTCGTGTCCAGCTGTTTACGGTCCCATGGACTGTAGCTCGCCAGGCTATTCTGTCCATGGGATTCCCCAGGCAAGATTACTGGAGTGGGTTGCCATTGCCTATTCCAGGGGATCTTCCTGATCCAGGGACTGAACCCGCATCTTCTGTGGCTCCTACATTGGCAGGTGGATTCTTTACCTTTCTGCCATCTGGGAAGCCCCTTGAAATCTACAGAAAGCCCTTAAAAACTATATAAAGTACAAGCAAACGTTAGGCATGGTTGCTACATGTTCACTGCCCCCTGCATCTCGGTTTCCTCATTTACAGTGTGATGAGGGTTAATCCGAAGCCTGTCTTCCTGAACTTTCCACCCAGTCATTTGGCAGGGTTATGCGAAGGAGGAAAGGGTATGGGCTTCAGGGCCTGGTGAGCCCCATGTGAGCCCCTCCTGCCCCCACCCAAGCCTGACTCAGACAAGTCCCTCCCCAAGGCTGAGTCCCCTGTACAAAACGGGGACAGCCGTGCAAGTTCTCCAGAAATGATGTCAGGTGTGCGAGCTGAGGTGCAGAGCCCCTAGGCGAGCGTGGGCGCCCAGTAAGTGGGATACCAGAAGTAGAAAGTGCTCTTAACATCAAACAGCACTCGGAAAAGTACAGAGTGTGTGACGGAGGTGATAAAACATTACTAACAGGCCCAGGGGGCTTTCCCAGTGGCTCAGGGGTAAAGAATCCTCCTGCAATGCAGGAGATGTGGGTTCGATTCCTAAGTTGGAAAGACCCCCTGGAGAAGGAAATGGCAACCCACTCTAGTACTCTTGACTGGGAAATGCCATGGACAGAGGAGACTGGAGGGCTACAATCCATGGCGGCACAAAGAGTCAGACATGACTTAGTGACTAAACAACAGCAGGCCCAAGGACTGTCTAGGGACTATCAACACTGAGCAAGAAAAGAGCTGATATCAGTGCACAATTAGCCCGAAGTTTAAGGACAAGGACAGGAGAAGTGCCCTTTGCTGAGCAGTATGTGCAGGTCCTCACTCCACTGCCTCATTGGGGCCTTCTACCGCCCTTGCAGGGAGAGATCAGGGTTATACCCATTGTACAGAGGAGAAAGCAGAGGCTCGGAAGGCTAAACTGCTCACTTGATCACTCAGCTAGTAACAGTCTGGGCTGAACTTCTGGCTTATGCCCATCAGACCCAAACCCCACGTTTTAATCCCTATGTAATAAAAAGTAGCCTCTCAGAGTGACAAAAGTCCAACCTCATTCTCAAGGATCCAGCTTCCCCAAGCCTAATTCTACCCTGTCCGCCACCAAGGCAGCCCTTTCACAGAAGGCCAGACCCTCAGTGCTAACTCGCCACGTGCCCAAAGCTCCAGCAGACACAGGCATTCACCTGCCAAGCTCTTTACAGTTTGCAGGTGAGAACACAGTGCTCTCAAGGTCCCAGGGCAGCTGACGCGTCTCCAGACAAGCATGTCCTCAGAAGTGGCCCTCTGGTCACTTTCTCAGGCCGAGCACTGGCCAGCATCCTACTGTGAGGAAACCTCACTCCCGCCGGCTTTGGCTGCTCCTTGGCCAGCCCCTCATAAGCTTATTTTTTAATAAATTGGCCATTTTTTAATTAAAAAGAAATCCCTGGTAACAAATGTGAACGGCCTGAGTTAATGAGAGCAGGCTGCCACTCATTTAACTCTGTCTCTGCTTGGCGGTCTCTGCCTTTCCCACATCATTTCTGCTTGTGATTTTATTGTCCCATTGAGGCAAACCCTGGGACTGAGCCTCAGAAAGCTGTGGATAATTTTATGACCATTAATAGCATTTGGCACAAAGACAGCTTCATCATCACGTGGGGCTGTTCTGCCAGGGTCTTTCTTCCAGAGCCTTTGAGTCAAGGATGTGGTTCTGAGGTTCTTTCCCCAACAGGCCCGTTGGGTAACCTACCCGCTCTGGGTTATCTGCTCCTCCTTCCCACAGGAAGATATGTGGAGAGACAGAAGGCAGGGCCCCAGAAGGTGCCCAGCAGCCCAGCATGCATCAGGTCCTATTCATCAAGCCTTCCCACTTGATTACCAGGAACATTCGATTCTTTGAAGCGTTCGCCCCTGTGAAGTGGACTCATTACCACCATTTTCCAGATGAGAAAAGTTGAGATTTGGAGATTAGGTGCCTTCCCCTAGGCGCCGGGGTCTGTAAGAGGCAGGGTCACAACACAAACCCAGATCCCTCAGACTTCAAAGCTCAAGTCCTGTGCTGTTGCCTCTCAGTCAACTGATCAATAACCGTGGACTCCGAAGCAAGCATGCCCCCTATTTGACTCCAGTAAGATCATGTTGCAGAGCCTCTGGGGAAGTCAAAGTACAGCCGTTACAACGACTCCTAAACTCCAATCTTTGCAACAACTCTGCCAGGTGGTAAGACCACTCCATCTCAGACAAAGACTCAGAGAAGTTTAGTGGGTTACCCAAGGTCACACAGGGAGTAAGGGGCTCAGTTGAGATATAAACCCATCACCTCTCGGGGGAAGAAATAGTCATTACTAGACCAACAATTGAGGACTACTGGCTCCTTCTCCACTGGACACAGTAAGAAGCTGTCCTACACTAAATAAAGGCAGGGAGAGAGGAAGGAGCCCCTTGGTCACAGTTTGGCACTGCTCGGGGCTCCAAGTCCATTCAAGCCCTGCTCTTATGTGACCCTCACAGCACCGTGATGAAAGCACTGGCCTCCCCACCCCACAGAGGGACACACAAGCACCAGAGCTGGCAAGTGGCCGCCCGAGGTCACATGGCGATTGCTAAGTCCAAACCCAGGTCTCCCCACACCCGTGCCAGACCCTGCTCTGGGCCACCTGCATTCTCACAACCTAGAAAGGAAAGCAGAGGCTGTGTCCCAGAGATGCTGCCACCACTGGAAAGACGTGGCTAGTCACTCTGCAATCCTGGGCCCTCCCACCACCTTCCTGCTGCTGGCATTCCTCTCTGTCCCCAAGGGCACCACAGGGCCCACCCTGGCTCACTGTCTGTCTCCAGGAAGCAGGGGTGGTGTCCTTCTCTGGGAAGGCAAGGAAATGAGAGGGACACATCGGCCCCACTGCCCTGAGGTGGCTGTGGGTACCCTGAAAAGGGACTGGCACCCAGAAGCTATGCCTCCCTCTGTACCACAAGGAGCCAAAAACAGACCTCGGACTTGGCTCTTCCCACATAAATGAAGCTTCTTTGGAGGCTTGGGGGGTGAGAGGATTCTCTTTATTTTTGCAAATTGATGAGAAAATCTAGAATGTCAGGCCTGGGACTGAGTGACCATCTATTTTACTAATAGATGAAGAAACTGAGGCTCGGAGAAGGTCAGGACCTGCTTTAGTCACACAGAAAATCCATAGCAGAACCTGGACTGGCACACCCCAGGCTAGGTTAAGAGTTTGGTTTGGTTTCCTCTGCAAGTCTCAGTTTTCTCGTCTGTAAAATGGTGCTAACACCTACCTCACAAGATTGTGGGGACAATTAAGTGAGATTACGAACACAATGCACTTGCCATGGTGCCTAACTCACAGTAAGCACTTGAAAAGTAAGAGTGATGATAATAATAACTCCTTCTTCCATTTACCCTTGAGTTCAGGACAGGCTGGAGGCAGGGTCCAGTATGAGAAGTATGACCCCGGGAAGGTCAGGTATGGATGACCCTGAGACCAGGCTCAGAAGGACAAACCCCTAAAGCTGAGGTGTCACCAAATGCAGAACTGGGCAGCCTGAATGAGGTCACAGCCAGCAAATCCACAGAAAGTGGCTCTAGTTACACACCACAGCATTTTGTAAAT